>NC_091282.1:1030190208-1030824208 GCF_032444005.1 Ranitomeya imitator | reverse complement strand
TGCTCCTGTCTTATTACAATAGCACTTCTCAAGGCTCGTTTCTCATTATGTTATGTGTAATGATACTATATATTGTTTCAGTTTTATAATTGCGTTCACATTCATGTAAAAACTATAATTTAATTCTGCTCTTTCTGCATTTGTGTGCCGCAGCCATGTGTGTGTCATTGGAGCACATTAACTTGTGTTTTATAGGCACGTTTGGGTTATGGCTACTTTTCTTTAACTATTAGCTCCATCCTTTGTGGAACGGTGTGCTGGATTCTTTTGTATGCATTTAAACAGTCTTTTTAAAAGCCCGGGTGTATTTCAGCCAGTCTTACTTTGCAATATTCCATTCACCCTTAAGAATTGGAGAGAACCGTGGTGTGAACTTTATGTAAAAAGAGTGCATGCTGAAGATTTCTGTCATCACCTTCATAATATATGTCCAAATAACTGCAGTGTAATAACTAAATTTCAGAATAATAGGCCCCTTATGAGAGGTGGAAGTCATTCAGGATAGTCAGTGACAAATAGGCCTTGGCCTGGTAACATGCTCATATTGTCCTGCTTATACTCTCTCCTCCATGTCATTCCCATTCATCAATGTCCCCGCTCCCTTCTTATTAAAGCACACTTCCTCAAAAGCAACTTCATTTCTGTAAAGAGGAGTGACAGAATATTCAATTGTGTGCCTGTAATCCCTTTAACTCTGTTTATTTTGGTGTTGATGTAGATGTATTAGAAAAGCATAAAGCACATACGGTATATACAGCATTTTCTGGGAAGCACAAAGTTATAAAGATGACATCTGTTTCTAACCATCCTCATAGATTATGTAAAAAAAAATCTATCTATCTATCTATCTATCTATCTATCTATCTATCTATCTATCTATCTATCTATCTATCTATCTATCTATCTATCTATCTATCTATCTATCTATCTATCTATCTATCTTATAAAGCTGAATGTATGTGTGCAGCTACAGCCACAAAATTTAGCACAGTCACACGTCTGGACCCAGAGAGCGTCATAGGCTATGTTGTGAGGCGAAATTTTAACCCCGCACGTTCCAATTCACCAAACAATTTTACCCCTATATACATAATGGGGAAAAAGTGAAAGGAAAAGTGTTGGAGGCAAATGGACAGCTGCCAGATGTGAACAAGGGGGACTTAAAGAATGGGAGCGATGGCGCCAAAGAGTATATACCGTACAGTTGCTAAGGTGGGGCCCCGACATGGGATACTCACCACACACGGGGATATGAACACACTACCACGTGCTTGAACACATACCACCCTCAGCACACATTTCACCACACATACACGAAACTCGCCACATAAAAGTCACCGCTCAAAACTCGTCACGCGCAAAATTCGCCACATGCAAAACTCGCCACACGTGCAAAACTCACCTAATGGAAACTAGCCACATGCAAAACTTGCACACGCGGAAAAATTGCCACATGCACAAAAGTTGCAACACATGCAAAAGTTGCCTCACACAAAACTTGCGCCTACTCAAAACGCACCTTACATAAACCTCGCCATGCGCAAAACTCGCCATGCGCAAAACTTGCTGCACACAACTTGCTACACTAACCTGTCACATGCAACTCGACACACAAAAAGTTTCTACACGCATGTTGCCACACAAAACTCCTCTCACAAAAGTCGCTACATGCATGTCACCACACACAACTCAACACACACAACTTGACACCTGAAACTCACCCTAAAACACACACAAGTCTGGTATTATGCTTCAAAAATAAAAATCTGATTAATATGCCGACAAACTACAAGAGCAACAAATGTAACATATAGGAAATATGGCAGCTGTCAGTCACATAACCTGTCTATTATGTGTATATGTGAGCTAATATATACTGCCAGGGGGGAGGGCTTCCTGTTGGCTGGGGATTTATCAGGCTGCCAACCTAGCTTACAAATACTGAGGAAAAAATACTGACCAAATAACGTGAACGAGGTCTAATACAGGAGGAGATGACACACAGATATATACTATATACAGGGGAGATGGTGCACAGATATAAACTATATACAGGGGAGATGACACACAGATATAAACTATATACAGGGGAGATGACACACAGATATATACTATATACAGGAGGAGATGACACAGGTACATACTATATACAGGAGGAGATGACTTACAGGTATATACTATATACAGGAGGAGATGACACACATATATACTATATACAGGAGGAGATGACATACAGGTACATACTATATACAGGGGAGATGACACACCGGTATATACTATATACAGGAGCAGATGACACAAGTATATACTATATACAGGAGGAGATGACTTACAGGTATATGCTATATACAGGAGGAGATGACACACACACATATATACTATATATAGGAGCAGATGACACACACAGGTATATACTATATACAGGAGGAGATGACTTACATGTATATACTATATACAGGAGGAGATGACATACAGGTATATACTATATAAAAGAGATGACACATAGGTATATAGAGGAGGAGATGACATACAGCAGGTATATACTATATACAGGGGAGATGACATTCAGGTATATACTATATATAGGAGGAGATGACATACAGGTATATACTATATACAGAACAGATGACATACAGGTATATACTATATACAGGAGGAGATGACATACAGCAGGTATATACTATTTATAGGGGAGATGAAATACAGGTGTATATATATATATATATATACTTGGGAGATGACATACAGGTATATACTATATACAGGAGATGACATACAGGTATATACTATATATAGGAGGAGATTACATACAGGTATATACTATATACAGGAGGAGATGACACATAGGTATATACAATATGCAGGAGGAGATGACATACAGCAGGTATATACTATTTACAGGAGAGATGACATACAGGTATATACTATATACAGGCGTGATGACATACAGGTATATACTATATACAGGAGATGACATACAGGTATATACTATATATAAGGGAGATGACAAACATGTATACTGAGGTGAAAATGAGAGGTGTGAGGGAAAATAGTGGAGTGATCGGAAAATGACAGATGTGAGGTCGAAATGTCAAGTGTTAGGGGGAATGAGAGGAGTGAGGGGGGAAATGAGAGGCGTGAGGGAGAAAATGAGAGACGCGATGGGAAAATAAGAGAGGTGAGGTGCTATAACTAACCACAGATATTAACTATGCCCAGGCAACGCCGGGCTCTTCAGCAAGTGTGTGTATAATAAATATATATATATATATATATATATATATATATATATATATATATATATACACACAGCCCAGTAGTATATAGCACAGCCCAGTAGTATATAGCACAGCCCAGTAGTATATAGCACAGCCCACGTAGTATATCACACAGGTCACGCAGCCTATTGCACAGGCCACGCAGCCTATTGCACAGGCCACGCAGCCTATTGCACAGGCCACGCAGTATATATGTGGGCACCATATCCCTGTTAAAAAAATAAAATAAAAAATACTTATATACTCGCCTTCCGTCGGCCCCCGGATCCAGCCCAGGCCATTTATCAATGCTCCTCGTGACGCTCCGTTCCCAGTAATGCCTAGCGGCAGTAACCCGTGATCATGTAACGGTCTCGCGAGACCGCCACGTGATCGGGTCATTACTGCAATGCATTCTTGGGACCGGAGCGCAAGGAGCGGGAAAGGCTGCCGCGGACTTCGGAAGGTGAGAATATAATGTTTTGTATTATTTTTAACATTTTATGTTTTTACTATTGATGCTGCATAGGCAGCATCAATAGTAAAAAGTGAAGCGGTGTTTTAATCCCAACCCAATCTCGCTGATTTTTCGCGACCAATCAGCAACCCTGGATTTCCGTTACAGACAGACGGAAGTTAGAAACAGACAGAAGTACCCCTTAGGCAAATATATATATTATAATTCAATAACCTGTGCATGTGATGCAATTATCACCTGTGCAATACTAAGTAAATCCTGAAAACATGACCTGTTGGTGGCTCTCGAGGACCAGAGTTGGGGAACACTGATGCATACAGCTACATACATACATACATACATACATACATACAGCTACATGCATACAGATATATATACACGTATTATACACTGCTCAAAAAGTAAAGGGAACACTTAAACAACACAATGTAACTCCAAGTCAATCACACTTCTGTGAGATGAATCTGTCCAGTTAGGGTACCGTCACATATAACGATATCGTTAACGATATCGTTGCTTTTTGTGACGTAGCAACGATATCGTTAACTAAATCGTTATGTGTGACAGCGACTAATGATCAGGCCCCTGCTGGGAGATCGTTGGTCGCTGGGGAAAGTCCAGCACTTTATTTTGTCGCTGGATCTCCCGCTGACATCGCTGAATCGGCGTGTGTGATGCCGATTCAGCGATGTCGTCACTGGTAACCAGGGTAAATATCGGGTTACTAAGCGCAGGGCCGCGCTTAGTAACCCGATGTTTACCCTGGTTACCATTGTAAATGTAAAAAAACAAACACTACATACTTACATTCCCGGTGTCTGGTCATGTCCCTCGCCTTCAGCTTCCCGCACTGACTGGTGAGCGCCGGCCAGCCGTAAAGCAAAGCACAGCGGTGACGTCACCGCTGTACTTTACGGCCGGCGCTCAGTCAGTGCTGGAAGCTGAAGGTGAGGGACATGACCAGACATCGGGAATGTAATTATGTAGTGTTTGTTTTTTTACATTTACAATGGTAACCAGGGTAAACATCGGGTTACTAAGCGCGGCCCTGCGCTTAGTAACCCGATGTTTACCCTGGTTACCCGGGGACTTCAGGATCGTTGGTCGCTGGAGAGCTGTCTGTGTGACAGCTCTCCAGCGACCAAACAGCGACGCTGCAGCGATCGACATCGTTGTCGGTATCGCTGCAGCGTCGCTTAGTGTGACTGTACCTTAAGGAAGCAACACTGATTGTTAATCAATTTCTCCTGCTGTTGTGCAAATGGTATTGGCAAGATAACCAGGGGGATGACCAGAGGCCATTTCTCTGTTCTCATCCGTTTTTGGCTGTTTTGGTCACTTTTGCATTTTGTCTGTTCTCTCACCACAGAAGTTGCTATGGAAGTGGAGCTTATCCAGGATGGTATATGAAGGCAAGCTGTAACAAGAAGGTTTGCTGTGCCTGTCGGCACAGTGTCCAGAGCATGCAACAGATACCAAGAGACATGGAGGGGGCCGTAGGAGGGCAACAACCTAGCAGCAGGACTACTACCCCCTCCTTTGTACAAGGAGGAACAGTGCCAGAGCCCTTCAAAATGAAATCTAGCATCCATGTGTCTGCTCAAGCTGTCAGAAACAGACTCCATGAGGGTGGTATGAGGGCCTGACGTCCATTGTGAGACCATATGCCGTGAGCCCTGGGTTCCTTCTGATGCATGACAATGCTAGACCTCGTGTGACTGAAGTGAGTCGGCAGTTCCTGCATGGTGACTGTGTTGATTCTATACAATGGCCTGCCCGTTCCCCAAACCTGAATCCAATCGATAACCTCTGGGACATCATGTCTCGTTCCATCCACCAATGCCATGTTGCACCACAAACTGTCCAGGAGTTGACTGATCCCTCAGGAGAACATCTGCTGCCTCATCAGGAGCATGCCCAGGCGTTGTAGGGAGGTCATGCAGGCACATGGAGGCCACACAAACTACTGAGCATCATTTCCTTGTCTTGAGGCATTTCCACTGAAGTTGGATCAGCCTGTAATTTGATTTTTCTCTTTTAATATTGAGTGCCATTCCAAATCTAGACCCTCATGGGATATTAATTTTGGCTTACATTGATCATTTTTAGGTGTTATTGTTCTCAACGTATTCCACTATGTAATGAATAAAGATTTGCAACTAGAATATTTCATTCAGTGATATATAGGATGTGGTATTTTAGTGTTCCCTTTATTTTTTTTAGCAGTGTATACGGTATATATATTAAACCCAAAATAGTGTTTCTACAGTAAGAAGGTAGTGACCCTCCACCCCAGGACTAAAAATGACTATACATCTCATCTATAGTCCCCCTATCTGGTGCATTCGATTTCCCTTGCCTCAGATTGACATTCTATTCTTCCTGATGGCTGCAGCAGTCACATGGAAAATGCAGTGACAAATCTAACACATCTGCACCAAAAACCAGAGAGTTGGCAGAAAAACACTCATAAAATATGCTAGTTTTCAACACATTTTTACTTGCATTTATGTTTTGCATCCCCCCCCCCATTTATTTGGGTGAAATGTGCTGCAAAAAGACTAAGGACTGACATGCTGCACATTTAAAAAAAAAAAAAAATGTTGGTCAAATCCCTAAGGAAAAAATAAGCAGCGTGTGAATGAGGTTACAGAAATCTCATTCCTTTTTCTGGCATTGTAAAGTGCCACCTTTTTTAGCCTTAAAAAAAAAACCAGTGTACTAAAAAAAAAGCCGTATGTGAGCAAGCTCTAAATTGCACCTCCCCTGCATTTCCTGTTCTGTGGGATAATTCTGCTAATGCAGGAGGAATGGAACTCTGATCTGAGCAGAGGAGGCAGCGGGAGGTAAAAGGAGGGCATCAGGTAGGGTGGCTATATATCAGATATGTATAGTAATTTTCCATGGTGGATGGTAACTTTAATATTTTCATCATGTGCATTGAGCTCTTACACATGTATTACGCACTGTGAACAACATGTTTGTTGTGACGTCATCCATATGTGACATCCTAAGTCTTGAGACGTCCTCAGTGATGATATATTATCCATTGATGTTTGCTGCACTCACCTACCTGTTTTAAAGTTTTGGGGTACGCTCACACTGGCGTCGATTCTCTCATGCGAGTGAATCGGGCTGATTAAGCTACGGACACTTAGATCAAACTCTGAGTGTGAACCAAGTGTCATCTGAGTGTGATCCAGTTCTCTTGCATGAGAGAACTAGAGATGAGCGAATATATTCGGATTTGGTGGTCGAATCTGAATTTGCCATATTCGTGCCAAATTTATGTTTGATCGGTTCCGAACATATTTGTTCATTTCTATTACCATTGACTCCAACGACGTTTGGCTAATATTACAAAAACAATATTCACCGCTGAAAAATTTGCTCAACTCTAGAGAGAACCGCCGCACAGGGGCAGAGGAGATGAACACAATTTCTCGTTCTTTTCCATGGTCTCTGTGCTCGTACATTGGACTGCACTGGTATGACATCCGAGTGCAGTCCAATGTTTCATACTCATTCATAGACTTGTATGGGGCGCGTGATCCGAACATCTGAGCCATCGCCGCAGCATACTGTGGAAGTTTTCTCATGCCGAGTCGGCATGGGAAACTAATCGCTGATCTTCACTGCCCCATAGAATAATATTGGTCCTAGTGCTATCCGATAAAACATGAGATGGCGCTCTTCCGTGTTTTATGCTCCTGTGAGCGTACCCATAGTTAGATCAGTGTTTAGTTCATTGTGAAGCACATTGCATTAAATCTCAGAGAAAGATGTACTACGGACAAATCTATCCATTCTTGTGAATGGAGAACATTTTTAATAAAAGGTAGGTTGCAAAGTTGCTTGTCTATACAAACATATTGCAATTATTATTATTTTTATGAAAGGTAAAAATGTATGGCAATTTATTGAACCACTAACGGACAATAACATGTAGAACTGTCCCAGCAAATACCCAAGATGGTGCAAATTACAGTCTCTCCCTTCCGCTGACTCACCCGGATTAGATCAGCTTCAACTTCGGGGGTTCCTGGGCCAACTACCCCCACCAGTGGCACCCAAGTTTTGGCAGGCTCCCACAGAGGAGGTAACACAAGCTTAGGAAGCTGACAGTCCATTGAGGTACATGGCCAGGTGACCTGATTGTCCCATCCTGGCTTCTCTGAACATCTCCATGGGTGTAGTCATGGTCAATGGAGCAGATCTGTATTCTTCCAGCTAGGGTCACTTAAGCTGGCATCCTGTAGAATGGCAAATCTATATTCCTCTTGATGGAGCCATGGTTTAAAGTCTGTTGTTCTGTAGAGTCTCCATGCACATTACAATTTTAACCATTTAAGAAGTGAGGCAACTTCTTTTAATCAGGCCATGTGACCACATGAATACAGATTAAAGAGTGATAAAGTTCCCTTTCATGCAGAAATCCTCATTTGATGTTGCCCCCTTGTGGTATTTTTTCAAATTACTTTTTTTGTAAGAGAATACAATCCCCTTTCTAGATCTGTGTTCTGTGTGCGTTAAAACAGACATCAGTGAAAACTGTTCTGTTAGCATCTGGCAGCTGAAAACTAATGCAGAATAAATATGGGAGTGACATTTTACATTAGAACACAGTTTTGTAGTGCGTTAAGATTGTACTCCTTTTTTCATTATCTCCTGTATCGCATTCATTAGTATGCTAAGGTTTTAATTAGTATATTCACAATTCTACTCATTCTTGTGGCAGATTTATTGAAGACGTTTCTGCAGGTAGAAACGTGCTCCCTATGTAATGGGATTGTTTCTTAACTTTAAAAAGGACATGTCTAGTGACGTAATAATAAAAAAAGTTGCATGTATATTTAAAAAAGGTGTCAAAATATGGATTCTTTTATTTAGTATTAACCCCTTAATGACCGCCGATACGCCTTTTAACGGCGGCAGTTAAGGGTACTTAAACCACAGCGCTGTTAATTAACGGCGCTGTGGAAAAAGTGAATAGCGCCCCCCAGAGTCGGATTTTCTCTGGAGTCTCGGTTGCCGGGGGTAACCGTGACCCCAGAGAACATGATTTGGGTTTTTTTTTACCGACCCCCGAGTTGCTATGGCCGGTAATTAACCGTTTACCGGCGGTCGCAAAAAGAAACAAACGATATTTCCCATTTAATTTATCTGTCCTCCGATGTGATTGCACATCAGAGGACAGAGAAATGGGGTCCCCAATAGCCCCCCGATACTCACCTGTCTCCCCCAGAGCTCCTCGTGGCTCCCGATGGGCGCCGCCATCATTTTCCAGCCAAAAAAAGATCTTTGGGGTCTCGGCTACCCCCAAAGAACATGATTGGGGTCGGTTTTTACCGACCCCTGTTTTGCAATCGCCGGTAATTAACTGTTTACCGGCGGCCGCAAAAAAAAAAAAAGCAATGTGTTATTTTCTGTCCTCTGATGTGATCGCACATCAGAGGATAGAGAAATAGGAGGATTCGGGGACCCTGTTATACTTACCGATGTCCCTGGGTCCTCCTGCGTCCCCTCCTGCCCACTGGCTTCTTCATGCCGTAAGAAAATGGCGGGCGCATGCTCAGTGCGCCCGCCATGATCTGCCGACCGGCAGCTAGAGGAGTTGGATCTAAATTTAGGGTTAGGGTTGGGGCTAAATTTAGGGTAAGGGGTGGGGCTAAATTTAGGGTTGAGGCTAAATTTAGGGTTATGGTTGGGGCTAAATTTAGGTTTGGGGCTAAATTTAGGGTTAGGGTTGGGGCTAAATTTGGGCTTGGGGCTAAATTTAGGGCTAGGGTTAGGCTTCTTTCACACTTGTGTCGGTACGGGGCCGTCGCAATGCGTCGGCCCGACGCTTTGTTGTGAAAATTGTGCACAATGTGGGCAGCGGATGCAGTTTTTCAATGCATCCGCTGGCCAGTCTATGTTCTGGGGAGGAGGGGGCGGAGTTACGGCCACGCATGCGCGGTCGGAAATGGCGGACGCGACGTACAAAAAAAGTTACATTGAACTTTTTTTGTGACGACTGTCCGCCAAAGCACAACTGATCCAGTGCACGACGGACGCGACGTGTGGCGATCCGTCGGCAATACAAGTCTATGGACAAAGAAAGCATCCTGTGGGCGCATTTGCTGGATCCGTTTTTTGCCAAAACGACGGATTGCGACAGATGCCACATGACGCAAGTGTGAAAGTAGCCTTAGGGTAGGGTTAGGGCTAGGGTTGGGGCTAAAGTTAGGGTTAGGGTTAGGGCTAAAGTTAGGGCTAGGGTTAGGGTTGGGGTTAAAGTTAGGGCTAGGGTTGCGGCTAAAGTTAAGGTTAGAGTTAGGGTTAGGGTTTGGATTAGGGTTGGTATTAGGGTTAGGGTTGGCATTAGGGTTATGTTTGAGATCAGGGTTAGGGTTGGGATTAGGGTTAGGAGTGTATTGGGATTAGGGTTAGGTTTGAGGTTAGGGTTGAGATTAGGATTAGGGGTGTGTTGGATTTAGGGTTTTGATTATGGTTAGGGTTGAGATTAGGGTTGTTTTGGGGTAAGGGTTGTGATCATCGTTAGGGTTGTGATTAGGATTATGGATCGGGTTGGGATTAGGGTTAGGAGTGTGTTTGGGTTAGGGTTGGAGTTAGAATTGGGGGGTTTCCACTGTTTAGGTACATCAGGGGTCTCCAAACATGACAGCCAATTTTGCGCTCAAAAAGTCAAATGGTGCTCCCTCCCTTCTGAGCTCTGTTGTGCACCCAAACAGTGGTTTACCCCCCCCACATATGGGGCATCAGCGTACCCGGGATAAATTGGACAACAACTTTTGGGGTCCAATTTCTCCTGTTACCCTTATGAAAATAAAAACTTGGGGGCTAAAAATCTTGTTTGTGGAAAAAAAAATATTTTTTATTTTCACAACTCTGCATTATAAGCTTCTGTGAAGCACTTGAATGCAACATGACGCCCCCAGACCATCCCATCAAAGTCTGCATTCCAAGCGACGCTCCTTCCCTTTCGAGCCCCGATGGGTGCCCAAACAGTGCCCTCCCCCCCCCCCACATATGGGGTATCCGCATACTCAGGACAAACTGGTCAACAGATTTTGGGGTCCAATGTCTCCTGTTACCCTTGAGAAAATAAAAAATTGCAGTCTAAAAATCATTTTTGAGGGGAAAAAAAAAGGATTTTTTATTTTCACGGCTCTACTTTATAAATTTCTGTGAAGCACTTGGGGGTTTACAGTGCTCCCCACACATCTAGATAAGTTTCTTAAGGGGTCTAGTTTCCAAAATGGTGTCACTTGTGGGGGGGGGGGTTCCCACTGTTTAGGCACATCAGGGGCTCTCCAAACGCGACATGGCGTCCGATCTCAATTCCAGCCAATACTACATTGAAAAAGTAAAGCGGTACTCCTTCTCTTCCAAGCCCTGCGGTGCGCCCAAACAGTGGTTTACCCCCACATATGGGGTATTGTCGTACTCAGGAAAAATTGCACAACAACTTTTGTGGTCTACTTTCTCCTGTTACCCTTGTGAAAATAAAAATTTGGGGGCAAAAAGATCATTTTTGTAGAAAAAAATGCGATTTTTATTTTTACGGCTCTACGTTATAAACTTCTGTGAAGCTCTTGGGGGTTTAAAGTGCTCACCACACATCTAGATAAGTTCCTTAAGGGGTCTACTTTCCAAAATGGTGTCACTTGTGGAGCATTTCCACTGTTTAGGCACATCAGGGGCTCTCTAAACGTGACATGGCGTCCGATCTCAATTCCAGCCAATTCTGCATTGAAAAAGTCAAACGGCGCTCCTTCTCTTCCAAGCTCTGCGGTGCGCCCAAACAGTGGTTTACCCCCACATATGGGGTATCGGCGTATTCAGGAGAAATTGCACAACAAAATTTATGGTTACATTTCTGTTTTTACACTTGTGAAAATAAAAAAAAAATGGTTCTGAAGTAAAATGTTTGCAAAAAAAAGTTAAAATGTTCATATTTTCCTTCCACATTGTTTCAGTTCCTGTGAAGCACGTAAAGGGTTAATAAACTTCTTGAATGGGGATTTGAGCACCTTGAGTGGTGCAGTTTTTAGAATGGTGTCACACTTAGGTATTTTCTATGATATAGCCCCCTCAAAATGACTTCAAATGTGATGTGGTCCCTGAAAAAAAAAAAAAGGTGTTGTAAAAATGAGAAATTGCTGGTCAACTTTTAACCCTTATTACTCCCTAATAAAAAAAAAAAAAATGTTGCTCCCAAAATTCTGCTGATGTAAAGTAGACATGTGGGAAATGTTATTTATTAACTATTTTTCGTGACATACGGTATCTCTCTGATTTAAGGGCATAAAAATACAAAGTTTGAAAATTGCAAAATTTTAAAAATTTTCGCCATATTTCCATTTTTTTCATAAATAATCGCAAGTAATATCAAAGAAATGTTACCACTAACATGAAGTACAATATGTCTCGAAAAAACATTCTCAGAATCAGCGGGATCCGTTGAAGCGTTCCAGAGTTATAACATCATAAAGTGACTGTGGTCATAATTGTAAAAATTGGCTCGGTCATTAAGTACCAAATTTGCTCTGTCACTAAGGGGTTAAACCTATTTGATTATGATAGCTGGATTTAGAAAATCATGCTTCGAAATATGATTTTACAAATATGCCAGTCTGAATCACTGAACAAATGTAACCAAAAACACAAGTATCGCATATGCATTTTTTTTTAAAGTTTATCTGAAATCGCTCATAAAAATGTGACTTCTCAAAAACAAAATATCAACAAACAGCCTTGTGATATATCAAATTAAAGAATGTACAATTCTGAACAAAATGGCGCCTTTCCCATCTCTTCACCTTTTTCATCATATCTTGTGGTAGAATTAAGATAGTCATACAAGGCCAAAATCCAAGCTTTTTCCAAACTTTAGAAATCAATAAAACATTAATCAAAATTCAAAACTTACTGTATTTTTAATTCACTAAAGTAGGACTTCAAAAAAGCACCTAACAAAATAAATGTCCTAATATGTCAGGTAAAAAAAAAATTCAGATTTGGATCACTCGAATTGGACCGACCCGAGCGCCCCCGTAGAATGTAATGTGATGTTACAGCACTGGCTCATCTACTGGATATTTGAGCCTAGGAGAGCATTATATTTTAACTATTTAATTTCTTGAATAAGAAACATTAATGTTCACCCCACTACCTTTTTTTTTTTTTACTTTGTGCTTCAACAGAGCTGGCAATGGCCTGTCCTTAAATCCATATACGATTAGGAAGTAACATCTACCGTATATAATTTTCCCTAGTGATAAGTCGGTTCCCAGTTACAAAACTTGGGATAAGTGAGTGTGTGGGTCACGTATTAGTGGATGGGGTTGTTTCTTAGCAACATGCAACCAGTCTTTTAGTATCAAATGAAAATCTCGGAGCAGCATTGTGAAAGGTTGTCAGGGCATGTTGATATTTCTCGTCCCACCGCAGCTGAAGGACCATTGACTGCCTAGGGCTAGAGCTACACAGAGGTTTCTGAATAGTGATGCTGCACAAAAGGAGATCAGAGTGACAGTGTAATCCATAGGAGGCAGAGCGCTCACCTTTACAACTTACTACTGTGATGATCATTCTCGTTAGGTATTATTCCAAAAAACACAATGGAACTAGAATGAACCCGAAGGAGATCGGTAACTGTGGACATTCCTGGTTTTTACATTGATTTCTATACTTTGTGATTGCGTTGTGGGAGACGCTAGATTGCATTTCATGTCGCACTGGCCATATTGATGAGCGAAGAGTTATTCCCAGCTTCCTTGAAGGAAAAATATGCTAAATCTCCTTTGATCACAGGGATGACTTATGGTGTTATTACATATACAGTACATGGGTAGGCATTGGTCAATTGAAGGACTCTACCCTTGTGAGCTTCCAGCCGTATTCACCCATGTGTAAGTTATTTCCTATCCATTGGATACTGCAAAGCTTCCTAATTACTGGGGGTCTTGCCATTGGGACCTTTGCTGATCCAGAGAACAGGGCTCTGAAGGGCTCTGTGGGAAGAGCGATGGTCAATCATGAGCACATCTGTTCCACTAATTTTTATTGTGACCGCCAGAGATCTACTATATAATTGTCTAAGGGTCACTTCCGTCTGTCTGTCTTTGTCTATCACGGATATTTATTGGTCGCGGCCTCTGTCTGTCATGGAAATCCAAGTCGCTGATTGGTCGTGGCAAAACGCCCATGACCATTGCCACGGCCAATCAGCGACGGTCATAGTCTGGCAGTGAAATGGCCGCTGCTTTACTACCCTGCAGTCAGCGCTGAGCGCACACACATGGTTAATGCCAGAGTTAACGGACCGCGGTGTAATGCACTCCGTTAACGCTACTATTAACCCTGTGTGACCATCTTTTTACTATTGATGCTGCATATGCAGCATCAATCGTAAAACGATCTAATGTTGCAATTAATAATAATATATAAAAAAAGGTTATTCTCACCCTCCGACGTCGCCTGCTGTCCTCGGCAGTGCAAGCGGCAGGTTACGGTGCCAAGGATGCTATGCGAGAAGCACCTGCCATGACGTCACGGTCATGTGACCGCGACATCATCACAGGTCCTGCGCTCATACCAGACTTTGGACCGGAAGCTGCCGCGTGCACCGCACACAGGCGCCAGGACTTCAAGGGGTCTTCGGAAGGTGAGTATATGTTTATTTTTTTTTTGTCTTTTTTTAACCACGCATATAGTGCCCACATCTATAATATAACGCTGGGAGCGTCACTCTGTCCGAAGCCTTTATAGACTGCGCAAGCGCCGGCACAGTCTGGACCCCACAGAGTGACGCTCCCAGGAGATCGCGGTATGCGTGAACACTGAACGCACACCGCGATCTCCAAAGGAGAGGCAGGGACCGCCAGGAGGGTAAGTATATTCACCTGTCCCCCGTTCCAGCGCTGCGTGCGGCTCCGTCTCCGTGTCCCGGTCCTCTGCTGTGACGTTCAGAGGGTGCGATGACGCGCTTAATGCGCGCCGCCGTCTGACTGAACAGTCACAGCCAGAGGAGCCGGAAGAAGCGGCGGGCAGCGCTGGAACGGGACAAACAAGTGAGTATAGCAAGTGTCGGGGGCCTGAGCTGGCAGCGATACCGGCACCTGACCCCCACAGCGCGCCGGTGTCCCCACTTGCTCAGGCCCCCCAGCACTCAGCACCCAGCGACAATAGGTGAGTATCGTATTTTTTTTATATATCGCAGCAGCATACGGGGCATATATTATGGAGCATCTTATGGGGGCCATCAACCATAATGGAGCAGTGTACGGGGGCATATAATATGAAGCATCTTATGGGGGCCATCAACCATAATGGAGCAGTGTATGGGGACATATATTATGGAGCATCTTATGGGGGCCATAAACCATAATGGAGCAGTGTACGGGGGCATATATTATGGAGCATCTTATGGGGGCCATAAACCTTTATGGAGCAGTGTACGGGGGCATATAATATGGAGCATCTTATGGGGGCCATCAACCATAATGGAGCAGTGTACGGGGGCATATAATATGGAGCATCTTATGGGGGGCCATCAACCATAATGGAGCAGTGTACGGGGGCATATAATATGGAGCATCTTATGGGGGCCATCAACCATAATGGAGCAGTGTACGGGGGCATATAATATGGAGCATCTTATGGGGGCCATAAACCATAATGGAGCAGTGTACGGGGGCATATAATATGGAGCATCTTATGGGGGCCATCAACCATAATGGAGCAGTGTACGGGGGCATATAATATGGAGCATCTTATGGGGGCCATCAACCATAATGGAGCAGTGTACGGGGGCATATACTATGGAGCATCTTATGGGTGCCATCAACCATAATGGAGCAGTGTACGGGGGCATATACTATGGAGCATCTTATGGGGGCCATAAACATTTATGGAGCAGTGTACGGGGCATATAATATGGAGCATCTTATGGGGGCCATAAACCTTTATGGAGCAGCGTATGGGGCATATGGATGGGAGCAGCAAATTACAGAGCGGTGGCGCAGGATGGGAGCAGCACATGACAGAACAGGGGTGCAGGATGGGAGCAGCACATGACAGAACGGGGGCGCAGGATGGCAGCAGCAGCACATGACAGAATGGGGGCGCAGGATGGCAGCAGCAGCACATGTCAGAATGGGGGTGCAGGATGGGAGCAGCACATGTCAGAATGGGTGCGCAGGATGGGAGCAGCACATGACAGGATGGGGGTGCAGGATGGAGCAGCTCATGACAGGATGGGGACGCAGGATGGAGCAGCACATACCAGGATGGAGACCATATACCAATATAAATGCTCGCCACCCGGGCGTAGAAAGGGTTCAATGGCTAGTTGCCATATACTACGTGGGCTGTGTTACATACTGCGTGTGCTCTGTTATATACTACATCTCTGTGCTATATATGATGTAGCTGGGCAATATACAACATGACTGTCCAATATACTACGTGGCTGTGCAATATACTACGTGCTCTGTGCTATATACTACGTAGCTGTGCAATATACTATGTGGCTGTGTCAGTTCTGTTATATACTACGTCGACTGTGCAATATACTATGTGGCTCTGTTATATACTACGTGGCAGTGCAATATACTATGATATACGACGTGGCTGTTATATACTACGTGGCTCTGCTATATACTACGTGGCTGACCAATATACTACTTGCCTGTGCAATACACTACGCAGCTGTGCAATACACTACGTGGCTATGTTATATACTACGTGTCTGTGTTATATACTACACAGCTCTGCTATATACTACGCACGCTGTTACATACTACATAGCTCTCTTATATACTATGTAGCTCTGTTATATACTACGTCGCTTGTGTTATATACTACGTCACTGTGCCATATAGTACGTAGCCTGTGCTATATACTACCTACATATTCTAGAATACCCGATACGTTAGAATCGGGCCACCATCTAGTAATATATAATGATATAATATGATTGCAGTATATTAAGAGGATAAGTTTTGATGGGAGTGCTTTAAAGATTCAGTAAATCCAACGTACATAATATTGCTATACCAAAACCTGTACTGTGTGCCTTTTATCTTAATTTATGAATGTGGACTTATTGGTCAGGGACAGGTCTTCATATGTAAAATATTGAATAATAACATTCCCATGATTATTACTATATTCGTAACCACTTCTTCTGTTATGTCCATTTCAATGTTTTTTTTAGAGATTAGTCAATGGCATAACAAAAATGAAATACAACTATTGAAAAATCAAAATATTAAACACTAGCCTGTGTACCAAAAAGTTGTATGGAAAGTTTGCAAAACTAGTGGTTGAAAAAAAAAAACCTAATGGAAAATCACGAATAATTAATAACACTCCCTTGTATATCACCATTATCGTAACAACTTTTCTATAATTTCTATGTTCAATATTTTTATATATAAAAGTGTATTAATCAGCATTGCTATTTATTTTCCTACAGGCTGCTGCTATATTTAATTCTGCATTTGGGAGTTTCTTGGTAAGTACATCTCGGATTTTACATACTGATCCATAATGTCATTGTCTGTTGTGGCAAACCACAATATAGAGCAGTAAGAGAGGAGGGGAGGTAATGGGCTCCCAGCTGCGCTTCACTCTCCCACAAGCGGTCACTTCCCTTTTTGTAATAAAAACCCTTTGCTGCAGTTAACTGTCATAATGAAGACATATGTCAATATAGTGATTTATTTTCTTATTGTCTGTAATGAGCTGTATTGGATATCCATTATGCAGCTACAAATAGTGCAAGTATAGTGGAGACAAAAGCACACGGCACATGATTAAGGATCTTCCATCTCCGCTGAAGTCTCTCTTGAGGATTCGTATATGCATTGTGTGGCACATAAATTGATTATTGCTTAAAGGGAGGAACTAGGCCCTGTGGCTGGTGGGATAATATGTATATATGCTAATTACTGCCCACTAGTACTTGTAATTGTAAATGATCTTTTTCCAGAGTTTAGGAATACTGAAAGTAATAATGTCTAGGAAAGATCAACCTCCATGGACCTGATCAGAGAGTATCGGTGGCTTCTAGTGTGTGTCCCGTAAAGTAAGAATAAGCCTGCACATACATGTGTCATATCTACATGTTGGTGTCAGCAGATTTTGTTTTTCTTGCTTGCGCCTTTTTTTTATAGGAAACTTTTTCCAGTGGTACAATGGAAAAACCATTTGAAAATAGAATTTGTGGAAGCAAGTGCATAGAATTTAGTCAATTACATCACAAGCAATGAAGGCAGTCCAAGGAAAGGAATCGTTATGTTATAGGCAACTAACAATTTGATGTCTTCTATTTATACAGCCCATAAATGCCTTATATGGGTAACACTCTACTGGTAACTTTTCTTTCATTTATATGTAAAGGAAAGCAGCAGTTGACATTAATGAGCACACCTTAGCTTTCTGTGCACGCTCCGAAGGCTCTTTGTAAGATGTTGGAAGCATCTCCTCCTTACATATACTCTCAAGACTAAAGCTACCTAGCATTATTTTCCAGTATGCACCGACTGGCAGGACACTAGAGAAGAAGCTAAACCAAACAAATTGTTTTGGGGCTATATTTACACATCTGTGTGTTGCTGTTTGAGTAGATGGGTCTCCTGACCTGAACACAACATCATTCTATATGTAGAAGACTGTTGAGTTTGACTCGGGAGACCAGCAGCTAGTCTGTACATAGATGTGTGAATGTAGACTCATTCAGACCGAGACCCAGTATTAGGTCATGCAAAATGGCCATACCATATTTGTGGTCGATAAAAATATTGTGGTTTAAAGAAGTCTGTCCATCCTATAAGTTTCAGAAGGTGCTAAGTAAAAGACATGTAAAAATATTTAAAGACCGTTTATTGTACTATTCGCAGATCAACATTAATAAGTAAAGTTGGATTCTACTATTGTAAGTGCACAAAAAAGTCCCTAAGTCACAAGTGCTCTTGGCTGTCAGCAATGAGAGCTGCCCAAATTATCCATTATGCCTTTGAGTGTTGGCTGTAACATCCAATCAGGAAACTGCTACAGCTGTCACTCAAGACTAGAGGGAAGGGAATAACCTTTATGGTTAAAAGCTGATAGCTCTTCAGCCTTAGTGGTCATCTATGGAACATTTCAGCTTTAGTGGTAATCTATGCAGCAATTCAGCATTAGGAACCATCTATAGGGCACTTCTGCCTTTGTGCTCTTCTACGGGGCACTTCAGCCTTAGTTGCCATGTACGTGACACTTCAGCCTTAGGGGCCATCTGTGGAGCACTTCAGCCTCAGTGGCCATCTACAGAACACTTTCAGCCTCAGTGGCCATCTACAGAACACTTTCAGCCTCAGTGGCCATCTACAGAACACTTTCAACCTCAGTGGCCATGTGTGGACCACTTCAGCCTCAGTGGCCATGTGTGGACCACTTCAGCCTCAGTGGCCATGTGTGGAGCACTTCAGCCTCAGTGGCCATGTGTGGAGCACTTCAGCCTCAGTGGCCATGTGTGGAGCACTTCAGCCTCAGTGGCCATGTGTGGAGCACTTCAGCCTCAGTGGCCATCTGTGGAGCACTTCAGCCTCAGTGGCCATCTGTGGAGCACTTTGGCCTCAGTGGCCATGTGTGGAGCACTTTGGCCTCAGTGGCCATGTGTGGAGCACTTTGGCCTCAGTGGCCATGTGTGGAGCACTTTGGCCTCAGTGGCCATGTGTGGAGCACTTTGGCCTCAGTGGCCATGTGTGGAGCACTTTGGCCTCAGTGGCCATGTGTGGAGCACTTTGGCCTCAGTGGCCATCTGTGGAGCACTTCAGCCTGTGGCCATCTGTGGAGCACTTCAGCCTGTGGCCATCTGTGGAGCACTTCAGCCTGTGGCCATCTGTGGAGCACTTCAGCCTCAGTGGCCATCTGTGGAGCACTTCAGCCTCAGTGGCCATCTGTGGAGCACTTCAGCCTCAGTGGCCATCTGTGGAGCACTTCAGCCTCGGTGGCCATCTGTGGAGCACTTCAGCCTCGGTGGCCATCTGTGGAGCACTTCAGCCTCGGTGGCCATCTGTGGAGCACTTCAGCCTCGGTGGCCATTTGTGGAGCACTTCAGCCTCAGTGGCCATTTGTGGAGCACTTCAGCCTCAGTGGCCATTTGTGGAGCACTTCAGCCTCAGTGGCCATCTGTGGAACACTTCAGCCTGTGGCCATCTGTGGAGCACTTCAGCCTCAGTGGCCATCTGTGGAGCACTTCAGCCTCAGTGGCCATTTGTGGAGCACTTCAGCCTCAGTGGCCATTTGTGGAGCACTTCAGCCTCAGTGGCCATTTGTGGAGCACTTCAGCCTCAGTGGCCATTTGTGGAGCACTTCAGCCTCAGTGGCCATTTGTGGAGCACTTCAGCCTCAGTGGCCATCTGTGGAACACTTCAGCCTGTGGCCATCTGTGGAGCACTTCGGCCTCAGTGGCCATCTGTGGAGCACTTGTGGGAGAGGCACGTGCTAGAATCAAACTTGATTTTTTTTCTCTTTACGGTTTTAGCAGCAGTATTAAGGTACGGTATTTTTGAACATATCTATACCTATCCTATCTCTGGCAATAGTTCTTGTGGATCAAAACTGCTAACAAAATACCTTTTTTTTAAATAGTAAAATTAAATAAAACCCACAGTTAATGTGGATAATCTGCTTATACATCGGATGTGCTAGAACACTCCATGATTAGATTACTTATTCCTTTTTTTTCATAAAATGGTATAACCTGTGAAAAAAGCATTGCTGATCTCTCAGTTGTAAAGAAAATGTAAACTTTACGCTCAATTACGAGTTGTTTTTTTTCCTTCATATTACTCACATATTGAGTTGTTTGGTTAGAATTGTGAGCAAAGTTTGTAACTTCCATCCGTAGCAATACGCAGTGTTTACAGCTGTTCAGTAGGGATTTCACCTCCCGGATGAGGAGAGCAGAACCCTCCTCGCCTAAGATGCAGTTGCACGCCTGTCCTGCGCACACACCGCTCTTGTTTGCACTTCAAGATGATGTGCCTGCGGAATATAATCAGGCCCGGCCGCAGACGTGACATATAATCCCATATTACGCTATCGATTATGCTCTCCTTGGGAGGGTTTATTTGACTTTTTGGCCCCCTCAGTTTATTTTGAAGCTTTATGTTCTAGTAGTTTCCCTGAACACCTAAAAATCTTGTCATGTTTTTCTTTATCCAACCTTATTGGTATGGCTTTCCACACATATTTTTGCTGACCTTATGGTATTGTGCGGGTGACGATGCAATACATACGGTATACACTTTATTTTTTTATATTTTTATTTATAAAAATCTTTTGCTGAACAGTGCCCATTTCCAATTAAAATGCATTGCCTTTAAGAACTAATTGTTTAAGAAAACATTTTTTTTTTATTTTTTTTAATTTTTACTCAGCGGGTAATAACTAATTATGGATGAATTCAATTTACATAAATTTCAGGCCAACAGAACATCTCAGGATTGTACCGTTGAGAATTTCTTTAAGTTGAGCCAGTAATGTCATTATCTCCTCCTCTCATTTAAACTGCTCGCTTTACAATAATTGTAGAGCTTAATAAGTGATTTGATTTCTTCCCTTGATGAGGTTTTAATAAAATTTGATAGTGTTTGAGTAATTCAGCATAGCTAGTTATCAAAGGGGCTGGTCCTGGCAGCATGCATTTATGTATCCCCGGGGAGAGTGCAATGTCTGCTCGGTGCACAGCATGGCTGCACTGGCACTGCTTCTGAAGCCACACAGTGGCACTCCTCTCCATTCACCACGCCATTAGCTTTTCACATCATGACTTTAAGATTATTCCTTTGTCACGTTTAGATTATTTCTAATTCTAGAGCTTTGCTGCATCATCACAGCTGGAATCTGAACCGAGCAACATCTGCACCTCGGAGGCAACAGAACACTGTGTTCACAAAGGAGGAGTTTACCTTTGTGGATTCATTCCCTGATGTATTTTAATTGTTGGAATAGTTCCTTATGTAAGCAGGCATAATAAAGTTGCATAACTGGCTCCCCACACGTTTAAAACAGTATTTCCCTGCAAATTTCCGTTATTGCTGCAAGAAAATAGCTTTTTTTTGTGTATGACACGACTTGTATAAGGAGCTTAATATCTTAACTTTTCACAATTTGGGTATTTTTTTATTTTGCTTTTTCATTTTTTTTTTTTTTAAACCAGCAAGCTCTTGCTATGGCATAATTTTCATATTTTCATGAATGTTGCTATGTATGCTTCTTGACATGAACAAAAAAATTAAAAGCGGAAAAAAATGTGGAGTGAAGAAAATGATTCTGTTCACCGTACAGTTCTGATTTCTGTAGTGCAGACGTCTATTCCCCTGAATTGGCCCCACTCCGAAATAAACATATTATTCAATGTCCATTTGTCTTCCAAATTAATGACACATTCAATTACAGAAAGAACTGTTGCTTCTAAATCAAATTTTTTAAGTATTCCAAAATTTTCAATTGCTGCTGATTTGATTTTTGTTATGCATTTCATTATTTTCTATGTAATTAGTAGGAATCTGCCTTATGATCCAATAGACCCAGATAATTTTAATTGCTGCAGAACAAGAATTGATTGTTTGTCCTGTCGTGTTTTAATCTGGAATTCTACTATTTGTTTGGCCTAATGCAGGTAACATTGGGGAAATATGTAGCAGAACATATATGGTAATATACAGGAATAGGGCCAGGAATTTCATCTATAACTAGCTAAACCAAACCCATAACCCTACAGTAAAAGTCTGCAGCAAACATTGTGCGCAAAGAAAATGACTGTCAGAGGAAGTTATTAAATATTTGAAAACTGTGATCTTTTCTCACATTTGCTTGTTAATGGGTGTCTATGTATACCGTATATTTTTGGTGTGTGTGTATATATAATATGTATGTAATATAAATATATATAGAGAGAGAGCATAATTATACATTTAATTAATGTCATTACATACCATATTTTGCATGTAGCAAAACACTGATTATGATGTGCTGGAAACAATATCTGTTTTGTAAAGGGAAACAAATTGGGAAGTAGGATGATCGCAATTTCCTAATATTTTCTATATTTATTAACTTTCCTGATATTCTCCTTTATCTCTCTGGTGCTTTAGTTGTAGTTTATAATTCTATTGTTAAAAAGGAACGTCCTGCTGATTTGCTGGTGGTGACGTAACGAGATTGTGCTGTATATACATTATAGGCTGAGCTACAGTTTAAAGTATGGGGGATTGCAGAGAAGCCGCCCAAGCCTCTGATTTAATGTGGTAAATTTCAGACTAAAATGAGAGACAATGGGAAATTCATGTTCATATTCCCCACACGTTCACATGAGTTATGTAAGTTGGGATCATAATTCAAGAAAACATGTCAGAGCTGCCAGGATGTTGTAGCTGTATCTACTGATTAAAAAATGAAGGCATTGACAATCACATATAAAACAAGGATTCAGTTGTTTTATGTACGGTACAGTGATTTTTCAATAAAACTGCATGTATTTACATGCCTTTTTTCTTATTTCTGCACTATAGTAATAGTGTGGCTTTGTGCTTATAAAAGTTTCCAGAGAAAGAATATTCTAGTTCATTGACCTGAAAATTAGATCTTGAAAATGGTAAAGAATTAAAATGCTAATTTGTTTCATTATAGAGTTATTACAGGTAACATGTCAGCAAAAATGCAATATTTACTTGCAGTCATAATGCTCGTCAGCTGGTAAATACTATTTTAACCCCTTCACGACATGCGCCGTACTAGTACGCCACATGTCATGTTTCCCCCTTTGATGTGGGCTCCGGTGGTCATCACTCATAGCAATCCTGCATTTTAGCTACATAGCAGCGATCTGATGATCGCTGCTATGTAGCTGAGCCGATCGAGTGGTGCCTTCTAGCCTCCCATGGAGGCTATTGAAGCATGGCAAAAGCTAAAAAAAAAAAAGTTTTAAAAATATGAAAAAAACTAAAAAAAAGTACAAGTTTAAATCACACCCCTTTTGCCCATTCAAAATAAAACAAACAAAAAAAATCAACCCTACACATATTTGGTATCGCCGCGTTCAGAATCGCGCTATCTATCAATAAAAAAAGCATTAACCTGATCGCTAAACAGCGTAGTGAGAAAAAAATTTGAAACACCAGAATTACGTTTTTTTTTGTTGCCGCGACATTGCATTAAAATGCAATAACGGGCGATCAAAAGAACGTATCTGCACAAAAGTGGTATCATTAAAAACGTCAGCTCGGGACGTAAAAAATAAGCCCCCACCCGACCCCAGATCACGAAAAATGGAGACGCTACGAGTTTCGGAAAATAGCGCTCTTTTTTTTTTCACCAAGTAGATAAAAAAAAACCTAGTCATGTTTGGTGTCTATGAACTCAAAATGACATGGAGAATCATAAGTGTGGGATTGCACTTTTTTTTGCAATTTCACCACACTTGGAATTTTTTTCCTGTTTTCTAGTACAAGACATGGTAAAACCAATGGTGTTGTTCAAAAGTACAACTCGTTCCGCAAAAAAATAAAATAAGCCCTCACATGACCATATTGATGGAAAAATAAAAAAGTTATGGCTCTGGGAAGGAGGGGAGCGAAAAAACGAAAGCGTAAAAAGGGCCACGGCGTGAAGGGGTTAAATATATGTGGGTTTCTAACAAAGTGTGGCTACAAGGATAAAATAAAGTTGATCTCCTGTAGCTGCTCGCTTCCATTTAGGGGTTGTGAAGGGTCAGCAAACTGTAATCACTTTTCCTGCTTCTTCACTGATATGCTCCACGCACACACATGTATATGCACACATGTATTAGGGTGCAGGGTTGAGTATGTCACCACGGAACAGACAGACCAACTGTTGGGGGGAATTTATTAACAGGGACAATATTCTCCTCGCAGGGAGAAAACAGTAGAATATGAACTGAAAAGATAACGGTGCAAATTATGGGAGTCACACAGTGCAACAGAATTAAGCGGGATTTCCTGAGAAAAAGAACACTTATCAGTCTGATGAGGACTTGCTTGAAGGGTCGTCTTCTCCAACGTAGGCGCCGAGAAACAGCGGCACTTGTCGTTCCTCTGTTGTCCGTGGGCTGAGTAGTCTCTAGGAATCCGCTGCCTGGGGTTTCGGGAGTTAATGTGATATGCACAGGCTCTGAGTCTTTAGCTTTTACAGCACAGCATATCCCGGGAAAACGATGCTCAGACTTTTATTAAGTCTCTTAACAGGAATCAGGGGCTCTGCGCTGATACCGTGGCTACCAGGTGGTCACAGTCTCTGCACGGGCCAATGTCTCTGTACGGGTCTCAAGGCGCCCCTCTCCAGTCACAGAAGAGTCCGCTTTCATGTACTCACAAGATGCAGTCTTTCTGGGCAATCTCCCTGCATTTGTCCTCTGACCGGGAGCCCTCTTTCCTCCAGCACAGCTGCGTCCTGCCCTGACCGTTGCACACGCTGCTCTGCCACTTGCGCGTGCCTTTCCCGCTCTCTGCCCAGCTTCTTTCTTGACCCAGTCTCCAAGTCTGCACCCCGGGGAACCTGTAACACAGCTCAATGGTTCCAGGCATGGAGCAGAGAAGGTAACCGCCCCCAGACTCTTCTTGTGTTCCACCTCCTTACACGCGCACACACTTTTTAAGGGCACTGAGAAATAAGGCTATAGCACCACTCGGCGTCGGAAAATTTCCTGGGTCTCGGCTATCAGTGGTCCTATTTCCCATTCATTTCTCCTCCGATGTGATCTAGCATACCAGATGATTGAGATATGGGGTCCCCCGAGCCTTCCCCGCTACCTCTGGTGTTCCTGGACCCTCTGGTTCTGATCCCCAGCCCTCTGCATAGTCTTCCTGGAAGAAAATGGTGGGCACATGCACGGTGGGCACATGCACAATGCGCCCGCCGAGAGATTGGTCGGCAACAATGGGAGAGTTTTCCTATTGGTTCATTTTGATCACTGTGATAGACCCCATCACAGTGATCAAAATAAATAAAAAGTAAGTCAACCCCCCCCTTTATCACCCTCTTAGTTAGGTAAAAGTAATCCATTTTTCCCATTCTTTGCAGGTAGGGTTGGTGTTAGAGCTAGGGTTAGTGTTGGGGTTAGGGTTGGGGCTACAGTTAGGGTTGTATTGGGTTTAGGCTTGTGTTGGGGTTAGGGTTGGGATTAGGGTCAGGGGTAGGGCCATTGTAGGTTGGAGTTAGAACTAGGGGGGTTTCCACTGTTTAGGTACATCAGGGGTCTCCAAACATGACATGGCGCCCGGCTTTGATTCCAAACAATTTTCTGTTCAAGAAGTCAAACGGCGCTCCCTCCCTTCTGAGCCCTGCCATGCGTCTAAAGAGTGGCTTTTCCCCACATATGGGGTATTGGCATACTCAGGAGAAAATAGATAACAAAATTTGTTGTGCAATTTCTCCAGATACCCTTGTGAAAATAAGTTTGGTTCCAAAGTAAATTTTTTGTGAAAAAAGTAAAATGTTCATTTTTTCCTTCCACATTGCTTTAGTTCTCGTGAAGCACCTGAAGGGTTAATAAACTTCTTGAATCTGGTTTTGAGCACCTTGAGAGGTGCAATTTTTAGAATGGTGTCACTTTGGGGTATTTTCTGTCATATTGACCCCCCCAACCCCAAACTCCCTAACAATGTGAGGTGGTCCCTAAAAAAAATGGTTTTGTAAATTTTGTTGTAAAAATGAGAAATCTGTGGTCAACTTTGAATCTTTAGAACTTCTAACAAAAGAAAATTGTTTCCAAAATTGTGCTGATGTAAATTAGACATGTGGAAAATGTTATTAATTAAGTATTTTGTGCGATATGACTCTGATTTAAAGGCATAAATGCTAAAAGTTTGAAGATTGCAAAATGTTCAAATTTTTGCCAAATTTCCATTTTTTTCATAAATAAACACAAGTCATATCACATAAATTTTACCAGTAACATAAAGTACAATGTGTCATGAAGAAACAGTCTCAGAATCATTGGGATACGTTGAAGCGTTCCAGGGCTAGAACCTCATAAAGTGACAGTGGTCAAAATTGTAGAAATTGGTCATTAAGGACAAAATAAGCTCTGTCACTAAGGGGTTAATTGAGTTTTGGTCCAGATATTACAACAATGTTTCTGTATTGTGTTGATATATGGCTTTTTCAGCTTTCATTTACATTTGTGGAAGTCTTCCTGAGCCTATGCAGTGATTTTCACAACTGAATCATGTCTGATTTTAGTTCAGTGCCGCCTGAGGGCCCATAGACCACAAGCATTCAGTATTGACCGTACCTTGGATTTATCCCCAATCTCTGAATCGTTTGATATGTACTATAGATGGTGGGATATTAAAAGCCTTTGCAATTTTACATTGAGGAATATTTCTCAGAAATGTTTCTACAATTTTTAGACCATCATTCACAGATTGGGGTCCCTCTGACCATCTTTGCTTCTGAGAAATTCTGCCTCTCTAACATGCTCTTTTTTTAATACAGTCATGTGTCTTGGTTAAAAGTAGTGATGAGCGAATATACCATAAGACGACCCCCAACTGTTCCATATAAAGTATGGAATTTGGGATATACCCGCCGTATAAGACGGGGGTCATCTTATACGCCCAGTCATCTTATACGGCGTATGGTTCCCAGGGTCTGGAGGAGAGGAGACTCTCCTTCAGGCTCTGGGATCCATATTAATGTAAAAAATAAAGAATAAAAATAAAAAATATGGATATACTCACCCCTCCGACGGACCCTGGCTCTCAGCGCTGCAAGCGTCTGCCTTCCTTTCCTAAGAATGCAGTGAGTGACGGACCTTCGATGACGTCGCGGTCACATGAGCGGTCAGGTGACCGATCAACTGACTGTGACGTCATCGCAGGTCCTACACTCAATGCATTCTTAGGAACGGAGGCAGACGGCTTGCAGCGATGAGAGCCAGGGTCCGTCAGAGGGGTGAGTATATCCATATTTTTTATTTTTATTCTTTATTTTTTACATTAATATGGATCCCAGGGCCTGAAGGAGAGTCTCCTCTCCTCCAGACCCTGGGAACCATCCAGGATCGCTCTGTGCACCTGTACCCGGCGTATAAGACGACCCCGGACTTTTGGGACAATTTTTAGGGGTTAAAAAGTCGTCTTATACGCCAGAAAATACGGTACTCGTTGCTCGGGTGACCTCCGAGTATTTGTTAGTGTTCGCGGCAGCTGAATGATTTACAGCTATTAGCCAACTTGATTACATGTGGGGATTCCCTACCAACCAAGCAAGCCCCCACATGTACTCAGCCTGGCTAATAGCTGTAAATCATTCAGCTGAGGCGATGAAAATCTTAATCTCTGAACACTAACAAATACTCGGACGTCACCTGAGCGTGCTTGGGAAAACCCGAGCAACGAGTATATTCGCTCATCACTAGTTAAAAGTTGACCAGCCAGCTGTTTTTCACTAGTACCCCACTTACATTTCCAGCCATTTGTTATACTTAACCCAACTTTTTTGAGATGTGTTGCCGCCATCAATTTCTAAATGAGTTACTTTTTTCAAATAAATTTGTTAAATGTCTTTCACCTTCTGATCTGTGTTATATCTTCTGTTGCGAGTAAAATATGGCTGCAAGAGATTTCTAAATCGTTGCATTATTGTTTTCTTTACATTTTACATAGGGTTCCAACTGGTGAGTTCTTTCTGTGGAAGCCTTCAAACAGAGGCTGGACAGACATCTGTCTGAGATGGTTTAGTGATGACCCTGGAGGTCCCTTCCAACTCTTAACATTCTATGAATCAGTATAGCTGCAGTGTAGCACTGTAACGTTTTTGTGTATTGAGTTTGTAGAGCAGAGAATCATAAGGTGCATTCTACACTTAGATTAGCTTAATGATCAGAGAGGTTTGACTAGACAGGCACACACGGGAGAGGGCTGCAGCACTGAGGAGAAGCCAGCACTAGTGAGAAATGTAGTTTTAATAGATAGCTGAATGGAAGGTCCTATTCTTATATGAAGCTGGTTGCACAGGGGTCAAAGAGAGATGAAAATTACACAAGGATAAAGAAAATACATTTTAATGTTAGGCTTAGTCTGTATATTAAAAAGAAATATGCATTTACTGTACTTTGTAAATTGTATAATTAAAGGGGTATTCCCAGAATCACATAGAAATTTGCACGTGACTCACATCACATCCTGATGGCCAAAAGGTACTACAACGGACCTGATTGCAAACCTGGGCAGGTAATTTTTGCCTGGGTGGATCCTAGCTAATTGTGATCTCCCATAGCAATGAATAATCTGTTCTCATTCTGCTCAGGTGACATTATATGCAAAGGAGGCTCCGTAGGATATGAGACAGGCAGGCTAAGTGTACTTAGATTGTGAGGAAGCTGATCGCGGTGTGCATCCGCAGCTAAGTCACATACACATGTCTGCTGCATCCCAGACCACTGTGCCATTGTAGCATTCCACCACGTCTCTGCAATGAACCTGATCTCATCCCCCTGGCCCATGTATAATTAATGATCATCATGATAAGAAAAACTATTACACGTTTGATTTCAGAAAGATAAAAAGCGATGCGTGTTTTAGGTATTATCCCATTGAATAACCATTTTCTTTCAAGAAATGATCAAAATATTTCCGTGAGTAGACCCGTGTCACCCACGTGAAAGCTAAATAATTATGTCCCCCTGTATAATTTTTTGTGTATGCGTTCTAGATGGACAGTATAAAGATGAAAGGGAAATTTGTTCATAACGGCACTTCACAGATGACTGAAGCAGGTGTTAGAAATGCAGATGAAGCGTGTTGACTAAAGAGTGTACAAATTTGAAGTGAAAATGCCAGTGGTCGGCTTATAGTACTCGGCTCATGTGAAGTTTCTGGGAGTAAATTATTCATGTTATTGTGTGAGCCGGTTTAACATGCAGGAGAAAGTTGCCGATTCCATTAAAGCCTCCTCTTTTTCTTCCCCTTTCCTTTTTTTTAATTCATAATGAGCCCATGATCTTTTCTTATGTAGGCATGAATATGGAATATTGATCCAACCACTGAAGCGCAATCAATAACAAATGCATGCTTTTGATATTCATCCAACTCTAGTCGCAAGATTCTCTGAAAAATATATGTTAGATCACAACATGGGCAGAATTATTATTTTCAGATGGTTCATGTGTGTACTTTCAAAACACTTGAATTAATAAATATATATAATTTTCTTAAGTGTTTTGAAAGTGCACCCATGAACCATTGAAAAATAATAATTCTATCATATTATACTAGATGGAGGCCTGATGCTATCGCATTGGGAGGGTGACGACCTGCCGATGCGGGCAGGCTTTGCAGCATGCCCCCATCGGCACGTCACCACCCACGAGCCTCCAGCTAGTGTGTGTGTCTATGTATGTGTTTGTCTATGTATGTGTATATATTATATATATATTGTAGCATGGCTAGAGGGTGTGTAGTCGACGGGAGGTATGTGCCACATAAGTGCCTTGTTGCTGTAATGTAGCCCGGAGTATTTCTTTGTTGTACATAACCATGTATATATACAGTGGGGCAAAAAAGTATTTAGTCAGTCAGCAATAGTGCAAGTTCCACCACTTAAAAAGATGAGAGGCGTCTGTAATTTACATCATAGGTAGACCTCAACTATGAGAGACAAACTGAGAAAAAAAAATCCAGAAAATCACATTGTCTGTTTTTTTATCATTTTTTTTGCATATTATGGTGGAAAATAAGTATTTGGTCAGAAACAAACAATCAAGATTTCTGGCTCTCACAGACCTGTAACTTCTTCTTTAAGAGTCTCCTCTTTCCTCCACTCATTACCTGTACTAATGGCACCTGTTTAAACTTGTTATCAGTATAAAAAGACACCTGTGCACACCCTCAAACAGTCTGACTCCAAACCCCACTATGGTGAAGACCAAAGAGCTGTCAAAGGACACCAGAAACAAAATTGTACCCCTGCACCAGGCTGGGAAGACTGAATCTGCAATAGCCAACCAGCTTGGAGTGAAGAAATCAACAGTGGGAGCAATAATTGGAAAATGGAAGACATACAAGACCACTGATAATCTCCCTCGATCTGGGGCTCCACGCAAAATCCCACCCCGTGGGGTCAGAATGATCACAAGAACTGTGAGCAAAAATCCCAGAACCACGCGGGGGGACCTAGTGAATGAACTGCAGAGAGCTGGGACCAATGTAACAAGGCCTACCATAAGTAACACACTACGCCACCATGGACTCAGATCCTGCAGTGCCAGACGTGTCCCACTGCTTAAGCCAGTACATGTCCGGGCCCGTCTGAAGTTTGCTAGAGAGCATTTGGATGATCCAGAGGAGTTTTGGGAGAATGTCCTATGGTCTGATGAAACCAAACTGGAACTGTTTGGTAGAAACACAACTTGTCGTGTTTGGAGGAAAAAGAATACTGAGTTGCATCCATCAAACACTATACCTACTGTAAAGCATGGTGGTGGAAACATCATGTTTTGGGGCTGTTTCTCTGCAAAGGGGCCAGAACGACTGATCCGGGTACATGAAAGAATGAATGGGTCCATGTATCGTGAGATTTTGAGTGCAAACCTCCTTCCATCAGCAAGGGCATTGAAGATGAAACGTGGCTGGGTCTTTCAACATGACAATGATCCAAAGCACACCGCCAGGGCAACAAAGGAGTGGCTTCATAAGAAGCATTTCAAGGTCCTGGAGTGGCCTAGTCAGTCTCCAGATCTCAACCCTATAGAAAACCTTTGGAGGGAGTTGAAAGTCCGTGTTGCCAAGCGAAAAGCCAAAAACATCACTGCTCTAGAGGAGATCTGCATGGAGGAATGGGCCAACATACCAACAACAGTGTGTGGCAACCTTGTGAAGACTTACAGAAAACGTTTGACCTCTGTCATTGCCAACAAAGGATATATTACAAAGTATTGAGATGAAATTTTGTTTCTGACCAAATACTTATTTTCCACCATAATATGCAAATAAAATGTTAAAAAAACAGACAATGTGATTTTCTGGATTTTTTTTTCTCAGTTTGTCTCCCATAGTTGAGGTCTACCTATGATGTAAATTACAGACGCCTCTCATCTTTTTAAGTGGTGGAACTTGCACTATTGCTGACTGACTAAATACTTTTTTGCCCCACTGTATGTGTTTCAGGACCTGTGGTGATGTCAGACCACATGGCTAATCATGTGATGGGTTACTGGGTGTGGTTAGCTTTATATAAGACAGGCTAATGCTTGACACAGCAGATATGTGTGGAGGTGAAAACCCTCCTGAGTGTGTGAAGGCTCCAGGACTGAGCCTGATGGACTGGACACTTTGTTTTCTTTTCCTGAGCTAAAGGCTATTTGTTTGCTGTTATTTTGCCATGTGGTTTATGAAGTAATAAACCCTGTGAACTTTTAAAGGAACGTGCCTCCTGAGTGTCAGCCGTCGCACCTGAGTGAGTGAAATCCCTACAATTGGTGGTAGACGTGCGGGCAGCGCTCCCAGCGGAAGATGTAAGTCTATTATTGAATGTTCTGGGTCAAGTCTGTTGTAAACCAGCAAGCATTGCCGGGGAAAATGGAGGACCTGCTGAAACACTTGGTCCAGTTGCAGTCACAGCAGGAGCAACGGCAGCAAGAGATAAACAGGCTGTTGATGCAGCAGATACAACAGAACCAGCAGCAGATACAACAGAGCCAGCAGGAGCAATGGCAGAGCCAGCAGGAGCATCAGCAGCAGATGCAACAGAACCAGCAGGAGCAACGGCAGCAGATGCAGCTTCTGGCAACTGCCATCCAGGGCAGGACGAGCGCCCCAACCCCAGGTCTGGCTGATGACACCCACGTACGGAAGACGGTAAGACGCGCATTGCAGAAAATGACTCCCGGGGATGATGTTGAGGCCTTCCTGACGGTGTTTGAGAGGGTCGCTGAGAGGGACAAACTTCCGCCAGAGCAGTGGGCAGAGGTACTGGCGCCATACCGGACGGGAGAACCCCAGAAGGCGTACTATGATTTGACCTTGCAGGATGCCAAAGAGTATCACAAATTGAAAGTTGAGATTCTCGCACGTTTGGGGGTGGCACTGACTGTCAGGGCACAGCGAGTTCACTGCTGGGCCTATCACCGGGACAAACCGCCTCGCTCTCAAATGTTTGACCTGTTGCACCTGGTCCAGAAATGGCTGCAGCCAGAGTCGTGTACACCTGCACAGATGGTGGAACGAGTGATGATTGATCGGTTTGTGCATTCCCTTCCGAGGTCCATACAGACTTGGGTTGCCCAGGGTGATCCCCAGAATGCCGACGAGCTGATCGGACTGGTTGAGAGATACCAAGGGTTGGAAGGCTCCTCCGGGAGACAACCCACGTCGTACTGGGGGTCCCAGAAGGGAGCTGAGTCCCAAAAAGGGGTGGCGCGTCCAAGGTCACATAGTGCGGGGGAGGTGGTGCCCAAGGTCCCTACGGGTGATATTATTTGTTGGAGGTGCCACGGGCCAGGACATATAGCTGCCCGTTGTTCTCAGACCACTGAGCAGATGGACTGCAGCATGGGACGCCGTTGTTCATTCTATGCGTATCCAGCCTGCAGTGTGAACTCTCCGCCCAATGAGGGACCTCAAGCGTGTCCTGTAAAGGTGAACGGTCGAGCAGTAATGGCACTGTTAGACTCGGGGAGCCTAGTGGCCCTGGTGAGGGCCACTTTTCCTCTCCACCTGCTCCCGGGAAAGAAGGTCGGAGTGCGGTGCATACATGGTGATGCAAAGGACTACCCTATGGCCAGGGTGGACATTGAAATGGCATGTGGCACTGAGTCCCACATAGTCGGCGTCGTGCAGGACTTGTTGCACCCTATAATTATTGGCCGGGATTTCTGTTTGTTTTGGGATTTGTGGGGAAAAGGTTCTGAGCTCCCTAGCAAGAGTAGGGAACCAATGAACCCTGGAAGGGTATCACCACACCCGGAGTCAGACAGGTTTCCCTTTTGTGTTCTGGTTGGGGATGAGGAGGAAGTGTCCCCTGCATCTGACATTCTGGAGTTAGAGGTAACCGGTGAAAATTTTGGGACTGCCCAACATAGGGACCCCACTCTGAGGGAAGCTTTTAATAATGTCACAGTTATTGACGGGGTGGTACAGGAGCCGGGGGCAGACACAAGGTTTCCCCATTTTCTGATGAGTGGGGAGTTGTTGTACCGGGTCACGAAAATAAGGGAGGAGTTGGTAGAGCAGATGGTAGTGCCGGGTCCATATAGACGGAAGGTGTTGGACATGGCCCATTCACACATCTTGGGTGGACACCTAGGGGTGGAAAAAACGCAGGAATGGGTTGTGCAGAGGTTCTATTGGCCTGGGTGTCACCAGGAAATAGTGAACTATTGCAGGTCCTGCCCTACATGTCAGCTAACTGCTCCCACTCCTCATTTCCGGAACCCCCTTGTGCCACTGCCCATTATTGAGGTGCCGTTCGAGAGAATTGCCATGGACTTGGTTGGTCCCTTAGTTAAATCAGCCCGGGGCCATCAGTATATATTAGTCATCCTGGACTATGCCACACGCTATCCTGAGGCAATTCCCTTGAGAAATTCTTCCTCGAAGAGTATAGCCCGCGAGTTGGTCCATGTCTTTTCCCGGACAGGTCTGCCGAAGGACATCCTGACTGACCAGGGGACACCTTTCATGAGCAAGGTAATGAGGGAGTTATGCAAAGCCCTCAAAATCTCCCAGTTGAGGACCTCGGTGTACCATCCCCAGTCAGATGGCCTTGTTGAGAGATTTAACAAGGCACTGAAGAGCATGCTGAGAAAAGCTATAGAGAAAGACGGTAGAGACTGGGATTGTCTCTTACCCTATCTGATGTTTTCCACTCGTGAAGTTCCACAGGCCTCCACAGGGTTCTCACAGTTTGAGCTTCTATATGGCCGACATCCGCGAGGACTCCTGGATATAGCCAAGGAAACCTGGGAAGCCGCAGTCACACCTCACAGAAGCGTCATTGAGCATGTGGCCCTGATGCAGCAGAGGATTGCAAAGGTGATGCCTATCGTGAAAGAACACCTCCTCCAGGTACAAGAAGCTCAGGACAGAGTCTACAACCGGTCTGCAAGAGTGAGGCAGTTCAATCCGGGAGACCGAGTTCTTGTGTTAGTTCCGACGGTGGAAAGCAAGTTCTTGACCAAATGGCAAGGGCCATATGAGGTTGTCGAGAAGCTTGGTGAAGTAAATGATAAAATTCACCAACCAGGAAGACGGAAACCATTCCAAGTATACCATATCAACCTCATCAAGCCATGGCAAGATAGAGAGCCGGAAGTAACTCCATCTTTGTTAAGCAACCCAGAAGGTGTGGTTGGAGCAGTTACTATAGCGGAGACGCTATCGAAGACCCAGAAACAGCAGTGCCGGGAGTTACTCCAGAAAAACAGGGACCTGTTTTCAGAGTTGCCAGGACACACGAAGGTCATAGAGCACGAGGTCCTAACAGAGCCACATGTGCGGGTGAACGTGAAGCCCTATCGTATTTCTGAGGCTCGTCGAGAAGTTATCTCCAAGGAGGTGGAGCGTATGTTGAAGCTTGGAGTCATTGAGGAATCCAAGAGCGGTTGGTCGAGCCCAATTGTCCTGGTCCCAAAACTTGATGGAGAGTGGAGGTTTTGCAATGACTATCGGAAGTTGAATGAGGCCTCCAAGTTTGACGCTTATCCCATGCCCCGCGTTGATGAGCTCATTGAAAGGCTTGGGCACGCCAGATATATATCCACATTGGATTTGACAAAGGGGTATTGGCAGATCCCCATGGCACAGGAAGCCAAGGAAAAGACGGCCTTTTCAACACCTGATGGATGCTTCCAGTATGTCCGGATGCCGTTTGGCCTACAGGGAGCTCTGTCGACCTTCCAGAGGGCTATGGATAGAGTCCTTGCACCCCATAAGGCTTACGCTCCTGCGTACCTAGATGATATCGTCATCTTTAGCCCGGACTGGGAGAGTCATCTGGAGAAAGTCCAAGCGGTGTTTGATGCTCTAAGAGAGGCGGGGTTTACAATAAACCCGAAGAAGTGTGCCTTGGGTAAGGAAGAAGCTAAATACCTAGGCTATATAGTGGGTCATGGAGAAATAAAGCCCTAAATCAGGAAAGTGGAGGCAATCCAAACATGGCCGAAACCACTCTCCAAAAAGCAAGTTAAAGCCTTTCTGGGAATCGTGGGATATTACAGGAGGTTCATCCCGAACTTCGCCACAGTGGCTGCGCCTCTGACTGATCTGCTAAAGGGGACAAAATCGGTGATGGTTAAATGGTCTGAAGAGACAGAGTCAGCCTTCCAAGAGTTGAAAGGGGCTCTATGTAAGCAGCCCGTTCTGATGGCCCCAGACTTCAAGAAAGAATTTATTCTTCAGACAGATGCCTCAGATGTTGGGGTAGGAGCAGTCCTTTCCCAAGAGCTACATGGGGAGGAGCATCCTGTTCTCTATCTGAGTAGAAAGCTGTCCTCATCTGAGAGGAACTACTCAATCGTAGAAAAAGAGTGTTTGGCCATAAAGTGGGCGGTGGACACGTTACGGTACTATCTGCTTGGTCGTAAATTCAGACTAATATCTGACTATGCCCCACTTAGATGGATGAGGGAAACAAAGGGTAGAAATGCTAGGGTCACCCGTTGGTTCTTAAGGCCCCTTCACATTTAGCGACGCTGCAGCGATACCGACAACGATCCGGATCGCTGCAGCGTCGCTGTTTGGTCGCTGGAGAGCTGTCACACAGACCGCTCTCCAGCGACCAACGATGCCGGTAACCAGGGTAAACATCGGGTAACTAAGCGCAGGGCCGCGCTTAGTAACCCGATGTTTACCCTGGTTACCATGCTAAAAGTAAAAAAAAACAAACAGTACATACTTACCTACAGCCGTCTGTCCTCCAGCGCTGCGCTCTGCTTCTCTGCTCTCCTCCTGTACTGTCTGTGAGCCGGAAAGCAGAGCGGTGACGTCACCGCTGTGCTTTCCGGCTCACAGACAGTACAGGAGGAGTGCAGAGCACAGCGCTGGAGGACAGACGGCTGTAGGTAAGTATGTACTGTTTGTTTTTTTTTACTTTTAGCATGGTAACCAGGGTAAACATCGGGTTACTAAGCGCGGCCCTGCGCTTAGTTACCCGATGTTTACCCTGGTTACCAGTGAAGACATCGCTGGATCGGTGTCACACACGCCGATCCAGCGATGTCTCCAGGGAGTCCAGCGACGAAATAAAGTTCTGGACTTTATTCAGCGACCAACGATCTCCCAGCAGGGGCCTGATCGTTGGTCGCTGTCACACATAACGATTTCATTAACGATATCGTTGCTACGTCACAAATAGCAACGATATCGTTAACAATATCGTTATGTGTGAAGGTACCTTTAGATGAAAAAAACGAAAATTCCAGCTTGCTCTTGATAAAAATACAAATCTTTAATCCAAAAAGGTTTAAAATAGCAGTACATGCTCCTTAGACCCACAATAAACCCCGTGAGGGAGAGAGCGACGCATTTCGACTGAGAACCAGTCTTTATCCAAGCTTGGATAAAGACTGGTTCTCAGTCGAAACGCGTCGCTCTCTCCCTCACGGGGTTTATTGTGGGTCTAAGGAGCATGTACTGCTATTTTAAACCTTTTTGGATTAAAGATTTGTATTTTTATCAAGAGCAAGCTGGAATTTTCGTTTTTTTCATTTATATACTGCACGTCTCATCAGGACTGTTTCCGCGCTTCTCTTCAAGATCGGTGAGCTGGCTTCCATTTTCTTTTTCTTTCGTTGGTTCTTAGCCCTGCAGGACTTCAGTTTCCATGTGGAACATAGGGCCGGAAAGCTGCACGGTAATGCGGATGCCCTATCAAGAATCCCTTGTTTAGTGGGGGAAAGTGCCAAGCCCCACGGCTTTAGGCAGAGGGGGGAGGTATGTAGCATGGCTAAAGGGTGTGTAGTCGACGGGAGGTATGTGCCACATAAGTGCTTTGTTGCTGTAATGTAGCCCGAAGTAGTTCTTTGTTGTACATAACCATGTATATATATGTGTTTCAGGACCTGTGGTGATGTCAGACCACATGGCTAATCATGTGATGGGTTACTGGGTGTGGTTAGCTTTATATAAGACAGGCTAATGCTTGACACAGCAGATATGTGTGGAGGTGAAAACCCTCCTGAGTGTGTGAAGGCTCCAGGACTGAGCCTGATGGACTGGACACTTTGTTTTCTTTTCCTGAGCTAAAGGCTATTTGTTTGCTGTTATTTTGCCATGTGGTTTATGAAGTAATAAACCCTGTGAACTTTTAAAGGAACGTGCCTCCTGAGTGTCAGCCGTCGCACCTGAGTCAGTGAAATCCCTACAATATATATACACACACACACACACACACACACACACACACACACACGCACATAGATACATACATACACACACACACACATATACATATGTGTGTGTATGTATGTATCTATGTGTGTGTGTGTATATATGTGTGTGTGTATATATATATATATATATATATATATATATATATATATATATATGTATACATATATATGTATATACACACACACACACACACATATATACACACACACATACACACACACACACACACATACACACACATACACAGTACAGACCGAAAGTTTGGACACACCTCATTTAAAGATTTTTCTGTATTTTCATGACTATGAAAATTGTAGATTCACACTGAAGGCATCAAAACTATGAATTAACACCTGTGGAATTATATACTTATACCTCTTGAAGCTCATCAAGAGAATGCCAAGAGTGTGCAAAGCAGTCATCAAAGCAAAAGGTGGCTACTTTGAAGAACCTAGAATATAAGACATATTTTCAGTTGTTTCACTTTTTTAAGTATATAATTCCACATGTGTTAATTCATAGTTTTGATGCCTTCAGTGTGAATGTACAATTTTCATAGTCATGAAAATGCAGAAAAATCTTTAAATGAGAAGTTGTGTCCAAACTTTTGGTCTGTACTGTGTATATATATATATATATATATATATATATATATATATATATATATATATATATATATATATATATATATATAATCACACACACACACACACTAGCTGGAGGCCCGAGGGTGTTTTGTTTTGGAGAGCCGCACATCCTTCCATGTGCTCGCCAGAGGTAGCCATCAGGTACCAAGATGAGATCCTCAGACCCCTTGTGAGTCCATATGCTGGTGCGGTTGGCCCTAGCTTCCACCTAATGCAGGACAATGCCAGACCTCATGTGGCTGGAGTGTGTCAGCAGTTCCTGCAAGATGAAGGCATTGAAGCTATGGACTGGCCTGCCCATCAGACTTGAATCCGATTGAACACATCTGGGACATCATGTCTCCCACCATCCACCAACATCACGTTGCACCGCAGACTGTCCAAGAGTTGGCTGATGCTTTAGCCCAGGTCTGGCAGGAGATCCCTCAGGAGATCATCCGCCACCTCATCAGGAGCATGCCCAGGCATTGTAGGGAAGTCATACAGGCACGTGGAGGCCACACACACTACTGAGCATCATTTCCTTGGCTTGATGCATTTCTACTGAAGTTGCATCAGCCTGTAACTTAATTTTCCACTTTGATTTTGAGCATCATTCCAACTCCAGACCTCAGTGGAATATTTGTTGTGATTTACGTTGATAATTTTTAGTTCCACTATGTAATGAATAAAGATTTACAAAAGGAATATTACATTCAGTGATACCTAGGATGTGGGATTTTAGTGTTTCCTTTATTTTTTTCAGATGTGCTTATGTATGTATATGTATGTGTGTGTGTATATGCATGTATGTGTGTGTGTGTATATATATATATATATATATATATATATATATATATATATATACACACACACAGTATATATATTACACGCTAGTGATTTGAAAAAATGTCAGTCTAGTATAAAAAGAAAAAAGTTTGCCGTTTTCTGAGAACTATCTTTTTTTTTCTTTCTTTAATTTGTCCATGGAGCTGGCTAAGGGCTTGTTTTTTGGATACCGAGTGTATATTTTATCAGACTGTGATATTTTGGTTTGTTTTTATTGTCTTTTATTTATTTTTTTATTTTTTTAAGGCCAGCCTATGACTTCTGATCTGACGTTTGATAAAGTGCTGCAAATAAATGTGCCACAATAAATTTGTAAATTTGGCAAACCTGTTGTCTGCCTTACCCTTGGCATTTTAGCAAACACTGAGTTAGCTTTTCCTGTATTGGCTGACTTTACTGTAAAATGGCACATGCTATGTCTGATCTATGAAATTATCTGGCCAGTGATGGGCGTTTTTAGCAGAGATGAGCGAATATTTCAATGTTTGGTTCAGTTCACGATCGCCAAAGTTTACAATATTCTCCGATTTAATTGTCTATTAAATTGCTGAATATAGCCGAACATACACAACGCAAAAACAAAAGCCCGTGTTTCCCAAGCGGGACAACATGGGAAACACCTGCGTAGCGCTTCTGATTGGCGGTGAAATCATCCCCGGCGGTCAGAGAACCGCTGTTCCCACGCAGTCAGACAGCGTGAGTGCTCAGCTGTGATCGGAGGTAAAAAGTTAACCTCTGGTGTCAGCTGATGGGACTACAGCTCCCATCAGCTGCCGCTAATAACAGTGAGAGCAGGAGCGGTGGATGGGAGTATTCATCAGCCCCTCCTGCGCTGTAAATAAATAATTAAAAAAAACCTGTGTAGGTTCCCTTGTATTTTTGTTAACCAGCCAGGCAAAACTCACAGCTGGGGTCTGCAACCCTCAGCTGTCAGCTTCAGCAAGGTTGGTTATCAAGACTAGAGGGGTCCCCACGCCATATTTTTATTTATTTAAATAAGTACGTTAATTAAAAAACGGCGAGGGGTCCCCCCATTTTTGACAACCAGCCTAGAAATAACAGCCCACAGCTGCCTAGAAAAGGTCACATTTATTAGATGCGCCAATTTTGGCGCTTTGCCCGGTTCTTCCCACTTACTCTGTAGCGGTGGCAAGTGGGGTTTATATCTGTATTGTCAGGTGACATCAAGCCCACGAGTTAATAATGGAGAGGCGTCTATAAGACACCTATCCATTACTAATACTATAGTTATATGGTAAATAAAGACACAGCCAGAATAAAGTCCTTTAATTGAGATTATTAAAGGAGTGTGTCATTATTTCAATTAAACCATACTTTCGACCTCACCTAATTCCACCGAAGCCCTCGTTCTCTTGCAATAAACCAAAAATAAAAAAACAACAATATACCATACCTGTCCGTTGTTCTGTCCCATGCCGTAATCCATGTCTGGGACATAATTAGTTTTCAACCTGGACGGTACCAAGATGCGACCTTCCAGGCTGAGAACCATTGGTGAATGAGATGCTGCGAGCGCAGCCTCGGTGACTAGCGGTGATGTCACTTAGGCTCCATTCCCAGCATGGATGAACTGCGATGACCTCGGTGAGATCCCCACTAGTACCGTGAGAAAGTTGTACGATGCAGAGATGAGTTCACCGGGAGAATCTCACCGTCTTGAACTTGCCTCTGCACCGTGGTAGTCCCATGAGCTGACACGACTGACCGGAGGTAACCTCTATGTTGTCACCACCGGTCAGTGAGGCTGCGCTTGCAGCATCTCATTCACCAGGCGGTTCTCAGCCTGGACGGTCGCATGTTGGCACCGTCCAGGTTGAGAATTTAATTATTAGTGCTGAGCGAATATACTCGCTACTCGAGATTTCTCGAGCATACTCTGGGGTCCTCCGAATATTTTTTAGTGCTCGGAGATTTAGTTTTTCTTGGCACAGCTGAATGATTTACATCTGTTTGCCAGCATAAGTACATGTGGGGATTCCCTAGCAACTAGGCAACCCCCACATGTACTTATGCTGGCTAACAGATGTAAATCATTCAGCTGCGGCAAGAAAAACTAAATCTCCCATTACTAAAGAATACTCGGAGGACCCCCGAGCATGCTCGAGAAATCTCGAGTAACGAGTATATTCCCTCATCACTATTAATTATCCCCCCAGACATGGATTACGGCGTGGAACAGAACGACATGTGAGGGATACTGTTGTTTTTTATTTTTGGTTTATTACAGGAGAACGAGGGCTTCGGTGAATTAGGTGAGGTCGTAAGTATGGTAACATAGTTATTAAGGTTGAAGGACTTTAAGTCCATCAAGTTCAACCCATAGCCTAACCTAACATGCCCTAACATGTTGATCCAGAGGAAGGCGAATAAACCCCATGTGGCAAAGAGTAAGCTCCACATTGGGGAAAAAAATTCCTTCCTGACTCCACATACGGCAATCAGACTAGTTCCCTGGATCAACTCCCTATCAAGGAAACTAGTGTATATAACCTGTAACATTATACTTTTCAAAAAAGGCATCCAGTCCCCTCTTAAATTTTAGCAATGAATCACATCATCATCATCATACGGCAGAGAGTTCCATAGTCTTGCTGCTCTTACAGTAAAGAATCTGCATCTGTGATTATGCTTAAACCCTCTTTCCTCCAGACGTAGAGGATGCCCCCTTGTCCCCATCTCAGGTCTATAAGTAAAAAGGTCATTAGAAAGGTCTCTGTACTGTCCCCTCATATATTTATACATTAAAATAAGATCACACCTTAGCCTTCGTTTTTTCAAACTAAATAATCCTAAAGGTAATAACCTCACTTGGTATTGCAGACCCCCCAGTCCTATGATAACCTTGGTCGCTCTTCTCTGCACCCGCTCTATTTCAGCTGTCTTTCTTGTACACCGGAGACCAGAATTGTATACAGTATTCTAAGTGTGGTGGCACTAGTGACTTGCATAGAGGTAAAATTATGTTCTCCTCATGAGCATCTATGCTTCTTTTAATGCATCCCATTATTTTATTTGCCTTTGTAGCAGCTGTCTGACACTGGCCACTAAATGTGAGTTTGTCGTCCACCCATACACCCAGGTCTTTTTAATTGATGGTTTTGCCCAGTGTTTTACAATTAAGCACATAATTGTACATCTTATTTGCTCCACCCAAGTTCATGACCTTACAGTTATCCTCATTAAAACTAATTTGCCATTTATCAGCCCAAGCTTCTAGTTTACATCCTCATGTAGTATAAAATTGTCCTCCTCTGTATTGATTACCCTGTAGAGTTTAGTGTCATCTGCAAATATTGAAATTCTACTCTGTATGTCGCCTACAAGATCATTAATAAATATGTTAAAAATAAGAGGGCCCAATACTGACTTCTGTGGTACCCCACTGCTAACTGTGACCCAGTCCGAGTGTGCTCCATTAAGAACCACCCTTTGTTTCTTATCCCTGAGCCAGCTCTTAACCCACTTACACATATTTTTCCCTATCCCCATTGTTCTCATTTTATGTATCAATCTTTTGTGTGGCACCGTATCAAAAGCTTTTGAAAAGTCCATATACACTACGTCCACTAGGTTCCCTTGGTCCAGTCCGGAACTTACCTCTTCATAGAAGCTGATCAGATTAGTCAGACAGGAACGGTCCCTAGTAAACCCATGCTGATACTGGGTCATGAGGTTATTCCTCTTCAGATACTCCAGTATAGCATCCCTTAGAATGCCCTCCAGGATTTTACACACCGTAGAGGTTAAGCTTACTGGCCTATAATTTCCGAGTTCAGTTTTTGTCCCCTTTTTGAATATTTGCACCACATTTGCAAAACGCCATTCCTGTGGTACAGACCCTGTTATTATAGAGTCTTTAAAGAATAAAAATAATGGTCTATCAATGACTGTACTTAATTCCTGCAGTACTCGGGGGTGGATCCCATCCGGGCCTGGAGATTTGTCAATTTTACTGATTTTTAGACGCCAACGTACTTCCTGCTGGGTTAAGCAGGTGACATTTAATGGGGAATTTTTATCACTGATCATATTGTCTGCCATGGAATTTTCTTGTGTAAATACTGATTGAAAAAAGTCATTTAGCATATTGGCTTTTTCCTCACCCTCATCCACCATTTCACCCAGACTATTTTTTAAGGGGGCCAACCACATCATTTTTTAGTTTCTTACTATTTACGTAGTTAAAGAATATTTTGGGATTATTTTTATTCTCGCTGGCAATGAGTCTCTCTCTGTTTTTGCTGCCTTGATTTGCTTTTTACAGAATTTATTTAATTTTCTGTATTTATTTAATGCCTCATCACTACCTACTTCCTTTAATTCTCTAAATACTTTCTTTTTGTCACTTATTGCACCCCTCAGAGCTCTATTTAGCCATATTAATTTCCTCCTATTTCTAGTATGTTTATTCCCATACAGTATATACTGTGCACAGGTCCTATCCAGGATGCTAATAAACGTCTCCCATTTTCTTTGTGTATTTTTATGTCTCATGATATCGTCCCAGTTAATTGCACCAAGATCATCTCTCATCCGTTGGAAATTTGCCCTCCTGAAGTTTAGTGTCCTTGTAACCCCTCTACTACACATCTTCTTAAAGGATACATGAAAACTTATTATTTTGTCATCACTATTCCCCAAGTGACCCCCAACCCTTATATTTAATATGCGGTCTGGCTTGTTAATATTCGGTCTAGCAGTGCCCCCCTTCTTGTTGGGTCCTGAACCAGTTGTGAAAGGTAATTGTCTCATAGTTGTCAAAAACCGATTACCTTTGCTGGAACTGCAGGTTTCTGTTGCCCAATCTATTTCAGGGTAGTTGAAGTCCCCCATAATAATGACTTCTCCTTGAGTCGCAGCTTCATCTATTTGCTTTACGAGGATATTCTCCGTTGCTTTCATTATTTTTGGAGTCTTATAACTAACTAGATGGTGGCCCGATTCTAACGCATCGAGTATTCCAGAATATGTATGTAGTTTATTTATGAAGTTTTCAGAATAATGCAACTTATACACAGGATTCGGCCGGCCGGGCGCGACCAATTAGTGAAGTGTGGTTCAAATTCCGCGCCAATTCGCGGCCGGACTGCGCCTGTCGCTGATTGTTGTCGGCCGGGCGTGACCAATCAGCGATGCCAGGGCTGGCTCCAGGTTTTTGAGGGCCCCGGGCGAAAGAGTCTCAGTGGGCCCTCCAATTTAACACATACCACGATTCATAATGATACAGCAGAGAAATATACCACAGCCAAGTAGCATATAACACAGCCCACGTATGTAACACAGCCCACGTAGTATGTAGCACAGCCCACGTAGTATGTAGCACAGCCCACGTAGTATGTAGCACAGCCCACGTAGTATGTAGCACAGCCCGCATAGTATGTAGCACAGCCCACGTAGTATGTAGCACAGCCCACGTAGTATGTAGCACAGCCCACGTAGTATGTAGCACAGCCCACGTAGTATGTAGCACAGCCCACGTAGTATATAGCACAGCCCACGTAGTATATAGCACAGCCCCTGTAGTATATAGCACAGCCCCTGTAGTATATAGCACAGCCCACGTAGTATATAGCACAGCCCACGTAGTATATAGCATAGCCCTCGTAGTATATAGCACAGGCCACGCAGTATGTAACACAGCCACGTAGTATATTGCCCAACCATATATATTGCACAGGTACGTAGTATATAGCACAGCCCACGTAGTATATAAGTCACGTAGTATATAGCACAGCTCACGCAGTATATAACACAGCCACGTAGTATATTGCCCAGCCACGTAATATATTGCACAGCCCACGTATTATATAGCTCAGAGACGCAGTATATAACACAGCTCATGCAGTATATAACAGCCCACGTAGTATATAGCACAGCGATGTAGTATATAGCACAGCCCATGTAGTATATAGCACAGAGACATAGTATGTAACACAGTCCACGCAGTATATAGCACAGCCCACGCAGTATATAACAGCCCACATAGTATATAGCAATATGGTCACCATATCCCTGTTAAAAAAAGAATTAAAATAAATAATAGTTATATACTCTGTTGTGAATTCTGCTCTTGGGCTCTCTCCGGTGGTTATGAGTGGTAGTGCTGCTGTCTTTGGATCGCAGCATTTATCAGGTGTGTCCACTTATTGCAATTTGGACTGGGCTATTTAGTCTTGCTTGATCCTTTAGTCAGTGCCAGTTGTCCATTGTTTTTGGAGGATTCACATCCCTACCTGGTCTCTCCTGTTTTGCTGTTCTTTTCAACAAAGATAAGTTCTGGCTTTGTTTTTGCTGTCCACATGCTGTGGGCCTTATAGTTCAGTGCATTTACTTGTTTTGTCTTGTCCAGCTTTGTCTGTGTAGGGATTTTTTGCAGCCAAGCTGTACCTCTGGAGATGCAGATATACCCTACATGTCTATAGTCAGATGTGGAGATTTGTATTTTCTGTGGTGGATATTTTCTAGTGTTTTAATACTGACCGCATAGTTCTCTGCCCTATTCTTTCTTTTTAGCTAGAAAGGCCTCCTTTGCTAAATCCTGATTTCAGTCTGCGTATGTCATTTCCCTCTCCTCTCACAGTCAATATTTGTGGGGGGCTGTCTATCCTTTGGGGATTTTCTCTGAGGCAATATAGTTTTCCCATTTCTATCTTTAGGGGAAGTTAGTTCTTAGGCTGTGTCGAGGTGTCTAGGGAGTGTTAGGTACATCCCACGGCTACTTGTAGTTGCGGTGCTAAGTTCAGGGTCTGCGGTCAGTACAGGTACCACCTTCTCCAGAGTACGTCTCATGCTGCTCCTAGGCCACAAGATCATAACAATACTCACCTTCTGGCGGCCCCCGGATCCAGGTAAGGCATTTAACGATGCTCCTCGCGACGCTCCGGTCCCAAGAATGCATTGCGGTCCTGCGAGATGACGTAACGGTCTCGCGAGACTGCTACGTCATCATCTCGCAAGACCGCAATGCATGGCCCGGAGCATCGCGAGGAGCGGGAAAGGCGCCGGAAGGTGAGTATATAATGATTTTTTTATTTTTTTTATTTTTAATATTAGATCTTTTTACTATTTATGCTGCATAGGCAGCATCTAAAGTAAAAGGTTGGTCACACAGGGTTAATTGCATAGGCAGCATCTAAAGTAAAAGGTTGGTCACACAGGGTTAATAGCAGCGTTACGAACTGTTACACCCTGGCATAACGCGGTGTAACGCAGCCAGTAACCCTGTGTGAGTGCTGACTGGAGGGGAGTATGGAGGGGGCACTGACAGAGTAGGAAGGGGCGAATTCGCTGCCGGACTGTGCGCATCGCTGATATGCGACGTGGGATTTCCGTGACAGACAGACGGAAGCGCCCCTTAGACGAATATATATATATATATATATATATATATATATATATATATATATATATATATATATATATATATATATATATAGTGATGAGCGAATATACTCGTTACTCAAGGTTTCCCGAGCACGCTCGAGTGACCTCCGAGTATTTTTTAGTGCTCAGAGATTTTCATCGCCGCAGCTGAATGATTTACAGCTATTAGCCAGGCTAAGTACATGTGGGGGTTGCCTGGTTGCTGGGGAACCCCCACATGTAATCAAGCTGGCTAGTAGCTGTAAATCATCCATCAGCTCTGAAAAAAAACACAATCTCCAAGCACTAAAAAATACTCGGAGGTCCCCCGAGCGTGCTCGAGAAATCTTGAGTAACGAGTATATTCGCTCATCACTACTCATCACTAATAGCTAACCCCTATCAGTAATTTATTATTTTTCCCCCCTCCCCTTACCTCCATCCACAGGGACTCTACATTTTCATTAGATTCACCTATATTATCACGCAGGATGGGTTAAGGATGATTTTACATATAGGCACACACCTCCCCCTCGCTTATCCGTTCGGTCATTTCTGAACAGACTATAGCCCTGCAAGTTTACAGCCCAGTCATGGCTCTCATCCAGCCATGTTTCAAATATTACCACCATGTCATAATTATGCTCCAACAACATTCTAATTCGTCCATTTTGTTGGCAAGGCTTCTGGCGCTAGTTTAGATACACTTTATGTATCTCTCTGTACCTCTATTCTTTCTTAAATTATTAACTGTTCTAACCCCATCCCCCATGCCACCCCCACCCCCAATTTCATTATTTGTGCCCAGGTCTCTATCTGCACTATCTTCCCCTCCTATAAAATGAATACCATCCCCCTCCCAATCCCTAGTTTAAACACTCCTCCAACCTTCTAGCCATTTTCTCCCCCATTATTAAAGGAGTCTGTTTGATTCTTTCAACTGAAGGATTTTTTTTTTTCTGGGTGTCTGTGTTTTTATACAATGTGACTATGGGGTTAGTAATTGGGGCTTCTTATTGACGCCTCTCTATTACGAACCTCTAGGCTTGATGTCACCTGACTGACATCCACCCCGCAACTCTTACCCCACTTGCCACTGCTACAGGGCAAGTGGGAAGAGCGAGGCTAAGTGCCAGATTTGGCACATCTTAGAGATGCGCTTTGGCCCCTTCCTAGGTTATTAATATCAGCCCGCAGCTGTCTGCATAGCCTTTGCTGGTTATTAATTATAGGGGGACCCCATGTCATTTTTTTAGGTCCTCCATTTTAATAGCCAGTAAAGGCTAAGTATACAGCTGTGAGCCGATATTAATAGCTTGGGAAGCTCCATGGGTATTACCCCCTTCCCAGCCTATAAATATCGGCCCTCAGCCATCGTTACGAAAATTACGCGGGAGCCCACTCAATTTTTTTCAGAAAAATAATCTTCTATTAATTATACATATACAGTAATACTAATTGTATTTGTCACAGACATCTGTATATCTACCTATTCTACGTGTATTTACTGTGTGTAATCCATCTCTTCTATCCTGTCGGCTCCTGCAATAATTTTACACTATCAGGGCTGCTGAATTACCTGCTTTTCTTCGATCTGTCTATCTATGTAATATAAATACAAATATATATATATATATATATATATATATATATATATATATATATATATATCAGATGGTGGCCCGATTCTAACGCATCGGGTATTCTAGAATATGTATGTATATAGCAGCCACATAGTATATACCACAGGCCACGTAGTATATAGAAGCCATGTAGTATACAGCAGACAAATACTACGTGGCCTGTGCAATATACTATGTGGCTGCTATATACATACATATTGTAGAATACCCGATGCGTTAATACAGGCCACGTAATATATAACAGTGGCCACGCAGTATATAACACAGCCATGTACTATATAGCACAGCCCACGCAGTATATAGCAGCCACGCAGTATATAACACTGGCCACATAATATATAGCACAGCCCACGCAGTATATAGCAGCCATGTAGTATATAACACTGCCCACGTAGTATATAGCAGCCACGTAGTATATAACGCTGCCCATGCAGTATATAACAGTGGCCACGTAATATATAACACAGCCCACGCAATATATAACACTGCCCATGTAGTTTATAGCAGCCACGCGGTATCTAACACAGCTCACGTAGTATACAGCAGTGTGGGCACCATATCCCTGTTAAAAAAAAAAAAATAATAATAATAATTACAATAAAAAATAGTTATATACTCAAAAGGCGGGGTCCACCGAAGCTCAGGCGTTACGCGCGCGGCTGCCGCCATCTTCCGTTCCCAGGATGCATTTCGAAATTACCCAGATGACTTAGAGGTCTCGCGAGACCGATAAGTCTTCTGGGTAATTTTGCAATGCATCGCCAGTAACAGAAGATGGCAGCCGGCGCGAGCGGATCGTCGGAAAACGGAGGGTGAGTATATTTTAATTAATATTATTATTTTTAACGCATCGGGTATTCAAGAATAAGCATGTCCATGTAGTATATTGCCCAGCCACGTAGTATATTGCCCAGCCACGTAGTATATTGCCCAGCCACGTAGTATATTGCCCAGCCACGTAGTATATTGCCCAGCCACGTAGTATATTGCCCAGCCCACGTAGTATATTGCACAGTAATGTAGTATACAGCACTGAGCCATGTAGTATATTGCCCAGTTACGTAGTATACAGCACAGAACCACGTAGTATATTGCCCAGCCACATAGTATATTGCCGAGCCACGTATGTCACAGGTTAAAAAATAAACATACTCATCTTCCGATCTGAGAGCCCGTTGTAGTTCTGTCACCGCGCGGCAGCTTCCGGTCCCAGGGTGTGATGACGTCGCGGTCACATGACTGTGACGTCATGGCAGGTCCTTATCGCACACCATCATTGCCACCGGAACCTGTCGGTTGCATGGAGCGGTCACCGGAGCATCGCGAGGAGCGGGAAAGGCAGCGGAAGGTGAGTATATGAAGTTTTTTTTAGTTATTTTTAACATTAGATGTTTTTACTATTGACGCTGCATAGGCAGCATCAATAGTAAAAACTTGGTAACACCGGGTTAATAGCGGCGGTAACGGAGTGAGTTACCTGTGGCATAACGCGGACCGTTACCGCTGGCATTAACCCTATGTGAGCGGTGACTGGAGGGGAGTATGCGGGCGCCGGGCGGTGACTGCGGGGAGGAAGGAGCTGCCATTTTCTTCCGGACTGTGCCCGTCGCTGATTGGTCGCGGCAGCCATGACAGGCAGCTGCCGAGACCAATCAGCGAATGAATAACAGTGACAGAAGGACAGACAGACGGAAGTGACCCTTAGACAATTATGTAGTAGATATATATATATATATATATATATATATATATATATATATATATATTTCTGTCTGTCTGTCACGGATATTCATTGGTCACGGCCTCTCTGTCATGGAATCCAAGTCTCCAAGTCGCTGTTTGGTCGCGGCTATTTTGTACGGGGACATGCATATTCTAGAATACCCGATGCGTTAGAATCGGGCCACCATCTAGTGTGTGTATGTGTGTGTATATATATATATATATATCCAGGATTGGCATCTGCCCCGTCGCAGCTACAGCCACAAAATTTTGCACAGTCACACGTCTGGACCCTGAGAGCGTCATAGGCTATGTTGTGAGGCGAAATTTTAACCTCGCGCGTTCCAATTCACCAAACAATTTTGCCCCTATCTACATAATGGGGAAAAAGTGAAAGGAAAAGTGTTGGAGGCAAATTGACAGCTACCAGATGTGAACAAGGGGGACTTAGAGTGAGAGCGATGGTGCCAAAGAGTATATACCATACAGTTGCTAAGGTGGGGCCCCGACATGGGATACTCACCACACACGGGGATTTGAACACACACACACAAAATGCGCCACACACTACCACGTGCTTGAACACACATACCACCCTCAGCACACATTTCACCACACATACACCAACCTCACCACATAAAAGTCGAAACACAAAAGTCGCCGCCCAAAACTCGCCACATGTGCAAAACTCACCTCATGGAAAACTCGCCACACGCGGAAAAATTGCCACATGCACAAAAGTTGCAACACATGCAAAAGTTGCCTCATACAAAACTTGCACATACTCAAAACGCACCACACATAAAACTCGCCACTCGCAAAACTCGCCATGTGCAAAACTTGCTGCACACAACTTGCTACACTAACCTGTCCCATGCAACTCGACACAAAAAGTTGCTACACACATGTCGCCACACAAAACTTATCTCACAAGTCGCTACATGCAGTTTTGGGCACCGGTGCTCAGGAAGGATATAATGGAACTAGAGAGAGTGCAAAGGAGGGCAACAAAATTAATAAAGGGGATGGGAGAACTACAATACCCAGATAGATTAGCGAAATTAGGATTATTTAGTCTAGAAAAAAGACGACTGAGGGGCGATCTAATAACCATGTATAAGTATATAAGGGGACAATACAAATATCTCGCTGAGGATCTGTTTATACCAAGGAAGGTGACGGGCACAAGGGGGCATTCTTTGCATCTGGAGGATAGAAGGTTTTTCCACCAACATAGAAGAGGATTCTTTACTGTTAGGGCGGTGAGAATCTGGAATTGCTTGCCTGAGGAGGTGGTGATGGCGAACTCAGTCGAGGGGTTCAAGAGAGGCCTGGATGTCTTCCTGGAGCAGAACAATATTGTATCATACAATTAGGTTCTGTAGAAGGACGTAGATCTGGGGATTTATTATGATGGAATATAGGCTGAACTGGATGGACAAATGTCTTTTTTCGGCCTTACTAACTATGTTACTATGTTACTATGTAGGATATGGGAACACTTAAAGACCCCCTGGATAGGAAAGTGGATACCTTCCTAAAGGGGACCTGGGAAATGGCAGCTGGCTCCTTAAGACCTGTGGTAGCTTCAACCTGCACGGCAAGGTCAATGATTGTCTGGCTGGACCAGTTAGAGACCCAATTAAAACAAGGGGCCTCTAGAGATTCCATACTCGCAGCATTACCTGTAATCCAGGAGGGGGCGGCTTTTTTATCGGACGCCTCAATTGACTCCGTAAAGTTGGCAGCTAGAGCAGCAGGACTTTCTAATGCTGCAAGGAGAGCCCTATGGCTGAAATGCTGGCCGGGGGATATGCAGGCAAAAGCAAAGCTCTGCGCTATCCCTTGTAAAGGCGAGTATTTATTTGGGCCTACCCTGGATGAACTCCTGGAGAAAGCAGGAGATGATAAGAAAAAGTTTCCCAACCTGTTCAATCCATACCGTCGTCCCTTCAACAAAAGAAGGTTCAACCGGGGAGGAAAGCGCGCCTTTTCACCAGGGAGAGATCGTCCCAGATGGGAGGATAGGCGAAAACGAGGTACAGGTCTCATGTTTCGCCGTAACCAGACGGAAAATAAAAAACAAGACCAATGACTGGCAATTCCAGTGGGAGGGAGACTATTGCAATTCTCGGCAGAGTGGTCAAAAATCACAAACAGCGTTTGGATAAAAGACACTGTTTCCCATGGTCTCAAGCTGGAATTTGTTCATATTCCACAGGACAAATTTAGATTAACACCCTGGCGCTCATCTCCCACTGAACAATTCGCCCTAGAAGAGGAAGTGAGGACTCTTTGCTCCAAAAATGTTTTGGTAGAAGTGCCGTATTCTCAGGCAGGGAAAGGGTTTTACTCTCCCCTGTTCCTAATCCAGAAGCCTGATAAATCTTACAGGACCATTATAAATCTTAAGGGTCTCAATAAGTTTTTGGTGAAACATACTTTCAAAATGGAGTCCATTAATTCGGCAATAAAAATGCTTTTCAACAACTACACCTCAACAAACCTGGGAAACACACATTCGCCAGAAGACTCGCTACACTCATCAGGAGGGCGTTAAACTAGAAGAAGAGGGGACGGGAAGAAAAACATTAGACTCGAACAAAGACGACCCAGGAAAACATACTCAGAAGGGAGGTAAGAACATTTCTAAAACAATCCACAGTGAGGAGATTGGAACAAAACAAAATCCTCTAAACTGCATGCTCGCAAACGCCAGAAGCCTGACAAACAAGATGGAAGAACTAGAAGCAGAAATATCTACAGGTAACTTTGACATAGTGGGAATAACCGAGACATGGTTAGATGAAAGCTATGACTGGGCAGTTAACTTACAGGGTTACAGTCTGTTTAGAAAGGATCGTAAAAATCGGAGAGGAGGAGGGGTTTGTCTCTATGTAAAGTCTTGTCTAAAGTCCACTTTAAGGGAGGATATTAGCGAAGGGAATGAGGATGTCGAGTCCATATGGGTTGAAATTCATGGAGGGAAAAATGGTAACAAAATTCTCATTGGGGTCTGTTACAAACCCCCAAATATAACAGAAAGCATGGAAAGTCTACTTCTAAAGCAGATAGATGAAGCTGCAACCCATAATGAGGTCCTGGTTATGGGGGACTTTAACTACCCGGATATTAACTGGGAAACAGAAACCTGTGAAACCCATAAAGGCAACAGGTTTCTGCTAATAACCAAGAAAAATTATCTTTCACAATTGGTGCAGAATCCAACCAGAGGAGCAGCACTTTTAGACCTAATACTATCTAATAGACCTGACAGAATAACAAATCTGCAGGTGGTTGGGCATTTAGGAAATAGCGACCACAATATTGTGCAGTTTCACCTGTCTTTCACTAGGGGGACTTGTCAGGGAGTCACAAAAACATTGAACTTTAGGAAGGCAAAGTTTGAACAGCTTAGAGATGCCCTTAATCTGGTAGACTGGGACAATATCCTCAGAAATGAGAATACAGATAATAAATGGGAAATGTTTAAGAACATCCTAAATAGGCAGTGTAAGCGGTTTATACCTTGTGGGAATAAAAGGACTAGAAATAGGAAAAACCCAATGTGGCTAAACAAAGAAGTAAGACAGGCAATTAACAGTAAAAAGAAAGCATTTGCACTACTAAAGCAGGATGGCACCATTGAAGCTCTAAAAAACTATAGGGAGAAAAATACTTTATCTAAAAAACTAATTAAAGCTGCCAAAAAGGAAACAGAGAAGCACATTGCTAAGGAGAGTAAAACTAATCCCAAACTGTTCTTCAACTATATCAATAGTAAAAGAATAAAAACTGAAAATGTAGGCCCCTTAAAAAATAGTGAGGAAAGAATGGTTGTAGATGACGAGGAAAAAGCTAACATATTAAACACCTTCTTCTCCACGGTATTCACGGTGGAAAATGAAATGCTAGGTGAAATCCCAAGAAACAATGAAAACCCTATATTAAGGGTCACCAATCTAACCCAAGAAGAGGTGCGAAACCAGCTAAATAAGATTAAAATAGATAAATCTCCGGGTCCGGATGGCATACACCCACGAGTACTAAGAGAACTAAGTAATGTAATAGATAAACCATTATTTCTTATTTTTAGTGACTCTATAGCGACAGGGTCTGTTCCGCAGGACTGGCGCATAGCAAATGTGGTGCCAATATTCAAAAAGGGCTCTAAAAGTGAACCTGGAAATTATAGGCCAGTAAGTCTAACCTCTATTGTTGGTAAAATATTTGAAGGGTTTCTGAGGGATGTTATTCTGGATTATCTCAATGAGAATAACTGTTTAACTCCATATCAGCATGGGTTTATGAGAAATCGCTCCTGTCAAACCAATCTAATCAGTTTTTATGAAGAGGTAAGCTATAGACTGGACCACGGTGAGTCATTGGACGTGGTATATCTCGATTTTTCCAAAGCGTTTGATACCGTGCCGCACAAGAGGTTGGTACACAAAATGAGAATGCTTGGTCTGGGGGAAAATGTGTGTAAATGGGTTAGTAACTGGCTTAGTGATAGAAAGCAGAGGGTGGTTATAAATGGTATAGTCTCTAACTGGGTCGCTGTGACCAGTGGGGTACCGCAGGGGTCAGTATTGGGACCTGTTCTCTTCAACATATTCATTAATGATCTGGTAGAAGGTTTACACAGTAAAATATCGATATTTGCAGATGATACAAAACTATGTAAAGCAGTTAATACAAGAGAAGATAGTATTCTGCTACAGATGGATCTGGATAAGTTGGAAACTTGGGCTGAAAGGTGGCAGATGAGGTTTAACAATGATAAATGTAAGGTTATACACATGGGAAGAGGGAATCAATATCACCATTACACACTGAACGGGAAACCACTGGGTAAATCTGACAGGGAGAAGGACTTGGGGATCCTAGTTAATGATAAACTTACCTGGAGCAGCCAGTGCCAGGCAGCAGCTGCCAAGGCAAACAGGATCATGGGGTGCATTAAAAGAGGTCTGGATACACATGATGAGAGCATTATACTGCCTCTGTACAAATCCCTAGTTAGACCGCACATGGAGTACTGTGTCCAGTTTTGGGCACCGGTGCTCAGGAAGGATATAATGGAACTAGAGAGAGTACAAAGGAGGGCAACAAAATTAATAAAGGGGATGGGAGAACTACAATACCCAGATAGATTAGCGAAATTAGGATTATTTAGTCTAGAAAAAAGACGACTGAGGGGCGCTCTAATAACCATGTATAAGTATATAAGGGGACAATACAAATATCTCGCTGAGGATCTGTTTATACCAAGGAAGGTGACGGGCACAAGGGGGCATTCTTTGCGTCTGGAGGAGAGAAGGTTTTTCCACCAACATAGAAGAGGATTCTTTACTGTTAGGGCAGTGAGAATCTGGAATTGCTTGCCTGAGGAGGTGGTGATGGCGAACTCAGTCGAGGGGTTCAAGAGAGGCCTGGATGTCTTCCTGGAGCAGAACAATATTGTATCATACAATTATTAGGTTCTGTAGAAGGACGTAGATCTGGGTATTTATTATGATGGAATATAGGCTGAACTGGATGGACAAATGTCTTTTTTCGGCCTTACTAACTATGTTACTATGTTACTATGTTACTATGTTTCATGGTAGTAGTGGATTTGAAAGATGCCTACTATCATGTACCCATTCATGCTGATTTCCAACGGTACCTGAGGGTAGCGATACTAATGGGGGGTAGGATTCAAAATTTTCAATTCAGAGCGCTCCCTTTTGGGATCACCTCGGCATCTAGGGTGTTTACTAAAATAATTGCGGAAGTCATGGCGCATTTAAGAGAGTCAAATGTCCTTATAATCCCCTACTTAGACGATTTCCTCATTGTAGGTAACTCGGTAGATCATTGTCTGTCACAATGGGAGATTGCTAAAACCAAACTAGAACGGTTGGGTTGGATCATAAACTTTGAAAAATCGAAATTACAGCCCCTAAATGTTCAAAAATTCCTGGGATTAATGTTGAATTCAGTGACACAGCAGTGTCTCCTCCCTATAGAGAAAATAGACCAAATTCAGAGTTTTGTATTAAGAGCAATCAATACACCTTCCATGACACTTAGGCAAGCAATGTCTCTACTTGGGTCACTCACATCTTGCATTCCAGCAGTTAAGTGGGCTCAGTTCCACACCAGGTCCCTACAAAAAGAAGTCCTGTTCCATGACAGAGCCTTAGGAGGCTCATTGAATGGGAAATTGACGTTGAGGCCGATAACATTGAATTCCCTTAGGTGGTGGCTAGATAAACGGAATTTATCAGCAGGGGTTCCCTGGATGGTAGATGTCACCCACGTGATAACCACAGATGCCAGCTCTTCGGGGTGGGGAGCCTATATGGGGGACATGGTGGTCCAGGGACAGTGGGAACCCTTCACAACATTCTCATCAAACCAAAGAGAGTTGTTGGCGGTTGAATTAGCTGTTAAAAAATTCCTCGTATATCTGCAGGGCCAGCACGTCAGAATTCTGTCGGACAACAGAGTGGCAGTCGCTTACATAAACCGGCAAGGGGGAACTCGTTCCGAAACTTTAATGCAGATCCACGGATCGGTTGTTCCAGGTGGCAGAGCTCAATTTTCTATCTTTGACAGCTCTTCACATCAAAGGAAAAGAAAATGTGGCAGCAGATTTCCTCAGCCGAAATGTGTTAAAACAGGGAGAGTGGTCTCTCAACGAGGACATTTTCAATCTTATCGTCCGCAGATGGGGTCAACCAGTGGTGGATCTATTCGCCACCAGAAACAGAAAAGTAAAACTTTTTTGCTCCCTAAATCCCAGGGAGAATCCCCTGGCGGTGGACGCGTTTCTGATAAAATGGGATTTTCCACTGGCCTATGCTTTCCCACCACTGAACCTGATACCTCTAGTGGTGAGGAAAATCAGGGAGGATCGAGCGAAAGTCATCCTTATCGCCCCCTTTTGGCCCTGAAGAACCTGGTTTGCCTGGCTCAAGACCATGTCCATAGCGGTCCCCTGGGTACTGCCAGAGATCCCGAACTTGCTTTCTCAGGGACCGATCTCCCATCCACAAGTGGCGGCGCTCCATTTGACGGCGTGGAGTTTGAACGGTCACTATTAGTGGGGAAAGGCTTCTCTCCAAACTTAGTAGACACTCCTAAAGAGTAGAAAGCAAATAACTACGAGAATCTACTCTAGGACTTGGAGAAAGTTCTTGACTTGTACAAAGTTTAATATCCAAGACGGGGTGCCAATACAACAAATCCTAGAGTTCCTACAGAAGGGGTTCGAGATAAAACTCTCTCCTAGTACCCTTAGAGTACAGGTCTCAGCCTTAGGTGTCCTGTTTTCCTGTAATATAGCTAATAACTACTGGATAGCGAGGTTTATGAAGGCAGTTAGTAGATCTACACCAGTGCATAAAGACAGAACAGTTCCATGGGATTTAAATTTAGTTCTGTCCTCTCTAACTAAACCCCCCTTTGAACCTCTGCAGGAGGCCTCGATCAAAATGTTGACACTTAAGACAGCCTTCCTGATCGCCATAACCTCAGCTCGCAGGATAGGGGATATACAGGCACTTTCCAGAGCTCCTCCATACACGGAAATCTTGTCAGACAGAGTAGTCCTAAGGCTGGGTTCCCATTGCGTTATGGGACCGCGTTAAACGGACAGCGTTGCATGGCGAAATTAACGCCGTGCAACGCGGCCGTTAACGCGCCCATTCACGCTAATGGGAACGCGCTTCACTAGCGCGTGCCATGTTCGGCACGCGCTAGCGACGCGCTGGGGATTCCTGGCGCGCCGAGGACGCTGCTTGCAGCGTCCGAGGCGCGCCCGCGGTCCGTTCCCCGCTCTCGCAGATCGGGGATCTGCGAGAGCGGGGACGTTACCGCGACCCCCGACCGCAGCCCCATAGAAAACATTGCGTTAGCGCAATCCGCTAGCGCTAAACGGATTGCACTAACGCAATGTGACCCTAGCCTTAGACCAGACCCAGCATATCTACCAAAGGTGGCGACACGTTTCCATAGATCACAGGAGATAGTTTTGCCGTCCTTTATTCCTAATCCCTCTAATCCTAAAGAGCAGGAGCTTCATACGTTAGACGTCAGGAGATCTCTTCTTCAGTATATTTCAGCTACTGATAATTGGAAGAAAGATGGGGCACTGCTTCTTTCCTTCCAAGGTCCAAGGAAAGGGTTGAGTATCAAAATATTTACTGGCTAAATGGATTAGGGAAACTATCTCTCTAGCTTATACAGCAGGTGGGGGGGGCAGCTCCGCAGAACCTAAAGGCACATTCCACCCAGGCCATGGCGTCATCCTGGGCGGAAAGATTTGGAGTGTCAGTGGAGCAGATATGTAAGGCGGCCACATGGTCATCCCCTTCCACTTTCTTTAAACACTATCGGTTGGATTTGGGGTCCTCCTCTGATCTTTCCTTTGGGTTAAGGGTGCTACAATCTATAGTCCCTCCCTAAGGTAGCTTACATCTCTGTAAATCTCTCGTGTGCTGTCATGGGAGTCCGAATAAAGCATTAAGCTACTTACTGGTAGCGGCATTTTTCGGAGGCCCATGACAGCACCCTTAGTTCCCTCCCTATTCACGTGGGGGTAGAACTTCCTGATATGTATATAGCGTAATATGTAAATCTCACGTATGGTGTCTTGTTACAATAATGGGTTATTTTGTTTCAAAATGTATATAATGTATATTTGTTGCCGCTACCAGTAAGTAGCTTAATGCTTTTCGTGCCGAATTTATGTTTGGCGATTGTTTTCCGAACATATTCGCTCATTTCTAGTTTTCAGCTCTTAAGAGACTGTCTGGTAAGAAGTCAGTTTCAAAGTACTGTAAGTACAGGCTCTTGTACAGGACCTTACTTTAAGCAAGTCCATATCTTCTAGTTAAAACTGGTAGAATTTTGCCAAAGAATAAAATATAAATATATATGGTTTTTTTTCATACTGAAGGGGGTTGTCCGATACCTATAAATAGCTTTTAATGTTATGTGAAGTTTCATGAGGCGAGTCTCAAAGAGGACATCATAGGAGAATGGCCATGCAGTTACGGTATGTCTCCCTTCTAGCACCCCTTCCTGTAATAGAACATTAGGCTGCGGCACTGCAGTGTCTCAACATAGCTACCATCCTGTTTGGTGGGGGGAGAGCTGATCGAGAAGTGACTGCACCTTTTGTCCTCACCACTCACATCTTTAGTGGCTTCGGCCACACTTCTGTTTCTGCTGTCTCAGTCCTTGCTTCTGAGACCGCTGCCTTTGAAAAAATTCTTCATTGTGGGGTGGCACTCCTATCACCCTAGAGATCATTTCATCTTCAACTGGCTTAACTGTTCACAATAACAGTAATTTTGACCAGGGGTTCCCAAACTTTTACATGTCGCTATAAATGTGACCGAAACTGTGGTAAGTGAATGCAGCGGTGCCCCTGATGATGTCCTGTTTTAGTGATTAAAGCTGCGGGGAAGGGACACTAGGGTCATCTGTTGTGAATTCAGCTTTTGGGCTCGCTCCGGTGGTTGTAGAGGGTAATGCAGTTGTGCCTGGACTGCAGGAGTGGACAGGTGTGTCTACTAATTCCAAGACTGACTGGGGTATATAGCTTTGCTGGATCCTTTAGTCAGTTCCAGTTGTCCATTGTTCTTGAAGGATTCACTTCCCTGCTGGTCTCTCCAGTTTGCTGTGTTTTTCTACAAAGATAAGTCCTGGCTTTGTTTTTGCTGTCCACCTGCAGTGGACCTTATAGTTCTGTGCATTTTCATGTTTTTGTCTTGTCCAGCTTGGTCTGTGAAGGATTTTTTGCAGCCTAGCTATTTCTCTGGAGATACAGATATACCCCCCCCATGTCTTTAGTCAGATGTGGTGATCCGTATTTTCTGCGGTGGATATTTTCTAGTGTTTTTATACTGACCGCATAGTACTCTGTTCTATTCTTTCTTTTTAGCTAGTATGGCCTCCTATGCTAAAATCTGATTTCATATCTGCGTATGTTATTTCCCTCTCCTCTCACAGTCAATATTTGTGGGGGGCTATCTATCCTTTGGGGATTTTCTCTGAGGCAAGATAGGTTTCCTGTTTCTGTCTTTAGGGGTAGTTAGATCTTAGGCTGTGCCGAGGGGTCTAGGGAGTGTTAGGTACCCCCCACGGCTACTTCTAGTTGCGCTGCTAGGTTCAGGGTTTGCGGTCAGTACAGGGACCACCTTCTCCAGAGTACGTCTCATGCTGCTCCAAGGCCACCAGATCATAACAGTCATCCTCTTGTGACATCCCATTTGACTCCAGTCGCAGGAAGTTTAAAAATCAATCAAACAAAAATAACACATACAGGGATTGGCTATAGAGGGAGAATAGTAGGGAATTTTATAATGAAGTAAATATAAAGCAATGGTTGGGGTATAAAGACCAATTTTTACAAAGGACAGCTCCTTTTAGCGTAGGGGAACACAATCAGTAAACGCTGCTGGTTGAATGCAGCATACTTATGCAGTGTCCAGATGTTACAGCATAGTGGATGGAATTTCAAGAAATCCCATGCCTACTATGCGCCCACAGCGACCGACATGTGCGCATCTCTCCAGACCACAGCATTTCAATTTCTCTTGTGAAGACGCTAGATTTTAAATGAACTCATATGGTAAACACCATAAAGAAGAAATTAAAATGCCAGAATTTTTCTTTTCTAGGTGCCACATCTCCATATTATAATGTAGTAAACACTAATCAAAACTTTGTATGTTCCTCAAGTTGGTATCAATAAAACTATCAGGACACTACTCAAAATAAAAAATAGCCCTGGCACAGCTAGATCAAAAGAAAAATAAAAGCACTGCGGATCTCAGGAAATAGCAACCCAACCCAAGTTTTATTTTTCATTTTTGTTCTCCCAAATCTGTCTTTTTTTCCCACTATTTAAAAATAAATCCATAAAAATGTGGTATCGGCATAATTATACTGACGTAGAGATTCATATTTCCAGGTAATTTTTAACATACAATCTTTTCTTTCTTTCAATTTTCTTTTTATTGAAGAAAAAGGAATCACAATTGAACAGGAATTGAAAAATAGCAAGAGGAAGTTTCAAACAACATTAGGTATCTAATGGGACAATAACAAAAGTCCAACAACATGTAGGGATACGATAAATTTAAAGAACTGGAAAAGGATTCTGGATCAAACTTTGACATAGATTCAGAAGAAAGGGAAACTAGCAAAGGTGATTAGAGAAACAGTGGAAACATTAGAAACATGAGTAAAGTTTTAAGATAGGAATAGAAAGATTGAGACGGTTATAGGAAAGAGGGGGGGGGGTGAGGTAAGAAAGGGGAGGGAGAGGGAGCTGAAGGGGCGGGCTTGGAGGAGGGAGGGGGAAGAAAGGACCGATGGTGGAGATGAAATTAAAAGATGAAGTCGAGAATGATAATGAGGGGGGTCTCAGCATATAGGATCTGATGGGTTGAGGTGGATTCAGTTATCCTCCGGTAATGTTGATAAGAAGTCAGGACTGGAGCGGAAGGTAATCCACGGTTTCCAGGTAAGTCTAAACGAGGTGAGGGATTCTTGTGTATTGGCAACTAACTCAGCAGTGTGGTATAGAAAGTCAATTTTATCTAGTACTTGTTTTTTGGTGGGTGTGAGAGTAGATTTCCAGAAAGTGGGGATTAGATATTTCCCGGCTGCTATTATGTTGCTTGCTAGTTTCGAGGCCGGGGAATTCTCGGGCCATAGGGGTTGGTTAAGGAGAGTAGATTGAGGAAGTAAGAGAGTGTTTTGATCTAGCACCTTAGAGATTACGTTCGAGACCATTTGCCAAAAGGGGACAATTTTTGGGCAAGACCACCAGATGTGCAGATAGGAGCATGAGTCTGAACGGCATCTCCAGCACAGATCGGGAGTGGAGGGGTGCCAATGATGGAGTTGGGTTGGAGTGCGGTACCACCTAGATATTGCCTTATATGAGTTTTCTTGTATTTTTACGCATTGTGAGGGTCCATGAGATTTGTTGTAGATAGAGGCAATCTGGTCGTCCGTGAAAGAGATGGTGAGATCTCTCTCCCAGAGACCTATGAAGGCTCTTTTGACAACGGCGCCGTCCATCAACAGAAGGTTGTAAATTTTTGATAGGACTTTTTTGGGTGGGTTTTTGTGGGCGCACAATTGTTCGAAGGGAGTCAGAGGGCGGAGCAAATCTAACTGTCTTTTCTGCTTATGGCAGTAATCTTTTAATCTTTTGTAGTGAAGAAAAGAAATATTTAATTGTGGGTTCGAGGCCTGGAATTCAGCGAGGCTCATTAGGGACCCGTCGATAAAAAGAGTGTCAAGTGGTATAGGAGAGTTAAGAAAGTCACTGGTGGAGCTGGGGGGATCTTTAGGTAATTTAAAGGGGATGGGGCCCGCGATGTCTTGTATCGTCAGAATTGGGGAGGTAGGCAGGGTTAATTTGGGAAATTCTTTTCTCCAAATTTTGAGAAAGCAGTTGTAATTTCGTTGAGTAGCAGTTGGTCTAGGTTTGTGTGGTTATACAGAAGGGCTAATGTCCTAAGGGGAATAGGGGCTAGATGTTCTTCAATTGGTATCCACACTTTTTCTGAAGGATTTCTAATCCAATCTACTACTCTAGTGAGCATCGCTGCTCGGTAGTATTTGAAGATATCCGGGGCCCCCATTCCTCCTTTTGACTTCGGCATGGCAAGAGAATTGGCATTGATTCGTGGGCGTTTGCCATTCCAGATGTAGTTAATGAAAAAATAATTTATCTTCGATAGATAGTGCTTTGGGATGTAAATGGGGAGCATCTGGAATAAATATAAGAATTTGAGTAAGATAATGCTTTTCAAGAGGTTTTTTCTGCCCATCCAAGATAGGAAGGGGGCTCTCCAGGACTGTACCGTGGAGGTAGCTTGTTTCAACAGGGGGATGATATTAAGTTCCCGAAGCTCCCCCGTCGATCTCCCGATCTTAATCCCTAGGTTGGTGATGAAACTCGAGGGCCATTTGAAGGGGTATAGTTTTTTTTTAAAACATACAATCAATATAATAAAAACAAACCCATAAAACAATGGCGGAATTTCATTTTTCACCATTTCATCCCACTTTTTTTCCCAATATATTGTATGGTAAAATACAGTGACTTTAAAAACTTCAACTCTTATTGCAAAAAAACAAACAAACGACAAATCCTCATTCTGCTATGTCAATTAAAATATAGAAAAGTTATGGCTTTTGGAAGAAGAGGAAGAAAGTGTGAAAATAAGAGGGAAAAATTGTCTGGGGGCGGAGGCAAGTGGCAGCATTGTTTGTTGTTCTTATTTGGGGGAAACGCTCTACATGAAAACGCTGTACAACATAGTGAAGTAAGAAATGGCTGGTTTGTCACACTAATGGTCATGTCTATACATATGTATACCCTGTAATATGCTGGAAGCTGTGGATAGCCCACTTTCAGAAGGGAACAGATTTTTCTGCCATTATATCTCTAATTTTTTTGACACATTTCTGATATTTGTGCTGCCGTATTGCTCAGAATGAGAAATGTATTATGCAAACAAGAGAAATTGAAATAAAACAAGTCATAAAAGGGCAAACTTATGTGGCAGATTTTATAATGTGTTGCATTCTTATTTAAATAACGCCGATTTTGCAAGTTCTATTGTAAGTAATTTCTTTAGTAATGTGTCAATATGACTACATTAAGGCTTATGTCAGCAACACAACGATTTTACCTTCTTTTCTATAATAAAATGAAAATCCTGTCAATTCTTCACTTTGTTCATTGTAGCAGTGTATTGATGCTGTAAGATAATTGCAATGTTTTCTTTAACTATCGAGCTCTTGAAATCCAATTTTGTTTCTTTTAAAATAACAAATGTCCCATGTGCTTTGCTACATATGTTCTTCTCAGTTTTTATATATGCTTTTTTTATACATATATACACAAGATACTTGAACTCTAGCCCTTTCACTGCTAAGGACGTATCTCAAACGTCATTGCAGGGTGGCAAAAAGTCAGGCACATGTATGATACGTCCTAGTTACTAATGGCCATAACTCATCCTTGATTGCAGCTATAGGAGAATTTCAGGGTCGTTTTAAATCTAAGATTCTCAATTTTAAATTGAGATATCAAGGGTTAAACTGAATGCTGCGTATGGGTGACAGCTCACACTTCTAACTCCCACATTAACCCCTGATATCGTGGGTTGGTTCTAATTTTGACATTTTAAGCCCAGCATTAAAATGAGCCCTGAATCGCATCTGTAGCTGCAATCTAGGCTGTGATACGAAATGTTAACCCACCACCACCACCTCCACTACTTCCTGCTGGCTTCAGCCAATGTAAAGGAAGAGAGGAGGAGCTGCAGAGGCAGAAGAGAGGAGGAGCTGCAGAGGCAGAAGAGAGGAGGAGCTGCAGAGGCAGAAGAGAGGAGGAGCTGCAGAGGCAGAAGAGAGGAGGAGCTGCAGAGGCAGAAGAGAGGAGGAGCTGCAGAGGCAGAAGAGAGGAGGAGCTGCAGAGGCAGAAGAGAGGAGGAGCTGCAGAGGCAGAAGAGAGGAGGAGCTGCAGAGACAGAAGAGAGTAGGAGCTGCAGGGGCAGAAGAGAGATTGTGTGTGAGCTCCTCCTGTCCCTGTGTAACACTAGATTTTATCTGGTAACATTTCAAGCCTGTCATACTATGTTGAGGAGATTAAGTAAATAAAGGCTTTTTTCAGCCCACTCTTGTATAAAGGCCACCTCTATGGAGTATATGGCGTATTGTAGTTGTTTGGACAAATACGTCAGTCTCTGTTTGGGAACTCTGCAGCTCCCACAGGGTTACCTTTGGTATCTGTGCTGCCTCTTTGCCCAGGCTGAGAGTTTTGGTGGGCAGCCCTCTCTTGGACGGTTTGTTGTTGTACCATGGTCTTTCCATTTCATAATTGATTTGATGGGGATCATCAGAGATTGAGATATTTTTTTTATAACCCAACCCTGACTTGTACTTCTCAACCACTTTGTCCCTGACTTGTTTAAAGATCTCCTTGGTCTTCATGGTGGTGTTTGGTTAGTGGTGCCTGTTGCTTAAAGTGAACCTGCCAGCAGGATTATGCTCAGTAAACTACAGACAGGGTCAGGTTGGCACTGTTATACTGATTAAAGTGATACTTTGGTTGATGAAATCCGTCTTGTGGTTATTGTGTAATCTGAATTTGTAGTGTTCAGTTAATGAGATTCTCGTGCTTCGGTGCGGCCTGAGGCTGGGTCTTCATGTGGTGCTCTGCATATATATATATATATATGTATATATATATATATATATCATGCAGGCGCCTGTGCTGTAACTTGATACGATCTATAATGTCCATATTTTAATTTGATTTTGGCATATACATTTTATTGAGGGGGGAATAAAAAATGATCTTAATCAAAATGGCGTCCGTGGAGAAAAAAAAATTGGCTCCATCAAGATTGTGCGTGTGCATTCAGTAGCATACTTCAGAACATATATGCCACTGTGCAGGTGCCACCGGTGCCATCTTTATGGGGCCAAACTTTATATGATAAAATTAAATGAAAATACGGATATCCTATATTGTATTATGCTATAGCACAGGCGCCAGCATGATTAATGTAATTTAAAAAAAAAAACATGATATGCAGTATGTAAAATAGGGGCAGGTCACTGAGGGATCAGTGACCTGTCATAAGCCATAAAGTATCTAAGCAGAGCATCACAAAAAGACCCTCCCACTGGTCGCCCCAAAGCACGAGAATCTCATTACCTGAAAACTTCAAATAAAGATTCACTTTAAAGCGAACCTGTCATCAGGGTTTTGCTAGGAAAACTAGAGGCATTGCCAGGTTGGCACGGTTATACTGATTTAAAATGATACCTGGGTTGATGAAATCCGTCTTGTGGTTGTTTAATAATCTTTATTTTCAGTTAATATGATTCTCGTGGTGACGTGAGGGTGGAGGGGTCTTTGTGATGCTCTGGACTTATCTTAATCCTTGTGGGCTTAAATGACAGGTTACTGTACCCTCAGTGACCTGTTTCCGATTTTAAATACTGTGATTGCACAGTTTATATTGTGGTTAGAAAATTAACTCCAGCAAAATGGCGCTTGTGGTGCCCGCGCAGTAGCCTCTATCGCTTGCCAGGGCCAATTTGCTGGAGTCCAAAATTGTTTTTCTCCAACAAAATGACAATGCACGTTATGGGCTTCATTGCAAAAGGGGTGAATACATATGCACCTACCAATTTTTAGTTATTTGATCCCATAAATTTCAATTATGCCTATATATTCTTCTCACTTCACCTACTTTGACTATTTAGTGCTGGAGCTGCACACCCAGGTTGTAATGTAACAAAATAGGTTAAAAGCCAAAGTGGGTGATTACTTTTACAAACCACTGTTCCTTGTCACATAGCTCTCCCAATCCCAATGAAAGCCTCAATACTTTTATTGACCCACAAAGGAAAGTTAATGCTTCACTTATATCGCCCAGGGAGCATCAGCGAAAAAAAAAAAAAAAAACATGATTATGGGGGTGGGGGAGCTGAAATGTGTACCTTTTTAGGCTATGTGCACACGTTCAAGATTTCTTGAAGAAAATTCCTGAGAAAAACCTGAAATTTTCTGCAAAAAATCTGCATGCGTTTTTTTGCGCTTTTGCCACGTTTTTGATGCGTTTTTTTCCGGACATTTCCCAATGCATTTTATAGTGGGAAATCCACAAAAAACCCGCAAAAAATTAATGAACATGCTGCATTTTTTACCGCAATGCGTTTTTTTCGCGGAAAAAACGCATCATGTGCACAAAATATGTGGAATTCATTCTAAATGATGGGATGCATATTGTATGCTGTTTTTTTGCAGTTTTATAGCGTTTTTATTGCGAAAAAAACGTGAAAAATCAGCAACGTGTGAACACAGCCTTACAACTGCCATACATAAATATAATACCCTTGGGTCAAAATAAGTTGTTTGATGTTTGTTTGTTTTTTTGTTTTAATTAAAAATTGGGTGTTTGAGGAGGACGTCCTATTGTAAATGAAAAATTTGGCACTAAAATTCCAATTCTACTAAAAAAAATATTTAATTCATTCATTCCACTTTTTGCTAGTTCATGTGATGCAAAGGTACAAGAGAATAAAGTTCCATCAGCTCTCCACAGCTTGTGCCCAGCAAGTTTCATCTGCTATCTAAGTCGATTTTCTATCAAAAACATCCATGATAGCTATGAGTAAAGACTGCCAGGTCAGAAATGCGTCAGCATACAGGCATTTTTCTATACTGACTGGCAAAAGAAAAAATAAAGGCCAGTGTGATTTTATGGAGCATTGCTCTTGCTTTTTGTATGGAAAATCAAGTTAATTTAAAGATGAAACTTACCAAACACTATTTTGAATACTTTGACAGGTGCATTTTATTTTATTTTTTTAATTATCTGGAACACCCCAATAAGTTTGCTAAGTTGGCAGATGAGGGGGGTGCCAGTACAGGGGTAGCACTGCTGCAGCCAGGCATGTCCTCTGAAAGCCGGAGGAGTGACTGCTCCAGTAAGGAGGGAAATAGGAGAGCAGGGCAGGCCAGACAGGTGCTGGTAGTGGGAAACTCAATTATTAGGGGAACAGATAGGGCAATCTGTCACAAAGACAGGGATCGTCGAACGGTGTGCTGCCTACCTGGCGCTCGAGTCCGACACATCGCTGATCGGGTGGACAGATTATTGGGAGGGGCTGGTGAGGACCCAGCGGTCATGGTGCACATTGGCACTAATGACAAAGTTAGAGGTAGGTGGAAGGTCCTTAAAGATGATTTCAGGGAATTAGGCTGCAAGCTGAAAGCAAGGACCTCCAACGTGGTATTTTCCGAAATACTGCCGGTACCACGTGCCACGCCAGAGAGGCAACGGGAGATTAGGGAGGTTAATAAGTGGCTCAAGAATTGGTGTAGGAAGGAGGGGTTTGGGTTCCTGCAGAACTGGGCCGACTTCTCAGTTGGCTACAGGCTCTACGCTAGGGACGGGCTGCACCTCAATGGGGAAGGTGCAGCTGTGCTGGGGGAGAGAATGGCTAGAAGGTTGGAGGAGTGTTTAAACTAGGGATTGGGGGGGAGGGTATTCAATTTATAGGAGGGGAAGATAGTGCAGACAGAGACCTGGGCACAAATAAGGAAGTTGGGGGTGGCGGTGGCATGGGGGTTGGGGTCAGAACAGTTAATAATTTAAGAAATAGAAGTACAGAGAGGAACATAAAGTGCATGTATACTAATGCCAGAAGCCTCGCCAACAAAATGGACGAATTAGAACTAATGCTGTTGGAGCATAATTATGACATGGTGGGGATATCTGAAACGTGGCTGGATGAGAGCCATGACTGGGCTGTTAACTTGCAGGGCTACAGCCTGTTCAGAAATGACCGTACAGATAAGCGAGGGGGAGGGGTGTGTCTATATGTAAAATCATCCTTAAAACCCATCCTGCGCGATAATATAGGTGAATTTAATGAAAATGTAGAATCCCTGTGGGTGGAGATAAGGGGAGGGGGAAAAAATAATAAACTACTGATAGGGGTTTGTTATAAATCTCCAAAAATAATGGAAGCAATGGAGAATATCCTCGTAAAGCAAATAGATGAAGCTGCGACTCAAGGAGAAGTCATTATTATGGGGGACTTCAACTACCCTGAAATAGATTGGGGAATAGAAACCTGCAGTTCCAGCAAAGGTAATCAGTTTTTGACAATTATGAGAGACAATTACCTTTCACAACTGGTTCAGGACCCAACAAGAAGGGGGGCACTGCTAGACCTAATATTAACCAACAGGCCAGACCGCATATCAAATATAAGGGTTGGGGGTCACTTGGGAAATAGCGATCACAAAATAATAAGTTTTCAAGTATCCTTTAAAAAGATGTGTAGTAGAGGGGTTACAAGGACACTAAACTTCAGGAGGGCAAATTTCCAACGGATGAGAGAGGATCTTGGTGCAATTAACTGGGACGATATCCTGAGACACAAAAATACACAAAGAAAATGGGAGACGTTTATTAGCATCCTGGATAGGACCTGTGCACAGTATATACCGTATGGGAATAAACATACTAGAAATAGGAGGAAACCAATATGGCTAAATAGAGCTGTAAGGGGCGCAATAAGTGACAAAAAGAGAGCATTTAGAGAATTAAAGGAAGTAGGTAGTGAGGAGGCATTAAATAAATACAGAAAATTAAATAAATTCTGTAAAAAGCAAATCAAGGCAGCAAAGATTGAGACAGAGAGACTCATTGCCAGAGAGAGTAAAAATAATCCTAAAATATTCTTTAACTACATAAATAGTAAGAAACTAAAAAATGATAGTGTTGGCCCCCTTAAAAATAGTCTGGGTTAGATGGTGGATGAGGATGAGGAAAAAGCCAATATGCTAAATGACTTTTTTTCATCAGTATTTACACAAGAAAATCCCATGGCAGACAAAATGTCTAGTGATTAAAAATTCCCAATTAAATGTCACCTGCTTAACCCAGCAGGAAGTGCGGCGGCGTCTAAAAATCACTAAAATTGACAAATCTCCGGGCCCGGATGGGATACACCCTCGAGTACTGCAGGAATTAAGTACAGTCATTGATAGACCATTATTTTTAATCTTTAAAGACTCCATAATAACAGGGTCTGTGCCACAGGACTGGCGTATAGCAAATGTGGTGCCAATATTCAAAAAGGGGACAAAACCTGAACTCGGAAATTATAGGCCAGTAAGCTTAACCTCTACTGTGGGTAAAATCCTGGAGGGCATTCTAAGGGATGCTATACTGGAGTATCTGAAGAGGAATAACCTCATGACCCAGTATCAGCATGGGTTTACTAGGGACCGTTCATGTCAGACTAATTTGATCAGTTTCTATGAAGAGGTAAGTTCCAGATTGGACCAAGGGAACCCAGTGGATGTAGTGTATATGGACTTTTCAAAAGCTTTTGATACGGTGCCACACAAAAGGTTGATACATAAAATGAGAATAATGGGGATAGGGGAAAATATGTGCAAGTGGGTTGAGAGCTAGCTCAGGGATAGGAAACAGGGTGGTTATTAATGGAGCACACTCGGACTGGGTAGCGGTTAGCAGTGGGGTACCACAGGGGTCAGTATTGGGCCCTCTTCTTTTTAACATATTTATTAATGACCTTGTAGGGGGCATTCAGAGTAGAATTTCAATATTTGCAGATGACACTAAACTCTGCAGGGTAATCAATACAGAGGAGGACAATTTTATATTACAGGATGATTTATGTAAACTAGAAGCTTGGGCTGATAAATGGCAAATGAGCTTTAATGGGGATAAATGTAAGGTCATGCATTTGGGTAGAAGTAATAAGATGTATAATTATGTGCTTAATTCTAAAACTCTGGGCAAAACCGTCAATGAAAAAGACCTGGGTGTATGGGTGGATGACAAACTTAAATTCAGTGGCCAGTGTCAGGCAGCTGCTACAAAGGCAAATAAAATAATGGGATGCATTAAAAGAGGCATAGATGCTCATGAGGAGAACATAATTTTACCTCTATACAAGTCACTAGTTCAACCACACTTAGAATACTGTGCACAGTTCTGGTCTCCGGTGTTTAAGAAAGACATAGCTGAACTGGAGCGGGTGCAGAGAAGAGCGACCAAGGTTATTAGAGGACTGGGGGGTCTGCAATACCAAGATAGGTTATTACACTTTGGGCTATTTAGTTTGGAAAAACGAAGACTAAGGGGTGATCTTATTTTAATGTATAAATATATGAGGGGACAGTACAAAGACCTTTCTGATGATCTTTTTAATCATAGACCTGAAACAGGGACAAGGGGGCATCCTCTGCGGTTGGAGGAAAAAAGGTTTAAGCATAATAACAGACGCGGATTCTTTACTGTAAGAGCAGTGAGACTATGGAACTCTCTGCTGTATGATGTTGTAATGAGTGATTCATTACTTAAATTAAAGAGGGGACTGGATGCCTTTCTGGAAAAGTATAATGTTACAGGGTATATACACTAGATTCCTTGATAGGGCGTTGATCCAGGGAACTAGTCTGATTGCCGTATGTGGAGTCGTGAAGGAATTTTTTTCCCCAATGTGGAGCTTACTCTTTGCACATGGGTTTTTTTTGCCTTCCTCTGGATCAACATGTTAGGTTAGGCTATGGGTTGAACTAGATGGACATATAGTCTTCCTTCAACCCTAATAACTATGTAACTATGTAATTGTGACCTTTTAGTCGGAGGGGGTGTGGGAGTTGGTGTTACAAATAAATAGACATTTAAAAAAAAAGATCCCAGCATAGAGTAAACTTGTGGGAAATGTCCATTGTTAACATGATTACGGTAACGACATTGTGTGGTATGACTATATTAAGGGCAGATGCATTTAAAAAGTTTGAAAAGTGCAATTGTTTTTGTTGTTTCTTGTTTAATAAATTCAAACCTTTATGGACCTAAATTTACTGTAAACGTAAAGCACAATGTGTAGCTTTTTGACACTTTCAGAAAATATATACTGTGGGTGTTGGGGAGATAGTTATCAATGCATTATTTAGTCATAATAATCCACATTTATTATAAAACTTCTATTCATGAAAGCGGTGCAGTGAGTTTACCGCATGCCCTTGTGCATTGTACGGCCATATCTTTCCTCAAACAGCCATGGTGGATATGTTTTTTAGTTCTTACTTACTACTTTGTTCTCTATAGGTTTCTGTGCCTCTTGGAGAGTTTCTTCTTTTGTTCTGGATATTTACTGCTTGTTAATATATTGCTCCTAAGTAACAATGCAGACGTTTTTACACTCTCCAGGGTCCTGTTTACATGCAAGTCACAGCTCCCTTATTCTGTGTGGCCTCATTTCCCACTAAGACTCTGAATTATTAATAATCCGGAAGCTGTGGTTCAGCCAACATAGGATTTCCTATGGCATAATACAGTAACCGAGGGCAGAGGTGTGAATACTGTGCAGTTGCAAGTATATAATACATTTGATAGTACAGTAGTTTTGTGCCGCACCACTGCCGTAGTGGTGACACTAATATACGGTAAGTTCTCTGCCCCTATTAGTATACTTAGCAGCCACTGTCTTCTTCTGTTATCTGCACTGCTCCGATTGTCTAAAGGTTGTGACCAGCCGGATCGCTCCATTGTTCGCTGGGGAAGTCTGAGGTCACTTCTCAATATTTGTCTATGAAAACCAGAACAAAGCTCTCATACACTTACATTGAGAGGTTGTGACCGTTATCTCTGACTTCTGGTCAGTCAGATACTGCACTGACAAGACGGTGGATCGTGACTGGAGTGGCGCTGAGAAGAACTAAAGACTGCAGCTGATTAGTATATTACTAAGGGCAGGGAATTTGCATTATCAATATCACTCCAGCGGTGAAATAATAAAGAAAAATAAAAAATGCTGGAAGTGGTGCTTTAATCACTTGTAAAAGTCCATAGTGGTAAGTAGAGATGAGCAAATTGATTTGCATAGCCCTGCTTCAGTGGCCATGTGTGTATTCCATTGTCACCGAATGGGAGCCCTGAAAATGGCCTCCTACCTGGTAGCATTCTGACCGCCTCTTCTGAGTTGTAGGCATAGTGCGGCGTCCTGCATGGTCATGCAGTAATGATGTTGTGCCCGGCCTGAAACTCAGAAGAGGCTCGGGAATTCCAGCAAGTAGGCGGCACATTACAGGGCTCCTGTGCAGCAGCCAGAGGATATTGACATTGATGCTGGACTGGGGTTCTGCAGATTCATTAGCTCATCTATAGTGATCGGTAATGCCAGAGGAATGAAACCGCTTTGTCCTCTCTCCATATGGAGAACACGTGCTCACTGCGCTGAGATTTAGCAGGAATAAACGCATGTTCAGATAGCTGTCTGCAGTGTATGGTAAGATAAAAGTATTCTCTGTTTGGAAATAATGGCCCTCACCATAATTCAATGGTTACCAGGGGGTTTTGAGTTGTAGTTTTTTTCCCCCCAATTACCATGCTTCGCATATTATTATTATTGCAAAATCGCTTGTGGATTTTTCTTTTGCGGTCGCCTATTGTTTCTGTTGAAATGTTATGGTGAATACTACTTAGGTGGACATATCATTGGTGCAAACTAAAGGGGTGGCTTTCGATGCACTGTTTGACTGCAAAGATCCCATATATTTCTCCTGAACAGGGGCCGTCTTCTGTCTGTGTTTGCGCCTGCTTCAGATCTTTTGTAAGGGTCACTCTATAGTGAAGTTTGGCTCCGACTGGAATGGCTGCAATAAGTGCACGCCGAACAGATCTGTAAAAGTATTCTCACATACCGTATTTATCTAAACGTGGCAAGAAGTGCCATGTCAGGTCCTTTATGTGATGGAGATGGTCTTGTATATATTCACAGGAGAGCTGTCAATGCCACTAATGAAAGCAGGCGTAGGGTATCACGGCAATTTTCATTACTCAGTTTGTATTGAATATGTCATCAGGTTTTTTCATATACATCATTCTAGAATGAGGTATATAAATCCCCAATGTGACCTGCATAACGCAAAAAATAGCTTTTCTCTTCTACGTTCTGGTCCAATGGGCGCCGTTGGTCTTGATCCGTCACCTCCTCTCTTCTTGCTTCATGTGGATTACGCATTGTACATTGACAGTGTCCTCTGCGCAAGTATTGTAACATGCGTGCGCCTTTCCCGCACATGTGCATTATGGTACTTTGCTCTGCCCTCGGCAGGACAGAAATAAGTGTGCAGGAGCGTGATGTGGAGGACACTGTGTGGATGACGTACAACGCCTCATTCATATGAAGCAAGAAGAGAGGAGGTGCCGGAACAAGCACAGCGTCGCCCATCGGACTGGACTATCCCGCAGTGATGTGAAGAATTTCCAGATATAAAGGTCAGTATCATAAAAGCTATTTTTTGTGTTATGCAGAGCACATGGGAGATATATGTACAGCACTCTAGATACAGCATGCTGTATATGAGGGCGTACATGAACTGGCCCTACTTTATGTGGGAAAAACCTGATCACAGGTTTCCTTTAAAGCGGAGTGTTACGTTGCAATAATGTTTTCTTTAAAAAGAACCCATCACCATAAACATACAGCACAATCTGCATGTGCCACGTGATGGCGCAGGAGCAACAGATTCATATATAGTTTTGTGTATAAACTGTGTTTCATTCATTCTTTCACACCACTGCTTTCTTAGTCTTTCAGTTCAGTGGGCGGTCCTATCAGTGACTGACAGCCATCCCTTTATGCACACTTATACAAAGAAAGCTGCCAGTGACTGATAGGACTGAAAATCCCATATAGAGCAAAGGATTAAATGAGCAAAACACAGGTTACACTGAATATTTTTTCACACCATTCTATATCGATCTGGTCAGCTCCCTGCCCTGTTGTATGCTGCCTGCAGATTGTGCGGCATTTTCATGGTAACGAGTTCCCTATAACAAGTGAAATCCTCAAAAATCCATTTACCCCTGACTATATTTTTCTGTGCTGTTGTCAAGAAGAAGTTTCTTCTGTGTGTGCTTCATGGAGTAATGTGACAGCGTTCCCTTGTATTCCTGATCAGATCAGAAGGCGGCAACGTAATTACCCCCACGTTCAGTAATGATGATCACTATATGTGAATAAGGGGCACCTTAGGGACTTCTGACTTTAAAGTGACAAATTGATGTCTTCCTGTTATTCTTCTTACGACCTTATTATTCCTCATTTGTGTTTTACCATATTAACAGCATCATCATGATATTCAAGGTAAAGCTGGATACATTACATATAACTATGCCGACTGCCATGCAATGCTTGACTGTATTTGGTGATGTGGTACTGTATATTGAATCCAAAAGTTCTGTTTGTTCCTTTTTCTTTGTTTCCTATGTACTGACATTGTTGGGATCTGTATGTGTATGGCAGGATTGTCAAGGATTCTTCCACCGTCCAGATATAAAATCCAATTTAATCCAAGATAAATAGTGTAGTCCCTTCTAAGCGCAAATCACATGTAATAAACACTCGAATACCTGCCCAGTCAGACTCTGTTAGGCTATGTGCCCACGATGCAGATTAGTGTGCAGATTTTTCTGCACAGTTTTTGTAAAATCCGCAGGTAAAACGCACTGCGTTTTACCTGAGGATTAAACGCGGATTTCCTGCGTTTTTTGTGCGGATTTCACCTGCGTTTTTACACCTGCGGATTCCTATTGAGGAGCAGGTGTAAAACGCTGTGGAATCTGCACAAAGAATTGACGTGCTGCGGAAAATAAACCGTAGCGTTTCCTTGCGGTATTTTCCGCAGCATTGGGCACTGTGGATTTGGTTTTCCATAGGTTTACATGGTACTGTAAACTGCATGGAAAACTGCTGTCAATCCACTGCAGATCCGCAGCCAAATCCGCAATGTGTGCACATACCCTTAACATGTTTTCTCACGTATACTGTAATGGCTGGGTCACACATAGCAGTTTTGCTGCATTTTTTTTGTACATTTTTGTATGGAAAAAAATGCCATGTTTTACAGTAGCAGCAAAATAAATGAGATTTCTAAAATGTAATTCGCACAGTGCGTTTTTTCCTTGTTTTTTTGGTACGTGCGTCTTTTTTAAACCTCAGTATTTAAATTCTTTCAGTGTTTTTGCTGCGTTATTTTTACCCATTCAATGAACGCATAAAAAGCATTAAGAAAATGAATGAAAACTCTTTTCTCCTTTTGGTTCATAGTAGCCTATCCTCCAGGGTAAATTGGATTACTGCTATTGATAAGTAAAGAGACAAGTGTTTCGCCATCCTGGCGTGGACAGAGTTATTATCCGTCTCTTCATCCATTGTTGCATCTTCGATTCTAATTGCACAGACCATGTTGGACTTTGAAGAGCTTCACATAGTTGCTTTCCACTAACTATCCACCTAATCAAGGCATGACTGGCCTTAGATCTATTCTGACTTTGCTTCAGATCTACTGTGTGAATCTCTTGATACCTACTTAAATCACTCTTATAATGCAAAAACAACATACGGTGCTCGTCTCTGGCTTCTGATTACTCTTTTAGGCACTGTGCTCAGGATACAGACAGTAGGAGCTGCTCATCATCATGCTGTTAATGAAACTGAGGCTATGCCATCACTTCTTTTAACCGACTTGGATAACAATCCTAGCTTGAGTTAATTATACAGTAGGGCATTGAGATGAGAGAGCTAGCTAACTGATGGACAACGGCCCCAGCAGCACAACACTAGAGAGAAAGGCGTTTTTTTTTTCCCTCTCTTCTCTTTTTCCTTTAATGAAATAGACTTGATTTCACATTCCACCGCTATGTTAATTACCTAGGGGATATCTATGGTTCTTCAAACAGGACCCAGTCATCTTAGTATTCTATAAATTCATATCATTTAAGTAAATGGGGAGCAACTCCAGGTTGAGAAAGTGCATTGCTAGTTCAAAGATGTGGAATTTTATGTTGTATATTAATTTTGTGTTAAAGTTCTATTCTGGATTAGCGAAGAAATGCGATTGATTATTAATAAGCGTTCTAATGGATTTCATCACCTTGTTTTTTAAGTAGGGGAAACAGGTGTCTGTCTTCATGAAGGATAATTCTACCAACTTTGTTTCACTATTTGGTTTTCCAAAGCTTTGTGTGTATAGTTTTCTTTCCTTTCCTGTTTGGAGCTGGGGTTTCCGTCTGGACACTGCAATCTTACCCCAGGAATGGTCTCTAATGCATCATGGCTCCTGACTAGTGTTGAGCGATACCTTCCGATATCGGAAAGTATCGGTATCGGTTTGGATCGGCCGATATTCAAAAAATATCGGATATCGCCGATACCGATACCCGATCCCAATGCAAGTCAATGGGACCAAAATATCGGAATTAAAATAAACCCTTTCTTTCCTTGTAGGTTCATTCTACCTGAAGGAAAACAACTAAGAATAATGTAGGATGTATGGGGGAGGTGGCGGAGACATTAAAGGCAATGAGGATTAGTCCAATCAAATAGAATAGCATGTTTTTTTTTTTTTTTTTAAAGAAGTTCGGATTGAAAAAGATATTGAGTATGTAAATTTTTTTTATTTTGTCAGATATTGATGTTTCACTATTCCACGCCCTTCCCCTTCTTTTTTTTCTTTTTTTTTTTTTTTCTTTTCCCACACTTTCATCTTCATCATCATCAGCATCTTTGACATCAACTTCTTCACCTTATTCATCTTCTTCTTCATCTTCTACCTATTTTTTTTTTTATTACATTCTTCATATTCATTTTCTTCAACTATTATTATTCTTCCTATTCTACATATTCTTTTTATTCCACTGTTATTATTCTTCCTATTCTACTTCTTCATCATATTCTCATTTGTGACAGGCATTCCCGTAGTTGTTATCTATAAAAGTTGGAAGATTACACCTTCCGTTCTGCCAGTCACAAAAGTTACATTTGTCCGCGTTCAGTTTGGCCTGCAGCATCAGGCTTTATCCAGGGGCACCACGAGGAGGAACGGACTCACCCCCATACACTGCTTAGTCTTCTTCTGCATATAATTTAGATAATATCTTTTGCTCTGATATTAAGTCTTATGCTTAATGTTCTTCTGCTCTTTGTTCTGCAGCCTCTTGTTCTTCTGCTTCTCGGTCTTCCATGTTGTCGTCTCCAGGGTCTTCGTCTCCAGTGTCGTCATCTCCGCCGTCGTCGTCTCAGCCGTTGTCGTCTCCGCCGTCGTCGTCGTCGTCGTCATCGGGGTGGTCTTCCGGGTCGTCGTCATCGGGGTGGTCTTCCGGGTTGTCGACGTTAGGGTCTTCAACTTGGAAATGTAGCAGAAGGTACAAGAAGGCTGAGAAAATGCCAAGAACCAGCTGATGGAACTGGAACTCGGATGGCTACCCGAAGGTTCAAGAGCCTATGGAACTACCGAGGACCAGCTGACGTTACTGGAACCCGGTTACTAAGCAGGAGGTACCCGTGCTAAAAAGCACTACCAAGGACCGCCTGACGTTGGCGGAACTCGGATACCCAGAAGGAGGCACCTAAGCCAAAGGCTCTGCCCGGAACCAGATGACGTTACTGGAACCAGGATGGGGAGCAGAAGGTACAAGAGCAAAAGACACTGCCGAGAACCAGCTGACGGTACTGGAACCCGGATGGGTAGCCGAATGTCCAAGAGCCAATGGAACTACCAAGGACCAGCTGACGTTACTGGAACCCGGTTACTAAGCAGGAGGTACCCGTGCCTGAAAGCACTACCAAGGACCACCTGACATTGGTGGAACTTGGATACCCAGAAGGAGGCACCTAAGCCAAAGGCTCTGCCCGGAACCAGCTGACGGTACTGGAACCAGGATGGGGAGCAGAAGGTACAAGAGCAAAAGACACTGCCGAGAACCAGCTGACGGTGCTGGAACCAGGTGGTGGACCCGAAGGCCCACAGGAGAGGAGAGAACAGCTAGGCCGCGAGGCAGCCGCAGTTACCGAACCCCAACAGTCCTACAGGGGGAGCTGGGCCTACTGGCACTACAGAACCAGCCTTGACTACCAGTTCACGCAGCCCACATAGGAAGCTCCTAAACTGGAGGCACCCTGGAGTTGGCTAACTCGACCGCCCCACGACGGGGCAAGCATAGGCGTCTCAGTGAAGTTGACACAACCCGGAAACAGCTGACGGTGCTGAAACCAGGCTTGGCACGAGGGAGTACCTGTGACAAGAACACTGCCGAGAACCAGCTGGCGGTGCTGGAACCCGGATGCGTTGCCCCAGTGTGCAAGAGCCAATGGCACGACCGAGGACCAGCTGACGGTGCTGGAACCCGGTTACTAAGCTGTAGGTGCCCGCGCTTAAAAGCACTACCAAGGACCGCCTGGCGTTGGCGGAACTCGGATACCCAGGAGGAGGCACCTAAGCCAAAGGCTCGGCCCGGAACCAGCTGACGGTGCTGGAACCAGGTGGTGGACCCCAAGGCCCACAGGAGAGGAGAGAACAGCTAGGCCGCGAGGCAGCCGCAGTTACCGAACCCCAACAGTCCTACAGGGGGAGCTGGGCCTACTGGCACTACAGAACCAGCCTTGACTACCAGTTCACGCAGCCCACATAGGAAGCTCCTAAACTGGAGGCACCCTGGAGTTGGCTAACTCGACCGCCCCACGACGGGGCAAGCATAGGCGTCTCAGTGAAGTTGACACAACCCGGAAACAGCTGACGGTGCTGAAACCAGGCTTGGCACGAGGGAGTACCTGTGACAAGAACACTGCCGAGAACCAGCTGGCGGTGCTGGAACCCGGATGCGTTGCCCCAGTGTGCAAGAGCCAATGGCACGACCGAGGACCAGCTGACGGTGCTGGAACCCGGTTACTAAGCTGTAGGTGCCCGCGCTTAAAAGCACTACCAAGGACCGCCTGGCGTTGGCGGAACTCGGATACCCAGGAGGAGGCACCTTAGCCAAAGGCTCGGCCCGGAACCAGCTGACGGTGCTGGAACCAGGTGGTGGACCCGAAGGCCCACAGGAGAGGAGAGAACAGCTAGGCCGCGAGGCAGCCGCAGTTACCGAACCCCAACAGTCCTACAGGGGGAGCTGGGCCTACTGGCACTACAGAACCAGCCTTGACTACCAGTTCACGCAGCCCACATAGGAAGCTCCTAAACTGGAGGCACCCTGGAGTTGGCTAACTCGACCGCCCCACGACGGGGCAAGCATAGGCGTCTCAGTGAAGTTGACACAACCCGGAAACAGCTGACGGTGCTGAAACCAGGCTTGGCACGAGGGAGTACCTGTGACAAGAACACTGCCGAGAACCAGCTGGCGGTGCTGGAACCCGGATGCGTTGCCCCAGTGTGCAAGAGCCAATGGCACGACCGAGGACCAGCTGACGGTGCTGGAACCCGGTTACTAAGCTGTAGGTGCCCGCGCTTAAAAGCACTACCAAGGACCGCCTGGCGTTGGCGGAACTCGGATACCCAGGAGGAGGCACCTAAGCCAAAGGCTCGGCCCGGAACCAGCTGACGGTGCTGGAACCAGGTGGTGGACCCGAAGGCCCACAGGAGAGGAGAGAACAGCTAGGCCGCGAGGCAGCCGCAGTTACCGAACCCCAACAGTCCTACAGGGGGAGCTGGGCCTACTGGCACTACAGAACCAGCCTTGACTACCAGTTCACGCAGCCCACATAGGAAGCTCCTAAACTGGAGGCACCCTGGAGTTGGCTAACTCGACCGCCCCACGACGGGGCAAGCATAGGCGTCTCAGTGAAGTTGACACAACCCGGAAACAGCTGACGGTGCTGAAACCAGGCTTGGCACGAGGGAGTACCTGTGACAAGAACACTGCCGAGAACCAGCTGGCGGTGCTGGAACCCGGATGTGTTGCCCCAGTGTGCAAGAGCCAATGGCACGACCGAGGACCAGCTGACGGTGCTGGAACCCGGTTACTAAGCTGTAGGTGCCCGCGCTTAAAAGCACTACAAAGGACCGCCTGGCGTTGGCGGAACTCGGATACCCAGGAGGAGGCACCTAAGCCAAAGGCTCGGCCCGGAACCAGCTGACGGTGCTGGAACCAGGTGGTGGACCCGAAGGCCCACAGGAGAGGAGAGAACAGCTAGGCCGCGAGGCAGCCGCAGTTACCGAACCCCAACAGTCCTACAGGGGGAGCTGGGCCTACTGGCACTACAGAACCAGCCTTGACTACCAGTTCACGCAGCCCACATAGGAAGCTCCTAAACTGGAGGCACCCTGGAGTTGGCTAACTCGACCGCCCCACGACGGGGCAAGCATAGGCGTCTCAGTGAAGTTGACACAACCCGGAAACAGCTGACGGTGCTGAAACCAGGCTTGGCACGAGGGAGTACCTGTGACAAGAACACTGCCGAGAACCAGCTGGCGGTGCTGGAACCCGGATGCGTTGCCCCAGTGTGCAAGAGCCAATGGCACGACCGAGGACCAGCTGACGGTGCTGGAACCCGGTTACTAAGCTGTAGGTGCCCGCGCTTAAAAGCACTACCAAGGACCGCCTGGCGTTGGCGGAACTCGGATACCCAGGAGGAGGCACCTTAGCCAAAGGCTCGGCCCGGAACCAGCTGACGGTGCTGGAACCAGGTGGTGGACCCCAAGGCCCACAGGAGAGGAGAGAACAGCTAGGCCGCGAGGCAGCCGCAGTTACCGAACCCCAACAGTCCTACAGGGGGAGCTGGGCCTACTGGCACTACAGAACCAGCCTTGACTACCAGTTCACGCAGCCCACATAGGAAGCTCCTAAACTGGAGGCACCCTGGAGTTGGCTAACTCGACCGCCCCACGACGGGGCAAGCATAGGCGTCTCAGTGAAGTTGACACAACCCGGAAACAGCTGACGGTGCTGAAACCAGGCTTGGCACGAGGGAGTACCTGTGACAAGAACACTGCCGAGAACCAGCTGGCGGTGCTGGAACCCGGATGCGTTGCCCCAGTGTGCAAGAGCCAATGGCACGACCGAGGACCAGCTGACGGTGCTGGAACCCGGTTACTAAGCTGTAGGTGCCCGCGCTTAAAAGCACTACCAAGGACCGCCTGGCGTTGGCGGAACTCGGATACCCAGGAGGAGGCACCTTAGCCAAAGGCTCGGCCCGGAACCAGCTGACGGTGCTGGAACCAGGTGGTGGACCCCAAGGCCCACAGGAGAGGAGAGAACAGCTAGGCCGCGAGGCAGCCGCAGTTACCGAACCCCAACAGTCCTACAGGGGGAGCTGGGCCTACTGGCACTACAGAACCAGCCTTGACTACCAGTTCACGCAGCCCACATAGGAAGCTCCTAAACTGGAGGCACCCTGGAGTTGGCTAACTCGACCGCCCCACGACGGGGCAAGCATAGGCGTCTCAGTGAAGTTGACACAACCCGGAAACAGCTGACGGTGCTGAAACCAGGCTTGGCACGAGGGAGTACCTGTGACAAGAACACTGCCGAGAACCAGCTGGCGGTGCTGGAACCCGGATGCGTTGCCCCAGTGTGCAAGAGCCAATGGCACGACCGAGGACCAGCTGACGGTGCTGGAACCCGGTTACTAAGCTGTAGGTGCCCGCGCTTAAAAGCACTACCAAGGACCGCCTGGCGTTGGCGGAACTCGGATACCCAGGAGGAGGCACCTAAGCCAAAGGCTCGGCCCGGAACCAGCTGACGGTGCTGGAACCAGGTGGTGGACCCGAAGGCCCACAGGAGAGGAGAGAACAGCTAGGCCGCGAGGCAGCCGCAGTTACCGAACCCCAACAGTCCTACAGGGGGAGCTGGGCCTACTGGCACTACAGAACCAGCCTTGACTACCAGTTCACGCAGCCCACATAGGAAGCTCCTAAACTGGAGGCACCCTGGAGTTGGCTAACTCGACCGCCCCACGACGGGGCAAGCATAGGCGTCTCAGTGAAGTTGACACAACCCGGAAACAGCTGACGGTGCTGAAACCAGGCTTGGCACGAGGGAGTACCTGTGACAAGAACACTGCCGAGAACCAGCTGGCGGTGCTGGAACCCGGATGCGTTGCCTTGCCTATTAAAGATTGTCTTCCTAGAGCCCCAACTAGCGGTGTTGGAGCAAAGGGTAAGCAGGGGGAGATGAGTGTAGGCCGAAGCCTGCACTGGAGGCAGCTTTGTGTCTGCGTTGCGTTTGCAGGACACTTTGCCGGCTACACACTGGGGGAACAGCTGGCGTTGCTGAACCCCACTAACACAATGGCGTGTGTTTTTATCTGTGCAGCTAGCACTTGCGGGCAAAAACTTGCGATGTTAGAGCCCGTGTTGAAGCAGGAGGAGGAGGAGAGGAGCAGAGTGTAGGCCGAAGCCTAGTTGAACCAATTTCAAAGGAAACCTTTAACCCCCCCCTCAGGTGTTACAAAGTACAAGAGACACACCTTGTGCAGTATTAATGCTGCACAAGTGAAAGGTTGCTCTATTAATTTGTCTACTTGCACACGCTGAATGAAAGACATACACAATTTACCCCATTCTACAGTCAAACTGTAGTGGATGCGTGACTTGGTTTTTTGATGAGACGCAGCACAGGTGTCCAAAATAACGCCTTGGTGCTTGGCGCAGCTTCCTGAGCGTTGTTATTTGCTGTACAGGAGTCTGCGCTCTTGTGTTATCCCTTGGCAATGCCCTGTTAGCGCTGCCCATCTTATGACCTCATTTCATGTTGGCCGGTGCGGTTAACGATGGCCATAAATCCCAGACCCACAGTGTCTTTTCATAAAGCCACACTGCGGTGCTGGGATTCGTGGCCTTGAGCAGTAAATATTTTGGCCGCTCACACACGTCCTTACACCTGCTTCAGACTGGGCGGCCTCTGCTGATCCCTTCTCGCATGCCGCGGCCATGAGGCTGCACAGTCTGAAGAAGGCGGAAGGAGATGAGTTAAGACAGGCGAAGATATGCACTGCTCGTGCCCATCAATCACACCCTCGCAGTCAAAATAATTAAGACAACGAGGAGCATTTTATTCAGGCAGGGCGGACGAACAGGCGCAAGTAGCCAACCAATGATGTCAGAAGACGGGAAGCGCTACCAAGGGGGGTGCTGCGTATCATTAGAAAGGAAAGTCACACCTCAGGGACAGTGGAATGGTCTCAAAGAGACACATTTTGTACGTGTTGAGTTCCACGTGGGCAAGGAGAAAACGTCAGCCACCTTGTACAAATGCAGCAGTACTGCTGTACAAGGTGGCTGTTATACATAGAAACACCTGGGGGTGGTGGCCAGGCTCCCTTCAATTTCAGTTCATGTGCCTGCGTGGCGTTTGCAGGTCACGTTGCAAGCTGCACAGCAGGGGAACAGCTGGCGGTGCTGAACCCCACTAACACATTGGCTGGTGTTTTTCTCTGTGCAGCTAGCATGTCCGGGCAGAAACTGGCGTTGTTTGAGCCCAGGGTCAGCAGGAGGAGGAGAGGAGCAAAGTGTAGGCCGAAGCCTGCACTGGTGGCAGCTTTTGTTCTGTTGTGCCAGCGTGGCTTGTGCTGGACACGTTGCCGACTACACAGCAGGGGAACAGCTGGCGGTGCTGAACCCCACTAACACATTGGCTGGTGTTTTTCTCTGTGCAGCTAGCATTTCCGGGCAAAAACTAGCGGTGTTTGAGCCCAGGGTCAGCAGGAGGAGTAGAGGAGCAGAGTGTTGGCCAAAGCCTAGTTGAACCAATTTCAAAGGTTACCTTTAACCCCCCCCCTCAGGTGTTGCAAGGTACAAGAGCCACACCTTGAACAGCATTATTGATGCACAAGTCAAAGGTTGCTCTATTTAATTTTGCTCCTTGCACACGCTGAATTAAACACGTACACTATTTAGCCCATTATACTGTCAAACAGTAGTGGAGGCGTGACTACTAGTCTTTTTAAGGAGACGCAGCACAGGTGTACAAATTTACACCTAGGTGCTGTGCGCAGATTCCTTACCGTTGTTATTTGCAGTACAGGAAACTGCGCTCTTGTGTTATCCCTTGGCAATACCCTGTTAGTGCAGGCCGTCTCATGACCTCATTTCATGTTGGCCGGTGCGGTTAACGATGGCCATAAATCCCAGACCCACAGTGGCTTTTCCTAAAGTCACACTGCGGTGCTGGGATTCGTGGCCTTGTGCAGTAAATATGTTCGCCGCTCACACATGTCCTTACACCTGCTTCAGACTGGGCGGCCTCAGCTGATCCCTTATCGCATGCCGCGGCCATGAGGCCGCACAGTCAGAAGAAGGCGGAAGGAGGGGAGTGAAAACAGGGGAACATATGCACTGCTCGTGCCCATCAATCACACCCTCGCAGTCAAAATATATGAGACAACGGGGGGCGTTGTGTCGGGCAGGGGGGATGCACAGGCACAGCCAGCCAACCAATGATGTCAGGAGACGGGCAGCGCTAACAATGGGGGTGCTGCGTGTCATTAAAAAGGAAAGTCACACCTCAGGGACATTGTAATGGTCTGTAATGAGACACATTTTGTACTTGTTGAGTTCCACGTGTGCAAGGAGAAAAAGTCAGCCACCTTGTACAAATGCAGCAGTACTGCTGTACAAGGTGGCTGTTATACATAGAAACACCTGGGGGGGTGGGGGGCAGGCTCCCTTCAATTTCAGTTCATGTGCCTGCGTGGCGTTTGCAGGTCACATTGCAAGCTACACAGCAGGGGAACAGCTGGCGTTGCTGAACCCCACTGACACATTGACTGGTGTTTTTCTCTGTGCAGATTGCATGTCCGGGCAAAAACTAGCGGTGTTAGAGCCCAGGGTCAGCAGGAGGAGGAGGAGAGGAGCAAAGTGTAGGCCGAAGCCTGCACTGGTGGCAGCTTTTGGTCGGTTGTGCCAGCGTGGCTTGTGCTGGACACGATGCCGGCTACACAGCGGGGGAACAGCTGGCGGTGCTGAACCACACTAACACATTGGCTGGTGTTTTTCTCTGTGCAGCTAGCATGTCCGGGCAGAAACTGGCGTTGTTTGAGCCCAGGGTCAGCAGGAGGAGGAGAGGAGCAAAGTGTAGGCCGAAGCCTGCACTGGTGGCAGCTTTTGTTCTGTTGTGCCAGCGTGGCTTGTGCTGGACACGTTGCCGACTACACAGCAGGGGAACAGCTGGCGGTGCTGAACCCCACTAACACATTGGCTGGTGTTTTTCTCTGTGCAGCTAGCATTTCCGGGCAAAAAATAGCGGTGTTTGAGCCCAGGGTCAGCAGGAGGAGTAGAGGAGCAGAGTGTAGGCCGAAGCCTAGTTGAACCAATTTCAAAGGTTACCTTTAACCCCCCCCTCAGGTGTTGCAAGGTACAAGAGCCACACCTTGAACAGCATTAATGATGCACAAGTCAAAGGTTGCTCTATTTAATTTTGCTCCTTGCACACGCTGAATTAAACACGTACACTATTTAGCCCATTATACTGTCAAACAGTTGTGGAGGCGTGACTTGTCTTTTTAACGAGACGCAGCACAGGTGTCAAAATTTGCACCTAGGTACTGGGCGCAGATTCCTGAGCGTTGTTATTTGCTGTACAGGAGTCTGCGCTATTGTGATCCCTTGGCCATGCGCTGTGAGCGCTTCCTGTCTTCTGACCTCATTTCATGTCGGCCGTTGCGGTTAGCGATGGACATGAATCCCAGACCCACAGTGTGTTTTTAAAAAATCACACTGCGGTGCTGGGATTCGTGCCCTGGTGCACTAAATATGTTTGCCGCTCACACATGTCCTTACACCTGCTTCAGACTGGGCGGCCTCATCTGATCCCTTATCGCCTGCCGCGGCCATGAGGACACCCAGTCTGAAGAAGGCGGAAGGAGATGAGTGAACACAGGCAAACATATGCACTGCACATGCCCATCAATCACACCCTCGCTGTCCAAAAAAATAAGACACCGAGGGCCGTTGTTTCGAGCAGGGGAGATGCACAGGCGCAGCCAGCTAACCAATGATGTCAAAAGACGGGCAGCGCTAACAAGGGTGGTGCTGCGTGTCATTACAAAGGAAAGTCACACCTCAGGGACATTGTAATGGTCTCTAATGAGACACATTTTGTACGTGTTGAGTTCCACGTGGGCAAGGAGAAAAAGTCAGCCACCTCGTACAAATGCAGCAGTACTGCTGTACAAGGTGGCTGATATACATAGAAACACCTGTGGGTGGGGGGCAGGCTCCCTTCAATTTCAGTTCATGTGCCTGCGTGGCGTTTGCAGGTCACGTTGCAAGCTACACAGCAGGGGAACAGCTGGCGTTGCTGAACCCCACTGACACATTGACTGGTGTTTTTCTCTGTGCAGATTGCATGTCCGGGCAAAAACTAGCGGTGTTAGAGCCCAGGGTCAGCAGGAGGAGGAGGAGAGGAGCAAAGTGTAGGCCGAAGCCTGCACTGGTGGCAGCTTTTGGTCGGTTGTGCCAGCGTGGCTTGTGCTGGACACGATGCCGGCTACACAGCGGGGGAACAGCAGGCGGTGCTGAACCCCACTAACACATTGGCTGGTGTTTTTCTCTGTGCAGCTAGCACTTCCGGGCAAAAACTAGCGGTGTTTGAGCCCAGGGTCAGCAGGAGGAGGAGAGGAGCAGAGTGTAGGCCGAAGCCTGCACTGGTGGCAGCTTTTGTTCTGTTGTGCCAGCGTGGCTTGTGCTGGACACGTTGCCGACTACACAGCAGGGGAACAGCTGGCGGTGCTGAACCCCACTGACACATCACCTAGTGTTTTTTTCTGTGTAGACAACACTTCCAGGTGGCAACTGACAGTGTTGAAACCCAGGGAATCAAAGAGGAGCAGAGTGTAGGCCGAAGCCTGCAGTGGAGCAAGTTGAAAGGGAACCTTTAACCCCCCCCCCCCAGGCATTTGTTGCTGAAAGAGCCATCTTGTACAGCAGTAATACTGCACATGGAAAATGGTGGCTCCGAAAATTATGCTCCTTGCAAACGCTGAAGTACACACTCATATAATGTGTCCCCTCACACCGTCAAACCATCCCGGAAGTGGGACTTTCCTTTGTAATGTGACACAGCACAGCCGTCATTCCAACCCCCTTGGTGCCGGGCACCACCTCCTCAACGTTGTTTGGTTCTGTCACGGAGCCCGCACTGTAATGTTATCCCTTGGCCATGCACAGTTAGCGGTGCCCGTCTTCTGACATCATGTAGGTGTCAGGCTGGCAGTGCCTGTGCGTCCAAGCTGCCCGAGATCCAACCTTGCAGTGTCATCTAATGTAGTCCCACTGCGGGCCAGGGATCCATGGGCATGCGCAGTGCATATCATCGCCTCTCACTCACCTCCTTCCTGCTTCTTCAGACTGTGCGGCGTCACGGCCGTGGCATGCTATTAGGGATCAGCTGACGCCGCCTAGTCTGAAGAAGCGTGAAGAAGGGGAGTGAGAGGCTAGTATATGCACTGCGCATGGCCATGGATACCAGGCCCACTGTGGGATCACATTAGACGACACTGCGAGGTGTGATTTCGGGCAGCGTGGACGCACAGGCGCAGCCAGGACGACAACAAATGATGTCAGAGGACGGGCAGCGCAAACTGTGCATGGCCAAGGGATAACATAACAGCGCAGGGTCCATGACGGAATCAAACAACGCTAAGGAGGCAGCGCACGGTGCCAAGGGGGTAGCAATGACGGCTGTGCTGCGTCACATTACAAAGGAAAGTCCCACCTCCGGGACGGTTGGACGGTGTGAGGGGACACATTACATGAGTGTGTAGTTCAGCGTTTGCAAGGAGCATAATTTCAAGAGCGACCTTTCCCTTGTGCAGTATTAGTGCTGCACATGGTGGCTCTTTCAGTAACAAACGCCTAGGGGGGGGGGGGGGACAGGTCCCCTTACATTTTAGTTGTGCCAGCGTGGCGGTCGCATGACACGTTGCCGGATACACAGCTGGGGATCAGCTGACGTTACTGAACCCCAATAACAGAGGAGCGACTGTTGACTGTGCACACAGCACTTCCAGGCACCAACTGGCGGTGTTAGAGCCCAGGGACAGCAGGAGGAGCAGATTGGAGGTATTGCCGCACACACAGCTGGGGATCAGCTGACGTTACTGAACCCCAATAACAGAGGAGCGACTGTTGACTGTGCACACAGCACTTCCAGGCACCAACTGGCGGTGTTAGAGCCCAGGGACAGCAGGAGGAGCAGATTGGAGGTATTGCCGCACACACAGCTGGGGATCAGCTGACGTTACTGAACCCCAATAACAGAGGAGCGACTGTTGACTGTGCACACAGCACTTCCAGGCACCAACTGGCGGTGTTAGAGCCCAGGGACAGCAGGAGGAGCAGAGGAACAGAGTGTAGGCCGAAGCCTGATTGGAGCAAGTTGAAAGGAAACCTTTAACCCCCCCCCCCAAGACGTTTGTAGCTGAAAGAGCCATGTTGTGCAGCACTAAGGATGCAAAAGGAAAAGGTTGCTCTTTTAATTATGCTCCTTGCAAACACCGAAGTAAACACTAAAAATGTGTCCCTTTATACCGTTAAACCGTTCCGGAGGTGCGAATTTCCTTCGTAATGGGACACAGCACAGCTGTCATTCCTATCCCCTTGATGCCGTGCGCTGCCTCCTCAGCGTTGTTTTAAGCTGCCACGGAGCCTGCGCTGTTCTGTTAGCCCTTGGCCATGCCCAATTAGCGCTGCCTGTCTTCTGACATAATTTGGTGTCAGGCTGTCAGTGCCTGTGCGTCCACGCTGCTCCAGATCCCACCTCGCAGTCTCATCTAACGTAATCCCACTGCGGGCCTTGGAACCATGGGCATGCACAGTGCATAACCTCGACTCTCACTCCCCTCCTTCCCTCTTCTTCAGACTGTGCGGTGTCACGGCCGTGGCATGCTAGGGATCAGCTGACGGCGCACAGTCTAAAGAAGGCGGAGGGAAATGAGCGAGAGCCCGAGGGGAAGATATGCACTGCGCATGCCCATGGATCCCAGGCCCGCAGTGTGACTCAATCAGAAGACACTGCGAGGCGGGATCTCGGGCACCGCGGCCGCACAGGCGCAGCTAGCCTGACACCAAATTATGTCAGAAGACAGGCAGCGCAAATAGGGCATGCCCAAGGGATAACAGAACAGCGCAGGCTCCGTGACAGCTTAAAACAACGCTGAGGAGGCAGCGCATGGCACCAAGGGGGTAGGAATGACGGCTGTGCTGCGTCACATTACGAAGGAAAGTCCCAGCTCCGGGACGGTATAACGGTATCAGTGAACACATTTTATAAGTGTTAAGTTCTGCGTGTGCAAAGAGCTAAAAAAAAAGAGCTACCTTTTCCTTGTGCAGCATTACTGCTGCACAAGATGGCTCTTTCAGTATTTCAGTAACAAACGACGGGGGGGGGGGGGGACAGGTTCCCTTACATTTAGGTTGTTGTGCCAGCGTGGCGGTCGCAGGACACATTGCCGGCTACACAGCTGGGGATCAGCTGACGTTACTGAAACCCAATAACACTGGGTCGTATGTTTTTACTGTGCAGCCTGCACTTCTGAGCCGCAACTGGCGGTGTTGGAGCCCAGGAATAGCAGTTCAGGTGGTAGAAAGATGAACACAGCAGGAGACCTGGATGACACCCAATTACTTAATCAGGCAGAGGAGTGGCAAATTCCTGCGAGATCCAGGCCTGGTTCATTTTCAGGAAAGTAAGCCGGTCAACGTTATCGGAGGATAGTCGCATGCGACGGTCTGTTAGTACACCACCTGCGGCACTAAAGACACGTTCCGATAAGACACTAGCCGCAGGGCAAGCCAGCACCTCCAATGCATACTGGCTTAGCTCTGGCCATGTATCCAGCTTAGAGACCCAAAACTTGAACGGGGAAGAGCCGTCTGGGAGTACAGTAAGAGGGCAAGCCATGTAGTCTGTCACCATCTGACGGAACCGTTGCCTCCTGCTGACTGGAGCCGCCGGTGATGGTGTAGACATTTGGGGCGGGCACACAAAAGTGTGCCAGAGTTGTGCCATACTGGGCTTGCCTTGGGCAGAGGCACTGCTTCTGCTCCCTCTTTGGGCAGAGCCTCCCCCACTGCCTCGACGCACTGAGCTGCTTTGTAAAGCACTAGCAGCACTCCTCTCAGTTGGACAGGAGAAGATGATGGAATTCACCAGTGTGTCGTGGTACTCCCGCAATTTACGCTCCCGGGTCAACGCAGGGATGAGGTTTTGGACGTTGTCCCGGTAGCGAGGATCGAGGAGGGTGAACACCCAATAATCAGGCATGTTGAGAATGTGGTCGATGCGGCGGTCGTTTCTCAGGCACTGCAGCATGAAATCCACCATGTGCTGCAGAGTGCCAACCGGCCCAGAAACGCTGTCCCCTGCTTGAGACATGATCTCTGCCCGCTCGTCATCACCCCACCCTCGCTGTACACACTGACCACTGGACAATTGTGTCGCTCCCTCCTCTGGACGGAGCTCTTCCTCCTCCATTGACTCCTCCTCATCCTCCTCACAAATTGGCCCCTGCGTACCCCTTTGTGAGGAACCACGTGGCGCTGACTCTCCAGAAGCTGATGGAAAAGGTGACTCCTCATCCTCCACCTCTTCCACCACATCATCCCTTAACCCTTGCAAAGTTTGCTGAAGCAGGCAGATAAGGGGGACAGTCATGCTGACTAGTGCATCATCTGCACTTGCCATCCGCGTGGAATAATCAAAAGGACGCAAAACCTGGCAGACGTCCTTCATAGTGGCCCACTCTGTGGTTGTGAAGTCTGATCGGCGCTGACTGCGACTTCTTTGCGCCTGATGCAGCTGGTACTCCATAACTGCTTGCTGCTGCTCACACAACCGCTCCAACATATGTAACGTGGAATTCCACCGGGTAGGTAGGTCACATATGATGCGGTGTTCCGGAAGGCGGAATCGGCGCTGCAGAGCAGCAATGCGGGATCTGGCCAAGCTGGAACGCCGCAAGTGAGCACACTCTAGGCGGACCTTGTGCAGCAGGGCATCAAGATCCGGATAGTCCCTCAGAAAACTCTGCACAACCAAATTGAGCACATGTGCCAGACATGGGATGTGAGTGAGGTTGCCAAGGGCCAAAGCTGCCACCAGATTTCGGCCATTGTCACACACTACCATGCCTGGCTGGAGATTCGCTGGCAGTAACCACACATCGCTCTCCTGCTTTATGGCATTCCAGAGCTCCTGCGCTGTGTGGCTTCGATGCCCCAATGAAACTAGTTTCAAGACGGCCTGCTGACGTTTGGCCACGGCTGTGCTCATGTCGGTCATAGGTAAACGTTCACGGGTCCATGTGGGGGTGGACTGTGACGGATCCTGCAGAGAGGAATCAGAGGAACTGGTGTAAGAGGAGGAGTCGATGCGTACAGACTGGATTCCTGCAATCCTTGGAGTGGGCAGGACACGTCCTGCGCCACTCGCACGATCTGTACCTGGCTCAACAACATTAACCCAATGGGCAGTGAGGGAAACATATCGCCCCTGTCCATGCTGACTGGTCCACGCATCGGTGGTGAGGTGGACCTTGCTACTGACGGCGTTCAGTAGCGCATGTTTTATGTTTGCCTCAACATGCCTGTGCAGGGCAGGGACAGCCTGCCTGCTGAAGTAAAAGCGGCTGGGCACCTTGTACTGTGGGACTGCCAATGCCATCAAGTCACGGAAGCTGTCAGTCTCCACCAGCCTGAACGAGAGCATTTCCAGGGACAACAGTTTGGCAATGCCTGCATTCAGAGCCTGTGCTCGGGGGTGGTTGGCCGAGAATGCCCGCCTTTTCTCCCATGCCTGTACTACCGATGGCTGTAGAGTAGACTGGGAGTGTGAGGATGACTGGGAAGGTGGTGCTGTGGGTGGAATTACACAAGGTCTCTGGGAGGAAGCCAAACCAGCTGTGCGTGAGCTGGAGGAAGAGGCAACACGAGCTGAAGAGGTGGTAGCTGCCGCTGTTGGTTGGCCTACATCTTCAGTGTGTTTCTGTAACTCCACCGCGTGCCTGGTCCGCACATGTTTCCACATATTTGTGGTATTGAGGTTGCTGACATTTTTCCCTCTTTTTACTTTATGATGACACAGCTTGCATTTGACAAAACAAATGTCATCTGCAACTGTGTCAAAAAAGGACCAGGCACTGCAAGTCTTGGGAGCGCCCTTTTTGGCTTTGGAAAGAGACAGGCTCCTAACGGGTGCCAAAGTGGAGGCTACAGGCTCCGCAGTCTTCCCCCTCCCTCTCCCTCTTTGGCCCGTAAGAGGAAGCTCTTCCTCTGAGCTGCTCCCACCACCTTCCTGTTCCTCACGCCACGATGGGTCAAGGACCTCATCATCTCCACTACCCTCTGCCACCAACTGCTCCTCCTGGGTAGTCTCAGCAGCACAGTACGCACGAGAAAGCGGCACCTGAGTTTCATCATCAGATGCGTACTGCGCTGTGGTCACCGGAGGCACTGGCCCACCTGCCTCTTCAGAGTCAGAGAGAAAAAGGTGTTGGGCATCACTGCACACTGCCTCTTCTTCCATTTCTCCAATGCTGCTTGGCTGGCCCCCTGTTTCCAAGCCAAGAGATTCAGAGAACAGAAGTAGAGACGGCTCCTGTCCTGGGCTCTCTGACTGCCTGGCCAATTTGGCAGGTGGTGAAGAGACAGATGGCTGCTCTCCAGTGCTCTGTGCCTGAGAGGATGTGGCACTAACTGAAGTCGATGCCGAGGCGTTAGCTGCCATCCACCCGACAACGGCTTCAATTTGGTCTTCACGCAGCAGCGGTGCACGGCGCTCTCCGACAAAGCTGCGCATGAAGGACTGTTCCCTGCTGAAACTGAGTGACGACGAGTCACCGGCGCCCGCAGCAGGCACAGAATCACCACGTCCTCTCCCTGCTCCTCTCCCTGCTCCGCGCCCACGCCCACGTGCCTTACTCCCTGCCCTCTTCATCTTGGTTGACAGATAAAGATAAGCAGAAAAGTACTAAGGCCTTAGTGTGCTTATTCCTGTAATGCTCCTCCTAACAGGTGTAAGAAACACTAATGTTGTAAATTGTGGACTAAACTTTATTATTTTGCAAATGTGGCCTACACAAGTGTAAGTTGTGTTTGGTGAACTTAACCTTTTTTTTGGTGCAGATCGGGCTACAGAGCTAGTTTAAATCACACGGAGACCGTGCAGACAGCCGTAAACGGCGCTGCAAGGCCAAGAAACCCTCCTCTCGGTTATCCTATATAGTGTTTTTCCACTATTTAGCTGGATACGAGTGGAAAGACACTAATAGGAATTTTTTTTTTCAAATTTTAAACTGGCTGCACTATTTGAAAAAAAGGAAATTGTTTTTCAAGGTATGAGGCAGTAACGCACCCTGAGCTGAATCCAACCGGCTATGGCTGCACACAGACTACAGGGCGAGCTGGGCTCACACGGAGACCGTGCAGACAGCCGTAAACGGCGCTGCAAGGCCCAAAAACCCCCCTCTAGGTTATCCTATGTAGTGTTTTTCCACAATAGAGCTGGAGACTGGTGGAAAAACACTAATAGGAAATTTGAGAAAAAATGTGCAGCAGGCTGCACTAAGAGCAAAAAAGAACAACTGTGTGAGGCAGTGTGAACCCCCCCTGAGCTGAATACAACCGGGTATATGGCTGCACACAGACTACAGAGTGAGCTGCACACACACACACACACAGAGACCTTGCAGAACGCTGTTAAAACAGCGCTGCAAGGCAAGAGCAAGGTGAACAGTGAAGAACACACAGCGTTTTGCTAAATTAGCCTTTGGAAAGGAAAATAAAGCAATTAGCTAGCTCGACTGGCCCTCAGTTAGAACACAGCGTCCTGTCCCTAACTGAAATCACAGCAGAGTGAGCGCAAAATGGCGGCAGCGCTTTTTTATAGTGCAGAGTGACATCATTTCAGCAGCCAATCCCAGCCTTGCCAGTACTTACATGCCCACCATGCTAAACAGGATGTGCCCACACTTTCATTCATTCCTCATTGGCTGCTGCGTTCAATTTGAATTCTGGGAACTTCCGATTCCGGTATCCGATACGCGGGAAGTATCGGAATTCAGTATCGGAATTCCGATACCGCAAATATCGGCCGATACCCGATACTTGCGGTATCGGAATGCTCAACACTACTCCTGACGTCTACTGTATCAGAAACCAGGCTTCTTTGTATCCGATCACCTCTTGATACATTTGGGAAATAGCCAAGAGTAATTTTGTCTTTGAGAAGTAACATTTGTGAGCAAATTAACTTATTCATTTAATAAAGATGATGATTGTCCTCAAAAGCTTATAGGAAGCTGTCGAGTTCTGGTTAGGAGACCCAGTGCCAAGCTGTAGACGGACTGTTCAACATGGGTGTGCAAAACCTGTCTGTTTTATATACAGTGTCATATATAAGTTTAAATGGTCAATTATAGTCAAATTATGTCAATGGAAACAATATTAATCGATAATATATTTATTTTTTTTTGCTGAAAATTGAAACTTCATCCAGACTACGGTATATTGTGTTCATTGACAGATTCCCTGAGCAATTTATCTCAAGAGTTGTGCATCTTATCTTAAAGGGCCACTGTCACCACCCTCCAGCCGTTATAAACTAAAAGAGCCACTTGTGCAGCAGTAATGCTGCATTCTAACAAGGTGGCTCTTTTAGTTTTTGTTTCTGTTATTCCCACAATAAATGTATTTGTAATTCTGCTGAAATACCTATCTTTGTCCATGGAGGCGGGACTGAAGCCTCCTCTTAGAAGCGCCCAACTGCCGTCAGTCATCTCTTGTGTAGATTTTCGCCGCCCCCTCAGCCCTGTTATTGTGTGAATTCCGGCGCCTGCGCTCTGCTCTTCTGCCTTGCGCAGGCGCATAGAGCATTATCCGTCCGAGCGCTGGTGCCGGGTTCCTTTCTGCGCCTGTGCGGTCAGTGCGGCCAGCCTGTTACTGAATCCCCGCCCCGCACTGTGTTATGCAGTATGCACAGTGCGGGGCTGGGATTCCTGGGCATGCGCACTGCGCTTGTCAGACGCTCCACAGGTCCCCCGCCTTCCAGCGTTGTTCTGTGCGGCTGTTCCAAACGCTGGCAAGGATACCTGTATATTCCGGCAACGCTGAAAGGCGAGGGACCTGGGGAGCGTCTGACAAGCGCAGTGCGCATGCCCAGGAATCCCAGCCCCGCACTGTGCATAATGCATAACACAGTGCGGGGCGGGGATTCAGTAACAGGGTGGCCCGCACTGCCCGCACAGGCGCAGAATGGAACCCGGCACCAGCGCTAGGACGGCAAATGCTCTATGCGCCTGCGCAAGGCAGAAGAGCAGAGCGCAGGCGCCAGAATTCACACAATAACAGCGCTGAGGGGGCGGCGAAAATCTACACAAGAGATGACTGACGGCAGTTGGGCGCTTCTAAAAGGAGGCTTCAGTCCCGCCTCCATGGACAAAGACAGGTATTTCAGCAGAATTATAAATACATTTATTGTGGGAATAACAGAAACAAAAACTAAAAGAGCCACCTTGTTAGAATGCAGCATTACTGCTGCACAAGTGGCTCTTTTAGTTTATAACGGCTGGAGGGGGTGACAGTGGCCCTTTAAAACAAAAATTGGGGTATAATATGAACATGCAGCTCACCTGTCGGCTTGACATATTTCTACACCAAAAATTCTTATATCAACAGAATAATATTTTTTCGACTATACATTATGAGAGCGTTTTCTGTGTGGACAACAGTCAATGTCAACAGTCATCACTGGCTTCACATAATAGCTATTGAGTGAGGACAGAAGAAAATTAGCTGGGCAATGACAAGATGCACATTGTAAAGACTGAGGGGCTGTGATCCCAGCTGTGCACTGAACCATTGCTTCAAAACAGAGCAAATGACCTGATTGTGTAGAGATAGTAAATGAGCAGTCTATTATTTGATTTGTGATGGGGGGAAAATGTCTCAAATTATGTCAGCGTAGGTTTAGTGCACAGGTGTGACCAACTGTGGTGCAACAAATGTATGGAGTTTGAAGGCAAAAATGGGGCATAAAGTTGTGCAAGACGGTTTCTGTCTGTTTTTCAGGTGTAGATTTTATTTTCTGGTTTTACTGCTGCCTAAGATGTGCAAATATTTTAAAGAAATTAATGTCCAAAATAAATTTGTTGCGTAACTAATAAAACCGTGTCGTTGGAAAGCTGGCAGCTTTTAATAGGGCTGCTTCAGACAAGTTTTGCACTACCCACTCCATCTAGCAGATCAAGAGGGTGTCCTCGGCAAAGAGTGGTCAGAAAGCCATGTCAGGAACATTAGCAGAATTGTCAGGCCAAAAGAAAATATAAACACTCTGTACTCCGCATCCAGAATTATCTAGGTTTAGTATGAGATGAATATCTGGAGGGAACTACAGCAAGTATAAACTATAACTGGCATGCTGGGAGTTTAAGTAGGGCGAGGTGCTGTCCCTTTAACCTCAGCAGGGAGCTTATTAATCCTGCTGGACAGCACACGCCCCCATACTGCTAGATTGGGTCGGGCGGCACTACAGGTCTCAGCCACCCTAGCATCTGTGGCTGGACAGAGCCTGTTGAACCCAGATCTTCTGGTCTTGACGTCTCCCCCATCACTAGCACCATCCACAGAATTAATACAGCAGCATATTCAGAAAGAGACGTTGCAGAAGCAGGTCCAGGTGGAGATGGGATATTTGTGTAGTGTTTTGTGTCCACTTTTAGGATGGAATAATAATAATAAAATAATAACAATAATAATAATGAAACCGTGCAGTCTGCAGAACTTTCACTTTGGTTCTAAAAGCTTAACATATGACAAAAACCCAGACAGATCCCATGCTAATCAGTAGGCTCATTTGCTTTTTGTTTTTTTCTTTTTTATACAACAGATTAGTTTTGGACATTAATTCCATTTTGTTCGGTCCCCTTACAATAATACTTATCTGACCTATTGAGAGAATGCAGTGTTGTATATGTAAAAATTACAATCTTATAATTGACTCTCTGTATAATTCCTTTTGATCATCACTCTTCAGTTCACCACTTTTTTTGTCAATTGTCAAACTTTATATTGTATAAAGGCTCCAAATTCTAGGATGTTGCTGGGCTGGGGGCTGCGATTGCCAAAATCATTTTGCTTTGTGTATGTCTCTAGATACCGGCGAGTGTTAGAAGAGCACTATATTTTCACGTAAGAGGTAATGATGATAAAAGATCGGGTGTGTGCTTCTGCTGAATAAGACTGAGATTACTGCTTCTGCAATTAGTTATTCTGGGAAATCATTGGTTGGAAATTGATATTTCACACAAAGTGTTACAGCATCCGGCTCACTAGTTTTTGCTGCAGAAATGAGAAATGACAATTCTTTGCCTAAGTATAATTCAATCAATAACCAAGTGGCAGACTTATTTCACAGGTAATCGGGCCAGTGTAAAACAAAAGCTTTTGTATTGATCTGCCATTTCAAAAATCTGGCATTTGTAGCCTATATGATATGCTGCAACAAACCATTTTCTTACATATATGCAGCATTGGAATATCAGAGGTTAGTATCTTGGGCATCATTTCAAATACTACAGTTTGTGGCGCTGCATGCTTTTAGCTTTCATTCGTTTGTCTACTTGTGGACTATTAAACCCATTATAAAACACACAGAAATATAGCATTAGATACAAAATAAATGTAATTCCCGTTTAGTCTGCGAAGGGGGCACCATCGTTTTCTATTCTTCCTATCCATTCATGCAGTTATCGCTTGCTAAGACCTTTTATTCTCTTCTAGTCTAGGCTATCATTCCCTCCACGAAGTAGGACGTTATTAGTTTTTTGTACTTGTCACATGTTGTTTCTGAAGGCCCCTTAAAGTTGGTGCTGTTAACTTTATACATTTTCTAAAAGTTGGGTGTTACCAGTTGGATGTGTGTCCATGAAAACTCTTAACATTATTCAGCCAGTATTAAAAGGGTTGTCCTCTTTTCCGGAAATGTTTATTTTTTAATTTTTTACTTAAACGCATGTTCTTGGGTCTAAAAAATCATTTTTGGTGACTTCCTAGTAGAACACTCACTGTCTTGGGATTATTTTTAATTTGGATCTTTCATTCATTACCTATCCAATCACTCACTCGGTCATGTCACCTGCACAGCAAAAACCTCCCAAGAATTCGACATTTCCTTATCTTTTGACACTGCAAAAATTCTTACAGTTGCTATGATTCATTCTCGCCTGGACAACTGCAAAGCTCTACTAATTGGTCTCCGTATAACTAAATGTTCTCCTGTTCACTTGATCCTGAATGCAGCAGGTGGGATCATCTTACTGCCCAACTGCTACACTGCTGTTCCAGTCTTTGTACTTGTTGTTCATCCGCTAGAGTCCAATAAAAACTTATCACGCTCACTCACAAAGTTCTCCACATTTTTGCACCACCCTACATCTCCTCCCTCATTCCTGCCTCCCACCCTACCTGTCTTCTCCATTCCACTAATGACCAAAGACTAACATCCTTTATAATCTGAACCTCCCACTCCTGTGTCCAGGACTAAAACACATTTCTTTAGACTGGCCTATCACCTCCTCTCACTAAGGCCATGTTCACACAGTGCGTTTTTTTCTGTTCCGCAGCTGTTTTCCATGCAGGGTACAGTGTACTGTACCCTATGGAAAACAGGAACCACTGTGCACATGATGCGGGAATCGGGAAAAAAAGCCGCGCTGAATAGCCGCGGTAAAAAAGAAGTACCATGTCACTTCTTTTTTCGGAGCCGCAGAGGTTCTGCACCCATTCACCTCCATTGTGAGGTCAAACCCGCAGTAAAACCCGCAGATGCAAAAAATATCTGCGGGTTTTACTGCGGTTTGTGGTGCCGAACCGCTGCAGCAGGAAGTGCGGGGAAGCGGGCGGAGTGTGGCTGCCCCCCCATGCTCCAATCCCACCGCCCCGTGCTCCGATGCCCCCCCCCAGTGCTCCGATGCCCCTCCCGTACCCTAATCTCCCCCCCTTATATATCTCAGTGATCAAAATGCACTTTGGAACGAATCTGCCCGGCCGGCAGATTCGTTCCAAAGTGCATTTTGATCACTGAGATATAACCTATCTCAGAGATCAAAATAAAAAAAAAATAGTAAATGACCCCCCCCCCCCCTTTGTCACCCCCATAGGTAGGGACAATAAAAAAAAATTAAGAATTTTTTTTTTTTCCCACTAAGGTTAGAATAGGGTTAGGGGTAGGGTTAGGGTATTTTCAGCCATTTTAACTGCATAGAAAACTGCATAAAAAAAAAAGGATCAAAAAACGCATCAAAAAAGGACAAAAAAAGGACCAAAAAAAGGACCTGCGTTTTCTGCCAAGAGCTGCAGTTTTAAAAAAAAAACAGTCCTGAAAAAAAAAGGATGGAAATCAGGAACGTGTGAACATACCCTAACAGGTGTTATCCGAGTGTCTTCGGTGTGCTCGAAAAATATTTTCTAGTCCCCATGTCTGCATGTCAATCATTGGTGAATTTTTGGGGGGAGTTTGTGAAAAATCACGGTAGTCTGATTTTTTTTAATTACTCTGACTACATTTCTATTAAAATGAGACAAGTTATAGTTGGCCATAGGAACCAATCAAATTACTTTGACCTGATTGTTATAGGTTACTCATCCCCATTTCTTTTTTTTCTTTTTTTTGCATAGTTTTTTTTTTAGTAAATATTTCATAGAATTTTTTTTTTAGAATACTCTAAGTATTCTTCTTGTCCTAGAGCCTGAGAGAGAGAATATTTTCCCTCAGAAAAAAGTCTGAGTAACAATAAGCACTCCAACTATGAACAGGCTACCTCCCAATTAATTCATTATGAGCTCTCAATAACCTCTGACTCCACCACAAAGTGGTAGTATCGTCATAGAGAGTACCACATATTTCCATTAAATGGGTTGTCCACCATTAGAACAACCCCTATTCAATCCTCATCCTGCTGCTAATCAGAACTCGCTCCACTCTCCCTCTTTCGTACTAATCACATACATCAGGAGGAAGTGAGCACTACTGCCCTCTTATTCCCTCCAAACATATGTGATATGTTCAAAGATGGGAAGAGCGGAGCCAGTTCTGACTGGCCGCAGGGATTGTGTGGTATAACAATGTCAGGTAGTCCTTACGAGAGCTAGTGCCAACACCACTGGAATGGCGCCAGAACAGGAAGGGAGTTAGTGTTATTATTTTACATGGGGGCCAATATAGGGATTGAGAAGTGGTTGTTAGAGCAGTGGAAAGATCTCTCAAATATGATTACGCAAATCTTATGTCTTTGTTTCTGTGCCTCTAAATTGAAGGTACGTAACACTAGTACACCACAGTCTTCAGCTTCTCCTCGAAGATCATTTGGAATTTGGATTAAATTTGTCCTAAGGTAAATACTAACTGTAGGGGTTACTATTGCAGTAAGATAAATGGTTATTATGTGATCAAATACTATATTTACAATAATGGTCTTACTACAAAGAAGTAGGATATGTTACCTAATACTAAAGAGCCAGGGTGATCTTTATTCTGTAGTTCAAAGTTTCTGTACAAAAATCCATATTTAGAAATTTGAAATAGCGAGCTGATAAAGCTATGACCAGCTCTGACGTTTTGTAATGCCACACACTTGTGAACTGTATATACAACAAACACATTAAAAAAAATCTGTATCAGCTGATCCGTGCTGCTCCAGCTCTGAAGCCTTCGGCAACCATCTGTTATTGCTTGGTGAAGTTACAGCTGCTACAGAGAAAATGCAATATTACACGGTGGCCATGCTAATAAATGATACCTATTAGGGGAATCCCTAGTAGGGTATATGGAAAAGGGATGTTTTAGAGAATGAATCTGCCTACAATGTGAACATTGCTTTACTTGTACTGATCCCTATTTACAGTGGATATTAAATATTAGAACTGTATACATATTTCTGCAGTGACAACATTTTTACTTTATTTTCACATTCAGGTTGATTCTTTTGTGACCTTGTGGTAGTGCAAATAATAGACGTATTGATATACACTGGTCAAAAAAATAAAGGAAACACTACAGTCCCACATCCTAGATATCACTGAATGAAATACTCCAGTTGTAAATCTTTATTCATTACATAGTGGACTGTGTTGAGAGCAATAAAACCTAAAAGTTATCAACGTAAATCACAACTAATATCCCGCGGAGGTCTGGAGGTGGAATGATGCTCAAAATCAAAGTAGAAAATTAAGTTACAGGCTGATTCAACTTCAGTGGAAATGCCTCAAGATAAGGAAATAATGCTCAGTAGTGTGTGTGGCCTCCACGTGCCTGTATGACCTCCCTACAATGCCTGGTTATGCTCCTGATGAGGCGGTGGATGGTCTCCTGAGGGATCTCCTCCCAGACCTAGACTAAAGCTTCCACTTCTCCTGGACAGTCTGTGGTGCAACGTGATGTTGGTGGATGGTGCGAGACATGATGTCCCAGATGTGTTCAATCGGATTCTGGTCTGGGGAACGGGCGGGCCAGTCCATAGCTTCAATGACTTAATCTTGCTGGAACTGCTGACACACTCTAACCACATGAGGTCTAGCATTGTCCTGCATTAGGAGGAACCCAGGGCCAACCGCACCAGCATATGGTCTCACGAGGGGTCTGAGGATCTCATCTCGGTACCTAATGGCAGTCAGGCTACCTCTGGCGAGCACATGGAGGGCTGTGCGGCTCTCCAAAGAAATGCCACTCCACACTATTACTGACCCACTGGTAAAGCGGTCATGCTGAAGGATGTTACAGGCAGCAAATCGCTCTCCACGGTGTCTCCAGACTCTGTCACGTCTGTCACATGTGCTCAGTGGCGAATTTGCCATTCCTGGTGTTCTGTGGTAAATGCCAAGTTTCCTGCATGGTGTTGGGCTGCGAGCACAACCCCCATCTGTGGACGTCGGGCACTCAGACCATTCTCATGGATTTGTTTACTAACCGTTTGTGCCGACACATGCACATTTGTGGCCTGTTGGAGGTCATGGTGCAGGGCTCTGGCAGTGTTCCTCCTTGCACAAAGGCTGAGGTAGCGGTCCTGCTGCTGGGTCGTTGCCCTCCTAAAGTCCCCTTCACATCTCCTGGTGTACTGGCCTGTCTTCTGGTAGCGCCTCCAGCCTCTGGACACTACGCTGACAAACACAGCAAACCTTCTTGCAACAGCTTGCATTGATGTGCCATCCTGGATGAGCTGGACTACCTGAGCCACTTGTGTGGGTTGTAGAGTAGACCTGTCTCATGCTACCACGAGTGTGAAAGCACAACCAACATTCAAGTGACCAAAACATCAGCCATAAAGCATTGGTACTGAGATGTGGTCTGTGGTCCCCACCTGCAGAACTACTCCTTTATTGAGGGTGTCTTGATAATTGCCAATAATTTCCATCTGTTGTCTATTCCAATTTGCACAATAGCATGTGAAATTGATTGTCAAACAGTGTTGCTTCCTAAGTGGACAGTTTGATTTCACAGAAGTTTGATTTACTTGGAGTTATATTCTGTTGTTTGATGTTCCCTTAATTTTTTTGAGCAGTGTAGTATCAGCAACAGGTTTTTCATGCCTTTGTCATGTCACAAGAAAATCTCAATATATTGAAGGGCTTTTTCTAAATGAACTTTTATCCGACCTGTGATCAGTGTCTGTTAGCTGATGGACCCACTAGACTTAGGCACAGATCAGAGAGAAGTTTCAGTAATCAAGCCACCGATGGTGATATCTAATAAGTCTGGAATGCCACACCACTGAAACAATAAACTGGTACTTTAAGGTGACCTTAAGAATGAATTTCATTATTGTTTAATAGTGTGGTCTGTGGTGTTCTTAGAAATCATAGGGCTCCAAATGGACCCCAGTTAACACCGAGATGTATTACAAACACAAACATGCCTTTTTGTTTTGTTTTTGACACTCACTATTCACAATTGTGTAATAGGGAGTTCTGTGTTTGACGTATTAAATAATGTACCCATATGTAGCTGCCACTAGGTGGAAGCTGTAAAGTAGTTTCTGTTATGTTGCGCTGCAGCATAATCGCATGTTTAATGGGCAGTTGATAAATGTGTGATGTTTTCCTGAGGAGTGTAAAAAAAACATCCATTTTAAATTGGCGCCCGTCGCTCTCGGTTTACATGGAGGTGATCCGATAGCTGCTACTGCGCAGATGGTGCCATCTTGCTAGAGAAGAAGAAAAGTCCTCCATTATGGCACCGCCTGCACAGTAGCAGCGATCACCAATAGCTCCTACAGCGCAGGTGGCGCCGTATTGGAGGAGGTCATTTTTTTTTCTTTATCAAGATGGCGCCGCCGATTCAGTAGCAGCTATCGGGTCAATTCTGTATACACTGATAACTGCTACTGCGCAGGCGCCATTTTAAAATAGATTTTTTTTATACTCAGGAAAACATAAAACACATTTATTAGCTGCACATTAAACATGCGATTATGCTGCAGCGCAGGTGCCTTGGCTGGAAGGGTTTTTTGTTTTTTAAGTATATACATGTATTCATTATGCAAACTAGGGGCGAGGTCAGTAAGGGATCAGTGACCTGTCAGAAGCCATACTGGTAAATACGTAATGAGAGCACCACATGAAGCCCCCCACAGGCTGCCCTGGAGCATGAGCATATCATTAGCTGAAAACTGAAAGATTGCACCACAACCTCAAGACGAATTTCATCAACCAAGTTATCATTGTAATCAGTATAGTGATGCCAACGTGACACTGTCTGTAGGTTACTGTGCACAATTCTTTAAAGAGAACTCGTCACCCCCAAAATCGATGATGAGCTAAGCCCACCAGCATCAGAGGCTTATCTACAGCATTCTGTAATGCTGTAGATAAGCCCCCCGATGTATCCAGAAAGATAATAAAAAGGTTAGATTATACTCACCCAGGGGCGGTCCCGCTGCGGTGGGTGTAGCAGTTCGGTCCGGGTCCTCCCATCTTCTTACGATAACGTCCTCTTCTTGTCTTCATGCTCCGGCGCAGGCGTACTTTGTCTGCCCTGTTGAGGGCAGAGCAAAGTACTGCAGTGCGCAGGCGCCGGGAAAGGTCAGAGAGACCCTGCGCCCTGCAATACATCGGGGGATTTTCTACAGCATTACAGAATGCTGTAGATAAGCCCCTGATGCTGGTGGGCTTAGCTCATCGTCGATTTTGGGGGTGACAGGTTCCCTTTAAAAGGAACTTGTCATCCATTTTGTTCTGTGTAAACTAAAACTATGACCTTAATCAGCGCTTGTGCTGCAGTCCATCAATGGTTATATACCTCTCCCCCCGACTCCCCCTGTATACCCCTTCCCCCCAAAAAAAAAAAGCAAACCTTTTGTAGTTCTCCCGCTCTGGATGTTAATCCTGTCTGGTTTCTGCAGTCGCCATCCTCCTGCTGTAATTGAGGTGAATGACGCCTCTTGCATCATGTACATTGCTGGGCAAAATCATAACGGCAAATGCGCGCTTGTATAATTGGCTCTGCCAGCAATAGGGTGGAGCATAGTGCGCAGGCTCGAGATTTTGCTTGGCTATGTGGATGATGCAGGAGGCATCATCCACGTCAACTACAGCAAATAGCACCTCTATCCGCAGCCAGGAGGAGGGATGGAGACCGCAGAAATGACTCCTATCTGACCGGACTGACAGGGAGAACTAATGAGAGAAAACTGCATTTTCTTTCAGGGCTACACAATATAATCCACTAGAAAAATTGCTCAGTACCGGTTTGTTTAATTGTGCGTTAAATCATAAGTAATGTCTGCTATGTATGTTGTCACATGTGTAGATACATATGAACAAAATATCTATGGTTATCACACAATAAATTCAATAAATTAAAAAAAAAATTCTTATTTTGGTTACAGATGTAAATGATCTGCTCGGCATAATTTCGGTTGACAGTCGTGCAAATGATAAGTTAAGCCTTGGACTCGGAGGGCTAAGAAATTCGCACAGCTCCTGTCCACGGCTAGAGAGCACTGACCTGGACTGTAGGCCAGAAGGGCACAAAGTGATTTGCTCATCTCTAACACTTAGCATTGGTTCAGGAGAATGAATCTCCTAATCAGACCTCATGTTGGCTGATCACAAGGACGCTTTTGAGTAACTGCAGCTATAGTAAACAGGTTGCTAGCTTGCTGTCTTTTGCTGAAAACACATGGCGTTAACAATGTTGTCACATTTGATTTGGAGAACGCTTGAATCTTGCATAAGTAGATCATGACCTGTAAAGTGTACAGGATTTTTCTTTAGCCTCAAGTTTGAAAGTTTTCTTTATTTTACCGAGTGGTTATAATGTAGTTCTTCTTTAATAATGCAAAAAAAAAAAGTAATTGTGGGGTGTGTGAGGGGGATATCGGAGCACTATTGTTAGAAATGAAAAGTGACACGTTCTTGATAGTCTGAAGTGATAAGCGCGGCTGGTGAACGAAGAGACTAAAGTTCCGTCGCTCTTCCATTGGTGGAACATCTCTTACCATTAGGCCTTCAAACTCTCATTCAGCTGTCAGTACACGGGCATATTCCAGAGCCGGCTTCTCCCATGCTGTGCAGTGCCTGCAGCTTGCCTGGAGCTTAACTTTGACTAAAAGTGTTGATTTCATTTCTCTTAGCCTTGTTCCCATTTAGCGTTAAAAACCTGCTTCAGAGCCTAGCCTTTTATTCTGCAAAGCACACACGCGTGTCATCTTTCGCTGCACACTTCTGATGTCAAGTTAAGGAGCTCAAAATATATGCTAGTCATCGCCATGAATAATTGATCAGAGGGGAAGCCTGGCAGTGTTAATTGTGAAGGTGCTGCTGAGCAAATGCCAAAACAAAAGCTCCCCTCAATGCTTCCTAAAAAAAAAGCCTGTAAAGTCTTTAGCAGTAAGCAACAGGGTCAGCGCGCCGAGGTGGAATTTAAAAGGGCCACTTGAATATAATGGGTTTTGACTTGGATTTGTCATGTGCCTCAATGCATCATTGATTGAACGCTCGTTTGTTAAATCAGCTGTGCGGTGCTGTTTGTCCGCCACAGACACTTCATGCAGAGATTCTTTTATTTCTTTTCAATGGTATTTTTGTACAAATATACAGTACACACTTGTGAAGTACATCCATAGACAGATCCTTAACTGAGAGCAGCTAAAGACTAAACAAGTTTGAAAGCGGTGTATAATTATTACTGAAATAAAAGAGCAGATCTGGCGCACTTCTCTATTAATATAGGCAAAAACGAGCACTGCTTCTCCACCCAAACATAATCAAAAGTTGAAAATTCCAGTGTAATGCTGTTTGATGCAAAGCGAGAACCCGATTGAATGTGGACAAAATTGTGTGCACCCTTTTTGGTACGGTAAGAAACGCCCACAATGGTCACTGAACTTGAAACTGACACAAGTAATTTTCAATATAAATTTACTGATTATCGAGTGATGAAAATCAGACATTGTTTTAGAATTTTGGTTCAACGGGAAAGAAATGATAAAGAAAAAAATTAAGAAAATCATGGTTTCCATAACATAATATTTTGTTGCACAGCCTTTTGAGGCAATTACAGCAAACAAATGATTTCTGCAACTCTCATTGAGACATCTGTAACTCTCCTGGTATTTTGGCCCCCTTTCTCGTCTCGTACACAAACTGCTCCAACTTGTCTCTAAGGCTACTTTCACACTTGCATCGGTATGGGTCCGTCGCTAAGCGTCGGCGCGACGTACCAACGCACGTTGTGAAAATTATGCACGATGTGGGCAGCGGATGCAGTTTTTCGACGCATCCGCTGCACATTGTAAAGTCCAGGGAGGAGGGGGCGGAGTTCTGGCCGCGCATGCGCGGTAGAAAATGGCGGACGCGACATACGAAAAAAGTTACATTCAACGTTTTTTTTTCGTGCCGAAGGTCCGCCAAAGTACGACGGATCCAGTGCACGACGGACGCGACGTATGACCATATGTCGCGATCCGTCAGCAATACAAGTCTATGGGAAAAAACGCATCATGCGGGCACATTTGCAGGATCCGTTTTTTACCAAAACGACGGATTGCGACGTACGTCACACAACGCAAGTGTGAAAGGAGCTTTACTTGAAGGATGCGGTCTCCATACAGCATGTTTCAACTCCTTCCAAAGATGTTCAATAGAATATAGATCAGGTCTCATAGAAGCCCACTTCTGAATAGTCCAATGCTTTGCTCTTAGCCATTCTTGGATGTTTTTACCTGTGTGTTTTTGGTTATTCTGTTGGAGAACCCATGACCTGCGACTTGAACTAAGCTTTCTGACACTCGGCATAACATTTCACTCCAGAATGCTGTGATCGTTTTAGGATTTCATTGTACCCTGCATAGATTTCAAGACACCCAGTGTTATATGCAGCAAATTAGCCCCAAATCACAACTGAGTCTCCTCTGTTTCACATAAGATAAAATGTTCTCCATTCTCGCAGAAGCTTTGTGGATTGTCAAAATGCAGTCTGGCAAGTTCCTGTATAACTTTATTATTTACCTTCAACAGTTGTTTCCTCCTTGGTCATCATCCATGAAGTCCAATATGGCCAAGACAGTGAAAGATGGTGCAATCTGCAACTAATATACCTAACCTTGCAGTTCACTTGTAATCCATTTGATAGTTGTTCTGGGCTCTTTGGTTACCATTCATATTATCAGTCTCTTCAAGTAGTTCTCAATTCTCAATCTTGTGGCCATGTCCAGGGAGGTTGGATACAGTCCCATAGACTACTGAATAATATGTGCAACGGTAGTACCAGGAAAGTCGAACTGTTTAGAGATGGTCTTTATAGTCTTTACTTTTAACATATTTGTCTATAGTTTTCTTTCTAGTTTCGTGAGACAACTCGGTTTCATAATTTTAAGGTTGAACGTAACGTAAGTCCATCCATAGCCTAACATATTCATCCACAGTAAGGCAAAACCCCCATAGAGGATGCGCCTTAGTCCCTGTCGCAAGCATTAGTGTTAAAGATCATTAGAAAGATCTCTGTACTGTCACCTCATTTATACACTGTAATAAGATTACCCCTAAGCCTTCGTTTTTTGAAACTGAATAACCGCAAGTTTAATAGCCTATCCTGATTTTTGCAGTCATCCTCTCTAGTTCAGCTATATCCTTTTTATTCACTGGAGACCAAAATTGTACGCAGTATTCGAAGTGTGGCCACAATAGTGACTTGTATAGAGGCAAAACTATGTTCTTGTCGTGAGCATCTATGCCTCTTTTAATGCATCCCATTATTTCATTTGCCTTGGCATTAGCTGCCTGACGTTGATCACTAGAGGAGTTTGCTGTCCACCCATACATCCAAGTCTTTTTCAGTAATAGTTTTAAAATGTAATACATAAAATGTATAATTATTTCCTCTGCCCAAGTGCATAACCTTACACTTATCTACCTTAAATTTCAATTGCCATTTCTCAACCCAAGCTTCTAGCTCAAAAATCTTGTAATTCTATTGTCTTCTTTCCTTTTTTTGGTTAATATTCAGTGTGGTACACACCATGATAACAAAGTACAGTAACTGCTTTTCATCCTCTAAATAGGCTGATTACAAGTTTGTAGAAACTGGTCCTAATTAGAGTACAGGACACACCTTAGTTTAACAAGTTCCTATGATCAAATTATTTTTAATATTTTCTAGGGGTATCATCGTTTTTGTAAAGCCCATTTTCATTAGTTTATTTTTTTTTTTAAATATGTTGAACCACAGTTTAAAAGCTATGTCTGGTTTTTCAAAAGTTGATATTCAGTAAATTTAAATTGAAAATTACTTGAAAATATTAATTTTTTCAGTTTCAAGTTATTTCAGTTTTCTTTCTGTACCAGAAGGGTACCAAGAATTCTGTCCACGTGTGTATGGCCCCTTTATGTTGGAAAAATGTATAGAAAGATATAAAACCCTTTTAATGCCAGTTAATTTTGTGACAGGATTTGTAATGAACTGTAGGCTGCTGTAAAGATAAAGAAACATCACCTTTAACATCAAAAAACATTTTAAAGGTAGCCATAAATGTAGATAGAGGGAGTCAACCCCCTATTGATTCGAGATTACTATATTCCAATGTTTCCCAACACCAACCCCCAGCTGATCTTGTCTACAGGATTTACTTTGTATTGCACAAGTGAGAGAGCCTGTGGCAATATCTAATACTTGGTAATAATTCCATCACCTGTGCAACACTAAGGAAGTCCTTCTTCATTCTCTGTCAAGAACTATCTCCTCACCCGGGATAGGAATACACGTAACATTAACACCCAGCAGTTTATGGACAATCTACACTTCTCTTTAGCTCCCATTTCCTCCTGCTCCTGTCCAAACTTAGCATTGTCACACTACAATAATAAATTGCAGAGCACCCTCGATGAAGCAGCACCTGCTACACACAGAAATACCCGACACAGGCAACTGCAACCCAGGCACATGATGCAAACACGTTTTCTTCAGCGTTGCTTAAGGTGTGCTGAGAGTCAATGGAGAAAATCACTTTTAGCAGAGGATTTCATCCACTATAAGTTCATGCTCAAAACTTATAACTCTGCTCTTCATCTGGCTAAACAATCTTACTTCACCACCTTCATCATTTCAATAGCTAACAATCCAAAATTACTTTTTGAAACCCTACACTCCCTCCGGAGCCCTAAAGCACAGGCCCCATCATGAACCTCAGCAGTGAGGACCTGGCCACTCATTAACTAGAAAAGTTCAACCACATTCATCAGGACATTTCTGCCCATCCTCCTCAGAGCCTGGATCTCCTTCCCTGCCACACTTCAACTTGCCAAGTTGTTACCTAGCTGCTCACTTTTTCTCAGCCCACAACCTGCAACAGTGACCCTATTCTCCTGCAGTCTCTCTCACCAGTTGTCACCACTCACCTAACTAAAATATTTAACCTCTCTCTTTCTTCTGATATCTTTCCTTTTTCTTTTAAACATTCCATAATTCCCCCTTTACTTAAAAAACATCCCTCGATCAGAAATGTGCTGCTAACTATAGACCTGTCTCTAATATTCCCTTCATATCTAAACTCCTGGAACGCTTGGTCCACTCCCGTCTAATCCGCTATCTCTCAGATAAATCTTCTTGATGCTCTACAATCTGGTTTCTACTTTTTACACTCTACTGAAACTGCTCTTACTAAAGTCTCTAACGATCTGTTAACAGTTAAATCTAATGGTCGCTGCTCCCTGCTGATTCTCCTGCATCTTTCTGCTGCATTTGACACTGGATCACCAACACCTCCTCACTATACTCCGCTCTATTGGGCTCAAGTACATTGTTCTCCCCTCGTTCTTCTCCTACCTTTGTGAAAGCTCCTTCATTGTATCTTTTGCCGGCTCTTACTCCTCTCCTCGTCCCCTTACTATCGGGGTTCCTCACGACCCAGACCCAGTCCCAGTCCCAGTCCTCTGCCCCCTTCTCTCTATACACGGCGCCTATTGGACAAACGATCAGTAGATTTAGGCTCCAGTATCATCTCTGCTGACGATACCCAATTATACACTTCTTCCTCTGACACTCCCAAAATACCAAGGATTATTTGTCCGCTTTCTCTAACACAATGTTCTACCTCTACCTGAAATTGAATCTCTCCATAATTGAAATTCTTGTGTTTCCTCCCTCTACTAACCTAAATCTACCTGACATTGAAATTACCTTGGAGGGTTCAACCATAACTCACAAGCAGAACACCCGCTGTCTTGGGATATATTTGACATACAACTTTCTTTTATTCCCTATATCCGATTACTCACTCGCTCATGTCACCGGCTTCTTAAAAACATTTCCAGAATCCAACCTTTTCTTACCTTTGAAACTTCTAAAACTCTTATTGTAGTTTCTATTCACTCTTGTCTGGACTACTGCAATTCTATTCTGATCGGTCTCCCTCTTTCTGGATGCTCTCCTCTCCAGTCCGTCCTGAATGTGGCAGCCAAGGTCATATTTCTATCGTGCTGCTTCACTGAAGTCTCCACCTTGTGCCAGTCATTTCACTGGTTACCCACTTGCTACAGAATACAATATAAACTCGTATCTCTCTCCCACGAAGCCCGCCTCAGTTGTGCACCACCTGATATCTCCTCAATCATTGGTCTATCGCCCTACACGTTCCTTTCATTCTGAAACTGACCTAATACTAGCATCCTCTATAATTTAACCTCACACCTCCTTCTCCAAGACTTCTCCCGTTCTGCGCCAGTTCTCTGGAATGCGCTACCCCAGACCATCCAGCTGATACCTAGCCCCCATGTTTTTAAGTGTGCTTTAAAAACACATTTCTTTAAACAATCTTATTACCTCAACTCACTAACCTAATTCTTCCCTCCTAAATATTATTCAGAATCTGCTCCCTCCTATCTATCTGTTTCCGCACCCTCCATGCACATAACTGTACCCGATAATTGCACTTAAACACACTGGCTGATGACCAAACCATGCAGCTTTTTATGAAAATTCCTATTTATTACAATTGCTGGATCTGAAATAACAAGCACTTTTCACCTATTGTGTCTTGCCTTGTATTGAATTTGTCTGTATATGTCCCTGCTTAATTGTAAAGTGCTATGGAATAAGTTAGCGCTATATAAAATAAAATAATTTGTTTAAAAAAAACAAACAGATGGAGTAAATCACAATGCTCACCTGTTACATACCCCACTGTTCCAGTTCCAATGCCTCCTTTACATTGTAGCAGAGAAGACTTGTCTCATACTTTCTGTCTTTATTGTGTTTGCCATGTATACAAAACTAGTGAAGAATAAGGAGCTGGAGCCATGGAGGATATAACACGTGCGTATCAACACTGAGAATTAGGCCTGTCCCACACGTCCAGATAATTCCGGTACCGGAATTATCCGTGTCCGTGTCCTCACATGGCAAATCAATGTGGCACACGTGCGGCATCCGTGTGCCGACTGGGTACCACACGCACCGTGCAGGAGACAGCGCTACAGTTAAGCGCTGTCCCCTGCATCTGGTGCTGAAGCAGCCATTCATTTCTTCTCTCCAGCAGCGTTCGCCGGAGAGGAGATATGAGAATTCTTTTTTTTTTTTTGGTGTTTAAAAAAAAAAAGATCCCTGTCCCCAACCCCCTCCCACCCCCTGTGAGACCCCCCCCCCCCCCCCCCCCGGTGTTAATAAAATACTTACCCGGCTCCCTCGCTGCTTCCTCTCGCTCACCGCCGGAGCCCACCTCAAAGCCGCAACATGTCAGCTGTTTTGTACAGCTGACATGTGCGCGCAATGAGCGCGAGCGGAATTGCGATCCGCCCACGCCCATTAATTAGTTAAATGCTGCCGTCAAACACTGACGGTGGCATTTAACTAGCGCTCCCGGCGGCACGGCCGGAAGTGCTCGCGCCGCTGACCCCGTCACATGATTGGGGGTCATCGGTGCATTCCCATAACAACCAGAGGTCTCGAGACCTCTATGGTTGTTGATGGCCGATTGCTTTGAGCGCCACCCTGTGGTCGGCGTTCAAAGCACACCTGCATTCCTGCTACATAGAGGTGATCTATGCTTCACCTCTATGTAGCAGAGCTGATCGTGTAGTGCATGCTTCTAGCCTCCTATGGAGGCTATTGAAGCATGCCAAAATTTAAAAAAAAAAAAAGTGTAAAAATATTAAAAAAATAAAAAATATATAAAAGTTCAAATCACCCCCTTTTGCCCCAATCAAAATAAAACAATTAAAAAAAAATCAAACCTACTCATATTTGGTATTGCCGCGTTCAGAATCGCCCGATCTATCAATAAAAACAAAGGATTAACCTCACCGCTAAATGGCGTAGCGACAAAAAATATCAAAACGCCAAAATTAAGTTTTTTTGGTCTCTGCGACATTGCATTAAAATGCAATAACGGGCGATCAAAAGAACGTATCTGCACCAAAATGGTATCATTGAAGACGCCAGCTCGGCACGCAAAAAAGCCCTCACCTGACCCCAGATCACGAAAATTGGAGAGGCTGCGGGTATCGGAAAATGGCACAATTTTTTAAAAATTATTTTTAGCAAACTTTGGAATTTTTTTTTACCACTTAGGTAAAAGAGAACCTATACATGTTTGGTGTCTATGAACTTGTAATGACCTGGAGAATCATAATGGCAGTCAGTCAGTTTTAGCATTTGGTGAACCTAGCAAAAAAGCCAAACAAAAAACAAGTGTGAGATTGCACTTTTTTTTTTGCAATTTCATCGCACTTGGATTTTTTTCCCCGTTTTCTGTTACATGGCATGGTAAAATCAATGGTATCGTTCAAAAGTACATCTCGTTCCGCAAAAAATAAGCCCTCACATGGCCATATTGACAGAAAAATAAAAAAGTTATGGCTCTGGGAAGGAGAGGAGCAAAAAACGAAAAAGCTTCGGGGGTGAAGGGGTTAATAACAAGCTGAGAGCTGGTCTTATTAATCTGATAAGTGGGCAATATAAAGGTATAGAGCAGCTCCCCAGCCTATTAATATCAGATCTCGGCTGTCTAATTGGCTTTTACTGGTTCTTAAAAAGGGGAGACCTCCAAAAAATGGCAAATTTTTAAACCATTAAAAATGGTTTTAATAACCAGCAAAGGCTAATCAGCCTGCTGCGGGCTGATATTAATAGACTGGGAAGAAACCATGGATATTGGGCCCCCTCCCAGACTAATAACACTAGACCTGTTCTGTCTTAGTCTTGACTCTTCTGATTTAAATGCAGATGAATGAGCCCTTACAACCAGCATTCAGGACAGAACTCTGACCGTGCATTGTGTGTATACACACCTCAATACTGCAACTACAACACCAAGAAGGAAAAGTCATTGATTTATGGAAACTGCATGATCGGTAGACATATGAATGATATAAAAAGGAAACTATTTGCATATCTTGATTTATTAAATAGTGAATATGAGCGCCATGAGGGCAAATTTCCTACAGATAAGAGAGGATCTTGGTGCAATTAACTGGGATGATATCCTGAGACATAAAAATACACAAAGAAAATGAGACATATATTAGCATCCTGGATAAGACCTGTGCACAGTATATACCGTATGGGAATAAACATACTAGGAATAGGACGAAACCAATATGGGTAAATAGAGCTGTAAGGGGCGCAATAAGTGACAAAAAGAAAGCATTTAGAGAATTAAAGCAAGTAGGTAGTGATGAGGCATTAAATAAATACAGAAAATTAAATAAATTCTGTAAAAAGCAAATCAAGGCAGCAAAGATTGAGACAGAGAGACTCATTGCCAGAGAGAGTAAAAATAATTCCAAAATATTCTTTAACTACGTAAATAGTAAGAAACTAAAAAATGATAGTGTTGGCCCCCTTAAAAATAGTCTGGGTGAAATGGTGGATGAGGAAAAAACAATATGCTAAATGACTTTTTTTCATCAGTATTTACACAAGAAAATCACATAGCGGACAAAATGACTAGTGATAAAAATTCCCCATTAAATGTCACCTGCTTAACCCAGCAGGAAGTACGGCGGCGTCTAAAAATCACTAAAATTGACAAATCTCTGGGCCCGGATGGGATACACCCCCGAGTACTGCAGTAATTAAGTACAGTCATTGATAGACCATTATTTTTAATCTTTAAAGACTCCATAATAACAGGGTCTGTACCACAGGACTGGAGTATAGCAAATGTGGTGCCAATATTCAAAAAGGGGACAAAAACTGAACTCGGTAATTATAGGCCAGTAAGCTTAACCTCTATTGTGGGTAAAATACTGGAGGGCATTCTAAGGGATGCTATGCTGGAGTATCTGAAGAGGAATAACCTCATGACCCAATACCAACATGGGTTTACTAGGGACCGTTCATGTCAGACTAATCTGATCAGCTTCTATGAAGAGGTAAGTTCCGGACTGGACCAAGGGAACCCAGTGGACGTAGTGTATATGGACTTTTCACAAGCTTTTGATACGGTGCCATACATAAGATTGATACATAAAATGAGAACAATGGGGATAGGGGAAAATATGTGTAAGTGGGTTAAGAGCTAGCTCAGGGATAGGAAACAAAGGGTGGTTATTAATGGCGTACACTCGGACTGGGTTGTGGTTAGCAGTGGAGTCAGTATTGGGCCCTCTTCTTTTAACATATTTATTAATGACCTTGTAGGGGGCATACAGTGCAGAATTTCAATATTTGCAGATGACACTAAACTCTGCAGGGTAATCAATACAGAGGAGGACAATTTTATGTTACAGGATGATTTATGTAAACTAGAAGCTTGGGCTGATAAATGGCAAATGAGCTTTAATGGGGATAAATGTAAGGTTATGCACTTGGGTAGAAGTAATAAGATGTATAACTTTGCGTTTAATTCTAAAACTCTGGTCAATGAAAAAGACCTGGGTGTATGGGTGGATGACAAACTCCTGTTCAGTGGCCAGTGTCAGGCAGCTGCTACAAAGGCAAATAAAATAATGGGATGCATTAAAAGAGGCACAGATGCTCATGAGGAGAACATAATTTTACCTCTATACAAGTCACTTGTTCGACCACACTTAGAATACTGTGCACAGTTCTGGTCTCTGGTGTATAAAAAAGACATAGCTGAACTAGATCGGGTGCAGAGAAGAGCGACCAAGGTTATTAGAGGACTGGGGGGTCTGCAATACCAAGATAGGTTATTACACTTGGGGCTATTTAGTTTGGAAAAACGAAGACTAAGGGGTGATCTTATTTTAATGTATAAATATGAGGGGACAGTACCGAGACCTTTCTGATCATCTTTTTAATCATAGACCTGAGACAGGGACAAAGGGTGCATCCTCTACATCTGGAGGAAAGAATGTTTAAGCATAATAAGACGCGGATTCTTTACCGTAAGAGCAGTGAGACTATGGAACTCTCTGCCGTATGATGTTGTAATGAGTGATTCATTACTTAAATTTAAGAGGAGACTGGATGCCTTTCTTGAAAAGTATAATGTTGTAGGGTATATACACTAGATTCCTTGATAGGTAGTTGATCCAGGGAGCTAGTCTGATTGCCTTATGTGGAGTCGGGAAAGATTTTTTTTCCCCAATGTGGAGCTTACGATTGCCACATGGTTTTTTTTTTTTTTGCCTTCCTCTGGATCAACATATTAGGGCATGTTAGGTTAGGCTATGGGTTGAACTAGATGGACTTAAAGTCTTCCTTCAACCTTAATAACTATGTTACTATGTGCAGAATTGCATGCCTTGGCTGCTATCAATGAGGTTATTAATAGTTGTTTGCCATGCTGAAAACACTTTGGCATGCAAATCATCAAGATCCGCTACTGGCACCTCCCATTTGTAATTGCCAACTACTGTTGTCTCAGATGTTTGTAATTGCCAACTACTGTTGTCTCAGATGTGCTTAATGGGAGACAAGTCCAGACACACTGCTGGCCAAGCACTGTAGCACAAGCAACATGCAGCCTGGTATTGTCATGTTGAAAAACACCTCCAGGGATTCTTTGAAGAAAAGGATGTACCACTGGTTCCACAACCAAATCATTGCAATACCGAGCTGTTCTTGTAAGGCCGAGGTCACGCTTGCGAGTTTGATGCGAGAAACGCCCGGCAGCAGTCGGGACCGGAGCGTGCAGCTGCATAGAAATACATGCAGCCGCACACTCCGGTCCCGAGTAACGGCGGCAGCGCCAGGTATTGATGCAAGAGACTCGCATCACAGTCGCAAGTGTGACCCCGGCCTAATGTAGACTAGAGGGATCTGGCTACCATATATTATGCAGCCCCACACCATAATCCTGGAAGTATAACTGGTTTGACATTCCCCCATGAAGGCCTGTACAGTACATTGACCTCTTAATATCGCTCTTAAAAGCTTTCATGGTGTAATGCAAGATGGCAACAGAGGTGGAATGGAGATCCATTCTCTTCAGCTTTTACCTTGGACGCAGTCATAGCCAGAGATTCGTCAGGGGACCAAGTGGGCAATGTCATGAAGATGCCTGACCACTGCTGTTTAACCCCTAAAATGCTGCAATTTTATATACTGCGGGTTTTTAAGCTACGCATCAGTTTTCTTTTCCCGCAACATGATTGTGGGGTGCAGATGGGTTATGGTGGCTTACGAAGGCCACTTATTCTGCCATCGTGGTACTTCTGTCAAGCACTGCCACAATTTTTCAATATTGTTATTCTTAAACGTATTCAGAAAATAGCAAACTGGTAAATGGACATCATAGTAAATTAGTTGTGCACTAATTGAAACTTTAACAACAATCGCTTAGAGGGTTGCTTTAGAATTTAAAGAGAGGGCACAGAGAACCACACAGGTGCAGTAATAGGGACACATACGGCAGCAGCGGCTCAACATTGGGGTATCAGCAGAATAAGGAGTTTGTGCAGGTTTGTAATAATTGCCCACCCCTGGCTTAATAGATACTTCACATGTCCAGTATCCCCTTAACCACCTCTATATAGTGTCTTCACAGCAGCTGTTGATGCTGTGTCTTCTGATGTACCAAGACGCCCAATATAAAATAGTTGGCCGACCATGCCAGATTGGACTGAAATCCATCTAATGTGTATGGGCATTTTTCATGTCTTATCTGTTGTGAATTCTGCTCTTGGGCTCCCTCCGGTGGTTATGAGTGGTAGTGCTGCAGTAGTTGGATCGCAGCATTTATCAGGTGTATCCATTTTTTGCAATTTGGGCTGGGCTATTTAAGTCCTGCTTTATCCTTTAGTCAGTGCCAGTTGTCCATTGTTTTTGGAGGATTCACATCCATACCTGGTCTCTCCTGTTCTGCTGTTCATTTCTTCAAAGATAAGTTCTGGCCTTGTTTTTGCTGTCCACCTGCTGTGGACCTTATAGTTCTGTGCATTTTCATGTTTGGTCTTGTCCAGCTTTGTCTGTGAAGGATTTTTTGCAGCCAAGCTGTGTCTCTGGAGATGCAGATATACCCTCCATGTCTTTAGTCAGATGTGGTGTTTTGTATTTTCTGTGGTGGATATTTTCTAGTGTTTTAATACTGACCGCATAGTACTCTGTCCTATTCTTCCTTTTTAGCTAGTATGGCCTCCTATGCTAAATCCTGAATTCATGTCTGCGTATGTTATTTCCCTCTCCTTTCACAGTCAATATTTGTGGGGGGCTGTCTATCCTTTGGGGATTTTCTCTGAGGCAAGATAGTTTCCCCGCTTCTGTCTTTAGGGGTAGTTAGTTCTTAGGCTGTGTCGAGGGGTCTAGGGAGTGTTAGGTACCCCCCACGGCTACTTCTAGTTGCGCTGCTAAGTTCAGGGTTTGCGGTCAGTACAGATACCACCTTCTCCAGAGTACGTCTCATGCTGCTCCTAGGCCACCAGATCATAACACTTATCCTCCTTAACTACGCCAGTTAGCTAAGCCCTGCCCATCAGTCATCCGCCAGCACAAAATTGAAAACTGTAGGAAATAGCCTCTGTTCTTGTAAGATTTTGTCATAGATGTTTCTGAAACATGCAGAAAATACTGCAGGCTGACAAGCATGTATGTTGAAGAAGCTAATATATATATTATCTGTGCTAATTGAGTTAAACTAATTATTTGTACAGCAGCAGAACACTAAGGCCCCGTCACACATAGCGACGCTTGAGCGATTCCAACAACGATACGACCTGTCAGGGATCGCTCAAGCGTCGCTATGTGGTCGCTGGTGAGATGTCACACAGTGCGATCTCCCCAACGACGCAGCAGCGATGCGGTGAACTGTAGCGACCTGTAGAACGATGCTATTTCATGATGATTCAATGGGACGTCCTGTGAGCGAGATCGTTGGTAAGGTGTCAAACACAGCGATGTGTGCTACCCAGCGGGACCTCAACGATCAAAAAATGGTCCAGGCCATTCCGACACGACCAGCGATCTCACAGCAGGGGCCTGATCGCTGCTACGTGTCACACATAACGAGATCGCTACTGAGATCGCTGTTGCGTCACAAAACTTGTGACTCAGCAGCGATCTCGCTAGCGATCTCGCTGTGTGTGACGGGGGCTTTATGAATACATTTTTAGAAGAACATTGTCACTATGACTAAGTCAGTTCTATTGCTTCACTTTAGAAACAATGGTTTTTGGAGGTAATACACAACGTATAATGGTTTGGCATGTGTTGCAAATTCAGCGTGTAGTAGACAGTTTATTCGCCTTTTTTCTACCTTTGCTCTTGGCTGAGTGTTTGAAAAGCATTTTGTTTAGTGAAGTGTGATACTGGAGGATTTCACTGAAGTCATAGCTTTAGGTATGCTGCAAATCATCTGTAGAGAAGTGCAAGTTTAAGGAACTGCGAGGGGAGGAGGAGCAGCAACAGCTTGACTTGGGCTAACGGGCTTCCGGGCTTATGAAGAATCAAAAAGCACCATGTTATGAACTGGAGGAACGCAGAATCCCCTACACGATGACCAAATCTAAAAATGAATGCTCTCTACACCCAGTGACCAAATACCAGTACTTTTAGAGGTGTTCTATAAAACACATTAGTAGGAGGCAGGTCACCTGTATATAGTTATTACAGGAAACCTCAATAACAATCCTGTTTTTTCTCCCTTTTTATTATTCATTATGGAGACATTTAAATCTTGTCTCTGTATTGATTATTTCTTTTGTCCCTGCTATTTGCAAAGCTCATTTGGGTTGGGCTGTTGAATAGTAAAGTTATGATCACTGGCAGATCTGAAATGCTTTTGGCAGCCCAATGACAGAAAGTGAGTATCCAGTAGATGGCTTTATATCTACCCCACCGTTTTTGTTTGTTTTTTGCAATGGGCCCGATAATAATTTTATTTGCGACGATGCCAATAGGTTTTTCGACTGCAAAATGGAAGCAAAAAATAAACTTACATACCGTAGATCACTCATCTAAATGGTCTTTGGAAACTTCACTTGGTCAATGAAACCATTAGATTTCAGTTTTGAAAAAGTACGGTATTTAGCAGCAAACTACTGTATAGAACTCTGAATAACTCATTGCATGTGATTGACTTTGTGTCTATGATGAACATATGGAAATGATTGATCTAAAACAATTACTGATTGCATAAAAAAGGAGACTTGCAAGTCAATGCCTGCCACTGTGTGCATTTTATGGAAATTAGTGTTTGGATGATTATTTTGAGTGCATTTGTGACTGCTTACCTAAAAAAAAAACACCTAAAAGTAAATATCTTTATTAAATATACCAATGCTAAAAAAAAAAACCCTAAAAATGGGGATCGTTCCTTATTGAAAAAATTGAAAGTTTTTGGGAGAAAAAGAAACAAAGCAAAAGGTTGTGCTGCCAGGCAATGTCTTGATCACCAGATTATTAGTTTTTTTTTTAATTATAGTCTCAAAAGAAGTGACAGTAGCCTGTAATCTGCAAAAATATTTACAGTGCATTTCTCAATTGATATTTTCAGAAGCTTTCAGCTGTAGAAAGGCTAAAATACTCGTAAAACCTCATATTAGGGAGATTGCTATTTCTGTATTTCCCTAATATATTCTGGAAAATAGCTCCAAGGTGAAGCTTTCATTGATGAATAATGTATGATGCCAGATTCCGATGATTTACTAATCTAAATACTATACACATTTTTAACAAGGAAAGTTGCTTGTAAATTACTGGTGATTGTGGTTATGAAGGAATTGCCTCCTCACTGGATTCTAATGTTACTGGAACGTAATACTGTACACTGTTCATATGTAGCGTTTATGTGGTTTTCAGGCTTTTGTCTGTTTTTGGCTACTTGTCAGCATTATAGATATATAGACATAAAAAATGATATAGTTGCTTGGCTAATATAAATATATAAAATTTACTAACATATTGTCCTTATAACAGCGGCACCATTGTCCTGATTTTACTGCTGGTCCTGTGTCCAGGATGCTTCACCTTCACATTGACGCTCTGGCCCCTCTGTAATGTACAGAAATCTGGTGGTCCTGTTCTGGTTAAATGCTAAGCCAGCCCCCTTTACAGCTGATGGGAATACTGAGAATGGAGCTAGCTAAGATAATAAGCTAATGTGTCTTATAGAGTCACTGAAACAGCTCAAAAACTTTGTCCCTGGAAAATCTCACTAAGGCTTCTTTCACACTAGCGTCGGGCTCGGCCGTCGCAGTGCGTCGGGCCGAGGTTACCGACGCTAGCGTTGTAAGCGCCGCACAACGGGTGCAGCGAATGCAGATTTTCATCGCATCCGCTGCCCCATTGTGAGGTGCGGGGAGGTGAGGGAGGAGTTCCGGCCGCGCATGCGCGGTCAGAAAAAGCGGTCCGTTGGCAGCAAAAAACGTTACATGTAGCGTTTTTTGCTCCCGACGGTCCCCCAAAGCACGACGCATCCGTCGCACGACTGATGCGACGTGTGGCAATTCGTCGCAATGCGTCCTCAATACAAGTCTATGGGGAAAAAACGCATCCTGCAAGCACTTTTGCAGGATGCGTTTTTTCTGCAAAACTACGCATTGTGACGGATTGCAGTTAACGCTAGTGTGAAAGTAGCCTAAGGCCAAGTTCCCACAATGAGTACTTAACCTACTGTAAATAATCCAAGAGTTGCAGAAATTCTGCAACATCAAAAATGAATTTTTTTCACTGCATTTTTTTCCATTAGTTTTTATCAAGTTTTCTCTGCTGCGTTTTTTTGCCTCTTTTTCATAAGTGATTTTTATTTGTGAATCTTCATATTATTTAGCTTTGATTTAAACTTTATCCATGCGGGTTACCGACACACTTTTTTTTTTTTTGCTGTGGATTTTCCTCGTTTCATTCAAGTCTATGGTAAAATGTCCAAATAAAACACTTAATGCTAGATAAATTGACATGTTGAGGAATTTCCAAACCGCAGCGCGATCCAGTTTAGGTTGCACATAAAATAAAAGGACAATGAGTATGAGATTTCTCTGAATCCCATTGACTTTTCTGCGACACTAATACTCTGCGTTTTTTTGCACAGCAAAAAAAATGTGTATCTTCAGAAACGCACCAAACCCATCAAGGGAAGCTGGCCGAAGGGTATGTGCACCCGGCCTCTTTTAGGAGCTGGCATACTGGCTTGAGTTTTTGAAGCAGAATACACTTTAGGAAAACATTTTTTCCTGAAGCGTCTTCTTTTGCTTGGTCATCTTTTCAGCAGGTTTGCTGCCGACCTCTTTCTTTCTTTTTTATTTTTGTAAACTGTATATGTAAGCAAGTGAGCATGTACATGTGACAATTGTTAAGTAGCTTTATCAACATGTTTAACTGTGATTCAAAAATAGATCCACAGCTACATTGCTTTTATTTATAAATAAAATATACTTTTATTCATTTAATTTTTGCATCATTAATATTGTTCATTTAAACTTCTATTTCTCATATGACTTCTCCAGATGTTTTTTGCCTTTAAAGGGGTATTCTCAAGTTATTAAATTGCTTAAGCTAGTTAGATAGCATGAAAATAAGCAAGATTGCAATTGACTTGCTTTTTCTACCTCCTCTCATTCTCCTGCAATGAGAATTTTTATCTTTCGTTGTATACAACTGGTTTCCATGGAGCTTGACCGCTAATGGCTGCCCAGACTTTGACAATTATGCACAGTAGTAACATTCCAGGAGATGAGTAAGGCTACGTTCACATTAGCGTTACGCTAATGTGCGTCGTTGTTGCGTCGGAGACGCAGCGGCGACGCGCCCCTATGTTTAACATAGGGGACGCGTGCGTTTTTTTGTTAGCGTTTTTCGACATGTGCGTCGTTTTCGACGCTAGCGTCGGACGCACGAAAATGCAACAAGTTGCATTTTTCGTGCGTCCGATTTTCGTCAAAAAACGACGCACGCGTCGCAAAACGCAGCGTTTTTGCGCGCGTTTTTGGTGCGTCGCGCGTTGCGTCACCGTTGCGTCGCCGACGCACCGGCGCGCAACGCTAATGTGAACGTAGCCTTAACTCCAAACATACTAGTCAGCTCTCTCCGTTCCATTGATTACTTCACATCAGTTATCTGCTTCCCTTCCTCCCAGCTCCTGACAAGCTATTGTTAATATATTGCAAAATCACCAGCCCACACTATGGGCTGAATTCAGAGCTGGTCTTCTAATCTTGGCTGTGCCCTTTGTTTGTTCAAATGCCCTGTCATCCCTATGTGTAAATATACTCAAACCACTGATGGCTGAATGTGTTAAGGCCCCTTCACATTAAGCGACGCTGCAGCGATACCGACAACGATCCGGACCGCTGCAGCGTCGCTGTTTGGTCGCTGGAGAGCTGTCACACAGACAGCTCTCCAGCGACCAACGATGCCGGTAACCAGGGTAAACATCGGGTTACTAAGCGCAGGGCCGCGCTTAGTAACCCGATGTTTACCCTGGATACCATCCTAAAAGTAAAAAAAACAAACACTACATACTTACCTAACGCTGTCTGTCCTCCAGCGCTGTGCTCTGCACTCCTCCTGCACTGACTGTGAGCACAGCGGCCGGAAAGCAGAGCGGTGACGTCACCGCTCTGCTTTCCGGCTGACCGACGCTCACAGTCAGTGCAGGAGGAGTGCAGAGCACAGCGCTGGAGGACAGACGGCTGTAGGTAAGTATGTAGTGTTTGGTTTTTTTTACTTTTACGCTGGTAACCAGGGTAAACATCGGGTTACTGAGCGCGGCCCTGCGCTTAGTTACCCGATGTTTACCCTGGTTACCAGTGAAGACATCGCTGGATCGGTGTCACACACGCCAATCCAGCGATGTCAGCAGGAGTCCAGCGACGAAATAAAGTTCTGGACTTTATTCAGCGACCAACGATCTCCCAGCAGGGGCCTGATCGTTGGTCGCTGTCACACATAACGATTTCATTAACGATATCGTTGCTACGTCACAAAAAGCAACGATATCGTTAACAATATCGTTATGTGTGAAGGTACCTTTAGTGTTAAGGTCCTCTTTTTCTCTGAAGAGGCAATTTGTGTGTTACAGCAGAACTTGTGCTGAGCATTATAGTTTCCTAATGCTACAGCTCTAAGGCTCACCAGACCTGTCACTTAAGGAGGAGAACCCGCCCTGCCAGAACTGAGGAAGTAATGAGACTGCAAGGAGCTGGTCTGCTTCAGATCGCTCCTTTAAATGTTCAGACTTGAAGATCTGCAGGACTTCACAGGCACTGAAGACTCAAGTCTTTAAGTCTTTAAAAGTTCTTTCCTTGGATTGTCAGATTTTTTTAGTCCCTGTTAAAACTTCTGGGGTTATTTTCTACATTACTTTCTGAACATTGAGGTTTCTTGCAGATTTCATGAAGATTTTCTACCCTTGCTTGTGCTTCAGGTAAATATGTGGTTGTGATGAGTGTGTTTTGCTGCTCTACGCTTCTTGTTAGAATTGAAGTGGTTTGTGAGCTGTCACGTGACTGGGACAACGCGGCTTTGTGCCCGGTATGACAGCTGACTCCACTACAACATTCGACTATTACTATTTTTCTCCTTTATTAATTGGGCACCTAAGCAGAAATAAACAGAAATTTCCATCTCGTCGTAGTATTTCTATCCTCTAATAGCAGTGACAGGCGAGTGATTGCCGAGTTGGAAACCTGCTATTTTTAATGCCTTTGGGTTAGACTGATAAGTTTTCTGCATTCATTCCAGTCATGAATATCAGACATTTCTCTCATATGAGGAAAAATGCATTTGGGCTTTTCCGAAATTACCAAAATATTTGTTTCCATTCTTAAGTAGAAGCAATTGAACCCCCACCACCATCACCCACCCAGTTTGCTTCCAAACACCTTGTTAGGAAAGAAGTGATGACTATAAAAACTGGCATGTCACAGACAGGGAGAATTATTGATATTAAAATATACTCTGGAAGCCAAGGGTTAAGATAAAATGCCATAGCAAGCAAGCGTGTTCAGAAAATTTTATTGAAGAAAACACTCCTGGCAGACAAACTCCCCAGAGACGCAAATAGACTTTAATGTGATTTGACCATGCCAACATAATAAAGGGCCACCAGCAATGCTAGCGTCAAAGATAATATAAAAAAAAATATCTGTCCGTATGTAAGTATATATAATAGGGAAATCCACCACACTGGTCATTGATTTATTTACCAAATATAAAAAAGCAGATTGAAGGGAATCTGTCACCCCATTGGATGGAACCAAGCTATTAATATGGGCATACAGGTTCTACAATACCTTAAAGGGAACCTGTCACCCCCAAAATCGATAGTGAGGTAAGCTCACCGTTATCAGGGGCTTATCTACAGCATTCTGTAATGCTGTAGATAAGCCCCCGATGTAACCTGAAAGAGGAGAAAAAGAGGTTAGATTATACTCACCCAGGGGCGGTCCCGCTGCGGTCCGGTCAAATGGGTGTCTCAGGTCCGCTCCACGCCTCCCTTCTTCATTCCATGACGTCCTCTTCTGGTCTTCACGCCGCGGCTCCAGCGTACTTTGTCTGCCCTTTTGAGGGCAGAGCAAAGTACTGCAGTGTGCAGGTGCTGGGCCTCTCTGACCTTTCCAGCGCCTGCGCACTGCAGTACTTTGCTCTGCCCTCAACAGGGAAGACAAAGTATACCTGCGCCGGAGCCATGGCATGAAGATCAGAAGAGGACGTCATGGAATGAAGATGGGAGGCGCCGGAGCGGACCTGAGACACCCATCGGAGCAGGACTGCCCCTTGGTGAGTATAATCTAACCTCTTTTTCTCCTCTTTCAGGTAACACCGGCGGCTTATCTACAGCATTACAGAATGCTGTAGATAATCCCTGATGACGGTGAGCTTACCTCACCATCGATATTGGGGGTGACAGGTTCCCTTTAATACCTGTATGCCTCATAGCTGCGGTCTTGTGCAGAAATCATCTTTAATCCTATATGTTAATGTGCTTTTCCAGGCTTCAGGGCGTGGAATAAAACTCCAGGCACTGCACGCCCCGGAACCTGGAAAAGCACATTAACATAAAGGATTAAAAGATGATTTCTGCAGGAGAAGACAGCAGATATAAGGCAAAGGCATACAGGTAGGACTATTTTAATTATTCTTGTACCTGTATGCCCATATTAATTGCTTAGGTACATCCAAGTGAGTGATAGATTCCCTTTAAATGAATAATGTGCAAGACAATTTCAATTTTCCAAGTTATTTTAGCTCTTTATAGTATGCAATTGATGAATGTGAAATGTATAATATTATTGCAGCTCGTATTAAAAGTATTTATATCATTTCAGTCTCCTGCATACATACGGCACCTATTGAAAAGTTATCTGTCGTTAAACCGTGGAATTAAAATCTCTTCAGCATGAAATCCAATAACTTATTTCCAAAGGAAGTAAATTCTGGCAGCCCCATAGCACAACCTTGTGGCCAAGATGAAATACAGAATGTTCCAGTTTTCAATTATGCATTTGAAATATAACTAGACGGAAACATTCTGCAGCATAATTATTTAGTTAAAAAAATTGCTACACAGCAGTTACAGTATCATTATTATATACAACCATTGTTTTTATGGTTTTTATTATGTTTTCACTATATACAGTACTTTCACGACACTAGTAGAAAACTGGCCTTGTAGGTCACAATGAAATATACAAAATATATCAATAATAGAATTGTAACACACGCAGGCAATCGCAATAAAGATCTGCTGCGGTAGAACCTCTCTAGTTTACAAGGTTGGGCGGTAAAGTATGTGTGGGAAAATCAACCTGTTAACACTATGTGGGCTTTTGGTTCAACATTCGGTGCTAATTCATTTCTTAGCAACTTTATTAGTCCCATTGTTTATAAATCCCCAGATAGTTGGTTTAATAGGAGGCATTTTCCCATAGCCGTTTATTTCCTATACAGCAAATTCCGCTAACATCTTAGTATCATTTTCCTGTGCTACTGACTCGTCTATTATTACACATCAATTATATTTATCTTTCATTCTTTAATTTGACTATGAAAAACACTTGGCCAAAGTTGACAACCATCCTTAATTTTGTGGACTGTCTGTAGAAATAAGAAAGTTTTTCCAAGTGTTTGTAAAACGAAATAAAGGGGGGAAAGTTCTACATATTAATGCAATTACAATTGTCTTTATTTGAAACGTTGCCAGTGCCCTGTTAGCAATATTTTCAGATATAGACAGATAATATTTAGTCTTTCTTATTGGAGTTTCAAATATGGCCATAAAAAGATTTTGCTATCTGATTTTTGTTGTTGTTGGTATAAATAGTCAAAGTAAAAAGATAACTGAAGAGGGCAATTTTACTGTTCACGGTCTATGATCTCTGCAAAATGTATTCATGAAAAGAAATCCAGTAGATGACTATGAGCTTGATTTTTTTTTTTTGTAAAACATGGCTCTAAATTCCCAGCCTACATGTTAGCACTCTGGTTGCCTCTCCCGCCACTGAAGAGGGAGCTTGTGTACGGTACATACACCTTTTGAATTTAATGTTTAATCATATGCAGTAAATTATTTTTTTCATTTGCTAAATGATGTGAATAGTCAATCTGTAAATCACACTATTTAAAAATTCTGTTGTCTTACCCGTAAAAATGACCGCCGTGTGCCAGCCACTAGTTGTCTGTCTTAGTCTAGCTTGGTCAGCGTAATCCATCTCTAGCCGCAGATTACAGAAAGGGATCATTGTCTCTCCGCTCCTCCGTCCAGATACATACAGCCATACAGTGACGTGCTTTTAGTTTGACAAACCGTTGAATAAAGGTAGTAGCAACGCATGGCGGGAAGTGAGGAAAAGAAGGCAAAGTAATAAGAACTGAAAGATGACCGGAAGGCACATTACAGAGCATGAATGAGATTCATTACATATTATATGTGCGCCAAAGAAGGCTTTACCTTGTTGGGATGAGGGCGGCAAGACCGTGTGTTTTTACCAGTTGTGTGAAATGATGGGTAACATTTTATTAGAAAAATTATAGCCTAGCTGTTTAATTGCAACCAGATATGTGTCAGTCTTTCTCTGAAACACCGTGACTTCTCAGAGAAAGCACAGTTTGAAAAGCCATCTGAGGACTATATGTCCGACCTGCTTCTCCCCATTCAGTTAATTGACAAGTCTCTCTTATTTGTGTACAGAGGGACTACTCCGCTCTCCTTCTAGTCCTTGGCAGACTTTTCAAACTCTGTTTTCTCTGAAACGCCAAGGTGTTTCACAAACAGACCTACCTGACTGCGGTCACACAGGCAGGCCCCGATTGTGGGTAATTCATCTTCTGAAATCTTTTGGATCGTTCATCAAGTCTTGTGTGTACAAATGATTTGTTTCTGACTTTTCTGGGAACACATTGGCATTTTGATCAGGGAAGTCATCAACTTTTTGGAGAGTGCAGTGAGTGCATAGTAGAAGGAGCTATGACTTTCATAAAGAAGCTGGGAAATAAGCAGGCATGGTTCCCAAGTGGAACAGGTAGGGCAAGCAGAGAACAGATAACATCTCTTTCTACAATGATACTATCGGGGGCTGCTGTTAGTAGAAGCCAGGAGCAGACCATGCCTTCTGATCTGTGACGGAAGCGTGAGGAGCAGATCCACGGTCACATTCGATAGCCGTGACTGTCCGGATTACAAACAACACCATGAAGGCATGTCCATTAGGATAATTTTTATCTCCTTGGAGTACCTCTTTAATCTGATGGCTGGTTCCCTTTTACAAAATTAATTGCAAGAAGTTATAGACCACATCCCGGAGGGAGTAGGTATGCTAGGCGGAAGTTAGTAATAAGCTCCAGGCTAATGTTAAAGGGAATCTGGAACAAGATGTTGCTGCCCCATCTGAGAGGAGTATGATGTAGGGGCAGGGAACCACTTACGGGGCTGTGTGGTGCAATTGTGATGAAATCACTGTGCTCTCTATTGCAGATCTAGCAGGTCTCTGAATGCAGCTTTCTGTGTACACTGTGCATAGGCTGAAAGTTGCCAATCAGTGCGGAGGGTGGGGTTATATGAGGCTCATTAATATGAAGGAATAAATGGCAGCAGGTTTACTTGTTCTCCAGTGATATTCCCCTGCTGATAAAATAGTAATTTTATCAAAACTACATCAAGCAGCCCAGAAATTGATACAGTGCTATAATTAGTCTCTTCCCCTACATTGTGCTGTGCTCAGATTAGGTGACAAACCTGGTGACAGATTCCTTTTAACAATAAAAATGTAAATGGGTTGTCCACTTTAAAATTAAAAATGTTATTGCATAAAATGTGATTCTTTCTTTACCGATCCCCTGCCATTCCCATTCCAACCATACCCAGTTACTCACCAATCTCACTAATGACATCCTGACACTGGGACAAGCTGCAGCGACTTACTGGCTGAGACGGGTCGCCATTGCGGCTAGTAAGCAGAGTGCTGGGGATCTGGAGAGCGCTGAAAAGGGAGAGGCGTAGGATCGGTGGGAATCACGTGTTTTCCCATTTTTGCCAGTCTGAACACTTTAAAAAAAATAAATAAATGGACAACATGTTTTGAGCATGGAACTTAAATATTGCAGTTATCTGAAGAGTTGGAAGTAACTAAAACCTTTTCAAGGGGCTTGTTGAGACTTGTTACATTTGGGCAACAGTCAAGTGAGGCTATGTGCACGCGTTCAGGATTTCTCGCAGAAAATTCCTGAGAAAAACCTTAAACTTTCTGCAAGAAATCTGCATGCGCTTTTGCCGCATTTTTGGTGCGTTTTTGATGCGTTTTTTTCCGGACATTTCCCAATGCATATTGTAGTGGGAAATCCGCAAAAAAAAAAAACCCGCAAAATTAATGAGCATGCTGCGTTTTTTTCGCGGAAAAAAAAACGCATCATGTGCACAAAACGTGCGGAATTCATTCTAAATGATGGGATGCTTATTGTATGCGTTTTTTTTGCGGTTTTATAGCGTTTTTATCTGGGGAAAAAACGCGAAAATACAGCGAAAAAACAGCAACGTGTGCACACAGCCTTAAATAGGAAAGTCTGAGAAGTGTGAATGTTAATTTTATTTGTCTATATGTGGCATATGCAAAGGAAGAAAACCTACATGGATTCTTCAGCTTTTTATTGTACACAGTTCACAATATACTGTATAATTTAAATGTTTAGAAATTATGTGCTACATTGAGAATTATTTGGACAACCGTATTATTTGTATCAAAATATGTTCTACATAAACTGAAAACATTGGTTCTCTCTTGAAAGATCTTATCTGTGATTTCTGCTGCTGACATTTTACACTTGAAGAGGCAATTCATTGAAGACTTCCCCAACACTTCACCAGTTAGTTGATCCAAACTATTCCCTATTAATACTTAATCAAGGAATATTCCGCAATCAATATTTCACATCAAAATACATTGTTTTACCAAGTCAGAGATGCATTTGGATAGATTGATTTCCAATGATTCTATCATTGCTTAGCTTCATTTTTTTTAACACTGCTAAAAATTTTGAAATATATTGTAGCAGTCTTTTCACATCAAAGGTGTAAATGGATTTCTTGAAAGTTCCTCAGCTGGATGGAGATATAAGGAAGCCTCTTTACACCAACACAATTGCTGTTGGAAAGCTCAGCTTTGCAAATGACTTAAACTGTGATGATGATGACCTTGCATCCAGAAGGACACATATCATTCACTGTAGTAAGTGCAAATATGCAGTACACGCACACATACTGTATTTCCAGGACAGGAAAGGTAGACATAAACTTTACATGCAATTAATTGGGTTAGGGTATGTTTCCACGGGGCGTATTCCTTCGAATGTCCAGATGTTACAGCATAGTGGATGGGATTTTATGAAGTCCCATATCCACTATGCATACAAACACGCAGGTGGCAAACCTGCATAACCGGACATGCGGCGCGTCTTTCTAGACCGCAGCATGTCTATTTACGTTGCGGAGAATGCAGTGATTCCACATGTGTTCAATGAATACATGCGGAATCACCGTGCGTACAAAAAAGGAAAAGCTATTAAAATCTAACCATGGCAAAAAAACAAAAGATATCCAGACCTGGAATATATAATAAAAAGATATATCTTTTATTGAATAGTACGGTATATAAAAAAAAGACAAAACAAAATGGCACAATTCAGTTGATGAAGGAACCTGTATCTGAAACGCACGTCGGGCTGCGCGATACCGAGATCCAGCTGCTCTTAAAGGTATACCCAACTATTTTTGTCTGATTGCATTTTTGAGCACTATGTACTTTTAATATACGGTACTCTTAAGTCACTTTTTTTTTTTACTCTGGCTCTTGTGCACTTAAGTTGTTATCCTCAGTTGTGGCCTTTATAACTGATATTGCATTTTTTATATTGTTTTAAAACATTTTTTTTTATATATATATTTCATTCTGGTCACTATACATATATACAATTTTTATATGGTACACTCCTAATTTATTATTTTTTTGCCTATGTGTGAGGTTCACTTTTTCTTTTTCTTACATTATATCATCTTTTAGCGGTGCCTCCTGGACAAATTGATAGATAAAATTTTTGGAGGGGCAATATTTTGAGCTATACCTTTGAACCGCCATTTGTATAATTGGAGGTATATATATATCTATATATATAGATATAGATATATATAGATATATAATGTGTATGTATGTGTATATATATATAGATATATATATAGATATATAATGTGTATATATGTGTATATATATTAATATATATATATATATATATATATATATATATATATATATATATATATATATATATATATATATATATATATATATATATATATATAATGTGTGTGTATGTATGTATATATATATATATATATATCCAAGGAGAAAAAGGAAAATGCGGCACTCACCCAGGTAGATTGCGAATCAAAGTCCTTTATTCATCGTAACGTAACAACGGACATACTAAGGAGAGGCGGCTGGGAGAGATCAGCGGTGCGTATGTGTATATATATATATATGTATGATTTCATTTTTATATATTTTTAATCTACATATCTTGGTATGTGCACAATTGAATTATTCCATTTTTTTGTCATTTTTTTTTATTTTTTATATGCAGTTCAGTAAAGATATATCTTTTTATTATGTATCCATTGTCTGGATATATTTTGGTTTTTTTTGCCCTGTTTAGATTTTAATACCCTTTCTCCTTGAGTGGTTTCCACAAATTCTACAGTACACCAAGGGGATAATTGATTATATATAACTTTGAACTGCTGATATATAATTCCATAGGGTGTTACTGTTGTGTTTATCATGTACAAAAGGGGCAGGGCTTTGGGCGGAATGGGGTATTCGCTGCGTCCAAAGCGCTGCCAATACACCCTGTGGATACATACTCTTTGATATTCTGTAGACCCTCCCAGTCTACAACCTTCTACCTATCCTTCTTGTTGATTGGATACATTAAGGGTATGTGTACACGTCAGGATTGGATACATTAAGGGTATGTGCACACGTCAGGATTTTTTCCTGACAAAATCCAGAGATTTCTGCCAGAAATCTGCGTGCTTTTTTTGCGCTGATTTTCCGCGGAATGTGCGCGTTTTTGATGCATTTTTTGCGCTGATTTTTTGCGAATTTTTTGCGTTTTTTTCCGGACACTCCAATTTGAAGGGAAATCCGCAAAAAATCCGCAAAAATAATGAACATGTTCGTTTTTTTTTGCGGAATGCATTTTTTTTGCGGAAAAAAAACGCAAACATATGCACAAAAAATGCGGAATGCATTCTAAATGATAGGATGCATAATGTTTGCGTTTTTTTAGCGATTTTATAGCGTTTTTATGGGGAAATTCCGCAAAAAAAAACGCTAAAATTCCGGACGTGTGCACATACCCTAAAACTAGGTTTAGCACCACTATATAACATGGAATATTATCTCTCTGACAGGAGTCATTTGGTCCTACCTTAGGAAATCTTTCTCTAGTCTGAGCTATACCTGGAATTCTAAAGTGGATAACCTATATAGCTGGATCTGTAAAGAGTAGGGCATTAGGACTATTATATACTAGATGGTGGCCCGATTCTAACGCATAGGGTATTCTAGAATATGCATGGCCATGTAGTATATTGCTCAGCCCACATAGTATATTGCCCAGCCACGTAGTATATTGCCCAGCCACGTAGTATATTGCCCAGCCACGTAGTATATTGCCAAGCCACGTAGTATATTGCCCAGCCATGTATGTCACAGGTTAAAAAATAAAAAATAAACATACTCACCTAACGATCCGAAGGCCCCTTGTAGTTTAACATACTCACCTTTCTGGTCGCTGCTCCTCAGCGTCCTGTCTCTCTGCCTCCTGGGATCCAATGGCGCTGTGTCGATGGGCTCGGCTTCCGCCATCTTCCGTTCCCAGGATGCTTTGCGAAATTACCCAGAGAACTTAGCGGTCTCGCGAGACCGCTAGGTCTTCTGGCTAATTTCGCAAAGCATCACTGGGAAAGGAAGATGGCGGCAGGCGCGAGCGCCTCAGCGGACAACGGAGGGTGAGTATAGCAGTTTTTTTTTTATTTTTAACATTACTTTTTTACTATTGATGCCGCATAGGCAGCATCAATAGTAAACGGTTGGGGACACACAGGGTTAATAGCGGCGGTAACGGAGTGCGTTACCCGCGGCATAACACGGTCCGTTACCGCCGGCATTAACCCTGTGTTAGCGGTGACCGGAGAGGAATATGGAGCGGGCGCCGGGGAGAGTGACTGCGGGGAGCATGGAGCGGAGCGCCGGGGACACTGACTGCGGGGAGTATGGAGTGGTCGCTGGGGACACTGCGGGGAGTATGGAGCGGGCGCTGCGGACACTGCGGGGAGTATGGAGCGGGCGCTGGGGACACTGCGGGGAGTATGGAGCGGGCGCTGGGGACACTGCGGGGAGTATGGAGCGGGTGCCGGCCACTGACTGCGGGGAGTAAGGAGCGGCCATTTGCTTCCGGACTGTGCCCATCGCTGATTGGTCGTGGCTGTTTTGCAGTGACCAATCAGCGACTTGGATTTCCATGATTGACAGAGGCCACGACCAATGAATATCCGTAACAGACAGACAGAAGGACAGACGGAAGTACCCCTTAGATAGGATAATGGTATTAAACTGCAGATGTAGGATTAATCTTGAGGGTAATAGCATTTTGAAGATACCCAGCTTCTGTACTGAAAGTGTGGCATAGATAGAAAATGAACTTTTTCTCCTGGGAACAGTTGACTTTCAGTTATACAAGCGAGACTGCGCTGCTACAGTCATCGCTTACTATACTGTGAGTGGTGGCTGTAAGCACGCCCTAGCACTTTGACTGAAGGCCGGATTTGCAATGCATTATGCAGAGCTGGCTGTCAGTGAAAGTGCGGGGGCATGCTTACAGTCTAATGAGCGAGGATTGAACCAGCATCAGCACGCCTGGATGACTGAAAGCCATCCCAGGAGACATAAAGTTCATTTTCTCCTGAATGCCACACTTTCAGTACAAACCAGCCACCTTATTAACACCATTAACCTCCAGATAAACACTATATTAATACAGAAGACATTTATTTAAAAGTTTGTTTTTTAAGCTGGTACAAAACCTAATATTACTTGACTTTGCTTCTTCGTGTAGTCTGCTTTCCTTGTCTGTTTATGCCAGTGTCAGCTCTTGTCGGATTTATCCACTTTTAACTGCTGTCTCACCTTTCATCAAACACTGAACTTGCTATAAATTGTGAACAGCTTTCTGTGCCTTTATTTTCCTTATCTTGTTTTTACAGTAAGTGATGACATAAAACACTTTTCCATGTCTGGATTCATATCCTAAAAGTGATCTGAAACTTTCAAAGCTCTCCAACTATATAATCTGCTTTCTGATCTTGATAAGTTTGATTTAAATAGTGATTTCTTGTAAAAATAAAAAAGTGTAACTGAGAAAAGTCTCAGGGTTGTCCTTATTTCAGAAGCTATAAGGATTCCTCCCAGCCACATATACATATATACAATCAGCTTTGCCAAATGTGGTTGTTCTCTAAATGGAAAGCTAGTAGTAACTTGCTGCTGCCAGTCACCTTTGGTGGCTTATCTTCCTATGAGAAAGTTTTGGCAGGTTAAAATCCAACTCATCTGTATGTCAGTCATCCAACATCTACTCTCGGGGTTGAGTAAGAAAGCTACGTACACGTTATGTGGTTGTTTGTTCCCACCAAAATCCGCTGGTAAGGCTGGTTTCACATTTGCGGATGGAGGTGCTGCGTACGTCCTCCGGTCAGCTCTGCCCACCGCCGCACCTCCGGTCAGCTCCGCCTACGCCGGCATGCGGCGTGCATACGCTGTCTTTACCATTAGGTACGCAGGCCATGCCGATGTATGCGGATGCGTCCGCATGCGTCGTTTTGACGGTGCGGTGACCTACACCGAACACGAGTTGCAATTTGATGCGGTCGCTGCACGGTCAAAACGAGATAAAGATGGGGTACGCACACCGCATGCCGACATAGGCGGAGCTGACCAGAGGAGGTGCGGCGGTGTTCGGAGCTTCACGACGTACGCAGCACCTCCATCCACAAATGTGAAACCAGCCTTAGATTGATTTTTTTTTCTGTCGTGTAGGGCCACATTTAGTGTTATCTGTTTCTAGAGAAGCCTGGGTGACAATCGAGGATTCCATTAATGATTCAGCGTCTGCCAACTAAAGAGTTTCTTGATCTAAAAATTTGTCAAGATTTGTAATGGAGCAAAATTGTGCACACTTATTGGGTTGTAGAGCCAAGCTATGCTTGTGTGTTTGGTCTCTGTGTAACATGTACTGCAGGAAAAGCTTTTCAAAAGCTCATTATGTATCTTTTAAAAGCATGCCATTGACAGATGCCATACAGTGCCATCAGTCGCCTATTGGCGGAGATCTATTTAATGGACACATTATGAGTTATTTCTTGGCATATCTGATGGCGAATCCATTGTATTCTATGAGTGATAGATACACCTATTTAATGCATGTCATTGTAAGTCTTTGTTCACACATTTGCAAATTAAAAGCTGTTTTTTACAGTACAAGCAAAAGCTATGAGACTTCAGAAATCTCATGCTCACATATTGGGTTTTTTCCTGACTGAATTGGAAAACCTCTTCCTTCTTTGAAAACTACACGATGTCACTTCTTTCAGTGTTTTTGCAACATTTTTTCCCCCCATAGAAAGTAGTGAGTAAGTTCAAAACAGCAGCAAAGAACATTGCCACCAGTTTTTCCTGCATTTTTAGTGAATAAGGCAGATACAGCAGGATGTGAAACCCATTTATTTTGTGATTTTTTTTCTAATGTTTAAATCAAAATTACTTGTTGTCCTGAGCATGGCAGTTAGTATTAGTACAATTTAATTAAACTAGTGACGGGGTAAATTACACAATTGCCCAATCATCTCAATGCCCAATCTTTGTGCAAAAGTAAACCATGACTGACCAACTCAATAGCCCTGATCAATGTGTGAAAGTAAACCGTGTCCGCCCTAGGAAGGTTGTTGTCCCATTTGGGCATGCTTAGAACTACATGGCAATACTTCCTCTGCTGTACAGAAGTAGTAGAAACACTTGCTTAATTTGAATTATTCATATACAACTGTTACATTGTCATTTTTAAGTGTTTCTCAATGTCAGAAATGTAAAAACCGGTAAATCTATTTTGAGTCTGAAAAATGTCATGTAATTACTTTTTTTCCTACAGCATTCCTGTTTGTCATTAATGTTAGACATCTTCATTATTCAGTCATTCCCAAACTATTCATATGACTCAAGTATCACATAGTTGCTAACGGTCCTGAATTTTCATAAACAATCCTGGCAAATTTGGGCATGTCCCGATCCAAAAGTGTCAGCAAAAGGGGAGAATAGATGTATGCAAACCGTGCCCTAAAGTGGGAATCGGATATAAAGTATGTGATCTGTTGGAACATAATAGAATCTACATGACTGTATCAGACTTTAGTGCAGAAACATGAGAATTATGGTGCTTTACTTACATGCAGAGTATCTTCTATGTACAGTAAATCATCTCTGCATTTTACTGAGTCACGTCTCAAGCCTGACCTGGAGTAGTGCTGTCATACGACACTTCATGTATGTTCCCCCATTGATGAACGTAGTGCGTGCGTCATGTGGGAGCATTGTAGATGTTCAATATGGTGAGCATTTTCACTTCACAACAGATGGAAAGCTACAGATCAGAAATACTGGTCTATAGAGATTGTAATGTGTGGAACCTGGGAAGTAATACTCAGTGGTCTAAATGATGTAAAGCGGATTCTGCAGTGATAATTACAAAGAGCAATGTCTGTTGTCCTTGGAGTACAGTTTTCCTTAAAGGGAATCTTTCAACAGATTTTTGCTATAATCTGAGGGCAGCATAATATATAGGACACAAGAGCCTGATTCCAAGGACGTGTGACTTATTAGGCTGTGTGTTGTATTTTCAATACAATCAATATTTTGTCACCAGGATGTTATCACTACAGGACTGCAGCTCATGTGCAGGCAAGTCAGGCTAATCTGTGTAACCCCTCCTCTACCACTGATTAGCATCTTTCTGACAATTCACAGTGTACACAGGAAGCTGCCAATCGAGTGTAGGTGGGGTTACACACAGCCCAAAAGTCTTGGCTCTGCTATACCTAATTCAGACAGGATGGATATTGTATGGAAACTAGTCCAGGGCTATGGAGTTGGATTCGTGGAGTCTGAGTCTTTGTCCATTTTCGTGGTGTCAGTATAAAATGGACCTACTCAGACTCCTAAAATATATAATAAATTGGGTACAGTAGTACAATGCATGATGTGCTGTAAATGTTTGAATAAGAATTTGGGAAAGTTGTGAAATGTCCTATAAATTTCTGCTCTGTTCTTGATCTCTGCTTTTAGTTGAGATGAATCTGTGCTGCACTTTATGTACATGCTCAGTAGTGAGGCCGTGCTGTGGAGATGAATCTGTGCTGCACTTTATGTACATGCTCAGTAGTGAGGCCGTGCTGTGGAGATGAATCTGTGCTGCACTTTATGTACATGCTCAGTAGTGAGGCGGTGCTGTGGAGATGAATCTGTGCTGCACTGTATGTACATGCTCAGTAGTGAGGCCGTGCTGTGGAGATGAATCTGTGCTGCACTGTATGTACATGCTCAGTAGTGAGGCCGTGCTGTGGAGATGAATCTGTGCTGCACTGTATGTACATGCTCAGTAGTGAGGCCGTGCTGTGGAGATGAATCTGTGCTGCACTGTATGTACATGCTCAGTAGTGAGGCCGTGCTGTGGAGATGAATCTGTGCTGCACTGTATGTACATGCTCAGTAGTGAGGCGGTGCTGTGGAGATGAATCTGTGCTGCACTGTATGTACATGCTCAGTAGTGAGGCCGTGCTGTGGAGATGAATCTGTGCTGCACTGTATGTACATGCTCAGTAGTGAGGCCGTGCTGTGGAGATGAATCTGTGCTGCACTGTATGTACATGCTCAGTAGTGAGGCGGTGCTGTGGAGATGAATCTGTGCTGCACTGTATGTACATGCTCAGTAGTGAGGCCGTGCTGTGGAGATGAATCTGTGCTGCACTGTATGTACATGCTCAGTAGTGAGGCCGTGCTGTGGAGATGAATCTGTGCTGCACTGTATGTACATGCTCAGTAGTGAGGCCGTGCTGTGGAGATGAATCTGTGCTGCACTGTATGTACATGCTCAGTAGTGAGGCCGTGCTGTGGAGATGAATCTGTGCTGCACTGTATGTACATGCTCAGTAGTGAGGCCGTGCTGTGGGGTCAGAGGTTTATCTTACCAACTCCACAGTTCTGGAAACTACACCAAGCATCTCGGTAAGTGGCACATTCCTGGAATCAGGCTTTCTTGCCATATGTTAGGCTGCTTTGATTCCATAGCAAAAATCTGCTGACAAATCCTTTTTAAATAGCCATTCATTCTACTTTCAATCAGAAGTTACTTTCTTTCAGCCCTTCAATTTGACTATTATGGAAAAAAAACTAGTGTATTCACATGTATATACATTTTCTTATTTCCTCTATCTTTTTTTAATCTAGAATATTTATACTACTGTATTTTGTTTCATCCGATCCTCTCTAATCCATTGTACTCATTTTAAGTTCCGCTTTATTGTACGGACATGAACTCTTCCACCAGACTTTACGGTTTGCACTGCACATTCAAGTGGAAAGCCTTCTCTTGCCATCTGACAAAGCCAGATTTGTCCATAGGGCTGCCAGGTTGTGTGACTCGATTCATCTCTCCAGAGAGGATGTTGGCATAGCCAGTTTGGTATTCTGCTTCTGACCACTCAAGCTGATGCTTGGCATTGCATTTGGTGATCCATAATTTTATGCTGCTTCTCGAATGTGGAAACCCAACCCATTCCGCTTCCAACAAACATTTTTGTGCTAAAGATTCTTCCATTAGTGGTTTTATCTGTGTAGTGAGTGATGCAAGTTGGGCCATTTCTGCATTACACACTATTTCCTCCAGCACCCGACACTGCAGTTTTGTGACTATGGACGCCCTTAACAAGTGGTTGTTGCTACTAGAAGTGTATGCTTTGAGCTGATCAAAGATTCTCTAGCCAAATTAGACAATTCGACCCTTTGAAAAGGTAGTATCCTATGACATTGCAATATTATCTCCAGGACTTTTGTAAATATACTGACAAATCTGTTCCTATACTTTCAAAACATTATCTCCTGACATAAGAAATTAGATGGGATTACTATAAAATTCTGTGTGTTGTAGAAACAATATATATGCCATATATATGTAAATGTGGATGTATAATCTTCATCTTTTATGCAAAAAGTAAGATCTTGCCAATCTTGAATAAACATTTATGCTTTTCCTTGCAGGGTATTGTAGTGACCCCAATGCTGCTACTTCTATTTGTAAGTACGTTTTGATTTTATTTGGCTTGTTGACAATATCGTCCTGTATGTATTTCATAAGGCACCAACCGTCTAAGTATTACAATATTTGTTAAGAGCACGATAATTGTTAAAATGAAAATGGTGCGTAATTCATTCCTTCTCTGCTCCGGGGGCACTGCACCCCACCAGTGCTACAGCGATTGTCACATCATCAGTCCTTTGTATGACCCCCAATACTGCACATGACCACTGAGGCTAGTGTTCGACTGCAGTGGTTATATGAATTATTGACTTGATGCTATCGCTGCAGCACCAGCAGAGAACTCTGCAGTATTGCGGATTGAATATGTAATGTCTATTATTATTTTAAATGGAACCTGTCACCAGGTGTTCCCAATATAAAGTACAGCCACCACCTTTCAGGCCTGTTTTATAGTATGCTGTGTGTATTTCTTTAATTCCCTCTGCATAGCACAAAATTAAGATTTACATACACCCACAGACGGTGCAGCCTGGTCAATGGGTGTCTTTGGTCTTGATCCAGCGCCTCCACTCTACATACAATCGCCACCCCACATTTGGGTGACCCTTCCTATGTTATCCACACAGTGTCTCACAATCGCACCCCTGAGGGGGCAGATTAAAGTACTGTAGTGAGCACACGCCAGCTTTACTTCCAGGTCATCAGCGCTCTTTGGCCTTTGCATGCACATTACAGTACTTTGCTCTGCCCTTGGCACCTGCACAGGAGCGCTATGGGGAACACTGCGTGGATGCTGTAGAACCAGTCATCCACACGAAGCAGGGAAGGAGGAAGGCAATTGTAAGAAGAGGAGGTGCACGATCAAGGCCAGAGGCACCCATCCATCCGATCAGACTGTGCCGTCTGTGGGTATAATAAAATCTCTGTTTTGTGCTAGGCAGCCGGGACTAAGGACATACAGCTTACTAGAATGCTGTAAGAGAGTTCTCAATAGTAGTGGGCCTTAATATTGGGAAATCCTGCTAACACACTTCGTACCCGTAGCCCTTTTTATTTTTTCCTTGAATTTTAAAGTTCCCTTATGCAACCATAATATTGTCGTTTCTAAAGCAAATATACCTGTTAATTTCCCACAGAATGGAATATATAATGCAAGTCTACACAAACCCGTGTCATTTGTTCCAAGATACTATCATTTGTCAGTTTTTTGAAGAATGATGATTCACCAGGCAGTTTTCATATGTCTTTTTTGTTCCCTCCTATAGTTGGGATCATCATCATCAGTGCCCTTTACCTCTATATTCTCTCAGTTATTCATGACTGTTGTGGTTCCACTGATCATTGGTCAGGTATGTTCTTCATTTATGTTGGTCAGTCAACATCAAGAATTGCTATCATGCTAAAGTATAATTACAATTTGTTATTGATGAAACGCTTGTTTCTTGAAGTAGTTGTCTACCACTTAATTTTTTTTTTTTAAAGCCATCCAGCAAATTTTAAAATAATGAAACAAAATATATTCACCCTACTGATACCCCACAAAGCTTCCTTCAGTGTAGCCTGTGCAATTTCTTGGCTCTGTGTTTACTCTTCTGACCAGTTGGGCATATGACCACTAAGAAAAATCACTGGCCACAATAGTCACATACCTGTCTGGCTGTAAGGGTAGGTACAGAGACAATTAGGAAACCCAGCAATGTTGGAAGATGATCAGGAAGGTGAGTATATTTTATTATAAAGCATGCTGGATGGTTTTGAAATGAGCTATTGGGAGAAGACAGCTTCTGCAACCCTGCTCTGACCTCGGATGAGGATATCATTCTGATGGGCTGTGAATAGATCTGCAGGTTGCATGCTTCAGACACTTTGGTCTTATGGCTGGATAGAACGAAAGAACAGGATCCCCATTTTGGTGATCAGCCCCCTTACTGATCTTGCAATTATCTCTTGTCTAAAGGATAAACGCTTTAGGCCACTATAGCATTATACCGCCAGTGATCCACTTAACATCTCAAAATATGCCCCTCTGTTTCTAATCGAAAAATTAAAATAAAATATTGGACTTCACATCTTAATAGTCTTAGGATTGGCATTCCTCGCTTATTATTAGGATATGCCACCAATGTCTTGTCGGATGTAATCCAAGCTCTGCTCGGCTTTCTCTAGGCGGTGACATGGTTGACCCATTTTATTCGCAGGCCATGTACCACCTGGGAAAAGACTAGTGGTAGTCCACAAATGCAAACTCTCTCATCAGAACTTTCTTCTGCTTTTGTGGCACTTTTGTTTCCCAATCATTGTCCTACTGAGATGATGCAAACTAAAATCTACAACAGGATAATGAAACGTCCTTCTTGTGTAAGAAAATGGAAGAATGATGGGATTGTAGTGAGAGATGGTATAGCGAGGAGCAGGTTCAGCTTTACACCGTGTTCTTTCACAGCTGCACTATATGGTTTCCTTGTAGAATACATAAGTATGCTGCGCACAGTAGCCGCTACAGGCAGCGCAGCTTTGGTCAATAGGCAAACAAGAGGAGACTCTCAGATAAAATTGTGGGTGACAGATCAGATTCTGAACACATCCAAGCTATTCTCTGGAGGTGTCTAATGAACGGCCTCTTGCTCAAAGCTCTGCAGATGTCACCAGCAATGTTAGTCCAACATCATGTATATTTAATTAGTTTTCAGATCATCAATATTAAATAGTAATCCAGGCGACATATTTGTGAGTATATTCAGAACAACCGAGTTGAATCACATGCCTCCATTAATATGTATGTTATATTAGAGAATTTTATGATTATAAGAAATTATTTTCACCATTTCATATGCGCAGTGGTCTCTAGTTGTTGTTTTGCTCTCGCTCAATGCAAGATGGGTTAAGTTTAAGTATATAACTTTTTAAGTAATCTTTCTCAACCTTTAAGTGACCTTTTATTTTTCTTTGAAAGAACCAGTAAACAAAATGCAAAGATAACTTATTTTATAACCCCTTAGTGACGAGTATTTGATCCTTCTTTTGATTTTGCATGGAAATGGATGAGCAATTTTCTTTTTTGTGTTACACTTTTGGAACAGCTTTTGCATTTTTTTGTTTGTTTCTTTTAATAAGGTAGAAACATGTTAGTTCCATTACACAGATTTTGACAGGGTGTAGTTTAGGTTTATGTTCCTTCAATATAAGTGGTTCATGCAGAAAATATACAATATTCGATGTGGTATTCTTTCCAATGAGAATCACTGGCAGAAGTATGCAATGGACATGCATATAGTAGGATACACTAGAAGTATTGGGACACACCCCAAAAGTCGCTTTCACACTGCGCGATTATCATTGTGTAAGCAGGAGCTGCGCTGGCCGAAATACACGGAACAATCTATTTCACATCATGCAAAGTGCATCTGCATAGGTTAGTATATGATCGCCGACCAGCGAGTCACAATGTGTAGTGTGAACTGACCATTAAATATTGAGTTCTAGTTTTTCAGTCCTGTTGCCATAATTAAATATTATTCATCCCCTTACCCTGCAGTCTGCCTTTACAAACATTTGATAAAGAATTCTACATTCTAAAGAGCTCACAGCATTGGGGCGTGCTCCTGTAAATAAATGCCATTGTGGTCTCAAGTCAATTCATGACATTTCTTCTCTCCTAAACATTCCACGATCAGCTATGAGTGGCATGTTCTAAAAGTGGAAGCCTTTAAGGACCACTGCAACACAGCCATGAAGTTAAAGTTTCGAGACAAGGTTGTTTCTCAGGGTTTGAGTAAGGGAAATATAACGCTTCAGCTTGCCAAGACAGTTGTATGCTTCTAACTTTGTGGGAACAGTTTGGGGAAGGCCCTTTTTTTATTTTATTTTTGTTATTTGTTCCAGCATGACTGACCCCAGTGCACAAAGCAAGGTCCAGAAAGGCATGGTTGGATGAGTCTGCTGTGGAAGGGCATGACTGGTCCGCACGGACGTCTGACCTCAAAACCATCATACACCATTCGGGTTAACTAGATCGGAGATTGAGTCTCTCATCCAACATCATTGTCTGACATCACAAATGCTCATTTGGATGAAAGGGCAAAACTCTACTCAGACTCGCTATAAAATCTTGTAGAAAGCTTTGTAGAAGAGTGGAAGCTTTATAGGGGACCAATTTCATCATGCCTAAAGATTTATAATCTGATGTCATAAGATTGCCTATAGATGCATGGTGTAGGTGTCTGAATAATTTTGTCCATATAGAGTATGCGTAGGGCATAGGTTTGAGGATATTGTTCTAACGCTTACCATTTAATATAGCCACAGTAGTGTGGTAAGACAGTGTAGCACTGAAACAACGTTCTAAGACAGGAGAGTCCTCACTTAAGGCACTCCAGCCGTGTAGTGTCAATTACATCACAGAAATTATGTACCATCCTGAAGATAACCAAATCAGGCCTTTATCTAAAGGGGCATTTACATTGTAATTGTGAAAGTGTTGTCAAAAATTCTCATTCACAATTATTTTGCCGTGTGAACAGTCTACTGATCACTCGAACAAGCAAAATTCTTGTTCATCAGGTGAAGTAATTTTTTTTATTCAGCATAAAAGATCATTGATCTCAGTGGTGCATTGTCCTGTGTAAATAAGGCTCGCACTGCCGAAAACCATAGCCGTCTACGAGCACCAAGTGATCTAGTATAAATATTGCTCAGGCTACGTTCACATTTGCGTTCTGCCGGGCTGCGTCGGGCGCAGCCGCGGCGACGCATGCGTCATGCGCCCCCATATTTAACATGGGGGCGCATGGACATGCGTTGCATTGCGTTTTGTGACGCATGCGTCTTTTTTGGCGCACGCGTCAGAGCGCAGAGGACGCAGCAAGTTGCATTTTTTTTGCGTCCAAAATCATGCCAAAAAAGGACGCATGCGTCACAAAACAATGCGTTTTGCATGCGTTTTGGTTTGCGTTGTGCGTTGCGTCGCCGACGCAGCACCGCACAACGCAAATGTGAACGTAGCCTTAGTGCGCATCATTTCCTTTGGTCTGACTGTGTAAACAGACAAAACACAAGATAAAAACATAATTAGCAAATATCCTGTATTAAATAAACAGCAATAGTTCAACAAAATAATATAGGGTGCTTAGTTAACATATTTTTGTTCAAAAAGATTTAAATGCCATCCCACCATATCTTGGTGACCCTATTCGGCATGGTCCTAACATTGTCAATTATTTTTCTTTAAATTAATGAAAGGGAAAAGGCTTAATTTAAACAATAGGTAATTTTTTGATTATACATTCCCTTTAGTGTTCTTACTGGTTTTGTGTGAGTAGTGTCTTATGCTACGATTTGCACAGAACCATAATAGAGCTTTTATGCTGGCACATTGTATCAGTTTCATATGGAGGTCTGTCACATATAACTAATAGCATACTTAAGGTACCGTCACACTAGACGATATCGCTAGCGATCCGTGACGTTGCAGCGTCCTCGCTAGCGATATCGTCCAGTGTGACAGGCAGCAGCGATCAGGCCCCTGCTGTGCTGTCGCTGGTCGGGGAAGAAAGTCCAGAACTTTATTTCGTCGCTGGACTCCCCGCAGACATCGCTGAATCGGTGTGTGTGACACCGATTCAGCGATGTCTTCACTGGTAACCAGGGTAAACATCGGGTAACTAAGCGCAGGGCCGCGCTTAGTAACCCGATGTTTACCCTGGTTACCATCGTAAAAAAACAAACAGTACATACTTACATTCAGCTGTCTGTCCCTTGCCGTCTATTTCCTGCACTGACTGCTGGCCGCAAAGTGAAAGTGAAAGCACAGCACAGCGGTGAGTCACACAGCGGTGACTCACCGCTGTGGCTGTGCTCTGCTTTCACTTTGCGGCCAGCAGTCAGTGCAGCAAACAGACGGCAAGGGACAGACAGCTGAATGTAAGTATGTACTGTTTGTTTTTTTACGATGGTAACCAGGGTAAACATCGGGTTACTAAGCGCGGCCCTGCGCTTAGTTACCCGATGTTTACCCTGGTTACCGGGGACCTCGGGATCGTTGGTCGCTGGAGGGCTGTCTGACAGCTCTCCAGCGACCAAACAGCGACGCTGCAGCGATCCGGATCGTTGTCGGTATCGCTGCAGCGTCGCTAAGTGTGACGGTACCTTTAGTCTTCTGTGTTTTTTAGGCATTCTTTGCTAGAAACATTGCTGTATTGCATCACACAAGGGCCGTGTTGCTCCATTTAAGGGCTCGTTTAGGTCACCGTAGATTCATCAGATAGAATTGGGCTAATTATGCACATTACACAATGGTCAAACTCTGATAACAATTTGACCTGAGTGTCAACGTAGTGTGATCAAATTATCTCGGATGAGAGAATTGGAGCACACTGTGAGGACAAGATGGAGAAAAAAACGTCGCCACATTCTCCATTGTGTGAGTCCACAGAAATCGGACTGCACTTAGATATCATCCGTGTAGTCTGATGATTTCCACTCACTAGTTGACTTGCGTGGTCCCTGGAGTCCGCAATGTCCAGGAGGCAGCCACATCCTGCCGGCCCTTTAACTCTAAGTGCATGGCACGCAGCGTTCATCACAGAATTCTGCCTGCCCTGCACATGAATGGTGTCATCAGGGTGGGTGGGGGTTAGTGACTGGGTGGGGTTAGTGCTGCGGTGGGCGGGGCCAGCACTGAATGCTCTCCTGTCCTACTGCCCCGGAAAAGGAGCTGCTGCAGCAGCCCGAGAGTCCAGAGCGATCTTGGTGCTGGCAGCTCTGCAGATGATCTCTGTCCCTCAGCTAATCTATGTGCCCCTGTGATCTCTGTGCCCCCCGCTATGTGCCCCAATATGATCTTTGCTCCCCAACTATAAGCTCTCTGTGCCTCCCAGGTATGTGGCCCCATGTAATCTCTGTGCCCCTCCTGTGATCCCTGTACCCCCCCCAGATGTTTGCCCCCTGTGATCTCTGTGCCCCAATATGATCTTTTTGCTCCCCCAACTATAAGCCCCCTGTGATCTCTGTGCCTCCCAGCTATGTGCTCCAATGTCATCTGTGCCCCTCCTGTGATCCCTGTGCCCCCCAGCTATGTGCCCCCTGTGCACCCCAATATGATCTCTTTGCTCCCCCAACTATAAGCCCCCTGTGATTTCTGTGCCTCCCAGCTATGTACCCCCATGTCTTCTCTGTGCCCCTCCTGTGATCCCTGGCACCCCAGCTATGTGCCCCCTGTGATTTATGTGCCCCTCAGTGGTCTCTGTTCCCCCTGTGATCTCTGTCCCCCTGTAGCTATATGCCCCCCTGTGATTTCTGTGCCCTCCAGCTATACGCCCTCTGTGATCTGTGCCCCCTGTGATCTGTTCCCCCCAGCTATGTAACCACCTGTGATCTGTTCCCCCCAGCTATGTAACCACATGTGATCTGTTCCCCCTGTGATTTCTGTGCCCTCCAGCTCTATGCCCCCTGTGATCTCTGTGCCCTCCAGCTATATTCCCCCTGTGATCTCTGTGCCCCCCTGCTATGTACCCCCTGTGATTTCTGTGCCCTCCAGCTATATGCCCCCCCCCCCCCCCCCCCCCGTGATCCCTGTGCGCCCTGCTATGTACCCCCTGTGATATTTGATATTTACTTACACACAGCTGGACTCCAATGAAGGAGTAGAACCATCTCAAGGAGGATCACAAGAAAATGGACAACATGTGACTTAAATATGAGTGTCTGAGCAAAGGGTCTGAATACTTATGACCATGTGATATTTCCGTTTTTGTTTTTTAATAAATATGCAAAAATTTCTACATTTCTGGGGTTTTTTCAGTCAAGATGGGGTGCAGAGTGCACATTAATGAGGAAAAAATGAACCTTTTTGAATTTATCAAATGGCTGCAATGAAACAGAGTGAAAAATTTAAAGTGGTCTGAATACTTTCCGTACCCACTGTATGTTTGTATATTGGCCACAGTGCATTTGTACAGTAATAATGTTCCCGAATTGGTCACCTACACTATTTATTGCCCCCCACTTATGCCCATTTACTAGTAATGTATGTTACTCATTCTGGCCCCCACCTAGTAATAATGTCCTCTATCTTGGCTCCCGTCCTGCAATAATGTCCTTTATCCTGGCCCCCAGTCCTGAAATAATGTCTCCCATCCTTCACATACACTTAAAAAAAATAATACTAAATGGTTCTTCTCACCTGTCTCTCACGACGCAGTGTCCTCTTCATCCTTCAAAGCTGACGGCGAGCGTGCCGATATCAGCTGCTCGCCTCTGATTGATTGGCCGGTGGCTTGTATAGTTATTGTGGCGCAGAGAGCAAGTGGCTCTCTGCACCGCAACACATTTCAACTAAATGTGTGTCCGATGATGTACATTCAGCTATAAAAGGCACTGGCGTCAGAAAATCTCCTTCCTCCAATGACCCAGTTGGATTGCTGTGCGTGTTTGAGACCCCTGATTAAAACTTTAAACAATCCCATTGATGAGCATGTAAGATCTGAATTAAAAATAAAAAAAAATAGGGAAAAGTGTGCAGAAAGTCATGCCCATATAGTGGACATGTTAAAGGGGCTGTCTGGTGACAAGATATTAGGACCAGTTCTTTAGGTAAGTTATTATCAGATCGTTGCGGGTGTTGCTTGGTGTCCGCTGTTACAAGCCCACAGCGATCAGATATAGACACCTTAAATGGAGTTGCAATGCACAGCTTATTTCAGTGAGTAGCAGCCGCTCCTGGGTACTGCAGAACAATTCCGATTTTATTTTTTTTCAACCAAAGCTGCTATTCTCTTGAAAATGAGTTGGTCTGCGGTACCTGGCAGCGGTCACTGTATATTGAATAATGTTGTGCATTGTCACTCCTTTCAACCTGTTTACACCTGTCTGCCGCTTGAGTTTATAACCTCTGATCGGTGGGGGTGTCCTATCTGATGTTTATGACCAGACAAGAATGCAAAAGCTCATTTATATAGCTGTGTTCTATAACTATGTAGTAATTTTACAACTATAGCAATGCATTCTTTCATGCATAGTATTGAATTATTTCCTGCACTTCTTGATTCTCATAAACCTTGACTGACAGGTTACATGCATGTACTGTTTGCTGAGAATGTTGCTTTATTAGCCTTTTTCCAATAACTAGAAGCCAAAACATATTTGATTCTGTACTGCAGGCAACCCAAATTTGGAGAACATTTAGGGTGATACTTCTCATGGTGGCTGACTTCCAGGTGTTCATGGGTTAAACAGCCAGTGATGCTATTGATAGTCACTGCAGTGTTACTTCCCTTATGCTTTCATGCCATCTTCTTCTCCTGCACATAAGTGCTTGTGACAGACCTTTATTTTATGTTTTATATTAAAGAGCAATTTATGATTAAATGTTAATGACATAGAATTTTCACAGTGCACCCGTATATTCTACCAGTTTGAACATTTTTCAAAGAAGCACACCAAAACCCACTGTTTTCCATGAATAAGTAATAAAAAGCATGTCTGCACATTATCATTCATGCATTCTCTAGTTACCCGGCCAGTGATTAACCCTTGGTGAGCTTTAGTCACAAGTTTCCAGTTTAGTGACAGGAGCCAATCTGAGTACCACTGGTACCACAGGTTCTGTTAGGGGTCTGCTTTTAGAACAGAAAAAAAGTTCAGCATGCTGCACTTTTTTTCCATTCTGAAAATGGACACATTACACAACCCGGTCAGACCCTGTAATAATCATTGGGACCTTCCTCTTCCATTTGCATCATTCGTTTTTGCAACAGATCAGACGCTAATTCCGTTTGTCAAGACTGATGTCATTAATTAGGTCTGAATTAATGGTAAATTAGGTCTACAAAACACTTCTTATTTTTTAAACACATCCAGTTGCAGAGTTTATTTTTATTCCAAGATCTGTTGATTAATAATGTACTTTTGTTCACGGCACCACCCCTTTAAATATCTATCATTCAATTAATGTTTGCTTCTGTTTCTTGTTTTCTAACTGGTATACATACCCTCCTTGCCTATTGGACCCTTTTAACCTTATTTGTGTCACATACATTGCTGTCTGGGATGCAAAGTCACAAACACTTTGTAGTCTGAGAATTTTGACTTTTTACTTTCTATTGTGTTGGGGTTTCAAGTCCCAATGAAATTAACAATCAGATGCATTTTTGCATTGCATTTGCATATGTCCAAAGTTGCCATGCCGTTCAACCATGAATCTCTCACTTTAAGGCCGGGATCACACATGCGAGAAATATGTCCGAGTCTCGCATGGTAATACCCGGCATTGCCGCCGTCACCCAGGAGTGGAGCGTGAAGCTGCATAGCAATACATGCAGCCTCACGCTCCGCTCCAGAGAGACGGCGGCAATGCCGGGTATTACCATGCGAGACTCGGACATATTTCTCGCATGTGTGATCCCGGCCTAAGGCTGGGGTCTGTGAAACGCATACAGATGCAATGCTGAGCACACGGTAAGTAAGAGTACAAGAACTCTACTATTGCTAAACACACAAAAGCATAAGGCACTTGTGTAACATTTTACTTTTTATCAAAAATTGTGAAAAACCATCCCTCCACGTCAAGGCGCACCTCTATATTGCATGGTCCTTAATGACTGACCTCTCCATGTGCCCAGACACTAATCGTAGAGTGCCGACGCACAGTGTATGTTTATTGGCCACAGCGCATTTGTTAATTTGCATATTAAATACTGTAGAAGTGCAGGGCCTTTTTCATGTTTTTTTATTCAAATTTGGGTCCATGAAATACCGTCCCTACGCAGCCTGGCTATGAGGATGTCATACTGTGATACACGGACATATGAATTTGGCCTTACACGTATGTGCACTGCAGGTCTTTTGAAAAGCAGTTTTTAAACGATTGCAATCTAGCTTTAAAAAAGGCATGGAAATCAAGAAAATTCTAAGGGTTTGTTCACACAGATTTTTAACTTTGATTTTGACTCTGAATTCACTCCAAATTTGGTATAAAAAATGCTTCCAATTTGTTTGAACAAGCTTCCCGTTCCTCTTGAAGACTCGCCTGTAGTGCACGTGCTGCATTTTTTTTCCAATTTCTATAGGACATTTTAGTTTCAATAATACCATATATACTTAAAAACACAACAAAAACCTTTTTAACATGGAAATTGTGGTTTTGCAGTAGTTGCAGAGGCACGAGCATTTGTCCTTGGGTGAAAATGTTATCTTGTATATCTTGTATGCATGGTTTGAGTTTGTGATTTCTGATTCAGACTTTTAATATAGCCAATATACAATCATTACATAGACATCAGCGTGTGTGAGGTGTTTTTTTTTTTTTTTTTTAAACTGGCCTTTACATCCTGCTTGGGTCCAGTGCTGATTTTCTGCCGGTGCCTCTGTCTTTGTTACAGAGCTGATGTCACGTGCCAGTGCTGCAGCCGATCACCAAGCTCTGCAACTCATGCTATTTACATATTCAAGGCCACTGACCTCAGTGATCGCCTGCAGCTTTGTTGACGTCACATCATTGCTGCAGACAAACAGAGACCAGGGCAGTAAGGGAGACTCAGCTAGAGGGTGAGTAAATCAAGGTTTAATTTTTTATTTATTTTATTTTATTTTTTTAGAGATTTTCTGAAACCAGAAAACTTCTTTAATTATATCCACATTTAAGTTTTGCATTTTATTTAATGCTACATTTAGGGAAGGGAAAGTTTAGAAGCTTGTCAGTCCATTAGTATGACAGATCTGAAACACAGATGTGTATTGTGCACCTTAACCAATTAGGTTGATGAAAACGGTGTTTTTTGTATAACCTGATGAACTGTGTAAACTCTTGTTATTTGTTAACGCTTGCATACAGATGTGTTTGTACCTTTCTTTTTGGTTTGTGATGTCCCAAATTATTGGTATCCGATGACTAACCTTTTCACTGTGGGTACGTGTTTTCCAAAGCTGATTATCTTGCACCAATAATCTTGAGCTATCTGGAACCAAGAGTTATGGTAAGGGCTCCTACTCACTTGCGCGAGATTCGGATGAGTCTTGCACGGCAATACCCCGGCACTGCACCTGGCACAAAGTGTGCGGCTGCATGTATTCCTATGCGGCCGCACGCTCCGATCTGAGTGCCGGGTGCAGAGCCGGGTTTTAAACATGCGAGACTCATCCCAGTTGCTCGCAAGTGAGTAGTGAGTAGGAGCCCTAAGGCTGTGTGCCCACGTTACGTTTTTTAAGCGTTTCTGATGTGTTTTTCCGCTATGGAAACGCTTAAAAAACGCTAACAAAACGCATCCCATTCATTTTAATTGCTTTCCGTAAAAGTAAAAAAAAAACAAACACTACATACTTACCTACAGCCATCTGTCCTCCAGCGCTGTGCTCTGCACTCCTCCTGTACTGGCTGTGAGCACAGCGGCCGGAAAGCAGAGCGGTGACGTCACCGCTCTGCTTTCCGGCTGACCGACGCTCACAGCCAGTACAGGAGGAGTGCAGAGCACAGCGCTGGAGGACAGATGGCTGTAGGTAAGTATGTAGTGTTTGGTTTTTTTTTTACTTTTAGGATGGTAACCAGGGTAAACATCGGGTTACTAAGTGCGGCCCTGTGCTTAGTTACCCGATGTTTACCCTGGTTACCAGTGAAGACATCGCTGGATCGGTGTCACACACGCCGATCCAGCGATGTCAGCAGGAGTCCAGCGACGAAATAAAGTTCTGGACTTTATTCAGCGACCAACGATCTCCCAGCAGGGGCCTGATCGTTGGTCGCTGTCACACATAACGATTTCATTAACGATATCGTTGCTACGTCACAAAAAGCAACGATATCGTTAACAATATCGTTATGTGTGAAGGTACCTTAAGTGATGCATCGCTGGAATTGGGATCTTTCTTCCTACATTATCTTTCTCTCAGATGAGATAGCGAAAACCTGCTGACAGATTCCCTTTAAATGCGGCGACATGCTGTGTGTAACATACATTGCTGTGTATGCAGTAGCGCCCACTTACTGCATTTATGTAGTGGCATGAAGTCTCCCCATGCTGCGCAGCCTTAATTCAGTTTTCGGATGACTGCTGTATTTCCAGGTTTCTTTTTACAGTTTATATCATCTCCCATACACCATTTACAGATTATAATGCTCCGCTTTCACTTTTTAAAGCCATTACATCTCACCACCCCCTAATTAATTACTCAGGTGGTGATTAATTCTTTTTCCTGCATTTTTTGGGGGAGGGGAAATAAAAGAAATCAAATGGCATTTATCTTTAGATTCATGAAAACTCTAGATATTCATACCCTGAATTATTTAATCTCCCCCAACACATACACTTTTGCTTTTCAAGCATAAGTTATAATTTAATTAAAAACTTCTGGCGCATTCCTGGTATTTTAAATATTAACGTGTTCCATGGATCACTTTCGATTATCCACCGTCGTGAAATTCCTGAAGATGTCACAATTTTAAGGTTCCTGAAGTTGCACTCAGAATTGTCTGTTGATGCAAGAGGGATTGTGATAATTACACACATCCATTAGTATCAGCAGAGGAGATAAACATCAGGGAGTCTTAATGGGCTTGTCTCGGTGACAGCCAGCAAAGAACACTTGACATAATTAAGGATAGATTTGATTCATTTGAAAATATACTCTCATTATAGGTGCCCAGTGGAAGTTGCACTAAAATTGTTAAATTCCCCAGAATAAGACTATAGCGGCTGGGAAGCTTTTGAAATCCGCTGTGGCAGTCATCGGAATTATTCACTCCTCTTTATGTCTTTCTGCTGTCAAGTTCACTTTGCGTTTCCTTGTACTGCGAGCTCTGGAAGAGACAACCTGTTGGCTCCTCTCTTGCAGATTGTGCGGAGGTACATCAAGGACTGGTTGGAGAGGAAGAAGCCTCCGTTTGGTGCCATTAGCAGCTGTGTCCTTCTCATGATCATCTACACAACCTTTTGTGATACGTTTTCTAACCCAAATATTGATCTGGACACCTTCAGTCTGGTTGTGATTATATTTATCAGTGAGTGCACTTTCTTTACTTTTTTTATATCAAAAATTTATCAAAGTTAAAGTATTGAGATCTGATTATAGTGCCAGCTAGGCAATCCTATATATCATCTACTGCCTAGAAAAGTCATATCTGAAACTACATGGTATAAATAATCATTTGCTAATAGTTACTGTGTTAATTGCTCCATTACAAGCAATGTTTATTGGTAATGAAAGGGGAAAAAAATGTATTTGTCTACTGTTTCCTGCAAATCTACCCAGCCGGTATGCTGCCTATAAAGTATCAATGACTAGCCCAAATTTATCAAAAGTGGAATTATTTTATCTAAGTTAAGGGGGTTGTCCATCCCCGAGTAAATATTTGTCAAGTAATGTGCACACTGTTAGGTTTTGGCTATGCGTGCCGGTTCCAGTGGTTATCCCGCGACCATATGATTTGCTTACCTGTAGTCATGTGCCAATTAGAGCCTCTGTGCTTGCTCAATAGAACATTCAGTGTAGCTGCAAATCTCATACTTGCGGTCGTGTGACAACAGCTGGAGCTGGCAGGCATAGCCGAAACCTACCAGTGTGCATTTTACAGGAGTGGACAACCCAAGCCTGGCGGCTAATTTATTGAAATAAGTTGCAACACAGTTATGACTGCAAGTATTTTTGATAAATTTGCCACATCAAGCATCACTTCCATCAACTTTCACAGCAGCAAAAAATAATGGCACTTGTTCGAATCTGCGTGAAGTAGGTGGAACTTTTTTTTCTTCTAATTTCTGTCATAGCAAACTACATCCTTACAGCTTAGTCGAGCTCTTACAGGGGGAGACTTTACACCAAACAATGTAACGTGAATGTGAGAGTAGTCTTCGCTTCCCTCTGCAGAGATGCTAAACTAGCGAGGAATGCTGGAAAGTTTTAGCTTTGACATTTGGAGTATTGTGACTGCTGCTCTGGACGAAGACGCAGGTTATAACGAAGGATCAGTCCATTAATTAAATATATTTCCAAAAGTGTCAAACTAGAGTCACTAATTCTATATGCAAACTGTAAAAAGTGTTGAATTTTGAATAGCTTACCCACTTACTGCCCTGTTCTGTAGATTGATTGTGATGGCAGCTGGTACTTGGTGTCAGAGACCTAAATGTACAGTGTTACAATGACTCAGCCTCCGAGCTTACACCATTAACGCCAGGTGTCAGCTATACCACACATACTCTGCTACAAAAGCCAGTATCTAAGATCCCACCATTAACATTAGTTATTAGCAACTACATCTAAGCAGTTTGACATATCAAGGAATACACTGCAATATGAATATTGGGATAAATAAATCCCAAATAAGAACTTTTTCCCCTTTACAAAATACCTAAAGTGGCTAAAAGTTATAAAATGGAAAAAAAAATTGTCGATAACACAAATTATACAATGATCATGTTATTTATCCTGAATAGATCATAACACAAACCATGCCAGAATTGCTGTAACTTGTTTATTCCATAGCCCAAAGAAGGAATACAAAGTTATCACCAAATTGGTATTAAAGGGGTTGTCTACTACTAGGGCGACCCCTTCTTGATCTAAATGATTGACCCCGATAAAATAAAACTGATTATATTCCCCTGCCGGAGCTGTTCCCGTGGTGTCGGCACTCACGTTCCTGGGGCCCTCGTGCGATTACGACACGTGAGCCTGGCGCCCAATCAGCACTGGTGTCATTGTCAAATTGAACATGAACAGGAAGTCGGGTCTGCGGCTGCTCTGTCTCTTCATCTTCCTCATCAATTCATACGAAGGCAATGACAGTGAATCCAGCGCTGATTGGGCACAGAGGTCATGTGTCATAACAACTGCACGAGAGCCCCAGGGATGCGAGTACCAACACTGCTGAAATGGCACGGGAGGGGAGGATAAGCTTTTTCATTTTATCAGCTCCAATACACGGTATTAAGAAATGGGTATGTAAACTTTTGATCAGGGTCATTTGGATGTTTTGAGTTGTCATTATGATTTAAAAAGAGAAAATGAATAGCTTCAACCAAACACTAACAATGAGTGGAGAAAAAGTTATGTTGTTATCATTCATATTCTCTGAAAAAAAGGCCAACAAAGCAAAAATTCTGCAGGGGTATGTAAACTTTTGAGCACAAATGTATATATAACTGGTGACTTTGTAAGCTTTTTAGAATAGAGCCCATAATCTCACGGCACGGGTGTCATGTTCCTTGCTAAGGTCATAAGGTCCTAGTGAGGTCATAAGGTCCTAGTGAATTTTCATGACGTTTTAATTCACAGTATGTAGCGGCAGTATGTACATGTGCGTGTCCCTGATAAAATTTGTGCCATCACCTGTTTATCTCTCTTTCAGTATTTTTTATCCAGCTGGCATTTATGCTTTTAACATTCCTGTTTTCTACTAGGTAAGTTCAATGTTGGTCATTTTGATGGAAATTGTCAATTCATGTACATGTGGCCCAAATACCATAACATCAGCACAGTATTGTTCCCATCACATAATAATTTATATACTGCTTACGTAAATGCTTGCTGAAATAATTAAGCGCTTCATCTAGATTTAAAGGGGTTGTCTGGTTTTGCTCACGTCTGTACTGAGTGAGCAGCGCTGATGACATAGCATATGCACACACTTGCTGGGACGCATGCACTATTTGCAGGTTTTGCAGACTTGTTCGATTCTAATGAATGGTAGAATTGTATAATACCTGCCAATCGTAGTTGCATCCTGGCAGGTATGTTTACACACTTTGTCCTTAGAGCCACAAAACTCCCAACAAACACTTCCGATTGTATTAATTCTCCATTAATAAGTCTCCATCTGGGGGCAGTCTTTGGGCCTAACAAATGACACACTAACATGCTGCAAAATACTGCGAGCTTTGACGCTGAATCTTCACTTCCCAGCCAGATGGAGGTCTCATCTAGTCCAGAATCTACATACATTTTCTGGCTTGGCTAATTAACCTTGGAGTAATGATTCATTTCTGTGTTTTACTTAGAGGTTGACCATTTTCTGTTTAGTGCAGCTTTCTTCACAAACTGACCAGCACATCTGTCCGTACAATGGCTGCTAAAGGATGAGCACACCTGTCCATCAACCGCCTCCAATTCTAAATAGTCTCATCCTTTCTATTTAGAGGAGGCTGATGGACAGATCTAGTCACACAATCCTCCATGACCAAATCTGTATTTTAGCTAGGAGAACACCACGTGCGACAATATTCTTGCCTGCAAGAAAAAACGATACTGTGCTGTAGCCCTAAAGGACCTCTGCATAAGACAGTGAAGTCCACCCTTCACTACATGGATCATGTACAATGAATCGGGCTCAGGCTTCTGTTATAAGAAGAAGTTATGAAATTGTGAAAGATTGTTATCTAGGCTGCCAATCATCCACTGAACAAGCAAAATGCTCCTTTATTGTAGAAAATATGATATGTACTTTACAAATCTGACATTGTCTCCTACAGTCATCTAGTTAATGGAAAAAGTCTGTTCATGAAGATCATACGTTTTTAAAACCCACTATTTCCAAATGTCTCAAAAGTCTACTCCTCTCTGTAGGCTTTGCTGCAATTAATCAAATCAAGGTCACGGCAACATTCACTAGAACTCTCAAAATTAAGAGTTGATTTGCACTGCACGGTGCGCAATGGTAAACTGCCGATCGGCAAAATGTTTACTGGTTAGTGGCTATTTAAACAGGCAGACACTATTTCAGACATGCAGAGAAGGATATGTAAGGCTATGTGCACATGTTGAGTATTTGCTTGCAGAAACTTCTGCATCTCTTGGCAGCAAAACGTGCTCTTTGCCACGTTTTTGTTGGAGTTTTGCATGCGTTTTTTGCATGCGTTTTTGCACAGCAATGAATTCTTTTTTTAAAATTGTTTTGTGATGTAATTTCTTGGTTCAACACCTTCTCTGTCATTCTGATGCAGTGGCATCAGGATAATGGGATTGACACCAAGCCCAAGGTTTAGTAATGAAAAGGTGTCAGCCAGACATCCTCATTACTAAACCTGTAAGTAAAGTGTTCAATACACACACACATTGTCAACAGCTTATTTAGGAGCCTTAACATAATGAACTTACATAGGCTGTAACTAAACAGCAACTGTCAGAAATCAGCGTGCACCACACGATACCTGTTAATTTTTATACAAAAAAAAAAAAGAAAAAAAAATTGGGCATCCGCATAATTTTCAGATCCAATAGAGGGAAATCCAACGGCTAGGGGCTGATGTTAATATTCTGGGAAGGAGCCAGTAGCCATAAAAGTTACCAGCCTATTAATATCAGCTCACAGCTGTTTGCTTAGCCTAGCTAGTTTACAGGGGGGACCCCAGAAAAAAAAGACGTAGGATCTCCTATAAAATCTAATGAGAAAAGGCTATGCAAACCTCTGTGGGCTGATATAAATATCCTAGGAAAGGGCAATGGTTATTGGCCCCCTCACTGACTAAAAACATCAGCTCTCAGACGCCCCAGAAATGGCGCATCAATAGGATGCCCTCGTGCGGAGTTGGGTTGATATCACCTTTGTATGACATCAAAATCAGAGGTTAGTAATGAAGAGGTGTCTATAACATGCCCACATTACTAACCCCATAGTGATATTATAAAAAAAACACACACCTAGAATAAAGTCCTTTATTTGAAATAATGACACAGACTGCTTTACTGAATCTAAATTAAAACATATTCACGTCATTGCCCAATCCACTGAAGCCATGGTCTCCTGTAATAAAAATAAAATAATAAACAACAATATACTTCACCTGTCCACCTAGAAGAAAATAATCTATAATGTTCCACGACGACCCTTATGACTTTGAGAGCAGCCGGCTACACACTGACACAGGAGGTAATCGTTCCTGCAGTGTGTAGCACTGAGAAAGTTCACTGGAGTTCATTAACTGCAGATCTCAGGTGATCTCACTTCTCACGCAGCTGTGGGGCCATAAGGGTATGTGTCCACGTGCAGAAAACGCTGCGTGTCTGACGCTGCATAGAGCCGCAGCGTCAGACACGCAGCGTCCAGATGTTACAGCATAGTGGAGGGGATTTAATGAAATCCCTTCTCCACTATGCGTGGTAACACGCACGCGGCGGCCCTGCGACTCCGGACATGCTGCACGTCTTTTCAGATCACAGCATGTCCGTATATCTTGCGGCGACGCTGCGTCGCCGCAAGATATAGCACAGGGCCCTATGGTGGGGAGCGATGATGCTGGATGTGTGCTATGAACACATCCGGCATCATCGCGTCCCAGAAAGGGGGCGGGGCTTACCGCAGAGCGGCTAAGCCGCTCCGACGATACCGCCGGCCATCCTGATCGTGGACACGCAGCCTAAGTGAGATCACCGAAACTCATCAGTTGATGAACTCGTGTAACCTCTCTCACGTCAGCTCAGCGCTATATCCTGTGGGAGGAGCGATGACGCTCCTATCAATGTGTAGCCGGCGGCCAGTTAGAGCAGTCACAAGTGAGAACGACATGGGACATTCTAAATTACATTGACTATGGCGGACAGGAGAGTATATCGCTGTTTATTATTTTGATTGTTTATAGGAGACATGGGCATCGTAAATTGGGAGTTAAGTTGAGTATGTTTATTTTATTATACATTTTTTTTATAATAGACATGGGCATCAGGGATTTATTAGGTGAGTATAATCTGTTTTTTATTTTTAATCGAATATGAATTTAATTATTTTACATGGTTTTTTTTGGTTTGTTTTAAGTTTGAGCACAGGTGCCAGGTGACGAGGGACCACTTTTCCCATCAGCGGCGCCTGCTATTACTGTTATCAGTGACATCAGGTGTCGGCTGATGGGAGTAGTAGTAGTCTCATCAACCAACGCCTGCTGACCTGCAGTAAACTTTTTACCACCGGTCACAGCTGCAGGGTCACGCTGATATGACAGCATGACCCCACAGTGCTGTGACAGCGGTAACGATCTTACCAGCGTTAGCGTTACTGCTGATCGGAACCACTGGTTCCCACAGATAGCGTGGGAAACACCATAGGAAGTCCATAAAACAAAAGCAAAAACTCAGGAAATCCGCAAACATTTTTATACCTGCGTTTTTGCTGTGGATTTGACAGACTCAATTGAAGTCATTGGGTGAAAAATGCTATAAATCTGCAGAAAGAATTGACATGCTGCAGAAAAAACATATACTGATCATGTGTACAGCACTTCAGGATTCTCATTGAATTAGCTGGCATAAGGATTCCCTAGCGTTTTTGTATCATTTCCGCTGTGAAAAAACACAGCAAAAACACTCCGAAAACAGCCTAACAGATTGTTTAGTGCGCAAAGACTGCCATTGTCGGCACCATGAGTCCACCTAATAATACAGGGTGATGCGCTGCTGTGAATGATTATCTTTTGTGCAGCACAAAAGAAAAAAAGTGTCATTCAATGAATTAGCACTATGCTTGGCTTTTCTAATGGAACATATTTTAATGGTTGAAAATGTTTCCTTTTGCTTTATATATGTGCTTTTAAACTTTAGTAATTTATACTTGGTTTTCTTGCAGTAAAAACACTGGCTTCACACCAGCAGACACAGTTGCAATAGTATTTTGTTCAACACATAAATCACTCACATTAGGTAAGTTATGGTCTGAATGAAACATGCTTTGAAATGTGTATGAAACATCTCTATTTTTATTTTGTATTTTTTTTAACAATTATATGAATAAAAACAATTTTTAGCAATTTGAATTAGATGTTTCCTCTCTTTAGATAGTTTCTTTAAAAAAATAAATGAATAAAACTTTGATGTCTTCAATAATGTCTGTGTGCTGCAAAGAAGTAAGAGCAAAATTTGCCTGTGTGTGTGCCGAGTATGGGTATACCATAGCAGCTAGTCTGTGCCCACTTGTTCCCAGAGAACTAAAGATCAGAGAATCAGCAGAGGAGAAAACTGATGCTAAATGCAGAATAGAAGTCCTATAATGGCCATATAGTGTTACTCCTCATGTGTACACACCGTATGGCACCTTATTATTTATTATAGCGCCATTTATTACATGTGAGGATGGGTATACATAATATAAAACAAATACAATAATCTTAAACAATACAAGTCATGACTGGTAGGAGAGACGACCTTGTCCACGAGGGCTCACAATCTACAAGGGTTGGGTGAGGAGACAGGAGGTGAGGGTAGAGCTGGTCGTGCAGTGGTTTCGTGGGTTGGTGGTTACTGCAGGTTGTAGGCTTGTCGGAAGAGGTGGGTCTTCAGGTTCTTTTTGAAGGTTTCCATGGTAGGCGAGAACTTGATATATTGGGGTAGAGGGTTCCAGAGTATGAGGGAAGCACGGGAGAAATCTTGTATGCGATTGTGGGAAGAGGAGATAAGAGGGGAGTCGAGATGACTTGTCACCTTGTCTCCCGACAGCCACATCCCGACTAGAGGTGCGCAGGCCTGCTCAATACAAGTGAATTGAGCGAGGCCGCACACGTCTGGTTTGATTGTGACTGGAAGTATGAATATCGCATGTTTTCAGTCACATGACTGCCCAGTCTCGCCACCAACACCGTAGAATCCTGACGGTTCACAATTTTGCAACCTCTTAGTGACTGCAGGCTTTCGTGCCAAACCCCTTTAAAATAGAAGCACGTATCTTAATCTTGCGAATATAAATACTACAATGTGAGACCAAACAATACTGCATTACAGGGGGAGATGTTGTAGTGCCCTTTAGATTGTAGACAGGTATAACAGCAGCGGTGATAAGAGAGACATTTAGTGTCATCACCTAACTCTTTCTTTCATATTCTGGTTTGTACAGCAGGCAAAGAGGAGTAGATCTAAACATGCACTGCCCTCTGTTGATTCATTTCTTTTATTAGTATGTTTGCCATTGATTGATTAGTACTTGATATTAGGACTTTTCTTCTATTGATTGATTGCGGATGAAGTGACTATTTGACCTTTAATTATGAAGCTCCACATTGAAAATGACATTGAGCTATAGCTTCTTGTAATCCTGCTGGAATACCCGGCAGGAAGCCATTTGGAGTTCATTCAGGATGATCGAGAATGCCTCGAGAAAGCCGAGTACTATCACTTGAACACCTCAGAAACCAAAAAAATCACTCTATAATGGAGTCTTAGCTGCTGATTTGCCCATGTAAATCACCGGAAATGTAATGTGTCGTAATTGTATCAGGAAAAAAAACTTGATGGATATTCTGCACAAATTTATAGTGGAAAGGTAAAAGCTGAGCCGTACAATTGCTGTCAGAGGAAAGTGAATACATAAATAGTGTAGATGTTATTCATAGAGGATAGGTAATGGTAATACACACACCTTTCTTATCCTCTAATATACTTCTAATGAGTATTTAGCTCTTTTGTGGTCTTTTCTGTTTCATGTGTTTGTGATCTGATTATGACTGTGATATTTTGGAACAGATATGTAAATTTCTATATATTACTGCTTGATCATGTTCTAACTCCCATTATGCTCATTCATTTTTTATTAAGATTTCTAGGAACATTGGATCTTTATCTATGATTAAGGGCGGACACAGCTGAAAATGCGTAGGATCCGCTTATGCCTTCAGCACATGGCTACATGAGTTTTTAGCTCTGATTCAATAAATGAATGACGTTGGGTGCTGGAATTTTATCAACTTTTTGGAAGCAGAACTAGAACATAGTTTAAAATAATATATATTGTGATGTAAAATCACTTTGGTACCACATCAAGAACAATATCAGGACCTAAAACTGGTTCCTCAGGTGTCCGATTGTTTTCTAGTATTGGCAAATTGTAATACTGGGAGACAGCCCCCCCAGGGATGCAGCATAGAGGATCAGATAAGCCAACTGTAAAAATGGTACAGTTCACATGTATAGGTATTAAGCATGGGATCTTGATAGAAATGGTGTGAATTGATTTGCATGGCCAGGTCAGCAATCTTACCTTACAGCTTCCATGACTCCTCTTTTTATGTGATATGATGCACATGTGATGTCGCTGCAGGTTCACTAATCAAAAGAGGAGCTGTGGATTCTGGGAGGTAGGAAATAGTTGTCAGGAAACCCGTCTGACGGCCACAGAATAATGACCTGGCCGCTAGATTGAATCCGGTGAATCAGTTCGCACCAATTGCAGTTCTTTGGTAATAATTCATAACTATTTGTTTACCATGGTTAAAATTGCTGAGCAGTATGTCACAGGTGAGTTCAGAGATCTGACCTGAAGATTATTAAAGGGGTTAATACGCCTTTAAAAGTGATGATATTGTAAGTAGGACAAAGTTGCAACACCACACACAGGTGCTGCTAAAAAAAAATATGGCTGGTCTAGAAAGCAATGAAAGGGACATGGCAGCAGTGGGTGCACAGTAGCCGCATTGATCAGCGGATTACGGGTGGGCTGATGGCCACACCTAAGGACAGGCCCTATACCACAAATGACATGTACCAGAATGGCAGACGTTGGATACTGTCTCAAGGGGATTGTTTTGCATTCAGCTCTACAAGATTATTACTTTAACTAGATGTCTGTTTTATCAACCTTCTTTAACTGCATTAACCCAATTTCCAGTGCATAATGGTTTCCCAATGTGTTCAGTATTTTACACCTGTAATTGCTAGTTTCTTATTACTATTACTTTATTACACTTTCCTTATTATTACACTTTCCTTATTATTACACTTTCCTTTTTAACATTATTACTAATTATATTTATGAGCTTCATACTCTTGCAACAAAATCCACTCAAAGGAATACATTTGCATTCTTACACTGACTCTCCATTTAAAGCTGTTATGTATTTCTCTTTTTTACGGCTTTAATTAGAACTCCTGCCAGGATCCTGCGGTGCCATCACCTGTCCCAATCTCACATTGTAGTGTGCATTACATTATGACTATACTAAACCGGTAACAATCGTTTCGAACTTTATTATAACAATACTACAAAGATTTCATCAAGATAAGTTTATAATTTTTAAAACAATATTGGTCTACAAATGGCACAAATGCTGGATTAGGTGTTAGGTGCAAATTAGGCTGCATTTACATTGAAAGATTATTATTTATCGGGTGAAATGATATTTTGCGCCACGCAAAAGATCATTCTTGGCAGTACGTTGTTCTGTGTAAACATGATTCGCACTTTCGAGAACAATGGCAGCCTGTGCACCTTGGTAATCTATTACAGAATCCCCCCTAAACGTGACGATACCGCAGTGCCGAGGAGCCCATCCCGGCCAGGGATAGCCGGGGGACCCCCGAGCCCCCGGCGGGTAACGCCGCACGCCCCGTGGACCGGAGAGCGGCCGGAAGCCCCGCCGCCTCTCTCCCGGAGCGCACCGCAAGTTTCGCTGGGAACCCGGTGCTAAATCATTCGTAGACGACCTGCTTCTGTCCTGCCAGGATCCTGCGGTGCCATCACCTGTCCCAATCTCACATTGTAGTGTGCATTACATTATGACTATACTAAACCGGTAACAATCGTTTCGAACTTTATTATAACAATACTACAAAGATTTCATCAAGATAAGTTTATAATTTTTAAAACAATATTGGTCTACAAATGGCACAAATGCTGGATTAGGTGTTAGGTGCAAATTAGGCTGCATTTACATTGAAAGATTATTATTTATCGGGTGAAATGATATTTTGCGCCACGCAAAAGATCATTCTTGGCAGTACGTTGTTCTGTGTAAGCATGATTCGCACTTTCGAGAACAATGGCAGCCTGTGCACCTTGGTAATCTATTACAGAGCTATTAAAAATTGCTCAGTGCACATCGATTACTGCAGTCTACATGTGTAAACAGTTTATTAAAAGTGATGAACCCTTCCTGTAAAAAACGCTATTAATCTGCAGGTTAATAAGGTTCTAAAGCTGTGCGGCTGCCACACTGAAAAGCCTAGCTATCGGGGGGAAATTGGCTTTATTATAGAGGCGCAGCTTCAGTCACTGCTCCATAGTAATGGGCGGCAGCTGTAACCACACCCCAGCACTGACTGAAATCCAGCTCAAGAGAGCATCAGTGCAGAACCGGCTGTCAGTCAGCGCCAAGGCGTGGTTACAGCTGCTGGTCACTATCTACTGAGCAGTGACTGAAACCGCCCCGGCCTTGTCTTTGTGATTGAAAGCTGGAAGCTGCTGGTGAAGAATAAAGTTGATTTCTTCCCAGTAGCCAGACTTTCAGTATGGCAACTGCACGGCTCCAGAACACAATTAACCTGCAGATTGACCCCATATCTGCAGGTTATTAGCATTTTGGGACATGACAGGTTCCCTTTAAATAACTACCGGTCAGTGGTCATTTAGTGCCACTGATGTCAGTGTAAACGAACCCTTACTTTCGGCTAATACATTTGTTTTTAGGCATCACCTGGGTATTTTTATGCTATGTTGATTTGTGCAATTTTAAAGGGAACCTCGGCATGATTGTTCTCAGTAACCTACAGACAGTGTAGTGCCATCTTGCTACAAAAAAAAAAAAACCTCTTCCAAGATGGCACCACCTTAGTGGAGACAATTTTTTTTTCTCTAGCAAGATGGGTCCACCTGCGCAGTAGCTGCTATCGGTGATCCTACAGATGCTACTGCGCCAGTGGCGCCATCTTGGAGAAGGCTTTTTTTTTTTCTCCAGCAAGATGGCACCGCCTGTGCAGTAGCAGCTATCTGATCACCGATAGCTGCTACTGCGCAGACGCGGTCGGTGCCATTTTCAAACTGATTTTTTTTTTAAGGTATTTATGGATGCCATCAAAAAGAATAATTAAATACACATTATGGATGCGATTATGGTGCGGCGCCGGTGCCTGCCTGCAGAAAGATCTTTTTTTTTTTTTTTTCCTTTCTTTTTTTAAATATATATAATATTCATTATGTAAACTAGGGGGCAGGTCAGTGGGTGATCAATGACTTGTCAGAAGCCATACTGGTAAATACCTATTCAGAGCACATGAAGACCCCACTATGCACGAGCATATCATTAGCTCAAAACTGAAAATAAAGATTAACCCCTTAACGACCGCCGATACGCCTTTTAACGGCGGCCGCTAAGGGTACTTAAACCACAGAAAAAGTAAATAGCGCCCCCCAGAGTCGGATTTTCTCCGGGGTCTCGGCTGCCGGGGATAGCCGAGACCCCAGAGAACATGATTCGGGGGTTTTTTTACCGACCCCGCATTTGCGATCGCCGGTAATTAACAGTTTACCAGCGATCGCAAGAAGAAAAAAAAATGCGATTTCTTTTTAATTTCTCTGTCCTCTGATGTGATCGCACATCAGAGGACAGAGAAAAGGGGTCCCAGGTAGCCCGCCAATACTTACCTGACTCCCCCGGTGCTCCTCGTGGCTCCCGATGGGCGCCGCCATCTTCAAAATGGCGGGCGCATGTGCAGTGCCCCCGCCGGCCCGCATCGGGAGAATCTTTGGGGTCTCTGCTGCCGGGGGTAGCCGAGACCCCAAAGAACATGATCGGGGTCGGTTTTACTGACCCCTGTTTTGCGATCGCCGGTAATTAACTGTTTACCGGCGACCGCAAAAAAAAAAAAAGCAAAGTGTAATTCTCTGTTCTCTGATGTGATCGCACATCAGAGGACAGAGAAATAGGGGGATTCGGGGACCCTATTATACTTACCGGTGTCCCTGGGTCCTCCTGCTGCTCCTCCTGGCCGCCGGCGTCTTCTTGGCAAAAGAAATTGGCGGACGCATGCGCAGTGCGCCTGCCATCTGTTGCCATCTGCCGGCCGGCAGGAGAAGAGCAGTTGGGGCTAAAATTAGGGTTAGGTTTAGGCTAGGGTTAGGGCTAGCGTTAGGGCTAGGGTTAGGGTTCGGGCTAAATTGAGGGTTAGGGTTAGGGCTAAACTTAGGGTTAGGGTTGGGGCTAAATTTAGGGTTAGGGTTGGGGCTAAATTTAGGGTTGGGGCTAAATTTAGGGTTAGGCTTCTTTCACACTTACGTCGGTACGGGGCCGTCGCAATGCGTCGGCCGGACATACCGACGCACGTTGTGAAAATTGTGCACAACGTGGGCAGCGGATGTAGTTTTTCAACGCATCCGCTGCCCAATCTATGTCCTGGGAGGAGGGGGCGGAGTTACGGCCACGCATGCGCGGTCAGAAATGGCGGACGCGATGTACAAAAAAAGTTACATTGAACGTTTTGTGCCGATGGTCCGCCAAAACAACTGATCCAGTGCACGACGGACGCGACGTGTGGCCATCCGTCACGATCCGTCGGCAATACAAGTCTATGGGCAAAAAACGCATCCTGCGGGCACATTTGCAGGATCCGTTTTTTGTCCAAAACGACGGATTGCGACGGATGCCCGTGGCTACGATCGCTCTGATTGGCAGTTTCACTTTCAACAGCCAATCAGAGCGATTTGTAATATTTCACCTAAAAAACTGGTGAAATATTACAATCCAGCCATGGCCGATGCTGCAATATCATCGGCCATGGCTGGAAACACTAATGTGCACCCACCCCACCGATCGCCCCCCCAGCCCCCCGATCTGTAGTCCGCTCCCCTCCATCCTGTGCTCCGCTCCCCCGTCCTCCTGTCCGCTCCCCCCGTGCTCCAATCAAACCACCCCGCACTCCGATCCCCCCCCGCACAGCGATCCCCCCGTGCTCCGATCCACCACCCCCGCACAGCGATCCCCCACCCCGTGCTCCAATCCCTCACCCCGTGTTCCGATCCACCTCCCCGTGCTCCGACGCCTCCCCCCCCCCCCCCGTGCCCTGATCTCCCCCCCTTATACTTACCCGGCCTCCCGGTGTCCGTCCGTCTTCTTTGCTGGGCGCCACCATCTTCCAAAATGGCGGGCGCATGTGCAGTGCGCCCGCCGAATCTGCCGGCCGGCAGATTCGTTCCAAAGTGAGTTTTGATCACTGAGATAGGTTATATCTCAGTGATCAAAATAAAAAAAAAGTAAATGACCCCCCCCCCCTTTGTCACCCCGATAGGTAGGGACAATAAAAAAAAATAAAGAATTTTTTTTTTTTGTTCCACTAATGTTGGGGTAAGAACTAGGGTTAGGGGTAGGGTTAGGGTTCGGTATATGCACACATATTCTGGTCCTCTGCGGATTTTTCCGCAGAGGATTTGATAAATCCGAAGTGCTAAACCGCTGTGGATTTATCGCAGATTTACCGCGGTTTCTCTGCGCATTTCACTGCGGTTTTACAACTGCGATTTTCTATTGGAGCAGTTGTAAAACCGCCGCGGAATCCGCAGAAAGAAGTGACATACTGCGGAATGTAAACCGCTGCGTTTCCGTGCAGTTTTTCTGCAGCATGTGTACAGCGATTTTTGTTTCCCATAGGTTTACATTGAACTGTAAACTCATGGGAAACTGCTGCGGATCCGCAGCGTGTGCACATACCTTTAGAATTAGGCTATGTGCACACGGTGCGGATTTGGCTGCGGATCCGCAGCAGTGTTCCATCAGGTTTACAGTACCATGTAAACATATGGAAAACCAAATCCGCTGTGCCCATGGTGCAGAAAATACCACGCGGAAACGCTGCGTTGTATTTTCCGCAGCATGTCAATTCTTTGTGCGGATTCCGCAGCGTTTTACACCTGTTCCTCAATAGGAATCCGCAGGTGAAATCCGCACAAAAAACACTGGCAATCCGCAGGTAAAACGCAGTGTCTTTTACCCGCGGATTTTTCAAAAATGGTGCTGAAAAATCTCATACGAATCCGCAACGTTGGCACATAGCCTTAGGGTTAGGGTTGGAATTAGGGTTGTGGTTAGGGTTAGGGGTGTGTTGGGGTTAGGGTTGTGGTTAGGGGTGTGTTGGGGTTAGGGTTGTGATTAGGGTTACGGCTACAGTTGGGATAAGGGTTAGGGGTGTGTTGGAGTTAGAATTGAGGGGTTTCCACTGTTTAGGCACATCAGGGGGTCTCCAAACGCAACATGGCGCCACCATTGATTCCAGCCAATCTTGTATTCAAAAGGTCAAATGGTGCTCCCTCACTTCCAAGCCCCGACGTGCGCCCAAACAGTGGTTTACCCCCACATATGGGGTACCAGCATACTCAGGACAAACTGCGCAACAATTAATGGGGTCCAATTTCTCCTGTTAGCCTTGAGAAAATAAAAAATTGCTTGCTAAAACATCATTTTTGAGGAAAGAAAAATGATTTTTTATTTTCACGGCTCTGCGTTGTAAACGTCTGTGAAGCACTTGGGGGTTCAAAGTGCTCACCACATATCTAGATAAGTTCCTTTGGGGGTCTAGTTTCCAAAATGGGGTCACTTGTGGGGGTTTCTACTGTTTAGGCACACCAGGGGCTCTGCAAACGCAACGTGACGCCCGCAGACCATTCCATCAAAGTCTGCATTTCAAAAGTCACCACTTCCCTTCTGAGCCCCGACGTGTGCCCAAACAGTGGTTTACCCCCACACATGGGGTATCAGCGTTCTCAGTAGAAACTGGACAACAACTTTTGGGGTCCAATTTCTCCTGTAACCCTTGGGAAAATAAAAAATTCTGGGCTAAAAAATTATTTTTGAGGAAAGAAAACGTATTTATTATTTTCACGGCTCTGCGTTATAAACTTCTGTAAAGCACTTGGGGGTTGAAAGTGCTCACCACATATCTAGATAAGTTCCTTTGGGGGTCTAGTTTCCAAAATGGGGTCACTTGTGGGGGGTTTCTACTGTTTAGGCACACCAGGGGCTCTGAAAACGCAATGTGACGCCCGCAGACCATTCCATCAAAGTCTGCATTTCAAAAGTCACTACTTCCCTTCTGAGCCCCGACGTGTGCCCAAACAGTGGTTTACCCCCACACATGGGGTATCAGCGTACTCAGGAGAAATTGGACAACAACTTTTGGGGTCAAATTTGTCCTGTTACCCTTGGGAAAATAAAAAAATTGCGGGCTAAAAAATCATTTTTGAGAAAACAATTTTTTTTTTTTATTTTCATGGCTCTGCGTTATAAACTTCTGTGAAGCACTTGAGGGTTCAAAGTCCTCACCACACATCTAGATTAGTTCCTTTGGGGGTCTAGTTTCCAAAATGGGGTCACTTGTGGGGGAGCTCCAATGTTTAGGCACACAGGGGCTCTCCAAACGCGACATGGTGTCCGCTAATGATTGGAGCTAATTTTCCATTTAAAAAGCCAAATGGCGTGCCTTCCCTTCTGAGCCCTGCCGTGCGCCCAAACAGTGGTTTACCCCCACATATGGGGTATCTGCGTACTCAGGACAAACTGGACAACAACATTTGTGGTCCAATTTCTCCTATTACCATTGGCAAAATAGGAAATTCCAGGCTAAAAAATCATTTTTGAGAAAAGAAAAATTATTTTTGATTTTCATGGCTCTGCATTATAAACTTCTGTGAAGCACCTGGGGGTTTAAAGTGCTCAGTATGCATCTAGATAAGTTCCTTGGGGGGTCTAGTTTCCAAAATGGGGTCACTTGTGGGGAGCTCCAATGTTTAGGCACACAGGGGCTCTCCAAACGCGACATGGTGTCCGCTAACAATTGGAGCTAATTTTCCATTCAAAAAGTCAAATGGCGCTCCTTCCCTTCCGAGCCTTACCATGTGCCCAAACAGTGGTTTACCCCCACATGTGAGGTATCGGTGTACTCGGGAGAAATTGCCCAACAAATTTTAGGATCCATTTTATCCTGTAGTCCATGTGAAAATGAAAAAATTGAGGCTAAAATAATTTTTTTGTGAAAAAAAAGTACTTTTTCATTTTTACGGATCAATTTGTGAAGCACCTGGGGGTATAAAAGGGCTCACTATGCATGTAGATAAGTTCCTTGGGGCGTCTAGTTTCCAAAATGGGGTCACTTGTGGGGGAGCTCCAATGTTTAGGCACACAGGATCTCTCCAAACGTGACATGGTGTCCGCTAAAGAGTGCAGCCAATTTTTCATTCAAAAAGTCAAATGGCGCTCCTTCCCTTCCAAGCCCTGCCGTGCGCCCAAACAGTGGTTTACCCCCACATATGCGGTATCAGCGTACTCAGGACAAATTGGACAACAACTTTCGTTGTTCAGTTTCTCCTTTTACCATTGGGAAAATAAAAAAATTGTTGCTGAAAAATCATTTTTGTGACTAAAAAGTTAAATGTTCATTTTTTCCTTCCATGTTGCTTCTGCTGCTGTAAAGCACCTGAAGGGTTAATTAACTTCTAGAATGTGGTTTTGTGCACCTTGAGGGGTGCAGTTTTTAGAATGGTGTCACTTTTGGGTATTTTCAGCCATATAGACCCCTCAAACTGACTTCAAATGTGAGGTGGTCCCTCAAAAAAATGGTTTTGTAAATTTCGTTGTAAAAATGAGAAATCGCTGGTCAAATTTTAACCCTTATAACTTCCTAGCAAAAAAAAATTTTGTTTCCAAAATTGTGCTGATGTAAAGTATACATGTGGGAAATGTTATTTATGAACTATTTTGTGTCACAAAACTATCTGGTTTAACAGAATAAAAATTCAAAATGTGAAAATTGCGAAATTTTCAAAGTTTTCGCCAAATTTCCGTTTTTATCACAAATAAACACAGAATTTATTGACCTAAATTTACCACTAACACGAAGCCCAATATGTCACGAAAAAACAATCTCAGAACCGCTAGGATCCATTGAAGCGTTCCTGAGTTATTACCTCATAAAGGGACACTGGTCAGAATTGCAAAAAACGGCAAGGTCTTTAAGGTCAAAATAGGCTGGGTCATGAAGGGGTTAAGTTCCCCACAAGTTCCAAAACATCATTAACCCATTGAGTTAAGGACTCCACCAAACCTCTGAATAGTGACGTCTGGCACCAAGTTGTGTGGTAAGTTACAGGACCTAAGTTGGGGCCTTCATTGGACTTGTTTATCCAGTTCCTAAACATTTTAGAGTTTTTTTTTGTTTAACCCCTTTAATTAAACCTGAATGTCTACACTTCAATTGCATCTTAGGTGTTTCTTTTTAAATCAATAATAGTGGCATACAGAGTCCAAATCACGGAGATTCAGTCACTGTCCAAATATTTCTGGACTTAACTGTATATACACAGCCCTTTACAACTGGGAAGCAATACCAGTAGAAAATGAGCATCAATAAACAAAGTGAGAGGGAACAGGACCCTTCCTGAAGAAAATGATGATGGGAAGGACAGGAAATAATTAAAACAAAATATTTACTTTTGTTGCCCTTTACATTAAACAATGGCTTTGATGGCTAATCCATAACCCATCCGAAGACTCGGGTGTACACAAACTAATATACGGTAGTCCAGAAGACATTTATGGCATTTCTAACTTTGACAGTTGTCACTTTTCATTCTTAACACAAGAAGAAGAGGTGATAGGCTTGTGCTAATGTGGCAAGAACGTTTCTTACAATTAAGAAGTTGAAGTAAAACAATCCTAGAATATAGTCAAATGCTCACTCTAGTTACAATATTAATTTGCTTCACGGTAATTAATGCAACGTGTAAATGAATAAAGATAAAGCAAGTCCTTACATAGAAAAGTCAGTCAGAGCTGATGGAAGCTGGTGATTCATGCCATGGAAGAGTTTCTGCATCTGATGGACCACAGATTTCCAGGAAAAAGGAAAGCAACACAGTTCTCTGGTAGACAGCAGTGCAGTACTTATTAAGGCTACTTTCACACTTCCGTCTTATGGCCTACGTCGCAATGCGTCGTTTTGGAGAAAAAACGCATCCTGCAAAGTTGCCCACAGGATGCGTTTTTTCTCCATAGACTTGCATTAGCGACGCATTGTGACGTATGGCCACACGTCGCATCCGTCGTACAACGGATGCGTTGTGTTTTGATGGCCGCGACGCACAAAAAAAGTTCAATGTAACGTTTTTTGTGCCGACAGGTCCGCCATTTTCAACCGCGCATGCGCGGCTGAAACTCCGCCCCCTTCTCCCCGGAGCTCACAATGGGCAGCGGATGCGTTGTAAAACTGCATCCGCTGCCCATGTTGTGCTAAATTTAGCACAACGTCCGTCGGTACGTCACAGCTATGGGGGAGAACATTTAGCACCGGCAGACAGCATTATAGTAGAGGTAGCACTTAATGGGTTGCTGAGACCTTTTTTCTTCCACAACCAGGCTCAGTATGGCCTATGAATAGAAATAAATATGGTATGTATACCGTATTTTTCCGACCATAAGACGCACTTTTTTTCCTCCAAATTTGGGAGGAAAGTGTGGGTGCGTCTTATGGTACGGATGTAGCATGTGGGGAGGGGGGCAGCAGTGAGTGGGATCGCACTGTTATCCCACTTCAGGATGTCCCCGCTGCCCAGAATCAGCGCTGGAGAAACCATGTGCTCCCGATGATTAAGTGCAGTGAATATTCATTAGCGGCTCCCCGCCCACCTATCAGCTGAGCGGTGAGCAGGGAGCAGCAAATGCTTAAGAAGCAGGGACACACATGGCTTCTCCAGCGCTGATTCCTGCAGCAGCTGGGCAGGTCTGTGTGTCTGGGGGAGAGGAGGCAGCAGCAGGGGCCAAGGGAGAAAGGAGATGGCTGCATACCTGCCTGCCATGCCTGGGCTGGACGCTGAGTTCTGTGCAGGAGGACCTGTGATGATGTCAGGAGTGGGCGGGCTGGAGCATCACATGGCAGCTCAGAGCCCTCCCTCTTCTTGACATCATCACAGGTCCTTCAGGCTCTCCAGTCTCCACTAGAATCTGCAGCTTCCTCATAACCTGTGCTGTGGAAAGGAAAGCAGTCATGGGATGCTCCAGCTTTAACCTCACCACAGTGTGGCTGGCTGCCACATTTAAGAGGTTAGTCTTTACAAAACACAATAAAGCACTCTGCCACTCCTTTGGTGAACTATAACTCCCAGCATGTCATAGGATCTGCAGGACATGCTGGGAGTTATAGTTCTCCCATGGGATTTTAAAGCAGCACTCCAGTGTTATTTTGCAGTGCTGGAGTGGTGCTTTAAATATAAGCCCTGTGCCCCCATTCTTATACTCACCCTCCAGCATCTTCATATAGTGCTTTACAGACACCACACTGGTCCCGCAGCTTCCAACATAATAACATACTATTATATATAATAACACCACATATAGTAGTATGTCATTTATGTTATTAAATATTTTACCACATTTTTTAGCTTCAAATATTTTTTTTCCCTATTTTCCACCTCTAAAACCTGGGTGCGCCTTATAGTCCGGTGCGTCTTATAGTCCGAAAAATACGGTATGTGTGTTTACATATATATGCTCATCTATTGATGTGTCGCTACTGCTCAGTACTGTCTGAGATTCCGAGCTTCCTCTTCCAACAGGGATGGAGTCTGAGTGCTACAGTCAGTCACTGGGTGCAGTGGGAACCTACACTTTATTTTCAGACCGCACTGGACCAAGTGAAAAAAGTATCCATTGATTTTGCTTGTCCATAATGTGTGGTACTGATTGACGGTTCCTTGGAGCCAATCAAAGGCAATTTACTAGAGGAAAGCCCCATGCACATCTTCCAGCTAATCGAATTAATGTTTGTTTGTTTTTTGTTAAAATAACCCCACAAGTGAAATTATAAGTTGAAAATGGTGTAACCCCGGGCCATTATACCTTGAGTGAGTACTTATATAAATAAGGAGGGGGTGACCGCTTATTTTGATATGGATGCGAGACATTCAGCCAGTTGGTAAACTATGCATTAAGCTAGATTTAGACTGCGCGATTATGAGCTCTCGTCTCTCCATAATCAGACAGTGTGAACGGGCTGCTGATCACCTGACAATTGAGCAAAATGCTCTGTCATTGAGTGAAATGATCTTTTAATTTGCTTTAAATCATTATTCTCTGCAGCACATCCCGTTGTGTATATGGCATGTGCTGCCGAGAACAATGGCAGCCTGTGGCACATATCATTCCATTGCCGTGCACTTAGCCTATTTTTTTTTTTACAGCATTACTTATCAAATAATCACCAACAAGCAAGCAAGTAGTGGATAAATGGTCGTTTAACGGCACCAGTTGGGTGGTGTAAACCTGCCCCTAGTCTAGTGGAATAATTTGTTAGCATATTATCCCGAGTACTTCTGCGATAGCCTTTTCCTATGATGTGCTATTCCAGATATATATTATTTTGTGTTAGCGAGCACTTAGACTAAACAGATGATCTAATCTTCTTCTAAATATTGTATTTTCTGGCTAGAGCTTCTGCTGTATGTTTCTCTAAGCATTGGTGACAGGTAGATTTAATAACAATCTAGAGAGGTAAATTACAAGTTTACAAGTCAGGAGACATAGGAATACTTTCCGCAGCCCGCTTCCCATCCAGAAGAAAGCACTGTGTATCTGTTACCTCCGTCTTCCACCCAGCATATAAATCCTTTGATTCCAGCATTTCTCAGATGTGTCCAGAAATGTCACCAAAGGCTTTACTTCCTGATGCCTCCTATTCATCTGTACATACTGCTAGCAGTAGGATTTTATTAATATTTAGAAAGTTTGCCTCCAGCAGTACTAAAGTGAGCATCAGAGAAACAACAGTTGTTTACCACGTTTGAACTGAAGGATCTCGCCCCAGAGATATGCTTTCACTTGAAGTGTACATCTTTCAATCTCGGCTCCCAACAAAGAGACGCATGAATAACAATTGTCATTTCTGGGCCGTACCTCTCCAATTATTTATTTGGTTTGTGTCTTCCAAGAAATGCGCATAATGGGGACAGACACTCAAAGCCCGATTGCTACTTTTAATGACAGCACGCTCACATGTCTCTGTGACATGCGTGTGTACATAAAAAGAATAGAATAAACAGCCTGCTAAGAGGATATTGTTAATGGCATTAACCTCCTTTGCTGGGGCATATCCACGAGCATCTCTAGATGGAGATGTTCTTTTTTTTTTGCCACCTCTTTTGTAGCTCTTTAAAACACTAGTGCTTCCAGACATGTATGTTAAGACATCAGTTCTTTACATGTCACCCACATGATGGCAGCTAAATGTGCCTGACTGGATGTCGCCGCCCTAGGCAGTGACTATTGATATCAGGGTGGAAAGATATAGCAGACGACTGTTCTCATTATTCACTGGTAAAATAATGATTAATATACCGTAGGTTTTACAATGACCTGGTTAATGATGACTGCACTTGTTACAGTTACTGCCTGCTATATTTTGTTTAGGGCAGGGGTGTCAAACTGCATTCCTCGAGGGCCGCAAACCATGCGGGTTTTCAAGATTTCCTTAGCATTGCACAAGGTGCTGCAATCATTATATGTGTAGGTGATTAAATTATCACCTGTGCAGTACAAGGAAATCCTGAAAACATGACCTGTTTGCAGCCCTCGAGGAATGCAGTTTGACACCCCTGGTTTAGGGGTTGTTCCATAAACCACATTTCTCACCTAACCATAGCATAGATAATAAATGTATGATTGGTGGGTGTCCAGTTGTTGAGACCCTTCCCAGTGATCCTGGTGGGCCTTTGTAAATAGAGCTGTAGTGAGCATGTGCAACTATCACCATCATAGACAGCGAATAAATCGGTGGTCTCACATGCTCACTACCATCCCATTCACACAAAAGAAATGAGGATGGACTTCCATCCATCTTAAATTGATCATCTATACAGTGTAATCAAAATTATTCAACCCACCATTGGCAATTAGGCTTATTATCCACATTTACAAACGTTCTACTATTTGCAACAAACCAAAAGAAAACAGAAATATTTACACATTGCAGCACAATTATAAGGCCATATTCACACGTTCAGTATTTGGTCAGTATATTACATCAGTATTTGTAAGCCAAAACCAGGAGTGGAACAAATAGAGGAAAAGTATAATAGAAACATATGCACCACTTCTGTATTTATCACCCACTCCTGGTTTTGGCTTACAAATACTGATGTAAAATACTGACCAAATACTGAAGATGTGAACGTGGCTGAATAGTAGGTTTTACAAATTAAGCGTAAAATGACACTTTCAGTGACTACTGCAATCTCCGAGTTGTTCACCTCCTTCATGACATTAGCCCTTAATAGAGCACCGTTGGCTTCTGTGACCTGCTGCAAACATGGTGCATAGCCAGAAATCAGTGTATGAGGAAATCATTCATCATGGCCAGTGGCCTTCAATTCACACATGTTGTTGGGATTGCATGATGCATCCACTTTCCGATAGATGCTACTGCACATGCGCCGCCTCCGGTGCCATTTTGTTGTGTAAAAATTTTTTGAGCTGCAGCAACTAGGAGTCAGCAGAGGCACTTGCGCAGTAGCATATATCGGAATACAATAGATGCCAATGTGCGGGCGCAGCCAACTGTGCCATTTTGATGTTTTGGTTTTTTTTTCAGCAAAGCAATATAATAGGCACTAACTGACAAGCAATAGTGTGCATGCGCCGCCATTTTGATGAAGTGACATGTTTTTTTTCAAACATACACATTAGTATATACATTATGCAAACTAGGGGGCAGGTCAGTAAGGGATCAGAGCGCCACATGCCCCAGTCCCGCCTTAGGGCGCGAGAATCTCATTAACCCAAAACTGAAAATAAAGATTAAGAAACAACCACAAGACGGATTTCATCAACCAAGGTATCATTTCAATCAGCATAGCGGCGCCGACCTGACACTGTGTGTAGGTTACTATGCACAATCCTGCTGACAGGTTCCCTTTAAATTTAATTTTTTTCCTTTCACATTGCTTTAATTGCTGTGAAGTACCTAAATGGCTAATGAGCTTCTTAAATGTGATTTTGAGGGGTGTAGTCACTTAATGCGGTGGTCCCTAAAAAAACGAGTTTTTGTAAATTTTGTTAGAAAAATGAATAATTGCTGATTGAACTTTAAAATTTCTAACAAAAAAATGTTTAAAAAATGGTGCTGATGTAAATTAGACACGTGGTAAATGTTCTTATTTATTTTGTGTGGTATAACCATCTGGCATAAAAATTGAAAGTTTTAAATTTTTCAATATTTTTACAAATAAACACAAATCATATAGACCAAAAAATTTACCGCTGTCATGATGTACAATGTGTCACGAAAAAAACCGTGTCATGATCATTGGGATCCATTAAAGTGTTCGTGTTATGACTTCATAAAGTGACACTGGCCAGAATTGTAAAAATTTTGTCCTGGTCAAGAAGGTGAAAAGTAGCTTGGGGGTGAAGGGGTTAATATGGAATGAAGTATATTGAACGCTAAAAAACTGCAAAAAACAGCATACAATAAGCATCCCATCATTTAGAATGAATTCCGCATGTTTTGTGCACATGATGCGTTTTTTTCCGCGAAAAAAAAGCATCGCGGTAAAAAACGCAGCATGTTCATTAATTTTGCGGGTTTTTTTTGCGGATTTCCCACTATAAAATGCATTGGGAAATGTCCGGAAAAAAACGCACCAAAAAAAGCATGCAGATTTCTTGCAGAAAATTTCAGGTTTTTCTCAGGAATTTTCTGCAAGAAATCCTGAACGTGTGCACATAGCCTTACTGTGCAATCCTCAGTGTCTGCTGCTCCAGATCTTGCTGCAGGTTTTTTGCAGTCACTCAAAAGTTTTCCTGGTGGAAGCCAGTGCTAATGTCAGATGGTGCTCTGCTAAGTACTTATGTCATGAAGGACCTGAGACTGCAGTAATCAGTTATAGTGTCATTTTGTGTAGAATTTGGATAAATCGCTTGTTATATTAAAGGGACTCTGTCACCTGAATTTGGAGGGAACAATTTTCAGCCATAGGGGCGGGGTTTTCGGGTGTTTGATTCACCCTTTCCTTACCCGCTGGCTGCAATATTGGATTGAAGTTCATTCTCTGTCCTCCGTAATACATGCCTGCACAAGGCAATCTTGGGGTTGTGTTGGGGTTAGGGTTGTGATTAGGGTTATGGCTACAGTTGGGATAAGGGTTAGGGGTGTGTTGGGGTTAGTGTTGGAGGTAGAATTGAGGGGTTTCCACTGTTTAGGCACATCAGGGGTCTCCAAACGCAACATGGCGCCACCATTGATGATTCCAGCCAATCTTGCGTTCAAAAAGTCAAATGGTGCTCCCTCCCTTCCGAGCCCCGTTGTGCGCCCAAACAGTGGTTTACCCCACATATGGGGTACCAGGGTACTCAGGACAAACTGGGCAACAACTATTGGGGTCCAATTTCTCCTGTTACCCTTGCGAAAATAAAAAATTGCTTGCTAAAACAATTTTTCTTTCCTCAAAAATTATATTTTTTATTTTTACGGCTCTGCTTTATAAACTTCTGTGAAGCACTTGGGGGTTGAAAGTGCTCACCACATATCTAGATAAGTTCCTTGGGGGGTCTAGTTTCCAAAATGCGGTCACTTGTGGGGGGTTTCTACTGTTTAGGCACATCAGGGGTTCTGCAAATGCAATGTGACGCCCGCAGACCATTCCATCAAAGTCTGCATTTCAAAACGTCACTACTTCCCTTCCAAGCCCTAATGCATAACACAGTGCGGGGCGGGGATTCCAAAGGTGGCTCGCCGCAATGCCCGCGCAGTCTGCAAGCCTGGCTGGGACGTCAGATGGCCAGAACTTACTGCGTCTGCGCAGCACAGCAGTACACTGCGCAGGCGCCGGTTTTGAAACGTACACAGCACTGAGGGGGTGGGGTCGAAAGCGCAGGAAGAGTTGAGTGACAGCAGAGGAGCGGTTAGAGCTGGGGAGTGAGGACCCGCCTCCCTGGCTAGAGACAGGAATTGTGGCTAAGTATAAAAACGCTTTATTTGGGGTATACGTAAACCTAAAACTAAAAGAGCCACCTTGTTAGAATGCAGCATTACTGCTGCACAAGGTAGCTCTTTTAGTTTATAACGGCTGGAGGGGGGGTGACAGTGGCCCTTTAATAGAGTTTTTTTCTGGTAACAGGTTCCCTTTAAGAGCTCAAATTATTGACCATGTATGCTCTGTAGTGGTTTTTTTATGTGTAAACCAGTAAAGCTAAGTTCCTGTAACATGTCCTCTCATGAGGCTTCATTTTAAAAGAATGTCACTATAAATATTTTAGCCAGTGAGTGTGGGTGATAGAGATTGTTTCCATTATGAGGTAGATAGCGCTGTAGTAGCCTCTAATAGCATATGTATTGAAACTTAGTCCAGTAGTGAATTGGCCTAAAACTACATATAGCCTGATGAAGAAAATCTTTACTATGAAATATGTGATTTTTTTTTTACTTTTTTTCTTGATTTAAAAAAAAAACAAAAAAACTTTTGTATAAACAACTGACAATAAAACGTTATAACAGTGCAAAAGTTACATTAGTAATGTAATCCACAGTCACTAAAGCAATGTTGTTATACATAACCCCTGTTATTTAACCCCTGTTATTTAACCCCTTAATGACAGCCAATATGTCTTTTAACTGACCTGAGATATAAAAGAATATCCTCCCCATACAGGTGACAATCCAGCAGCTGTCGGTTGTGCAACTTGCTGCATCAGCCACGATCAGTGTTTGCACCGTCCAAATCTGTTTAACCCCTTAGATGCTGCTTTCAATAGTGACTACATCATTATAAATGGCTAACATACTGTGGGGGCTTCCTCCTAATCCCAATTGGTGCTCTCAGATCATGATTTTGTGGTCCTGATGTTTGCCATGGCAATTCATGACCAAATTCTGGCCTAAGAGTCTGCCGACTGTTGTAACCTGTTCAGAAGTTAGAGGCATTTAGGTGGTAAAAATGCACATTTTCATTTCTGTCATGTCACTTTTGCATTAATTCTGGAAAAACAACTGAAGGGTTAATAAACTACCTGACAGCAGTTTTCAATGTCAGGGGGTGCTGTTTTTAAAATGGTATAACTTTTGGGGGTTTCCAAATATATGGGACCCCTAAAGGCACTTCAAAGATGGATAATTCCCTAAAAAAATACATTTTGTAAATTTCCTCGAAAAAATGAAAAATTACTTCTACGTTTTTAAACCTCCTAAAATGCTAACAAAATAAAAGAACATTTTACAAATGGTGCTGATATAAAGCAGACATGAGGGAAATGTTATTTATTAATGTTTTGCTGTGGCATGACTATCTGGATTACAGGGATAATCATTCAAAGTTTGAAAATTGCAAATTTTTTTACATTTTTCTCAAATTTCTGATATTTTTTATAAATACAAAAGATATCGACCTAAATTTACCATTATCATAAAGTATAATGTGTCACACACAAAAAAAACCTAAAAATCACTGGGATTTGTTGAAGCGTTCCAGAGTTACAACCACATAAAGTGACACTGGTCAGATTTCAAAAATTTGGCTCCGTCACTAAAAACTGAGTTACCTCCACTCTTCATTAAACTTACCCCCTCCACCTACTACCTTAGATTCGTTGAGACGTTTTCAGAAATAAATCTGAACTGTAGACTGAGTGATTTTTGAACTTTGATATTTATATCCTAGTAATTACAGAAAAATGTCATGAAGAGAATACATGTACATGCTACTCTTAAGTAACTCATTGACCCCGATTCATTAAGACTGGAAGGGTCATAAAGAGAGTAGGGCACACTAAGGTATACTGGATTCATTAAAGGAAATCTGTCATTCGGCTCAACACTCCTAAGCGGTCTATATGGGCATGTAGGTCATATAAAGTTTAATAAAATTATACCTTAATATCTTGCAACCTGATGTTTTATCCCAGAGTAATCCACATTTTCTTTATATTTAAATGACCTGTTAAGATCTATGGACGGAACATGGGTCCCGTGAGAATCTTACCAGAGTTTATTTTCAATGAAAGTGGGCATTACCAGTGTGAGACATGTAATGGCTGACAGTCTGCTCTGCTGATCTACACATCTCACACTGGTAATGCCCGCTTTCATTTAAAATAAGTTTTCAAGACAGATTTGTGGGGAGGTCATAGATCTCTCGCCCATAGATCTAACAGTTCATTTACATATTTAGAAAAATGTGGCTTTCTTGGAAATAAGAGAGTGGATTGCAGATATCAAGGTATCATTTTGCTCCACTTTCTATGACCTACAGGGACATATAAATGGATTAGGAGGATTGATAAAACTATTTACCATGCCACAGAACTTTTTCAAAGTTCAAATTTGTGTAAACTGTTGGCAGCTTTTGGTGTTTACACCAGTCCTTGCCAGTTCCGCCAAACTTGATGGAGTTGGGTCAGGCAATGGAGAAGCCCACCCAACACACTCATAAGTTACGCCACTAGAATAGCGCAAATTATGCCAGAAATGTATGCTTAACCCCAGATGGAGTATCAATTCAAAGCCGAACTGCAATTGTTAGATGTGCCAACTTCATTAGAAGACCTACATCTCTAAATGTATTTGGAGCGTCTTACTCCAGCACAACCCTCCTTAAGACTGGCCTACAAGCTTCCAATCTTAAAGAATTTTTATTTAACTTTTTTTTTGCCACTTCTACCCGGTGCCGGCTCAGAGCAGTCACAGACAGCTCCTGCCTGCAATTATGCTGCTTTAAGTCAACGGAGCAGCTCTTCCTCTTATGGGCTGCTCTGTCAAAGGGGCATGACTGCCGGCATCTTGCTGATTGATAGACAGCTTCTCACAGCTAGACAGTGGGGAGCAAGCTGTCAATCAGCATGACATCAACAGCCATGGACCTTCAGCAGAATGGCAGAGAAGCAGCTGCTCTGCTGGCGTGACATAAGTGAAAATCGCAGAATTGCTGGCACGATGTTCCTTTAGATATCATGCTATAGTCCTAAGCTCAAAGTGAGATTGCTTGCAGTGGTAAAAGCGTGTGTAGCTTTCTTTACACATGTACACCATGCATGTCTTCAAGGATACTTTTGAGCTAGTAGAGATCGGCAATAGGCAGGTAGTTAGCAACTACCTGCCTGTTCTTCAGCCCATAGTAAAAAATAAAATAAAATGGTTCCGGATAACGCCCTTAATAAATGTGAACTTCATGTTACTTTGTTTTTACTAAATTCTTGGTTGTAGCCATAGAAATAACCATTAGGAAACTCAGTGAGCCTCTCTGTATATATTACAACCAGAATAATGACATTAACGTCTTAGAAAGTTGCAGGAGTATTTTCTTCCAGATTACTTCAAGTGTGACCTCAAAGGGGTACAATAAAGAACATTCACCTATTAACAGAATGATTGCTGAAAGTTTGATTGCTAGGGATACCACAACTAGGACACCTGTCAAATACATGGACAGGGTTCCAGTGCTCAGGCAGTGGAGAGGATTGTGAATTGTGGAATAATTGAGCATGCATCTTGCTGTTTCATTCAATGTTTTGGGGGCTGATGGAATGTTATTCAGCTGTCATCAGTAAGGCTGGTTTCACATGGCCGTGAAACACGGAGTGTACTCTGATCAGAAAGCGCTTGAACTGCCTTTTGCGATCCGAGCGCGGCCTTTATTTCACGGACATGTGAAAATGGCCTTATAGAATTTCAGTGGAGCTGCCACCACGCATTTTGGAACCACCACTCACTCTGGGAGACTGGCGACTCCTGAACTGTCTGTTTAGTCTAGGGGATTCCAGTGGTGTGGCCCCCAGCGACCAGACAAATATTGCCTGTGGATAGGAGATAATTGTTATTTGAAGACAACTTTAACCCCTTTCTGACATAGTATATAATAATACGTCCCTGTACCCTGGGCCTTATTGACCAGGGACGGATTATTACATCTAGGCTATCAGGCGCTCACATAGGCTGTGGGCGCGCCATCGCCACTGGGTGTCAGCTGATTCTGACACCCGACACTAAGTGCCAGGAGCTGTCATGCACCGCTTGCGGAACTTTTACCCCTTAAATGCTGCGATAGAACGCGATTACGGCATTCCAGAAGCAGGCAGAGGGATGACAGCCTCTTTGCCCTTGCATTGGAGACCCCGCACTGTGAATTTCTTTGCCAAAAGAAATTCGATAAATTCTCCGCTCCCAAATCCAAATGCTCCCTCCCTTCTGAGCCACACGATGTACCTAAACCACATATAGCGTCCACATGTTTGGCATGTCTGAAGCGATGAGAGCCTGCCTAACTTACGGGTGCATGTCTCCAGAAGCACTAGCTGGGCATAACATAGTGGTGACTGCAACATACTATGGTCACTACAGCGTACTGGTCACTGCAGCAGTTTACAATTTTCATTCGGCAACATTCATTGTTGCTTGTTTCTGGAAAATACCCATGGAGTCAAAATCGGCACTACACTGGTTGATAAATTCCCAAAGGGGTATAATTTACAAAATAGGGACACTTGAAGGGTGATTCTGCTCTTCTTGCAGTTGGGGGTTCTGTATATGGAGTCCGCAAACTCTTCTAGGAAAAACTGCACTCGAGGACGCAAATAGAGCTTCGTCCCTTCCAAGTCTCTCCTTATGGCTAAGTATTACTGTACAGCAACATCTGGGGTATTGCCACATTCAGTAGAAGTTGTGGTACAAATTATGATGCAATTTTTACCCACTTCTTGTGTGAAAATATAAAATCTCGGTTTAAAACAACATTTTGGTGGTAAAAATGTGGTTATTTTTTCCTCTGTCCGATGAACATTTAACTTTTTTCCACATTCCGAAAATTCCTGTGAAGCACCTGAAAGGTTAATAAACTTCTTGAATGTGGCTTTGAGCACCATAAGGGGTGCAGTTTTTAGAATGGTGTCACTTTTGTGTATTTTCTGTCATTTAGACCCCTCAAAGTGACTTCAAAGGTTATGTGCTACTTAAAAAAACAACAACAAAAAACAAATGGTTTTGTAAATTTTGTTGGAAGAATGAAAAATCTCTGCTCAACTTTTAACCCTTATAACTTCCTAGCAAACAAAAGTCTTGTTCCAAAATTGTGCTGATGTAAAGTAGACTTGTGGGGAATGTTATTTATTAACTATTTTGTGTGACACATCTGTGATTTCAGAGCATAAAAATTCAAAGTTTAAAAATTGGAAAATTTTCAAAATTTTTGCCAAATTTTCATTGCTTTTCACAAATAAGTCATACAGAAGAATTTTTACCACTGTCATGAAGTACAATATGTCACGAAAAAAACATCCTAAGAATCACAGATCCGTTGAAGCGTTCCAGAGTTATAACCACATAAAGTGACAGTGGTCAGAATTGTAAAAATTGGCCCGGCCATTCACCACCTTCAGGGGTAAAACGGTCTACAACCTCATTTGAAAATATTAACTCTTTTAGAAATTGGTGACCGCATTAACAAAAGGCTGCAAAAGGGATAATAGTGAAAAACAGCCAGAGCGTGAGTTTTCAACCAAGTCACATGTCTATATAAATAGAGCATTTAAGAGAAACAGTCTCTCGGAAGCGGTGATGGTCACACTCGCCATTCTGTGAACTATGTTTAAAAATTGTGAAACCATTTCAGTGAAATGTTCCTCAACATAAAATTGCACCATGTACAGTACATAAGTGACATAAGATTCTGGGGAAATCGGTATTCACAAGTGACAAGGTTGGCAGTCAATATTGGATGCTCATGATAGATCGGCCCTGCATTAAAAATGTGGATCATTTTGTCATGCAAACCTTTGCATGGGCTCAAGATTACTTCCTGAAATCATTATCTGCGAACAGTTTGCCATGCAATCTACAAATGCAAGTTACAACTCTACCATGCAAAGAAGAAGCCACATATCAAAATAGTCCTGACATGCTGCTGGCTTCTTTGGGCCATATAGTCTTTAAACTTGACTGAGGCGAAATGGAAAAATGTTCTGTGTTCAGATGAATAGAAATGTTGAAATTCTTTATGGGAACCGCAGCCGGCGTGTCCAGCAGGACGAGGATCGTCCAGCCTGGTATCAGTGCACAGTTCATCAGCCTGCCTCTCTAATGGTATGGGGTCACATTAGTATCTATGACAGCAAAAGAGCTGTCCATGAGGCTGGCAGAGAAAGAGAACTGGAGCGTCAAAGGTAGTGTTTCCACAAGTCCCAAGCACTTCAACTTCATTTTCTTGTTGATTCAAATGCAGATTCCTGGGTGACAGAGGAACAGGCTGGCTAGGTAAAGGTATGGATGGACTCGACTATACCAGAGCTACTTGTGCGTAGAAACCGTTTGCGAGGTGAAATCATGCTGACAGATTCCCTTTAATGTTCACATGAAGTGTTCCGTTCTTAGAGCTCATACAAATGAGATGGAAGTTCCAGTCCCCCTCAGTGTAAGATAAAAGATTTCTTGTACTGTCTTGTTAGAAGAAAATAAGCACTTGAAGGCCTTACTTGGCAGATGCCAGCGGAGAGACCTGCTTATGGATAATACTGCAGTGTCAAACTCTGTTGGGTAATTTTAGACAAATGTGTCATGTGTGACATGGAAAAGATGGCAGGCTGCACATTAGTGATTTCCCCAGTGCTCCGAGCAGGTAGTAATGTGCTGGGAAGTGCTCTGTCAGGGCTGTATCCTGCGATAGCATTGGGAAAATTGTTTGGAGAGAAATGACTTTAGTCAGAGAAGAATCCATTTGCAATGTGTGCCTCCTAACATCTTTTAGACAATGCATTGTATTAAAGAGGCATTTTTTGATTAATGTTTTATAAACACTTTTCGGCATGACAGCTTAAAGTTCCTCTAAATGCGCGCCTCCATAAAGTCAAATGCCATCTCATAAAGTCTCGTCAGAGTCTTTCAACCATAGTGACTTAGAGTCCCTACCTTTTAGAGCATTAAAATTAGTCTGCTTCATTTCTACTGCTCGAGCGATAGCCAGATGAAGAGACCTGTAGCCTCGCATTTGCTGAAGTGTGTTACCGGGAGTGGTTTTTATTCACGGATATTTGTGCTCTACTTTTCTGTCATCTAGAGAGTGTTGTGAGAGGCTATAGTTTCACGCATCATTCATTTCACCCGCGCTAGTTCATAGCGTTGTAGAAATCAAAACTTTTTTTTTTCCATCATCCTTTTTCCTCCAAAAACTGCAGGGTAACTGTGAATTAGACAAGTACCTATTACCAGAAATCTACCCACACACTTATAACCACTTGTCATTAACTTGCTACACTAAGAAAATTATTTGTATGAACCACAAACCGCATAACTACCACTCTACCTGTATGTCCTACAAGGTCACAGAACTTCTGTCCCACCAAAGATTAATGGTAAAGTATATATTCCATCTGAACTGCTATTTTTTTTATTACCATTGAATATTTTGGTGCTGATTCATCAAACATTTTAAACAGAATTCTTGCCATAAAAATGTTTCAAATGTCACAAGTTTTTCACAAATCGTACTAGAAACTTGAGTAGAACATAGCACTGAGGAGTGGGGCCGAGCGCAACTAGCAAATTCATCAAACAAATGTATTGCCTGCTGTAAGTGGAGTACATGTCTTACTTTGGTGCACGGCCTCTAAAATATGCTCCAAATTCATAAAGAGGCGCATGCTTATGGAATGTGGCGCATCTTACTCTAGCGGACCTTTCATCAAGGCGAGATATTTTTGATAAATTTGCCCCGTTGTTTCTATTGTGAGAAATATGAAGTACTTGAGATATTACATAATAGAAGAGTAGACGATATTGTTCTACATGATCTGCCTATACATACCTGACTGATCTCTGACCTGATGTGATGTATGTTGTGGGAGATAAATAGTAAGTGTTTATTTTCAGATAAGTAATAGAATTGTCTTTGTCTCCAGGTATTCCAATGCTGAAGATTGTGTTTGCGGGATATGAGCATCTCTCATTAATATCTGTTCCCTTGCTGATTTATCACCCGGCTCAGATTCTACTTGGGAGCGTATTAGTGCCAACAATAAAATCCTGGATGCTTTCCAGACAAAAGGTAATGTGCACTGCTTATTGCTAATGTCAATATCAGAGAGTTCTGGTACTGAAGTAGTGCAAGTGATTGTTGACGGTTCTCAGAAGAAAAGATGTGAATGGCATCAGGAGCTATAGTGCACTTCAAGGCATACAACATATGATCCTTCAGGACTAAAAAAAGGTTGCTTTTTGCCACTGGGAAATGGTGCTTCACATATAATAGCCAAAAGATAGTCCATAGAAAATAAAAAGAGAAATATGGCACTCATCCAGTTTGCAGTGAAGTTGATGTCTTTTATTTTACCATATCAAGGTTTGCAAACATTTTCTTGGAATCGGCAGGTAAAAAGTGTCCCTTAGAAGCGCTGAGTGCACAAAACGGCCGTCGTCCTGTTGTTCACTCCCCGCACCCTCACTTTTTACCTGCCGATTCCAAGAAAATGTCTGTAACCTTGATATGGTAAAATAAGACATCAACTTCACTGCAAACTGGGTGATTGTTGACGGTGTTTAGGGCTATGAACACATCAGCACTGATTGCTCCTTAAATGCAAAATCGGGCAACAATCTAGGTAGTGTGCATTACAGACTTAGCAAACCTATGGGAATAAAGCCAGGCTTGTGTATGAAGCGTGTGAAGGCAGCAGGAGTATGAACACATGCATCTGAAGTCCCGACTACACCAGCACAGTCAGCAGGGGGTTGAAGCTGCATTGACCCTGGAGAACCATTGAAGACCACCGCATCCAAGACACAGACCTGACATCCAGCATGATATGACGTCATAAGTCTGAAACTAGGAGAAGGTCGTGCAGTCTAAAATTTACTGAAACTTTTCTTTACAGAAGCAACCACTAACATAAGTAACAATTGTATTATTTGTCTAGTGTCTATAGTCTTTAACCTCTTCACCCCTCGGCATTTTTAGTTTTGGTTTTTCCTCCGCTTCTTTAATTTATACCATTTTGGCTATGTAAGACATTTTGATCACTTTTTGTTGCAAATTTTTAGTAAGGTATGTTGACTAAAAAAAGAAAAAAAAATGCAATTCTGCCATTTCAATTTTTTTTTCAATACAAAGTTTATCATACGAGGTAAGTAAGTTTGATAAGCTGGAGTTTTACAGACATCGCGATACCAAATATGCTTATTTAATTCGTTTTATGTCTTCATTATTAAAGGGGAAAAAAAAGGTGTGATTCAAGTTAACCACATGTCTGTTCGCTTGCTCTATATACTACAATTTGTAGGTCTAATATGGGGGAAGTGATGCCTCGCTGACCCAGTCCCTCTCCATTTAGCATATGCTGAGCAGCAGAATAAAAGTGTATATTTAAAACCGTGAATCATTAGTAAAGTCATATAAAAGAGATGATCAAAAAGCAAAAATTGGCATTCATACCGCTATAGCAGCAATTGGGAACGGTCAGGGAAGTAGTTCCATTAAAATCAATATTCTTCTTCCTCAAAATTGTTCTCTTTCCATTTAAAATCATAGTGTTAATTTACATGACTAAGTTGTTTATGGGTTTTATGCTCATCTGTCAGAAAAATGGATTAGCTATTGTTCAGCCAGGGTTAAGAAGAAAAACCTTTCATTATTCGTTGACTACTTTAGCCTTTAAAGGGGTTGTCTGGTACTTTTATTTCAACAGCTTTTCCTTAAGGAAGAGGCAGATGGCCGTAGAACCCTGTGTGGAGCACAATGCAATGCTCGGACTGGCCGTTGGCTCTCCCAATCCAAGTGTGTCCGCTGCTTAGAAATACATGGTGTCATGCTCGGGTCGTGAGAGCCAATGGCCAGTCCGAGCATTGCATTGTGATCCTCATCTGAGTTCTATGGTTGTCTGACTCTTCCCTTAGAATAGGTCATCACCACCAGATTGGTGGGAGTGCAACACCCGTCACCCCGCCAATTAGACGTTTCCAGTGAGCGGCTGGACGTGCTCAGTTACAGAACAGAAAAGCACAGCTCTGAACTGAATAGTGGCCACATTGGGGTAGATGGGCAGATCCACGCCTATTCATTTCAACAACTGAGCACATGCAGCCAGGTCCAAGAACAGTTGATCGGCAGGGGTTTCTGACATCTGTTGACGCACCCCCATTGATCTAATATTGATTCTCTTTCCTAAGGATGGGCTATACATATAAAAGTTCTAGACTACCCCTTTTAATGACCCAACCAGAAATCCAAAGACCCTTTTCTGCTCCATTCTGATCATATTACTCCTACTTAGCAGTATTAACTAATATGAGTCTATTTACTTGAGACAATTTGAAAAGGTACAACTTCAGGGTTTTGTTGTTGGTTTGTTTGGTTTTTTTTTTTTTTTGGGGGGGGGGGGTTACTTTTTCAACCGTTAAAATTTTCTTTTTTTTTGTCTCTATATTCTATCTAGTTACTGAAGACTAATAATCATCTTACCTGGTGTTAAACAGCAACAATCAGCTGTGCTGGGTAGTCATGTTCCAGATATTCATTGTGAAAGTGCGACAATTTATTTTTTTATTTTTTAACTTTCGTCCTTTATTCAGGGAGATTAGAAACACTAAAATATACGTAAGTGTGAATACATAAATTCACTATTGCTATAAACATATAAAGTGTAGGTAACATTCAGGAAAAAAAGGAAAAAACAATATATATTGATACATTTTAAGTGGAAATGTGCTTTAACAATTAACTGAAAGTCTCATTGAGCCACAAGAACAAGGTTCTTTTCTGTCTTACTTTAACAGTGATGTGCACTTGAACTAACATGGTGTCTGACTTCATAAGAGAACTCTTTGAGAAGTCTTTTGATGCTTTCAAAGTCAGTGGAAAAAGTAAAGTGTCTGTTTAAATACTTCCTCTTCTCTCATACAAAAGAGTGTTTTGAAATCTATTTTTTTCCCAGCAATTAAGTCAATCACAAACAATTCCTCACTGTCATATTGTAATATTGTTTTGCCCCCTGTGGCTTCTTGAAAACAACGATGACACCTATGCCGACTGTTAATGTGGGACTGACGTTAAATATTTACAGCCTTTGGATTCTGTATTTCTACTTCTGGAATGTGACTGAAATCTCAAAGTAGAGAAAGTCTTTGTGCAAGTAAATCTTAAGAAGTGAATGTTTACTAATGCCAGACTTTATCAAGAAAGTACCATTTTTATTTGACATCGCAAAGGGCTGTGTTACGTCTTCATTGTAAAAGTGCTTCTTTTATTCCTAGATTTCTGAGCTGACTTCAGTACATCAATCAGTCACATAAAAAGACTGTCTTCCATCTGTTTTCTTACGCTCCCTTCTTTGTGGAGGGACAATAGGTTTCACAAAATAATACATATACATAGAAAAAATATATACTAATTTTGTCACTAAACAAATTTGAAAATGTTGTAGTGAACTGTTTTATAAATGTACAGTACAGACCAAAAGTTAGGACACACCTTCTCATTTAAAGATTTTTCTGTATTTTCATGAGTATGAAAATTGTAAATTCACACTGAAGGCATCAAAACTATGAATTAACACATGTGGAATTATATACTTAACAAAAAAGTGTGAAACTGAAAATGTCTTATATTCTAGGTTCTTCAAAGGAGCTACCTTTTGCTTTGATGACTGCTTTGCACACTCTTGGCATTCTCTTCATGAGCTTCAAGAGGTAGTCACCGGAAATGGGTTTCACTTCACAGATGTGCCCTGTCAGGTTTAATAAGTGGGATTTCTTGCCTTATAAATAGGGTTGGGTCCATCAGATGTGTTGAGCAGAAGTCTGGTGGATACACAGCTGATAGTCCTACTGAATAGACTGTTAGCTGTTTTTTTCTTGCCATAATACAAATTCTAAGTAAAGAAAAACAAGTGGCCATCATTACTTTAAGAAATGAAGGTCAGTCAGTCCAAAAAATTGGGAAAACTTTGAAAGTGTCCCCAAGTGCAGTTGCAAAAACCATCAAGCTCCACAAAGAAACTGGCTCACATGAGGACCCCCCAAGAAAGGAAGACCAAGAGTCACCTCTGCTTCTGAGAATAAGTTTATCCGAGTCACCAACCTCAGAAATCGCAGGTAAACAGCAGCTCTGATTAGAGACCAGGTCAATGCCACACAGAGTTCTAGCAGCAGACACAGCTCTACAACAACTGTTAAGAGGATTCTTTGTGCAGCAGGCATTCATGGTAAAATGGTTACTAGGAAACCACTGCTAAGGACAGGCAACAAGCAGAAGAGACTTGTTTGAGCTAAGGAACACAAGGAATGGACATTAGACCAGTGGAAATCTGTGCTTTGGTCTGATGAGTCGAAATATGAGATCTTTGGTTCCAACCTCCGTGTCTTTGTGCGATGCAGAAAAGGTGAACGGATGGACTCTACATGCCTGGTTCCCACCGTGACGCATGGAGGGGGAGGTTTGATGGTATGGGGGTGCTTTGCTGGTGACAGTGTTGGGGATATATTCAAAATTGAAGGCATACTGAACCAGCATGGCTACCACAGCATCTTGCAGCGGCATGCTAATCCATCCGGTTTGCATTTAGTTGGACCATCATTTATTTTTCAACAGGACAATGACCCCAAACACACCTCCAGGCTGTGTAAGGGCTATTTGACCAAGAAGGAGAGTGATGGGGTGCTACGCCAGATGACCTGGCCTCCACAGTCACCAGACCTGAACCCAATCGAGATGGTTTGGGGTCAGCTGGACCGCAGTGTAAAGGCAAAAGGGCCAACAAGTGCTAAGCATTTCTGGGAACTACTTCAAGATTGTTGGAAGACTATTTTCGGTGACTACCTCTTGAAGCTCATCAAGAGAATGCCAAGATTGTACAAAGCAGTCATCAAAGCAAAAGGTGGCTACTTTGAAGAACCTAGAATATAAGACATATTTTCAGTTGTTCCACAATTTTTAAGTATATAATTCCACATGTGTTAATTCATAGTTTTGATGCCTTCAGTGTGAATTTACAATTTTCATACTCATGAAAATACAGAAAAATTTTTAAATGAGGTGTGTCCAAACTTTTGCACTGTACTGTAGATGAGTCCTTTTTACATTTTGTCAAATATGCCCTGATTGTATGACATGGGAATACACAGCTAATGCTGAAAAAGACTGTCCATTGAGTTCAGCCTATAATACTAATGTAATTATCCAGAGGAATGCGAAAACCACATGAGGCAGATGTTAACCACCCCATATTAGGGGAAATATTACTTCTGGTCTCCAGATATTCTATACTCCATATATACTATATGTATCCAGGCCTGTCCTAAAGTGGAAAATGCTTCTGAAAAGGAATATATAATTTGTGAAAAGCTATGCCAAGCGCAATAGAAGAAACATGTTTAACTAATTATGTATTGGGTTGTCAGTGGATATTTATTTTCCGACCTTTTTATAACCGTGACTGATATGTTTTGCTTTTATTTCACAGGCCTTGAAGCTAACGAGGCAGCCTAAGGTCCCATTGTAACACAGAAGTAAGAAGTGTAAATATGTACAATATTGTACCTACAAACATCGTACAAAAGACTTGTGTTTGGGAACATTTGCTTTAATGCATATTTTATTTTTTTAAATAAAGACCTGACTAAGTGCCTTATGGATGCATTTGGTGATTATATAGTATACGAAGAAGAAGCCATGTTGATGTCCCGTCTCATCTTTGTATTTTTTTTATTTGAGAAATAAATATCTCAAGAGGTAATGTGTCAAATCCTTTCAAACTACAGTAAAACCATAATTATAGTAAGATTATTATAATAATTATAATCTTCATAGTCATTTTTTTACCCTTAAAGGGAATGTCCGGCATTACATCCAGTGGAAGCATGCTCTCCTCTTGTCACCACAGTCAGCCTCTTTAGTGTTCCTGAATGTTTAAAGGGGTTGAATGGCGCTGCTTTCTTCTGCATTGGGAAGAGAGTGGTGTTTGGCATTGCTTTCCAAGATGCGTGCGGAATGTCGTCAGGTTTCGTGCACTTGTCCTATTTATTAAAAGTCTGTTAAAACCCCTTAATGAGGACCTGTTAACGCTCCCCAGATTAAACTCCAAACCTTACTAAACTGATTTCTTAGACTGATGACACTGGTGTTAGAATGGCTACATGAGTGAGAAGTCCTGAGGCCAAGTGTATTCATAGTCTTCACCCTACCTGCTTGACTGACAGTTGCAGCTTATATAGAGCAGTGTGAGATTTCGGCATGTAGAAGGGACACTGAGGAGATGTCGGTCAGGCTAGACGGCTGGAGATTGAATTTGAGAAAGCTTTTTACAGCCATTTTGACATGATTTTCAAACTAAGTAGGCCTCATCATGTCTAAGATCTGTTAATTAATTTTTTTTTTGTTTCGTGAATTCTGGTGATTGATCTGCTTTAATGTAGAATTTCTCAAAATAATAATGCTATTCCTCTGTTGCTTCCTCATGAAATGGCATGAATACATTCACAATTACTGGCTTCCAGTATACTTGTCAGAAAGAAAGATGTGTCCCTACGCAAGCACTGCCCAATCAGTGTTAAGTGTCCATTTCTGTAAGGATGCCCCCCATTGACAAGGAGAATAACACCCAATAGTCAGTTTATTATTTATACATTTCTCGTAGGAGTAAGGCCTCCTTCACACTTCCGTCTTTGAACTCCCGTCGAAATCTGTTGATTTTTGAAAAAACAGGATCCAGCAAATTTTTCTGCTGGATCCTGTTTTTTCTCATAGACTTGTATTAGCGACGGATTGTGACGGATGGCCATCCGTTTCATCCTTCGTGCACTGGATCCGTCGGAAAATTGCTGTCCGTCAGGCGGGGACAGCGCACAGAGGAACGTTTTTTTCTGTACGTCGGAAAATCGCTCAGCGACGGATCCTGCGCTGTCTGTCGGCTATAATGGAAGCCTATGGACGCAGGATCCATCGCTGACTGTCAAAAGCAGGAATCCGGTGACTGGTTCCGTCTTTTCAAACTGAGCATGCGTGGAAGAATTTCCAGTCAGGGAAATTCTCTCTCGGTCTCTCTCTCTCTTTTTACTATTGATGCTGCCTATGCAGCATCAATAGTAACAAGATATAATGTTAAAAAAAAGCGTAATATTCTTACCTTCCGGCGGGACCTGCAGCGTTACCGATGCTTGCGATGCTCCCGGCAGCTAGCGTTCCCAGTAATGCATTGCGAAATGACCCAATTACGTTGCGGTGTCGCGAGACCACGACATCATCAGAGGTCATTGCACGCACGGCATTACTGGGAACGCCAGCTGCTGGGATCATCGCGAGCATTGGTAACACTGCCGGGATGCCGGAAGGTTAGAATATTGCGATTTTTAATTTCTTTAATTATTAACCTGGGTTGTGTTGTGTATGCGTTTTTGCAGCGGCAAACTGCTGCGAAGACGCATACACAACAGGTGCACATAACCTCGACAGGTCCGTCAGAAAAATGGGCCCAGAGCACCCGTTTTTTACAATCTGCACAGGATCCATTTTGACGGATCCTGTGCAGATTGTAAAAACAGAAGTGTGAACGAGGCCTAATGGGAACAACAAAATCCAGAGTTCTAAGAAAAGATTACAGAATTATTTCATAACAAAGACAAGTATGTAGTGAAACAAAATTCAAGTAAGCTCTTTAAGAATATTACTTTTTTCAGATTGCATTCGAGTTACATTGTAGACAGCATTCGCTTTAAGTACAACTGCTTATATGTGAAGTGATGGATCTTACTACAGACTGATCTCTAAAGTACTATTTACACTCCCGTTACCCATACTTGCACTAGCTTTGTTAAATCCAATATTGCAGAAGTGGAGGTTTGCCAAATATAAAGGAAGAAAGGAGTATGCAAAAACAGGGGTCACCTATAAATAATTGATATCTATAATATAACGCTGGGAGCGTCACTCTGTCCGAAGCCTTTATAGACTGCGCCGGCGCAAGCGCCGGCGCAGTCTGGCCCCCACAGAGTGACGCTCCCAGGAGATCGCGGTATGCGTAAGCACTGAACGCATACCGCGATCTCCACCGGAGAGTCAGGGACCGTGGACGCGCCAGGAGGGAGGGTAAGTATATTCACCTGTCCTCCGTTCCAGCGCTGCGTGCGGCTCCGTCTCCCGGCTCCTCTGCTGTGACAGAGTCCAGTCACAGGCAGAGGAGCCGGAGTGTGCGTTCAAGAAAATGGCGCCGGAAAGCGCGGACTGCCCAGGCGCCGATTCCTGCTGCCGGAATCGGCGCCTGCGCAGTCCGCGCTTTCCGGCGCCATTTTCTTGAAGACACCATTGGAGCCGGACGATAGGTGAGTATGGTATTTTTTTTTTTATATGGCAGCAGCATACAGGGGCATATAATACAATAGTGGCGCAGGATGGGAGCAGCACATGACAGAACGGGCGCAGGATGGCAGCAGCACATGACAGAACGGGCGCAGGATGGCAGCAGTGCATGACAGAACGGGCGCAGGATGGCAGCAGCGCATGACATAATGGGCGCAGGATGGGAGCAGCACATGACAGAACGGGCGCAGGATGGCAGCAGCGCATGACAGAACGGGGGCGCAGGATGGGAGCAACACATGACAGAACGGGCGCAGGATGGGAGCAGCACATGACAGAACGGGCGCAGGATGGCAGCAGCGCATGACAGAACGGGGGCGCAGGATGGCAGCAGCACATGACAGAACGGGCGCAGGATGGCAGCAGCACATGACAGAACGGGCGCAGGATGGCAGCAGCACATGACAGAACGGGCGCAGGATGGCAGCAGCGCATGACATAACGGGCGCAGGATGGCAGCAGCACATGACAGAACGGGCGCAGGATGGCAGCAGCGCATGACAGAACGGGGGCGCAGGATGGGAGCAACACATGACAGAACGGGCGCAGGATGGGAGCAGCACATGACAGAACGGGCGCAGGAAGGCAGCAGCGCATGACAGAACGGGCGCAGGATGGCAGCAGCGCATGACAGAACGGGCGCAGGATGGCAGCAGCGCATGACAGAACGGGCGCAGGATGGCAGCAGCGCATGACAGAACGGGCGCAGGATGGCAGCAGCACATGACAGAACGGGCGCAGGATGGCAGCAGCACATGACAGAACGGGCGCAGGATGGCAGCAGCACATGATGGAGACCATATACCAATATAAATGCTCGCCACCCGGACGTAGAACGGGTTCAATAGCTAGTTTATTAATATTCAAGCCAAGTGCCAGTTTGGTCATCCGAGCCTTCTGACCAAGTGTCTGTATAACCTGCTGCAACATCTGTCTTATAGAATTCTTGGTATAACACATAATACAGCAAGCGCACAGGATTTTGCTTAATGATCGTGTAATGTTTTATAAACTTCTCAACTTCAAATATCTTGTCAGAAGTGGTGAGAAATGTCGCAGGTATACAGAGATTTATTTACAGGCAAAGCCCCAAGGAAAAAGTATACAGACTATCTATCCTCCAAAAAAAAGAAAACTATCTTGTATCTGTCAAAACAATCTGTCGGAACAAGTATACAATTACTTACATCCGCTAACGGAATGCTGTCTAAAACATCCTATTTAGCCATCCAATTGGTACCCTGCTCTTTACACAAGCTGGCTACAGATTGTTTTCTCTTCCTTTTGGAGGAATCTTTGATTTGGCTGTTATGTAGTAGATAATTTACATAAGAAAGCATAAAGTGGGACAAGAACAATCTGTTTTGCCATTTCCCTTACAGGCCTCTTTTGAACTGATCCTTTGTATGAAACCAAATATATTGGACCTAAAAGTCTTTAGAATGGGACATAAATGTGATAAAATTCTTTCTGATAAAAAGAAACCTATGGTATCCTGTCCTTAACCCTTTCACGACATGCGCTGTAATAGTACGGCGCATGTCGTGTCTCCCCCTTTGATGTGGGCTCCGGCGGTGAGCCCACATCAAAGTTGCGACATGTTAGCTGTTTTGTACAGCTGACATGTGCGCGCAATAGCGGCGGGTGAAATCGCTATTCACCCGCCGCTATTAACCTGTTAAATGCCGCTGTCAAATGCAGACAGCGGCATTTAACCGGCGCTTGCGGCCGGAAATGATGTCATCGCCGACCCCCGTCACATGATCGGGTGTCGGCGATGCATCAGGAAGGTAACCATAGAGGTCCTTGAGACCTTGAGCCAAACAAAAAACAAGTGTGGGATTGCACTTTTTTGAAATTTCACCGCACTTGGAATTTTTTTCCTGTTTTCTAGTAAAAGACATGGTAAAACCAATGGTATTGTTCAAAAGTACAACTCGTCCCGCAAAAAATAAGCCTTCACATGACCATATTGACGGAAAAATAAAAAAGTTATGGCTCTGGGAAGGAGGGAAGTGAAAAATGAAAATGCAAAAACGAAAAAGGGCCGCGACTTGAAGGGGTTAGCTCCTAAATTGTTTACTCCATCTATTACCATAGTCATCAATGGTGCATTTACACTGCACAGTTATTGGGAACTAGCCTTCCTAGGTGCACTCATTTCTTGATGCAGTGTAAACCAGCAGCTGATCACTTAATGAACAAGTAACGTATGTCACCAGCTTACCTCACCAAAACACAGTTCTAATATGTCATCAGCTCATCTCACCAAAACAAATTTCTGATGTCATCAGCTTAGCTCACCAAAACAGTTCTGATATGTCATCAGCTTACCTTACCATAACACAGTTCTGATGTCATCACCTTCACCAAAACACAGTTCTGATGTCATCAATTCATCTCACCCAAACACAGTTCTGCTATGTCATCAGCTTACCTCACCGATACACAGTTCTAATGTCATCAGCTCATCTCACCGAAACACAGTTCTGATATGTCATCAGCTTACTTACCGACACACAGTTCTGATACACCATCAGCTTACTTCACCGATACACAGTTCTGATATGTCATCAGCTTAGTTCTCCGATACACAGTTCTGCGAAGTCATCAGCTTACCCTACCAAAACACAGTTCTGATGTCATCAGCTTACCTCACCGATACACAGTTCTGATGTCATCAGCTTACCTCACTGATAAACAGTTCTAATATGTCATCAGCTTACTTCTCCGATACACAGTTCTGATATGTCATCAGCTTACTTCACCGATACACAGTTCTGCTAAGTCATCAGCTTACCCTACCAAAACACAGTTCTGATGTCATCAGCTTACTTCACCGATACACAGTTCTGATATGTCATCAGCTTACCTCACTGATAAACAGTTCTAATATGTCATCAGCTTACTTCTCCGATACACAGTTCTGATATGTCATCAGCTTACTTCACCGATACACAGTTCTGCTAAGTCATCAGCTTACCCTACCAAAACACAGTTCTGATGTCATCAGCTTACTTCACCGATACACAGTTCTGATATGTCATCAGCTTACCTCAACGATACACAGTTCTGATATGTCATCAGCTTACTTCTCCAATACACAGTTCTGATGTCATCAGCTTACTTCTCCGATACACAGTTCTGATATATCATCAGCTTACTTACCGACACACAGTTCTGATATACCATCAGCTTACCCTACCAAAATACAGTTCTGATGTCATCAGCTTACCTCACCGATGCACAGTTCTGATGTCATCAGCTTACTTCTCCGATACACTGTTCTGATATGTCATCAGCTTACTTCTCCGATACAGTTCTGATATGTCATCAGCTTACCTCACCGATACACAGCTCTGATATGTCATCAGCTTACTTCACTGATACACAGTTCTGCTATGTCATCAGCTTACCTCATCGATTCACAGTTCTGATGTCATCAGCTTACTTCTCCGATACACAGTTCTGATGTCATCAGCTTCTCCGATACACAGTTCTGATATGTCATCAGGATACCTCACCAAAACACAGTTCAGATATATCATCAGCTTACTTCTCCGATACACAGTTCTGATGTCATCAGCTTACCTCACCGATACACAGTTCTGATATGTCATCAGGATACCTCACCAAAACACAGTTCTGATATATCATCAGCTTACTTCTCCGATACACAGTTCTGATGTCATCAGCTTACCTCACCGATACACAGTTCTGATATGTCATCAGCTTACTTCTCCGATACACAGTTCTGATATGTCATCAGTGTTACAGAACCCCCAGCACCAAGAATGTTATGCTATATATATATATTATGTATAATAGGTTCTATGTGAAATGCATCAGTCCACAGGCTGCATCCCTGGGCAGAGAGGACAAGATATCCCCCTTCTGTCCTCCCCCACCTTTGTAAGTCCCCCAGTAAATACCAGCAGGCTCCGGCCCCCTGCGGCTATTGTAATGTATGTCTAGCCTGCCCTGTGTATCTGTGTTATATATTCTGTGTGCTGTAAATAAAGTGTGTTCTTTTAGACTGGAAATACCTGGAGTAGCAGTCAGCTTTTATATGCTCCCATGTAATCAAGAAATCCTAGCCAGCGTCCTTCATTCAGAATCCAGCAAAAGCAGAATGGACCTCCTGAAACACGGGGGGTGCTGAAAGAGGTACTACAGCACAGTAGACCCCGTTACCCTGGTGGCAGACAGCGGGATGTGATACCCCTTCTACAGGAGGAAAGGAATGAATGGAAGAAAACTACAAGAAGTTAAAGAGGACTACACTAAAAGATCTGGTGGAAGTCCGAGGGTTAATCGCCAGCAACAAAACAAAAGCGGATTTGATAGCAGCTATCATGGAACACGACAGTGCAGCGCCCCCCAATGTGAACGTGGAGGAGACTGAATTCCAGAGGGAGGTAAAGAACAGACTGGCGTTCTATGGCCCAAACCCTGCAGTAGAGATCATACGAGAGGTGATGGCTGATGTGCGTACTGATCTGAAGGAAGAGATGGCCGAGAGGACCAGGATAGAGATAGCCAAGATGGAGATGGCAGAGCGGAGAGAAGAGAGTCAGCGAGCAGGGGGAGCTCTGGCCTCCGACCAGGTACCTTCAACAGTAAGCCACAAAAAGATCCAGTATAATGCCTTCCGACAGTTGGGGGAGGCAGAGGAAGACATTGATGGCTTTCTGAAGGACTTTGAGCGGCAGTGTGCCCTTCATCATGTGAAGCCGGAGGAACGGGTTCAAATTCTGGCCAGCAAGCTGACAGGCCGGGCAGTGGACGCCTATCACACGGTACCTGATGAGGACTGTATGCACTATGAGCGGATCAAAGAAGTGATCTTGGCCCGGTATGCGCTGACACCAGAGGCATACCGCCAAAAGTTCCGCGGACTTATAAAATAAATAACCGATACCCATGCTGTAAATTACGGCGGTCACTGCTACAGTGGGTACAAGGGAGCCAAGCAACCACTAAGGAGGACGTCCTCCAGCTCTTCTTGTTAGAACGATTCTTTAATGGACTAAATCCCGAGACACAGGAATGGCTTCGGGACAGGCGGCCAATGACTCTTGAGGAAGCCGCTCGTCTGGCCGATGAACATCATGACGCCAGGAGGCCTCAGTTGTCAGGATCAAAGATGGTCACTAGGGGTCTGCCCATGGACCTAGAGGGCCCCAAACCACCAAAGATTGTAGGGGGACCAGCTAGAAACCCGGCCTACCACAGTTCCCCTGGGGCGCGATGCCACACCTACCGTCAGCTGGGCCACCTGCAAAGACAATGTCCCAACCAGACTCATCATACCCAGTGACCAAAGGCGGGAACAGCTACCTTCCGCCGGGCCGCTGTACACTGCTACCAAGGCGAAGCTGACCCGGCATTTGGGGCTACAACTATCCAAGGGGTGGAAGACATGGAGGAAGTGCTGCATGAAGTAGACCCCGTGTAGGCAGCCCGGGCAGATAATTGACAACAGCATCGACAGGTTGTGTGGGTTAATGGGAAACGCATGCAGGGACTAAAAGATTCCGGAGCAACTTTGACCCTTGTGAAGCCTCATCTCGTCCGGGACCAAGAGAAGACGGACCGGACAGTGGAAGTCCGTGTAGCAGGGGGAGCCATACATCGACTGCCCACTGCCAGGATTCACCTGAACTGGGGAGTTGGGGATTGCCTTGTTGAGGTCGGCTTGATGGAGGATTTGCCTGCAGACGTTTTGCTGGGAAATGACTTGGGGCCCATGTTGTCTGCCTTCTCGGTTGCCCCTCTGGCTGAGACATATCCTGTGACCACCCGGAGACCAGCTCGAGCTGCGGAGGCGGAATCACACTGAGGAGGCCCAGGTAAGACATCCCAGCCCTACACGTATTCCCATAGCCAGACACATTTCTTGGGCCACCCCAGATGAATTTAAGAGGGAGTTACTTGCGGATACTTCATTGGAGGGATATCGTGGGAAGGCACAGGAGGGAGAGGGGTACTGGAAGGGGAACAGTTCATATGGAAGCAGGGACTCCTCTACCGGATCACAGAGCAGCACCACACAGGGACGAGCCCTACTATAAAACGACAGCTGGTAGTTCCCAAGAAGTATAGGCAGGAGTTGCTGCGAATCTCTCATGACATACCCTTGGCCGGGCACTTCGGTGTCAGTCGCACCAGGCATCTCCTGACACACAACTTCTTTTGGCCGGGGGTAACCTATGATGTTCGTCAATACTGCCAGACCTGTGACAGTTGCCAGCGCATTGGCAAGAGGGGAGATCGATGCAAGGCCAAATTACGCCCCCTCCCCATTGTGGAGGAACCATTTAGCCGAGTAGCGGTCGATCTGATAGGGCCGTTAGCCAAGCCCAGTCCGTCAGGGAAAAGGTATATATTGACAGTGGTAGATTATGCCACACAGTATCCAGAGGCGGTTGCGTTACCTAACATACTGGCAGAGACGGTGGCGGCTGCCCTGCTCCAGGTTTTCTCACGGGTTGGATTTCACCGGGAGATTATCTCAGACCAGGGTACCTAGTTTACAGCAGAGGTGACCAACCAACTGTGGAAGCTGTGCGGTGTAAAGTCCATTAGAAGCGCCCCGTACCACCCGCAAACCAGTGGGTTGTGTGAACGCTTTAACGGGACGTTAAAACAACTCATTGGGACTTTTACCAGGACCTACAGGGACTGGGAGAAATTTTTGCCTCACCTCCTGTTTGCCTATCGAGAGGTGCCCCAAGAATCCACAGGGTTCTCCCCATTCGAACTGGTATACGGGAGATGGGTAAGGGGACCCCTAGACTTAGTGCTAGAACACTGGGAAGGGGAGGGCATCATAGAAGGGGTTCCTATTGTACCCTATGTTTTGGAATTCTGGGACCGTGATATGGAAATTTGGGTTGGATAAATCTATCCCGTGTGTGCTGCGGCCGTTCCCAAAGACTGAGTATTTTGAGCGCTCATCAAGAATGAGTCTGTACACGATTGTGACAGGAAAGCATTCCATCAATACTGACCCTTTATTTCCTGATACATAGTTTTATAATTGCATGTAGAAAGGAGTGGTTAGGGGTGGTTAGTTAATTAACATATTGTCTAGCTCCTCTGTTATTGGTTATCTGAATATATATGGAATATTGTGATTAATGCACATATGACTGCTGATTAAGCAACTAAAATGAAGTTCTCTGTATCTGGGACAAAGTTGAGACATCTCATCAGCACTTAATACATCTGGAGTTCTGCTTTTTGGGTGGAAAACACCGAACAGTCTGTCTGGTTTATATCAGTTTATGTCAGCCATTTTAAGCAATTGATTATAATGTATATAGATATATTTGCGTTTATATGAGTATATATGATTATAGAGGAGTATACATGCAAGTGAGATCTACATGATATAAATATTTCTATCACAAGCCCCCCTTAGATATCACTTGCCCTAATCCTAGCCTGCTGTCCCAAAGCGCTGCAACTCTTTTGTGCTGCCGGCGAACTGATGCAAGCCTAGTGCCCACGCCCTACACCGTACAGACTTTTTGCAAATGGGCAGTCAGGAGATCTGTCCCTAACGGGGGTTAGTTGCAATCAGTCTCTTAGTCAATAGCATGTGTAGTGTATTCTTTATCAGGTAGGTCATCTGTTCGGTCAGGCAGGGCATCCACAGCATCGTTCTGGCTTGGGTGTCAACTTCTGGTAGGGGAGCTTTCTTGCAATGCGATGCGTGGATCCAAGTGGGTGTTCCCTCCAGCTTTACAGAGGTTGGTGTCATCAGCGGCACTTGGACAGGACCATCAGATCTGGGATCTTGTGGTGTTCTCCTTACAAACTTTTTCCCCAACACCCAGTCTCCTGGCTTCAAGGAGTGTGTACCGGACACTGAATCTGGATCTGGCAATGAAGAAAAAAACTCGAGAATGGATGTTAGCAAGTTTCTTGGTGAGTTCAATTACATAAGCAGACAAAGTATCATATTACATAGTCAGCTGCTGAGGGAAAGAATACCCCTAACCTGGGACTAGACCCAAACAATTTCATATGGTGACAGCTTTTCTGGGCCTCTGGAAGTGTGCCTTACACTAAGTAGTGTGATTGGGAGTGTCTCATGCCATGGTTTGCGTGTCTCTTTGGCAACTTCCAGCATCCTGTTCTTAAGTGTCCCATTCAGTCTTTCTACTTTCTCGCTACTCTGGGGATTTTAGGGAGTACGTAGGCCTAAGTCTGACCCTACTGCTGACCAGATCTCCCGTGTGAGATTTGCTGTGAATGCGGGTCCCTAGTCACTGCCTATCACTTCTGGGACCCCATATCTGCGTATCTCATCTCTGAGGGTAGTCTCTTTGCAGTAGTCTTTGCTGACTGGTTCCTCACTGGGAAATCTTCTGGCCATCCTGAGAACACGTCCAAGACCACAAGGGTATATTCAAAACCTCCACTTAGCGGCATCTGGATGTGGTCTATCTGGATCCTCTGGAAGGGGTACAGTGGTCTGGCAAGATGATTTGTGGGAACTTTCTCCATTCTTCCAGGGTTGCATCTGCCGTCAGGCAGCTGCTAGTGAACTTGGCTGTTAGGGTGGAGATCCCTGGAGCGAACCAGTAAGCACCTATCAGATCATTCATCTGTCTCTTTGATCTGTGTGTGGGCCCATGTGCCCACTGGACCACCATAGGATACATGCTTCGGGATAAACAGGGCGGGGTAAACAGGGTTTTGTAGTCCATTGCGTATACCCTTCCTTCATGTGTTGCTCCCTTCCGCATCCAGCATTCCTTCTTGTCCTTTTTTGGGGCTTGTTCTTGCAGCTTTTTGAGCAGATCCCAGGACGTCATCTGGTCAGGTTTCTTGTCTTCAGTCGTCATGTAGTAGCTGTCCGGCTCTACGACTTCTCCCACTTCTCCATATTACTTTCCTTTGGCTGCTTCTTTGGCCACTATATCCGCCATGTTGTTACCCCGTGCCTCTACTGTGTTCAATTTTCCATGTGCTTTGACTTTTAGTACTGCCACCTTTTTTGGAAGTTGGAGTGCATCCAGCAGGTCCTTGATGGCTCCATGATGCTTCACGGCTGTTCTGCTTGCTGTGATGAAGTCTCTTGCAGTCCAGACGGGTCCAGAGTCGTGTGCTATGCCATGCGAGTACCTTGAATCGGTGTATATGTTCGCAGTTTTGCCTTCTGCAATCTGGCAGGCCTTCGTCAGCGCTACCCATTCTGCTTCCTGAGCTGACAGAGTAGGCGGCAGACTTCTGGACCACAGGATCTCTTGATTGCTGGTCTCTGCACATCCTGTCTGGAATCTTCCTTCATCATCTGCAAATCTGGAACCATCCACGTAGAGGATCAACTCTGGGTTGGTCAGTGGCTCTTCTGCCACCTTGGGTAGTCCTGCTGTTTCCTGTTGCTGATGCTGAAGCAATCATGGTCATCCATCCGAAGCAAATCCAGATCCCTGCGGAAGGTATCATGCAGATTTTTTATCAGAATTTTGATCTGAGGGTCCATATCTGTATCCCCCCCTTGGGAGTGGGAGTAGAGTGGGCGGGTTGAGGACTGTGCATCTGGAGACAAAGATGCCTGGCGGTGGAGAGATGTTTTGGCTAGGTTTGGTTGAGGATTTCTGAGATGTCATGTGGAGCCAGGATTTCCAATCTGCAATCCAAGAATGATGTCAGCAGTCTTGTCCAGGAGGGCCGGTGCTGCAAATGCTGCTCTCATGCAGGAGGGGGCTTCCCTTGCAACTGGATCCAAGCAAGCTGAAAATTAGCCCAAAGGTCTCGGCTTTCCCCCCTGAAGCTGTGTCAGGACTCCAGTAGCAAGGCCTTCTTTTTTCATCAGGTAGAGACGGAATGGCTTCTCGTAGTCAGGTAAGCCTAGTGCTGACGCTGAGACTACAGAGTCTTTTAACTTCTTGAACGAGCTCAAGGCTGCATCTGTCAGGAGGAACAGGGTTATGTTGACACAGTCATACAGAGGCTGCATTAGGACTGAAGGATCAGGGATCCAGGCTCTGCAATACGAAACTAGGCCAAGGAAGGCCTCTAGTGCCCTTGGAGTTGTTGGAGGAACCGTCTTCTCCACTGTGGTCTTCCGGTTATCTGTCAAATGTTTTGTCTGGTGAGCAATACAGTGTCTCTGGAACGTAACTCTCTCCAGACACCACTGGACTTGGTTCTCTGAGACCTTGCAGTGCTGCTCCGCCAGGTAGAGTAGGAGAGACAAGGAATGGGCTTTACACTTGTTAATGTCAACTGCACAAAGGAGCAGATCGTCCATGAATTGTAGCAGGGTTACTTCTGCATGTTCTGTGACCCAGTTGGTGAGGACTGTGGACATTGCTTTGCTGAGCTGTGAAGGGCTGTTCTGGGCCCGCTGTGGCATAACTGTCCATGTGTGCTGTCCCCCCTGGTGCGTTAAGGCAAACAGGTACTGGTCTTCTGGATGAAGTGAACACTGGAGAAAGCATTAGCCAGGTCGGTCACTGTGAACACTTTTGCTGTGGAAGGCATATTTTGAGAGCAGAGTGTGTGGATTTGGCACAATTGGAGTTTTAAACACCGTGGCGTCATTTACATCTCTCAGGTCATGTACTATTTTGAACTTGGCTGGCTCTCCTTTGCAATCGATGTGCAAGGAACAATGATTCCTCTTTCCAGGTAGATCTTCAGTTGGTCAGAGGCAGCTTGACTCTAGGCCTGGCCTGGGCCTTACAAGGGTACGGGGTACCTGGCTTGAGTGACACCCGTACTGGGGAAACTTGAGGTTTTCCCACATCCTGAGGTCCGTCCCTTAGACCATAAACTTTCTGGTACTACGTCCAGTACCTCCTTGGGTAGGCCTCCGTCGGTTGTTTGAGGTTCTTGTAGGGCCACCAGCATGACTATGATTCCTCTTGGGTCAGGGATGAAGAAAGTGTCATGGTCCCATCTTCCTGGAACACTGTGGTTGCATTCAGCTTCTGCAGTAGGTCCGCTCCCAGCAGGTTGAGTGGCAGGTTCTTGACGCCACAAACTGGGACACGATAGAGTGTCCTGGCTGAGTGCACATGCTTAGAGGCTTTGTAAGCTGAGAATGTCTGACTTTGACCATCAATGCCCATGCGAGACACAGAGGATTCTGATAGGCAGGTGGGATCAGCGAGATCCGCAGGTCTAATCACACTTCTGGCTGCATCGGTGTGCAGAAGAAAAGATCTGACAACGCCATCCACTTTCAGGGCAATTTGAGGTATTGGTCCTGCAGACGGGGTTTTACATGTCAGGAGCGTAGTGTCTTGCAGACCTGGCTTGCTTATCCCTGTCCCATGGACGGGGTACTTCACTGCCTTCTGCACTTCTTCCTTGACCTGTTTATCTGGACCAACTCTTGGGTTGTATGGGTGCTCTGCACTGGTTCCAGAAATGGCCAAACTTGCCATAGATGTAACACTTGACACTTCTTCTGTCTTTGTAGGGTGGTTGCGCTTCCAGGTCAGTGGTCACCATGTGAGGGGCTGTCTTCTGCACTCCTGGTTGGGACTCAATCCCTTTGGCTACTGTGGACAATGGCATGATGGACACTGTAGCGGCAGCGGGGTCCAGCCTGCTGATTGAAGCTGCGGTGGTAAGATGGGGCCTGCAGGTGCGTCCGTGGCGAGGCCCGGGGGTGCCATGAGACTGGCGGCTGCATCCAACCCAAGGTCTTGGGGCATTACAGGGGCTGCGGCTGCATCTGCCATTACTTCTTCCCCCTGCTTTGACATAGCTTCTCCCCTTTGCTAACCTTTATTGAGGTTGGTGTCTCCTCTCCAGAGTCTACAGCGGTTCTTCCGGTGTGTCGTTCGGCACTTTGCAGCGTCTTCACCTCTGGCTCCCCTTCCGGCGTTCTCAGCAGCACGGCACCCGTTTCCTTCTTCGCGCTCTTTGTGGCGCTATAATGGCAGCAGTTTTGGTGACAATTGGCAATAAACAGTCTCCCAGGCGCACATAACCCATTTTGCTGGGTCAGTCCACTGCTATTGACCTGTTCTTGGGCCTAGCCACTATCAGTGGTTTCCTGATTGGCTGTCTCAGTCCATGCACAAAGGCCTGTGCCAACATTTGCGTGTGTATCTGGTCATGAATGGTGAAGCCCAAGCGTATACATCTAATTCTGCTGGAAGTTTGAATTGTTCCTTCATGATTGGCCAGAGTGCATCACCTGTTTTTCAGTTCCATTTATGGCCCAGAGATCATTCCAGGTGGCTATATACGTTAGCTGATTCTGCTACATTCTTCAGTAAAATGGCATGGGATGCATCCCTGGGTCTGGAAGATTGTCACCTGACTTGAAGTGCAGTGCACATAGTGTAATGGTGGTGCCTCTATCTGCCCCTGCATTCTTGGTGCCTGTGGGTTTCTTTTCCTAATACTGGGCAGCATGTATGATGTTCCCTCCACATCTTCATCAGAGGAATAGTTGTGATAGCATGTGCTGGGGTCATACACTGGCTGATTTTGGACTTAGAAGCTGCCTTTTTGTGTGAGGATGTCTCATCCCTTGCTGAAGCTGTGGTGGACTAGGCTTATAGCTCTATGTTGATGTGAATGTAGGCAGCTCTGATGGGTGCTGAAGTTGCACATTATCAACAGATGATGATGATGTCAGTCCTCCCCCCCTCTGCACCCAGGGCTGAGCTGTTGCCGCCTACTGCAGCTTGGGGGGTGCCTTCTACCGGGGGATCTCCACCTTCCTCCCCCAATACCATGACTGTCAGAGGCTGGGCTGTATTGGGAACATAGAATGTGCCTTGTGCTGTGAGCACCGGATACAGAGACACTTCACTGCTTGAATCTGGCATCTGCCCAACAAGCAACAAAGCAGGAGAAGGAGAGTGTGAAACAGGAAGAGATACATGGTGCAGAGGAAAAGGAGGTAGAGATGTAAGGTGCGCAGAAGACGGGACGTGCGGAGGTGAAGAGTGAGGGAGGGGAGCTGATAGAGCAAAAGACGGGTGGTTTTAGAGAAGGGGGAGAGAGAGAGAAGGAGGCAAAGGGTGTGGCGAAAGAGAAGGAGGAGGTGTGGAGTGTGATGTAGAAGGAGGGAGGAGAACAGAGGGAGGAGAGAGAGAAGATGGGAGGTGTGGAGGAGAGAGAGGAGGAGGAGAAGAGAGGCGTGGAGAAGGAAGAGCAGGAGGAGATAGGTGTGGTGGGGGAGTGAAGAAGGAGGAGAGAAGGAGGGTGAGTGAAGGAGGAAAGAGGTGTGGAGAAGGAGTAGTAGATGTGTAGAGGAGATAGATAGTGAGAGAGGAGAAGGAGAGAAAGAGTGACAGAGAAAAAGGGAATGAGAGAAGAAAGATGGAGGAGAAAGACAAGAAGAAAATTCCTTCTTCTTTGATGGCAGATGCAGCCTGAGACTGCATGGTCAGAGCAAGAGCGCCATCTCCATGTACAAAGGTTGGGCGGGGCGCACCACGTACTGTGCAAAAACTCCCTATACCATGGAATCTATTGAGAGCATGGGGAGGCGTGATAGCTTAATACCTTTCCCCCATTTTATATACATAAAAATCACTTCCTGGTTTGCTCACATATCTGTACCACCTAAACGATGTAAGCTCTGCTGCTTCTGTATACCATGTATCAGCATTCAGCAACGTAACATCAGCTAACTTCCCTTATTTTCCTTTCTATGTCATGCCATTCTGCAGCTTGAATTCTGCCGTTCTGATGAATTTCACATACTTTATACCTTCTAAAATTCTTCACGTACTTAACACCTTCGTGTTCTACCACTATCTGGTTGGCCGTTTTCTCATCAGGAAGTAAAAGACCCTCCTGTTGCTTGGCCACCTTATTTCCCATTGCAAAAAGAAAAACAAAAAAAAACACAACAAAAAACTTCAAACAAATGGGTATATAAAAACACAAAAAATAATAAAATAAAAAAAGAAAGGAACACTTCCAAAAATTGGTGCAAGATGTAGAAATCAAAACCTAAAAAAAACATCAAAAACTCGGTACACGATCCAAAACTCAGGATCTTTACAGAAAAGGAAAAAAAAACCGTTTAAACAAAAAGTGAAGAGGCAGAGAAGAAAAGAAACTTTGAAAAACTTAAAAAAAAGTCTAAAAACTTCAAAATGCAACAAAGACAGGACAGAAGGAATAAAAGACCCTTCAAAAGAGTAATAATAATAAAATTAAAACGGCTTCTCTTCTCCCCCCTTTTTTTTTTCTGTACTCTGCGCTCAAATGCAGTCAGAGACACACTTCCCCTTTTTATCAGCAGCTGCTGTTTTACCCAAAAATCACGTATGTCACATCAAAAATGATAGATCTTATAGCAGCAGAAAAGAGGAAGTTCAAAGGAAAAGAAAAGGAAAAAAAACTTTCCTTTTCAATTGTATGCACTGTTATCATTTAAAGCAGCAATATATGACAAGGACAAAAAACAGATACAGACGTGCAGGAGACTCGATATGCCCTTTTAATTATACTGTGACACGTGCAGGTTGCGCTGGGAACAGACTACTGCCAATCGCACTTGGCACACCTGTGCCCGGGCCACCTGAGTGAGAAACACAGCAGGTGGGAATTCTACCACCCCGGTCCGATCTACCTAACTGGATAGTCGGCACTACGGGAATCTGCAGTAGCCCTCTAAGTTATCACTACCCGTGTGCCTGCATATGGAGCCACCTGCCCCGGAACTACCTGTTCCTCCTATGCACGAGAATCCTGCAATAACTTATCGAGCGATTTGACCTCCTGCTGTCTGTTACCCAGCAACCACAAACAGTCAGTGTTCCTTGCTTCTCCCGGATCTTACACAAACACAGAACACATACACGGCACACAGCAGACACCTTGATCCCAGGGTTTTGGGTACAGGCTTTGGACTTTTTACACTACCTGGGAATGCGGTGTTGACCACACCTGACCGGCAAGAGGTATAGACCCGGACTGGGCACAGGGGACTTTCAGGTAAGATGATAACATTTTCTTACCTTACTTATGGAGCTGCGCAGTCTCCGTCCCGTGAACCAAGGCCGTGGCCAACACCTCCGTCTCTCTGGTCAGCGGGGTCGCCATGTGTTTCGTCCATGCCTCGCGGGGCGCCATTTGATATGGAAATTTGGGTTGGATAAATCTATCCCGTGTGTGCTGCGGCCGTTCCCAATAAGACTGAGTATTTTGAGCGCTCATCATGAATGAGTCTGTACACGATTGTGGCAGGAAAGCATTCCATCAATACTGACCCTTTATTTCCTGATACATAGTTTTATAATTGCATATAGAAAGGAGTGGTTAGGGTTGGTTAGTTAATTAACATATTGTCTAGCTCCTCTGTTATTGTTATATGAATATATATGGAATATTGTGATTAATGCACATATGACTGCTGATTAAGCAACTAAAATGAAGTTCTCTGTATCTGGGACAAAGTTGAGACATCTCATCAGCACTTAATACATCTGGAGTTCTTCTGCTTTTCGGGTGGAAAACACCGAACAGTCTGTCTGGTTTATATCAGTTTATGTCAGCCATTTTAAGCAATTGATTATAATGTATATAGATATATTTGCGTTTATATGAGTATATATCATTATAGAGGAGTATACATGCAAGTGAGATCTACATGATATAAATATTTCTATCACAACCGCCTACAGGAGCTGACCCAGGCTGTATGTGGGAACATGCAGGTGGCCCAGCGGCGCCAGCGCGTATGGTACGATCGGAGGGCCAGAGAGCGCACCTTGGAAATTGGGCAGAAGGTCCTGGTGTTAGAGCCCACTAGGCAGAACAAGTTCCAAGCTGCTTGGCAGGGGCCCTACCAGGTAGTGGGGAAAATAGCCGACACCACCTATAATGTCGCCGATTGTGACGACCCCAGGGTTATCCGCATGTTCCATGTGAATATGCTCAAGCCCTATCGGGAGCGCCCTGAAGAGGTAGTGGCCATCTGTGCACCTGAAGCAGAGGATTTAGCCGGACTTCCCTTGCCTGATGTCTTATGGAGAGGACTCAGTCTAAAACATGGGACCAGGTACACTGGGGTGAAGACTTAGGTCCCCGGGAGAGCCAGCAGGCGGAGGAGTTGTTGAGGCAGCGACAGAGGATGTTTTTGGGGAAACCCAGGTACACTCACCTGGCACAACACAAGGTTGAGACCCAGGATCAGACCCCCCTGCGACAACCCCCCTTCCGCATCCCTGAGTCTGTACGAGAGGGGATGCGACAAGAGATACAAGAGATGTTGTGTTTAGGGGTCATTGAAGAGTCAGATAGTCCCTGGGCATCCCCCGTAGTGTTAGTGCCCAAGAAGGATGGGACTGCACGGTTTTGTGTAGACTATCGTAAGCTCAATGAGAAAACTGACAGATGCGTATCCCATGCCGCGTGTGGCTGACTTGTTAGACTGGCTGGCAGGGGTAAAGTATTTGACCACCATCGATCTATGCAAAGGCTACTGGCAGATTCACCTTAGTTCTGATGCTATTCCCATGTCGGCATTTGTCACCCTGTTTGGCTTATTCCAGTTTCGAGTTATGCCATTCGGGATGAAGACTGCCCCGGCGACTTTCCAGAGGCTGGCTGACCGGCTTCTGGATGGTCTCCAGGACTATGCTTGTGCCTACCTGGATGACATCGCCATCTACAGCGCAACATGGGAAGAGCATCTAAATCACCTAGAGACAGTATTAGACAGGATCCACAAGGCCGGAATCACCCTGAACCCAAACAAGTGTCACATGGGCAAAGCAGAGGTTCAGTATTTAGGGCATTGGGTGGGAAACAGCGACCAGAACAAGCCAAGATTGAGGCCATAGCCAAATGGCCCACCCCACGCACTAAAACCCAGGTCATGGCGTTTCTAGGGACAGCGGGGTATTACAGGAAATTCGTTCCCAATTACAGCAGCGTGGCCAAGCCCCTCACTGATCTGACCCGTAAGAACCAACCCTGCCAGGTAACCTGGACCCCAGAGTGTGAGGAAGCCTTCCGCCAGCTAAAGGATGCCCTCACCAATACCCCTGTATTGGCCGCACCCGATCCAACTAAGCGTTTCCTTGTTCACACAGACACTTCTATGTTTGGATTGGGGGCAGTACTAAGCCAAGTCAGGCCGGACGGCCAAGAACACCCAGTAGCTTACCTGAGTCGGAAACTACTGCCCTCGTGAAGTGAGCTATGCGGCCATCGAGAAGGAGTGCCTGGCAATAGTATGGGCACTAAAAAAGTTACAACCATATTTGTATGGATGACAGTTTTCCCTCCTAACGGACCATAATCCCCTAGTCTGGCTTAATCGGGTCTCCGGAGACAACGCCAGATTACTGCGGGGGAGTTTAGCCCTACAACCTCTGGACTTCACCATCCACTACAGACCCGGCAAACAAAACGGTAATGTCGATGGACTAAGTCGACAAACGGAACTTGTACCAACCCCATAAACTTCGGTCATCCCCAAACCGATCCGTTAAGGATCAGACTGTGTATGCCGATCGCATCGCTGAAAAGGGGAGCCGTGTTACAGAACCCCCAGCACCAAGAATATGTTATGCTATATAAATATTATGTATAATAGGTTCCATGTGAAATGCATCAGTCCACAGGCTGCATCCCTGGGCAGAGAGGACAAGATATCCCCCTTCTGTCCTCCCCCACCTTTGTAAGTCTCCCAGTAAATACCAGCAGGCTCCGGCCCCCTGCGGCTATTGTAATGTATGTCTGGCCTACCCTGTGTATCTGTGTTATATATTCTGTGTGCTGTAAATAAAGTGTGTTCTTTTAGACTGGAAATACCTGGAGTAGCAGTCAGCTTTTATATGCTCCCATGTAATCAAGAAATCCTAGCCAGCGTCCTTCATTCAGAATCCAGCAAAAGCAGAATGGACCTCATGAAACACGGGGGTGCTGAAAGAGGTACTACAGCACTATAGACCCCGTTACAATCAGCTTACCTCACCAATACACAGTTCTGATGTCATCAGCTCACCTCACCGATACACAGTTCTGATGTCATCAGCTTACTTCTCCGATACACAGTTCTGATATGTCATCAGCTTACTTCTCTGATACACAGTTCTGGTGTCATCAGCTTACTTCGATACACAGTTCTGATAATCAGCTTACCTCACCGATACACAGTTCTGCTATGTCATCAGCTTACCTCACTGATACACAGTTCTGATGTCATCGGCTTACTTCTCCGATACACAGTTCTGATGTCATCAGCTTACTTCTCCGATACACAGTTCTCATGTCATCAGCTTACCTCACCGATATACCGTTCTGATATGTCATCAGCTTACCTTACCGATACAGTTCTGATATGTCATCCGCTTACTTCTCCGATACACAGTTCTGATATGTCATCAGCTTACCTTACCGATAGACAGTTCTGATGTCAGCAGCTTATCTCTACGAAACTGTTTTGTGTGTCTGCAGCCCACCTCACCTAAACACAGTTCTGTCATCTTACCTCACTGCAACACAGTTCATATGTCGGCAGCTTACATTATCGAAACCATCTTGTAATGATGTCATTTAGCTTGCATGACTGATGGAAATTAATTTGTGAAATTGAAGTTTTCTTGCTATTTAATTGCATATCTACTCCCAAACAAAAATTAGGACGATGCTTGCACATTACCATATAACCTCAGTCGATCAATCTTCAGAAATGTCTGTCTTTGCAGTTCGGAAGCAGAAGCTATTGTGGATCAATTTCACCTGCTTTGGTGCAAATTAAAGTGACACCCATTATGACAACTCCACCCCCCAAAGAAGAATGGGAGCAATAGCATAGTGCACATCGGTCTTATTGAAATGCATGCATGAATTCACTGACCTGATTCATTATGTGGTGAAGACTGATAAATTAATCAGGCTCACTTGATATTCATCGTGTGCTGCAGCCAGGGGACTGGCATACATTTCTTGAGTAAGTTTATACTACTTTAGTGGCATAACTTATGATGAATTTGATGGGCAGGCGTGACTATGCCCTATCCTGCTCATACTACACCCCATATTGGCATAGCGGGCCAGGACTGGTGTATAATCGCTAAAAGCTGCAATATGTTTGTGCATCTGTGAAGTTGCGCCAAACTATTGCGACTTAAGGTGTTTATGCCAAATTTCTGGTATAAGCGCCTTAATGAATCGTCCCCAATGTCTTTCCAGATGGTGACCAATTCCATTCTCCTGATCCTTCCTGATTCTTTTCTAGTTTTATATTTTGCTAGTGTCCTTGTCATGACTGGTATCGTGATTTAGCAAGCCCATTTAGAAGCCGCAAACTGTGAATACCAAAATTTGTGTCCGTCTCCACTTTTGACCACAACTGTATAATTTTTTGCATCCAACTTGGAGTGCCAAATCTATTTTTTACATTAGGGCACCCTTAGCGTTGGGGACAGGGAAGGTTTCTTTACAGGATCTACTGTAAAAGAAACATCAGAAACCGAAGCATAATGCAATGGAGACTTCAAGCATAAACCTAAAAGAGCAGTAACCACCATCTATAACAGATTTTGCATTGTGCTCTTATGGAGGGAATAGGAAACAAGTTACATTTTCCTTTTAACAATACTACAAAGGAAATTCAATCGTACATTGACTGTTACATTTTCATCTCTTATATCTAAACTGACTAATGAAAAGAAGGCTGGGCTATTACATGAAATATTTTTCCAGTGCCTCTGCCTATGACAGTGCCTCTTTTTTTTCCTGTTCTTCATGCACACAGCATGATGCCATCCATGTATTATAATTTGAAAGGCAGAAAATTTGCATTGCTTGATTTGCTGTCACTACAAGAAAGCATTATTTTAAATTTTTGAAATAAATAAGTGTCCTATACAAAATACAGTGACTACAAATATAAAGTGTCGTTCATCACTTGTTTGCTTGCTGTATGCCGTAGATATAGTAGCACATTGCTAAGAAGAGTAAAACTAATCCCAAACTGTTCTTCAACTATATCAATAGTAAAAGAATAAAAACTGAAAATGTAGGCCCCTTAAAAAATAGTGAGGAAAGAATGGTTGTAGATGACGAGGAAAAAGCTAACATATTAAACACCTTCTTCTCCACGGTATTCACGGTGGAAAATGAAATGCTAGGTGAAATCCCAAGAAACAATGAAAACCCTATATTAAGGGTCACCAATCTAACCCAAGAAGAGGTGCGAAACCGGCTAAATAAGATTAAAATAGATAAATCTCCGGGTCCGGATGGCATACACCCACGAGTACTAAGAGAACTAAGTAATGTAATAGATAAACCATTTCTTATTTTTAGGGACTCTATAGCGACAGGGTCTGTTCCGCAGGATTGGCGCATAGCAAATGTGGTGCCAATATTCAAAAAGGGCTCTAAAAGTGAACCTGGAAATTATAGGCCAGTAAGTCTAACCTCTATTGTTGGTAAAATATTTGAAGGGTTTCTGAGGGATGTTATTCTGGATTATCTCAATGAGAATAACTGTTTAACTCCATATCAGCATGGGTTTATGAGAAATCGCTCCTGTCAAACCAATCTAATCAGTTTTTATGAAGAGGTAAGCTATAGGCTGGACCACGGTGAGTCATTGGACGTGGTATATCTCGATTTTTCCAAAGCGTTTGATACCGTGCCGCACAAGAGGTTGGTACACAAAATGAGAATGCTTGGTCTGGGGGAAAATGTGTGTAAATGGGTTAGTAACTGGCTTAGTGATAGAAAGCAGAGGGTGGTTATAAATGGTATAGTCTCTAACTGGGTCGCTGTGACCAGTGGGGTACCGCAGGGGTCAGTATTGGGACCTGTTCTCTTCAACATATTCATTAATGATCTGGTAGAAGGTTTACACAGTAAAATATCGATATTTGCAGATGATACAAAACTATGTAAAGCAGTTAATACAAGAGAAGATAGTATTCTGCTACAGATGGATCTGGATAAGTTGGAAACTTGGGCTGAAAGGTGGCAGATGAGGTTTAACAATGATAAATGTAAGGTTATACACATGGGAAGAAGGAATCAATATCACCATTACACACTGAATGGGAAACCACTGGGTAAATCTGACAGGGAGAAGGACTTGGGGATCCTAGTTAATGATAAACTTACCTGGAGCAGCCAGTGCCAGGCAGCAGCTGCCAAGGCAAACAGGATCATGGGGTGCATTAAAAGAGGTCTGGATACACATGATGAGAGCATTATACTGCCTCTGTACAAATCCCTAGTTAGACCGCACATGGAGTACTGTGTCCAGTTTTGGGCACCGGTGCTCAGGAAGGATATAATGGAACTAGAGAGAGTACAAAGGAGGGCAACAAAATTAATAAAGGGGATGGGAGAACTACAATACCCAGATAGATTAGCGAAATTAGGATTATTTAGTCTAGAAAAAAGACGACTGAGGGGCGATCTAATAACCATGTATAAGTATATAAGGGGACAATACAAATATCTCGCTGAGGATCTGTTTATACCAAGGAAGGTGACGGGCACAAGGGGGCATTCTTTGCGTCTGGAGGAGAGAAGGTTTTTCCACCAACATAGAAGAGGATTCTTTACTGTTAGGGCAGTGAGAATCTGGAATTGCTTGATTGAGGAGGTGGTGATGGCGAACTCAGTTGAGGGGTTCAAGAGAGGCCTGGATGTCTTCCTGGAGCAGAACAATATTGTATCATACAATTATTAGGTTCTGTAGAAGGACGTAGATCTGGGGATTTATTATGATGGAATATAGGCTGAACTGGATGGACAAATGTCTTTTTTCGGCCTTACTAACTATGTTACTATGTTACTAATACAGAAAAAAATCAGAACATTGACCACTGGTTGCAGTTTAATGGGAAAGTTTCAGTTGGACAGTGACTGAATTTTCGTGATGTGGACTCTGTATGGCAATATTTTGTAATTAAAATGAAACAACTGAGCTGAAATGGATTTGTAGACTTTCAGGTTTAATTAATGGGGTTGAACAAAGATATCCTGTGAAACATTTAGGAAGTGTAACCATTTTTCTACAAAACCTCATAATAATTTCAAAGGCACATAAGAAAATGGACAAGTTAACTCTAATAATATAATGTTAGTTGTAATACATTATAGAGAATCCTGTGCAGACAATGACTGCCCGAAGTCTTGAAGCCATGTACGTCACAAAGCATTGGGTTTCCTTCTTTGTGATGCGTTGCTAGGTCTTTACTGCAGCTGACTTCAGTTGTTGCTTGTTTGCTGCTCTTTCTGTCTTAAGTATGTGAAATTCTGCTCAATGGGGGTTGGGATCTGGTGATTGATTTGGCCATTGCAGAATATTCCACTTCTTTGACTTTAAAAAAAAAAAAAAACTCCTGCGTGGCTTTTCAGTATATTTTGTCAATCTCCATCTGTACTTTGAAGCGCCGTCATTTCAACCTTGCTGCATTTGGTTGAATATGAGCAGAAAGTACCGCCTTGTACTCTTCTGTCTTCAGTCGCATCAACAATAAACACTATTGACCCAGTGCCATTGCAAGCTGTGAATGCCCGCGCCATCAAACTGCCTGCTTCATGTTTTACAGAGGATGTGGTGTTGTTAGGGAACTGCAACACAGAACTAGGATAGAAGGGGGGAAACTGACCCTGCACTGAGACTAGGCTGACACCCTACGATGGAGTGGGTGACCCATTCCTTGCGAATAGACCCACCGACAATCCTAGGTTAATCTCAGCGAAGACCTATAGATAGGGGGAAGGAGGTCCCTGAAAGATCTTAGGACTGGGTATAAAAACATGTCAACTCCTAATAGAAAACACAGAGATGACTGCAGAAACCAACTGAAAACAGACACTAAAGATAGCAGAACCAGAGATCCCAGAACTGCACAATATCAAACACAGAAAGCTATCAAAGCACCAAGCCATAACCATAGTGGATTAACACTGTTGTCCAGCAAGGAATGGGAGGCAGGTGCTGGGTAATAAAGGGTGATACAATCAACTGACCTAGGACAACCCAGCACCAGGTGGAAAAGACCAGTAGCCAGAAAACCACAACAAGATGGCGGATGGTCAAAAACAAAACAGATTCTAACAGGTGTTCTTGGGATCATGAGCCGTTCCAAGTCTTCTTCCCATAATTTATTCTCATAATTATGGTACAGGTTGATCTTCGTTTTATCTGTCCAAAGAACACTTTCCCAGAACTAGGCTGGCTTATTTAAATTTTTGGGGGTAAAATCTTATCTGGCCTTTCTATTTTAAAGGCTGAATAATAGTTTGTACCTTGTGGTGAACCCTCTGTATTTGCTATCATAAAGTCTTCTCTTTAAACACTTTAACCACTTCCTAGAGAGTGTCTTCACTTGGCTGGATGTTGTGAAGAGGTGTTTCTTCACCATGGAAAGAATTCTGCGATTATCCACCTCTGTTGTCTTGAATGAACATTCAGGCCCTTTTGAGTTTCCAAGCTTACAAGTGCGTTCAATTTTTATTTTTTTTTGCAGAATGTACCAAACTGTTGATTTGGCCAGTTCTAACAGTTTTGCTATTTCTGATGAATTTCTTCTTTTTTTCAGCCTAATGATGGTCTGTTTCACTTTCATCAAGAGCTCATTTGACTGCATGTTGTGGATTCGCCGCAACAGGTTCCAAGTGCAAATGTCACACCTGAAATCAGCTTCAGGCCTTTTACCTGATTAATTGATAGATCAATGAGAGAATAGCTCATGCAGCACATTGAAGAGCTTTTGAGATAATTGTCCAATTACTTTTGATTCTTGAAAGAGTCAACTACATATTAGACTAAGTTCACACTAGGCGTTTTTGCTGCCTTTTTTATGTACATTTTCAGCTGCGTTTTACCAGCAAAATCTGAGACTTCAGAAATATCATGCACACGTTTTTTTTTTGTCATCAGTATTTTGTGCTTTGTATGTTTTTTTGGACATAGAGCATGTCACTTCATTCAGCGTTTTTCACCCATTAACTTGAATGGGTAGTGGAAAAAATGCTGAAAAAAACGCAGGTATCATGTTTTGATGTTTTATGTGCTAAAAACTTATTCTATGGAATAGGACTTTTTTTCAACACTTATCTTTATCGGCATGCACAAGAGATAAATCTAGCATGCCAAAACTGCCTATCACAAAAAATGCAAGAAAAAAACAAGGAAAATATGCTTTTTTTATTGCAGCTTCTTTCCTGCCAAGTGATCAGGTTTTGCTGCTGAAAAAAAAAAAAACGCTGCAAAAAACACTTTGTGTGAACTTACCTTTAACCCCTTCACCCCAAAGCCTGTTTTCACCTAAGTGACAGGGCCAATTTTTACAATTCTGACCATTGTCACTTTATGAGGTTATAACTCTGAAACGCTTCAACGGATCCTGGTGATTCTGACACTGTTTTCTCGTGACATATTGTACTTCATGATAGTGGTAAAACTTCTTCGATATGACTTGCATTTATTTGTGAAAAAAACAAAAATTTGTCGGAAATTATGAAAATTTTGCAATTTTCAAACTCTTAGTTTTTATGCCCTTAAATTAGAGAGTTATATCACATAATATAGTTAATAAACAACATTTCCCACATGTCTGCTTTACATCAGCACAATTTTGGAAACATAATTTTTTTTTGTTAGGACGTTATAAGGGTTAAAAGTTGACCAGCGATTTCTCATTTTTGCAACAAAATTTGCAAAACCATTTTTTTACGGACCACCTCACACTTGAAGTGACTTTGAGGGGTCTATATGACAGAAAATGCCCAAAAGTGACACCATTCTAAAAACTGCACCCCTCAAGGTACTCAAAACCACATTCAAAAAGTTTATTAACCCTTCAGGTGCTTCACAGGAATTTTTTGAATGTTTAAAAAAATTGAACATTTAACTTTTTTTTCACAAAATTTTTACTTCAGGTCCAATTTGTTTCATTTTACCAAGGGTAACAGGAGAAATTGGACCACAAAAGTCGTTGTACAATTTGTCCTGAGTACGCCGATACCCCATATGTGGGGGTAAACCACTGTTTGGGCACATGGCAGAGCTCGGAAGGGAAGGAGCGCTATTTGACTTTTCAATGCAAGATTTGCTGGAATTGAGATCGGAGCCCATGTCACGATTGGAGAGCCCCTGATGTGCCTAAACAGTGGAAACCCCCACAGGTGACACCATTTTGGAAAGTAGACCCCCTAAGGAACTAATCTAGATGTGTGGTGAGCACTTTGAACCTCCAAGTGCTTCACAGAAGTTTATAATGTAGAGCCGTAAAAAAATTTTTTTTATTAATTTTCACAAAAAATGATCTTTTTGCCCCAAATTTTTTATTTTCCCAAGGGTAAAAGGATAAATTGGACCCCAAAAGTTGTTGTGCAATTTGTCCTGAGTACGTCGATACTTCATATATGGGGATAAACCACTGTTTGAGCGCATGGCAGAGCTCGGAAGGGAAGGAGTGCCATTTGACTTTTCAATGCAAAATTGGCTGGAATTGAGATCGGACGCCATGTCGCATTTGGAGAGCCCCTGACGTGCCTTAACAGTGGAAACCCCCCACAAGTGACCCCATTTTGGAAAGAAGACCCCCTAAGGAACTTATCTAGATGTGTGGTGAGCACTTTTAACCCCCAATTGTTTCACTAAAGTTTAGAATGTAGCATTGTGAAATTTAAAAAATCATTTTTTCTTTCCACAAAAAGATGTTTTAGCCCGCAATTTTTTTTCCCCAAGGGTAACAGGAGAAATTGGACCACAAATGTTATTGTCCAATTTGTCCTGAGTACGCTGATACCCCACATGTTGGGGGGAACCACCGTTTGAGTGCATGGCAGAGCTCGGAAGGGAAGGAGCACCGTTTGAAATGCAGACTTAGATGGAATGGACTGCAGGTGTCATGTTGCATTTGCAGAGCCCCTGATGTACCTAAACAGTAGAAACCCCCCACAAGTGACCCCATATTGGAAACTAGACCCCCCAAGGAACTTATCTAGATGTGTTGTGAGAGCTTTGAACCAACAAGTGTTTCACTACAGTTTATAACGCAGAGCCGTGAAAATAAAAAATATTTTTTTTCCCACGAAAATGATATTTTATCCCCTATGTTTTTATTTTCCCAAGGGTAACAGGACAAATTGGACCCCAAAAGTTGTTGTCCAACTTGTCCTGAGAACGCTGATACCCCATATGTTGGGGGGAACCACTGTTTGGGTGCACGGCAGAGCTCGAAAGGGAAGGAGCGCCATTTGAAATGCAGACTTAGATGGATTGGTCTGCAGGCGTCATGTTGCATTTGCAGAGCCCCTGATGTACCTAAACAGTAGAAACCCCCCACAAGTGACCCCATATTGGAAACTAGACCCCCAAAGGAACTTATCTAGATGTGTTGTGAGAGCTTTGAACCAACAAGTGTTTCACTACAGTTTATAACGCAGAGCCGTGAAAATAAAAAATATTTTTTTTCCACGAAAATTATATTTTATCCCCTATGTTTTTATTTTCCCAAGGGTAACAGGACAAATTGGACCCTAAAAGTTGTTGTCCAACTTGTCCTGAGAACGCTGATACCCCATATGTTGGGTGGAACCACTCTTTGGGCACACAGGAGAACTCGGAAGGGAAGGAGCCCTGTTTTACTTTTTCAAAGCAGAATTGGCTGGAATTGAGATCGGACGCCATGTCGCGTTTGGAGAGCCCCTGATGTGCCTAAACAGTGGAAACCCCCAATTATAACTGAAACCCTAACCCCAACCCTAACCCTAGCCCTAACCCTAGCCCTAACCCTAACCCTAACCCTAGCCCTAGCCCTAACCCTAGCCCTAGCCCTAACCCTAGCCCTAACCCTAGCACTAATGGGAAAATGGAAATAAATACATTTTTTTACATTTTATTATTTTTCCCTAACTAAGGGGGTGATGAAGGGGGGTTTGATTTACTTTTATAGCGTTTTTTTGGCGGATTTTTATGATTGGCAGCTGTCACACACTAAAAGACGCTTTTTATTGCAAAAAATAGTTTTTGCATCACCACATTTTGAGAGCTATAATTTATCCATATTTTGGCCCACAGAGTCATATGAGGTCTTGTTTTTTGCGGGACGAGTTGACGTTTTTATTGGTAACATTTTCGGGCAGATGACATTTTTTGATCGCTTTTTATTCTGATTTTTGGGAGGCGGAATGAACAAAAACCAGCTATTCATGAATTTCTTTTGGGGGAGGCGTTTATACCGTTCCACGTGTGGTAAAATGGATAAAGCAGTTTTATTCTTCGGGTCAGTACGATTACAGCGATACCTTATTTATGTAATTTTTTTTATGTTTTGGCGCTTTTACACAATAAAAACTATTTTATATAAAAAAATAATTGTTTTTGCATCGCATTATTCTGAGAGCTATAACTTTTTTATTTTTCTGCTGATGATGCTGTATGGCGGCTTTTTTTTGCGGGACAAGATGACGTTTTCAGCGGTACCATGGTTATTTATATCCGTCGTTTTGATCGCGTGTTATTCCACTTTTTGTTCGCCTGTATGATAATAAAGCGTTGTTTTTTGCCTTGTTTTTTTTTTTTTTTTTTTGCGGTGTTCACTGAAGGGGTTAACTAGTGGGATAGTTTTATAGAGCGGGTCGTTACGGACGCGGCGATACCAAATATGTGTACATTTATTGTTTTTTTTTTTTTTTTACATAAATAAATGGATTTATTGGGAAATGTTTTGTTTTTTTTTTATTTGGGGATTTTTTTTTTTTTTTTTTTTACACATTCTATTTTTTTTATTTTTTTTACTTTCTAACATTGTCCCAGGGTGGGACATCTCTGTATTAGATCAGATCGTTGATCTGACACTGTGCATAGCACACTGTCAGATCAACGATCTGACAGGCAGCTTACCTGGCTTTCCAGCGCCTGCTCTCAGCAGGCGCCGGCTAGCCAGGTCACTTCATGACCCGGAAGGAGTCCGGCGGCCATCTTGGATCCGGGGACTCCTTCCGGGTCACCGGAGCAACGCGATCTCATTGCGTTGCTCCGGTGGGAGAGCGCAGGGAGCCCCCGTCCCTGCGCGATCCCCCTCTATGCCGCTGTCACTACTGACAGCGGCATCAGAGGGGTTAAATGCCCGCGATCGGCGATAGCGCCGATCGTGGGCATTGCTGCGGGGTGTCAGCTGTCATATACAGCTGACACCCGCACCCGATCACCGCGGCGCTCAGCGCGAGACCGCGGTGATCGGTGCGCCGTACTAGTACTGCTGTTGGCACTAATGCAGTGCCGGCAGCGCAGTACTAGTACGGCGCGTGTCGCGAAGGGGTTAAAAAGCTGTAATTCCTAAAACCTTATTCCAATTAGGATGTGAATAACCTCAAATTAGGGAGAGTGTCCAGGAAGCTGTGAGGAGAGGATGTGCAACAGGAGAGCTCGCTCCAGACACTGCAGATAACAAGGCTCCACAATCTCCTTTCTGGCCAGATTACTTTCAGCGATTGGCCACAGGAGAGCCAGGACCCCGACACATGAGAGGACAGCATCGGCTGCACATGCGTGAGCCGGGGGGGGGCTGTGAGGTGGATGGACACATGGAGGAAATTTCCTAGCAGCAAAGATTTCAGGAAGGTCTGAAGGAGAAGGGTCCTTTTACAGTGTCCACCTCACAAAATGGCCGCTTGGCTTCAGGAGACTCTGTTCTACAGCGTCCCCTCCCCCCACAGGCTGCATCAAACCCCTAAGGCTGCTTTCACACATCAGGTTTTTTCTTTCATGCACAATCCGGCAGTTTCAGGCACAATCCGGATCCGTTTTTTTTTCTAACGCCGAATCCGTTTTTTCCCCATAGAGTTCTATTAGCGCCGGATTGTGCCTGAAGGACATGTGTTTCATCAGTTTTGTGCCGGATCCGTCCCTTCAGGCTTTTTTGCCGGACACAAAAAAACGTTCACTGCAACGTTGTTGTGTCCGGCGAAAAAGCCTGAAGGGACGTTTCCGGCAATAAGCGCATGGAACGGATGTGTGAATGAATGTTTCCGGCTACCTAATCCGTTTTTTACACATTGCCCATGTCCAGAAGCTTTGCTTTTGATTCTGGCATGGGAAAGATCTCTCTCTCCCTCTCCCTCTCCTCCAGGAAGTCAAATATCCATGCGCAGTAAAGAGAGCCGGATCCAGCTAAAAAAAAACGGATCCGGTGCATCAGTTTTTCACAATTTACTCCGGATCCGTTTTTTAGCAAATTTGCCGTATTTAGCCTAAAATCAAAAACCTGATGTGTGAAAGCAGCCTAAGCCCTCATCACAGACTGGAAGAAAGAAAGTCTCTATACAAAGGGCCAGGGGAGACTGGGCTATAAGAACCACAGGTTCTGCAAGGGATCATTCAGAGGCACTTTACTAATAAAGAAGGGGACTGGACTGACACCCATAATAATTCCTGTGGGGATGAGGGACTGGTATATGATCATTCCTCTTCAGCTGCTTTGAAGAGATTCTTGTTACATTTTCCCTCTAAGGCTGCCATCACACTATCAGTATTTGGTCAGTATATTACATCAGTATTTGTAAACCAAAACCAGGAGTGGAACAAATAGAGGAAAAGTATAACAGAAACATATGCACCACGTCTGCCTTTATCACCCACTCCTGGTTTTGGCTTGCAAATACTGATGTAAAATACTGACCAAATACTGCTAGTGTGACAGCAGCCTAAAGGTGATTTTAGGCTTTAATTAAAGAGGTTAAAGATACTTGCAGATCTGAGATAACATGTATAAGACAAGATTTGCAACAACTGACAGGTCGCATAGACACTCTGAAAGGGGGTTATGATGTTACTAGATCTCATGTGTAAAAATTGCATCAACTAACGCTCCTGCAACAAAACACTGTAAAAGAACTTCAGATTCAATTAGAGGATTTAGATAATAGGGGCAGAAGATGTAATATTAGAGTATAGGGTATTCCAGAGTCAAATGAACAGGAAAAGAGAGATGGGCAAACCGGAACAGTAAAGTTCAGTGTCCGTACCGAACACGGACTTCACCAAGAAGTCAGAGTTACTGTTCGGATTCGGCTACCCGAACACCCGGTGGTTGTTGCGCTGTCATGTGCATGACAGCGCACCAAACACTGGTTCTGATCGGCGGTAAAATCACCGCCAATCAGACAACTGCAGTTTCCATGCTGTCAGATGACAGCGTGAGCCCGCAGCTATGATCGGAGGTAGAAAGTTTAACTCCGTTCACTGGAGTCGGCTGATGGTACTACTGCTCCCATCAGCTGATGCCTGCAGCCTCTAATAGTGAGAGCAGGAGCGGTTGCTGGGAGAATTCATCAGACAGCTACTGCGATATATATATATATATATATAAATAATTTTTAAAAAATGTCGTGGGTTCTCCTGTATTTTTGATAACCAGTCAGGCAAAACTCACAGCTGGGGGCTGCAACCCTCAGTTGTAAACTTCAGTAAGGTTGGTTATCAAGAAAAGAGGGCTCCCCATCCTATATTTTTTAATTATTTAAATAAATAATTTAAAAAGCAGGGAGGGGTCCCTCCCATTTTTGACAACCAACTTAGCTAAAGCAGTTAGCTGGGGGCTGGTATTTTCAGGCTGGTAAGGGGCCATGGATATTGACCACCCCAGCCTAAAAAGAGGAACTTACAGCTGCATAGAAAAGCGCATCTATTAGATGCACCAATTCTGTCGCTTTGCTCAGCTCTTCCCACTTGCCCTGTAGCGGTGGCAAGTACGGTTCGTATTTATGGGGTTGATGTCACCTTTGCATTTTCAGGTGACGTCAAGGCGATGGCTTAATAATGGAGAGGCGTCTATAAGACACCTATCGATAACTAATCTTATAGTTATATGGTAAATAAAGAGAGAGCTTGTATGAAGTCCTTTATTTTAAATAAAACAAAACACACTTTTCCATTTTTATTTAAAAAACAAACACCGAACGCCTAATTCCACTGAATCTCTTGTCTCCTGTAATAAAACAAAAATAAAAAACAATATCCCTCACCTGTTTGCTGTTGTGACCCACGCCGTAATCCATGTCTGGGGGATAAACAGTTTTCAACATGGACTATGCCAAGATGCGTCTGTCCAGACTGAGAACCACTGGTGAATGAGCTGCTGCAAGCGCAGCGTCAGTGACTAGCGGTGACGTCATCGAGGTTACTACCGGTTAGGCCGGCGTCACACATGGCGTAAGACAATACGGTCCGTACATTACGGCCGTAATACGCTGAAAAGTCCCCAAAAAAGTGGTCCGTAGCTCCTCCGTAGGCAGGGTGTGTCAGCGTATTTTGCGCATGGCATCCTCCGTATGTAATCCGTATGGCATCCGTACTGCGTGTTTCTCTCGCAGGCTTGCAAAACCAACACACGGCTATACAAGGGATCCATGTGTTAAAAAAAAATATATATATATATATACTGTCTATATATATATATCTATAATATAACGCTGGGAGCGTCACTCTGTCCGAAGCCTCTATAGACTGCGCAAGCGCCGGCGCAGTCTGGGCCTCACAGAGCGACGCTCCCGGGAGATCGCGGTGTGCGTTCACACTGAACACACACCGCGATCTCCACCGCAGAAGCAGGGACCGCCAGGAGGGTGAGTATCGGCCTATATTCACCTGTCCCCGTTCCATCGCTGAGCGGCGCCATCTTCCCGGTCTTCGGTCTGTGGCCTTCAGTTCAGAGGGCGCGATGACGCGCTCTGACTGAATAGTCACGGCCAGGAGACCGGGAAGATGGCGGCGCTCAGCGATGGAACGCCGGACAGGTGAGTATAGTAAGTGCTGGGGGGGCCTGAGCTGGCGGCGATACCGGCACCTGACCCCCACAGCGCGCCGGTGTCCCCGCCTGCTCAGGCCCCCCAGCACTCGGCGCCGAGCGGGTCAGAGGCAGTATGGGGACGCAGGATGGAGCAGCACATAAGGATGGGGACGCAGGATGGAGCAGCACATAAGGATGGGGACGCAGGATGGGAGCAGCACATAAGGATGGGGACGCAGGATGGAGCAGCACATAAGGATGGGGACGCAGGATGGAGCAGCACATAAGGAGGGGGACGCAGGATGCAGCAGCACATAAGGAGGGGGACGCAGGATGGAGCAGCACATAAGGATGGGGACGCAGGATGGAGCAGCATATAAGGATGGGGACGCAGGATGGAGCAGCACATAAGAATGGGGACGCAGGATGGAGCAGCACATAAGGATGGGGACGCAGGATGCAGCAGCACATAAGGATGGGGACGCAGGATGGAGCAGCACATAAGGATGGGGACGCAGGATGGGAGCAGCACATAAGGATGGGGACGCAGGATGGAGCAGCACATAAGGATGGGGACGCAGGATTGAGCAGCACATAAGGATGGGGACGCAGGATGGAGCAGCACATAAGGATGGGGACGCAGGATGGAGCAGCACATAAGGATGGGGACGCAGGATGGAGCAGCACATAAGGATGGGGACGCAGGATGCAGCAGCACATAAGGATGGGGACGCAGGATGGAGCAGCACATAAGGATGGGGACGCAGGATGGGAGCAGCACATAAGGATGGGGACGCAGGATGGAGCAGCACATAAGGATGGGGACGCAGGATGGAGCAGCACATAAGGATGGGGACGCAGGATGGAGCAGCACATAAGGATGGGGACGCAGGATGCAGCAGCACATAAGGATGGGGACGCAGGATGGAGCAGCACATAAGGATGGGGACGCAGGATGGAGCAGCACATAAGGATGGGGACGCAGGATGGAGCAGCACATAAGGATGGGGGAGCAGGATGGAGCAGCACATAAGGATGGGGTCGCAGGATGGAGCAGCACATAAGGATGGGGACGCAGGATGGAGCAGCACATAAGGATGGGGACGCAGGATGGAGCAGCACATAAGGATGGGGACGCAGGATGGAGCAGCACATAAGGATGGGGACGCAGGATGGAGCAGCACATAAGGATGGGGACGCAGGATGGAGCAGCACATAAGGATGGGGACGCAGGATGGAGCAGCACATAAGGATGGGGACGCAGGATGGAGCAGCACATAAGGATGGGGACGCAGGATGCAGCAGCACATAAGGATGGGGACGCAGGATGGAGCAGCACATAAGGATGGGGACGCAGGATGGAGCAGCACATAACAGGATGGGGACGCAGGATGCAGCATGAACATAAGGATGGGGACGCAGGATGGGAGCAGCACATAAGGATGGGGACGCAGGATGGAGCAGCACATAAGGATGTGGACGCAGGATGGGAGCAGCACATAAGGATGGGGACGCAGGATGGAGCAGCACATAAGGATGGGGACGCAGGATGGAGCAGCACATAAGGATGGGGACGCAGGATGCAGCATGAACATAAGGATGGGGACGCAGGATGGGAGCAGCACATAAGGATGGGGACGCAGGATGGAGCAGCACATAACAGGATGGGGACGCAGGATGGAGCAGCACATAAGGATGGGGACGTAGGATGCAGCATGAACATAAGGATGGGGACGCAGGATGGGAGCAGCAAATAAGGATGGGGACGCAGGATGGAGCAGCACATAACAGGATGGGGACGCATGATGGAGCAGCACATAAGGATGGGGACGCAGGATGGAGCAGCACATAAGGATGGGGACGCAGGATGGAGCAGCACATAACAGGATGGGGACGCAGGATGCAGCATGAACATAAGGATGGGGACGCAGGATGGGAGCAGCACATAAGGATGGGGACGCAGGATGGAGCAGCACATAACAGGATGGGGACGCAGGATGGAGCAGCACATAAGGATGGGGACGCAGGATGGGAGCAGCACATAAGGATGGGGACGCAGGATGGAGCAGCACATGAGGATGGGGACGCAGGATGGAGCAGCACATAAGGATGGGGACGCAGGATGCAGCATGAACATAAGGATGAGGACGCAGGATGGGAGCAGCACATAAGGATGGGGACGCAGGATGGAGCAGCACATAAGGATGGGGACGCAGGATGGAGCAGCACATAAGGATGGGGACGCAGGATGGAGCAGCACATAAGGATGGGGACGCAGGATGCAGCATGAACATAAGGATGGGGACGCAGGATGGGAGCAGCACATAAGGATGGGGATGCAGGATGGAGCAGCACATAACAGGATGGGGACGCAGGATGGAGCAGCACATAAGGATGGGGACGCAGGATGCAGCATGAACATAAGGATGGGAACGCAGGATGGGAGCAGCACATAAGGATGGGGACGCAGGATGGAGCAGCACATAAGGATGGGGACGCAGGATGGAGCAGCACATAAGGATGGGGACGCAGGATGCAGCATGAACATAAGGATGGGTACGCAGGATGCAGCATGAACATAAGGATGGGGACGCAGGATGCAGCAGCACATAAGGATGGGGACGCAGGATGCAGCATGAACATAAGGATGGGGACGCAGGATGGGAGCAGCACATAAGGATGGGGACGCAGGATGCAGCAGCACACAAGGATGGGGACGCAGGATGCAGCATGAACATAAGGATGGGGACGCAGGATGGGAGCAGCACATAAGGATGGGGACGCAGGATGCAGCAGCACATAAGGATGGGGAAGCAGGATGCAGCAGCACATAAGGATGGGGACGCAGGATGCAGCATGAACATAAGGATGGGGACGCAGGATGCAGCAGCACATAAGGATGGGGACGCAGGATGCAGCAGTACATAAGGATGGGGACGCAGGATGCAGCAGCACATAAGGATGGGGACGCAGGATGGAGCAGCACATAAGGATGGGGACGCAGGATGCAGCAGCACATAAGGATGGGGACGCAGGATGCAGCAGCACATAAGGATGGGGACGCAGGATGCAGCAGCACATAAGGATGGGGACGCAGGATGGAGCAGCACATAAGGATGGGGACGCAGGATGGGAGCAGCACATAAGGATGGGGACGCAGGATGCAGCAGCACATAAGGATGGGGACGCAGGATGCAGCAGCACATAAGGATGGGGACGCAGGATGCAGCAGCACATAAGGATGGGGACGCAGGATGCAGCAGCACATAAGGATGGGGACGCAGGATGGAGCAGCGCATGACAGGATGGGGACGCATGATGGAGCAGCGCATGACAGGATGGGGACGCAGGATGGAGCAGCGCATGACAGGATGGGGACGCAGGATGGGAGCAGCGCATCACAGGATGGGAGCAGCGCATCACAGGATGGGGACGCAGGATGGGAGCAGCGCATGACAGGATGGGGACGCAGGATGGGAGCAGCGCATGACAGGAAAGGGAACGCAGGATGGAGCAGCACATGACAGGATGGGGACGCAGGATGGAGCAGCGCCTGACAGGATGGGGACGCAGGATGGAGCAGCACATACCATGATGGAGACAATATACCAATATAAATGCTCGCCACCCGGGCGTAGAACGGGTTCAATAGCTAGTATATATATATATATATATATGTATATATATGAAGTAATAATATATATACATATGTGTCTAATGACACACATATATATATATATATATATGTGTCTAATGACATATATATATATGTGTCATTAGACACATATATGTATATATATTATTACTTCATACAGCGCTAGATAGCTTTAAAGCCGGTAATTCAATTACCGGCTTTTGCTATCTCCTTCCTAAACCCAGACATGATTTGTGACATGGTTTACAGACAGTAAACCATCTCATATCACCTTTTTTTTTTTGCATATTCCACACTACTAATGTTGGTAGTGTGTATATGCAAAATTTGGCCGTTCTATCTACTAAATTAAAGGGTTAAATGGCGGAAAAAATTGGCATGGGCTCCCGCGCAATTTTCTCCGCCAGAGTAGTAAAGCCAGTGACTGAGGGCAGATATTAATAGCCTGGAGAGGGTCCACGGTTATTGCCCCCCCCCATCCCGGCTAAAAACACCTGCCCCCAGCCACCCCAGAAAAGGCACATCTGGAAGATGCGCCTATTCTGGCACTTGGCCACTCGCTTCCCATCTCCGTGTAGCGGTGGGATATGGGGTAATGAAGGGTTAATGCCACCTGGCTATTGTAAGGTGACATTAAGCCAAATTAATAATGGAGAGGCGTCAATTATGACACCTATCCATTATTAATCCAATAGTAGTAAAGGGTTAAAAAAAACACATTATTAAAAATTATTTTAATGAAAAAATCACAAAGGTTGTTGTAATAATTTATTCTACACTCAATCCACTCCCTGAAGACCCTCGATCTGTAACAAAGTCAAAATAATAAACCAACAATATCCTTACCTTCCGAAGATCTGTAATGTCCAACGATGTAAATCCATCTGAAGGGGTTAAAATATTTTGCAGCCACGAGCTTTGCTAATGCAACGTTGTTCGTGGCTGCAAAATCCCGGAGAATGAAGGTAAAGTAGGTCAATGACCTATATTTACCTGCATTTGCGGTGAGGCGCCCTCTGCTGGTTGTCCCTAGATCGTGGGAACTTTCCTAGAAAGCTCCCAGGCTCGAGTTCATAAGAGGCGCCCTCTGCTGGTTGTCCTCATTCTCCGGGGTTTTGCAGCAAGGAACAACGCTGCATTAGCAGAGCTCCTTGCTGCAAAATATTTTAACCCCTTCAGATGGATTTACATCGTTGAACGTTACAGATCTGTGGAAGGTATGGATATTGTTGGTTTATTTTATTTTTTTTGTTACAGATCGAGGGTCTTCAGGGAGTGGATTGAGCGTAGAATAAAATATTACAACAACCTTTGTTTTTATTTCATTAAAATAATTTTTAATAATGTGTTTGTGTATTTTTTAACCCTTTACTACTATTGGATTAATAATGGATAGGTGTCATAATTGACACCTCTCCATTATTAATTTGGCTTAATGTCACCTTACAATAGCAAGGTGGCATTAACCCTTCATTACCCCATATCCCACCGCTACACGGGAATGGGAAGAGAGTGGCCAAGTGCCAGAATAGGCGCATCTTCCAGATGTGCCTTTTCTGGGGTGGCTGGGGGCAGATGTTTTTAGTCAAGGGGGGGGCCAATAACCGTGGACCCTCTCCAGGCTATTAATATCTGCCCTCAGTCACTGGCTTTACTACTCTGGCGGAGAAAATTGCGCGGGAGCCCACACCAATTTTTTCCGCCATTTAACCCTTTAATTTAATAGCTAGAACGGCCAAATTTTGCATATACACACTACTAACATTAGTAGTGTGGAATATGCAAAAAAAAGTGATATGAGATGGTTTACTGTATGTAAACCAGGTCTCATATCATGTTGGGTTTTAGGAAGGAGATAGCAAAAGCCGGTAATTGAATTACCGGCTTTAAAGCTATCTAGCGCTATATGAAGTAATAATATATATATACATATATGTGTCTCACTGACATATATATATATATATATATATATATATATATATAAGAAAAAAAGGAAAACAGCACACAAAGAAAATAATAGAAAAAAGTGGGCTTTAATGCCTGGACGGCGTGGCAACGTTTCGGATTACCAATCCTTTTTCAAGCCAAGGCTTGAAAAAGGATTGGTAATCCGAAACGTTGCCACGCCGTCCAGGCATTAAAGCCCACTTTTTTCTATTATTTTCTTTGTGTGCTGTTTTCCTTTTTTTCTCATATGTTTGGAACCATTTGGACTTTGGTTTGGAAAGCTTTGCACTGCAAGTTTGGTAATATGATGCTGTTCTAATCTCTCTCTCTCTCTCTCTCTCTCTCTCTCTCTCTCTCTCTATATATATATATGTATATATATATATATATATAGTAGGAAAAAAGGAACAGCACAACACTAGTACTTATCTTCAGGTGCAAGGCCCCAGGCAACCAGTCCAACGATTGCACCAGATTCACAGAGATTCAAAAAAGAGGCAGCACTCCATTGTAAAGTGAAAAAAGTGGAAGGTTTTAATCAACCCACATAGCCGGGCGACGTTTCAGCTCCATCTGAGCCTTTTTCAAGCAGTGAGTAACCATACCTAACATCTATTTATACGTGTCTCAACTGATTTCTAATTAAATCCAATTATAATTTACAATCAATTTGTGCTTACATATCATACATATATATTTTTTTCTTTTTTCATTTACTTATATTGTCATATGGTGCTCATATTCATTAAAGTGACTTGTGCTTCTGTGCAATAAAACTAATTACTCTTTCGTCATCCTCAGATTCACTTAATATACTGCCTGTAATTATCATACTGTTAAACACCCCAATATCCGTTTTATTCTTATGTACATTGCAGTCCACTTACCCCTGTTACACATGTGGACTCATGGAGGATGAATTGTTTGCAAGTCAGCGTTCCTTATCGTTCACTGCGCATGTCACACATGCATCATCAAGCAGGAACGCTATTCTGACCAATCCGACGCTCTGTGTGGCATTTTCTGCACGGCGCATGCGCAGTAGCGCCGAAATTCGCCATGTTGGTTGTGGCATATTTCATTGTAGCGTCCTGTGTTACTGACGCCTGCGCAATAGCGCCAAGCTGTTTGACAAGCTTCTTAACACTTTACCTAGCGTCATTACCACAGTGCTGCTTGGAAAATCTTTAAGCAGAAATATTCTGCTGTGAAATATTGTACTATTTTAGACTGCTTGTCTGGACACACTTAGCTGCCCGGCCATAAAGAGTTTTCTATAATAGGTGGATCTCTCACCAAAGTCACTAGATTATATTAATTAAGTTGACCATCCAAAGAGACAGATACAATAGTATAAGACACACTGGTTTACTCATGTATCTTTTCCTGTGATTTTCTTGTGGACCTTAAAGGACTACTGGGCATGTCTATGGTATCCTGACTATATGGGTAGCTGCCTATTTAAAACAACCCCCATTAGTCAATAGAGCCACCCTGCCCCTCAGTTGTCCCTCCGGACGACAGTGTTGCAGCCATGACTTCTATATGATACCGCCACCATTGTCCCAGTCCAATTCCTACTATTAGAACCAGCTATGTCTATATCATGGAATTATACTCCTACACCATATATTAGTAAAGGGCCATATGGGTGCTTAAAGGTATCCTGGCTCCACAAGTGGCCTCCCATTCTCGGCAACCCATGTGGGTCAAATGGTATCACTGTGCCCCTCTATAGTCCCTCCGGACCAGAGTGTTGCAATCATGACAACCATATGATACCAGCACCCATATCATTGTCCATTTATTAATCAGACTCCAGACACCCTAATTCTTTGCCATCATTTATTTAGACCTTAATGAGTGATCCACCACATACTTATGTGCTATTTAAGCAACCAAAATACTCAAACGACAGGCAGCCAAGTGTATACACCAAAATTTACAGCCACCCTTGCAAATTTTTTATAACATACAAATAATTGCTTATAATCTGTATTGATGTATAATCTCAATCCTCCATAGTTCCACATATCCCCAGGGAGAGATTTACTTTCGGAAATTGACACCTAAGGAATGAAAGAAAAAATAAAAATAAAATTACAGATATAAAATATCAAATATTGTTTAAAAACATAATCAGAGTCCCAATTATACTGAGAGGGAAAAGGTTAATGCATACCCTCTTATAACACCGTATGAATATTATAGTCCGCGTTTAATCCCTTCGGTTTGAGTGTTTTTAACTCATAAATCCACTTAAGCTCCTTCTTTTTAAGGATCTGTTCCCTATTTCCTCCTCTTCTTTGGATTGGGACTACGTCAATTATTCTACATTTTAGATCTTTTTCTTGGTGATTACACTCTACAAAGTGTTTGGGGACTGGGAGATCCATTCTTTTCTTTCTAATGGTATATCTATGTTGATTCATCCGAACCTTAAATGGACATATCGTCTCCCCTATATACCATAGATTGCATGGACAACTTAGGAGGTATATTACATGATCTGTATCGCATGTTAAGAACTCTTTAATCTGGTAAACTTTACCCGTCGCTGGATGCTCGAACGTAGGGCCCTTTAACATGTGTACACAGTTGACACACGATAGACATGGGAAACAACCCCTCTTCTTTTTACCCGTTAGTGTCAATTGTTGATTTTTTGCAATGACCCAATGTCTAATTTTACTAGATAGTCACCTATATTCCTACTCCTTTTGTACGAATATAGTGGTGGCATTGAAAATTCTTTTATTCCGGGATGACATCTACCAAGCATACCCCAGTGTTTAGAAATAATTTTACCCACCTCTCTGCTTTCTTCTACATATGTACTGACAAAGGGGACACGATTAATCTGTTTCTTACTACGGGTGTCTTTCGTTATCAGTAAACTCCTATCCTTCTTTTTTACAACCTCCTTAACTGATTTTAAAAGCTTTCTAGGATACCCTCTCTCAGTAAATTTTTTTATTAATGTCTCCAATGCCTCATCTACATCTTCCTCCTTCTTGACAATGCGTCGTACTCTTAGTAACTGACTCAGTGGTATTGATTCAATGGTTTTTCGTGGATGTTGACTGTCGTATACTAACAGATTGTTTTTGTCTGTATTTTTGACATAGAGTTTAGTAATCAATTCCTTATTTTTTTGTACAATCAGTACGTCCAGAAACTGCATTTCTGCAGTTGAGGACACTAATGTGAATTTTATAGTTTCATCTATGGTATTGAGGTACTGGTGAAACTCGTTCAGCATAACCTGTGTACCTGTCCATAGGAGGAAGACATAGTCTATGTATCTCCACCACACCTTTACATATTGGAAGTGGTGGGACACATAGACGAAGTCCTCCTCCAGGACCTCCATAACTAAATTCGCATATGAAGGGGCCATATTAGCCCCCATTGCTGTACCTCTTTTTTGTGTATAAAATGTGTCACCAAAAAGAAAATAATTTCTTTTTAAAATTATTTCCAGCAACCTAAGTACAAATATGTTACCCTCCTCTGTATATCCAGCTAGTTCCATTTTTTTCTTTATTGCATTAAGACCTCGGCCATGATCAATAGAAGTGTATAGAGAGACTACGTCAAACGACGCCAAAATCATCTCTCCACCCACTTCTATCTCCTCTAATTTCCTCAAAAAGTCCGTGGTATCTTTTATATGCGACTTACCTCGCTTCACAATGGGGTTAAAAATTTTATCCAAAAATATCCCCATTTTATTGAATATTGAGCCCACCCCCGAAATTATGGGGCGCCCTGGTGGGTTATCCAACCTTTTGTGTATTTTGGGGATTACATATAGCATTGGTGTTGTTGGAGTTTCTACCCATAAATATTCATACAATTCCTGGTCTATGACATATATGTCCAATGCCCCTTTAAGACAACTCTCGATTTCCTTGCTGATATTAAATTTTGGATCTCCATCCATTTTTTGATAAATTTCCGTATCCGCCAGTTGTCTGTTTACCTCTTTCAAATACATGGACCTGTCCATGACGACGACAGCACCCCCTTTATCAGCGGGTTTAATGATGATGTCGCCGTCATGGACAAGCTCCTGTAGAGCCAGAAATTCATCTTTTAGGATATTTGGGTGTCTATATGTTCCCTCATTATTGCTCCTTAATTTTTCCACCTCCATTGTGACCACCTTCTCAAATGCATCTATAGCTGCTTATTGTTCTAAAAAAACGCGCTAAGTCCAATTGTAGGCCAACAATTGGACTTAGCGCGTTTTTTTAGAACAATAAGCAGCTATAGATGCATTTGAGAAGGTGGTCACAATGGAGGTGGAAAAATTAAGGAGCAATAATGAGGGAACATATAGACACCCAAATATCCTAAAAGATGAGTTTCTGGCTCTACAGGAGCTTGTCCATGACGGCGACATCATCATTAAACCCGCTGATAAAGGGGGTGCTGTCGTCGTCATGGGCAGGTCCATGTATTTGAAAGAGGTAAACAGACAACTGGCGGATACGGAAATTTATCAAAAAATGGATGGAGATCCAAAATTTAATATCAGCAAGGAAATCGAGAGTTGTCTTAAAGGGGCATTGGACATATATGTCATAGACCAGGAATTGTATGAATATTTATGGGTAGAAACTCCAACAACACCAATGCTATATGTAATCCCCAAAATACACAAAAGGTTGGATAACCCACCAGGGCGCCCCATAATTTCGGGGGTGGGCTCAATATTCAATAAAATGGGGATATTTTTGGATAAAATTTTTAACCCCATTGTGAAGCGAGGTAAGTCGCATATAAAAGATACCACGGACTTTTTGAGGAAATTAGAGGAGATAGAAGTGGGTGGAGAGATGATTTTGGCGTCGTTTGACGTAGTCTCTCTATACACTTCTATTGATCATGGCCGAGGTCTTAATGCAATAAAGAAAAAATTGGAACTAGCTGGATATACAGAGGAGGGTAACATATTTGTACTTAGGCTGCTGGAAATAATTTTAAAAAGAAATTATTTTCTTTTTGGTGACACATTTTATACACAAAAAAGAGGTACAGCAATGGGGGCTAATATGGCCCCTTCATATGCGAATTTAGTTATGGAGGTCCTGGAGGAGGACTTCGTCTATGTGTCCCACCACTTCCAATATGTAAAGGTGTGGTGGAGATACATAGACGATGTCTTCCTCCTATGGACAGGTACACAGGTTATGCTGAACGAGTTTCACCAGTACCTCAATACCATAGATGAAACTATAAAATTCACATTAGTGTCCTCAACTGCAGAAATGCAGTTTCTGGACGTATTGATTGTACAAAAAAATAAGGAATTGATTACTAAACTCTATGTCAAAAATACAGACAAAAACAATCTGTTAGTATAGGACAGTCAACATCCACGAAAAACCATTGAATCAATACCACTGAGTCAGTTACTAAGAGTACGACGCATTGTCAAGAAGGAGGAAGATGTAGATGAGGCATTGGAGACATTAATAAAAAAATTTACTGAGAGAGGGTATCCTAGAAAGCTTTTAAAATCCGTTAAGGAGGTTGTAAAAAAGAAGGATAGGAGTTTACTGATAACGAAAGACACCCGTAGTAAGAAACAGATTAATCGTGTCCCCTTTGTCAGTACATATGTAGAAGAAAGCAGAGAGGTGGGTAAAATTATTTCTAAACACTGGGGTATGCTTGGTAGATGTCATCCCGGAATAAAAGAATTTTCAATGCCACCACTATATTCGTACAAAAGGAGTAGGAATATAGGTGACTATCTAGTAAAATCAGACATTGGGTCATTGCAAAAAAATCAACAATTGGCACTAACGGGTAAAAAGAGGAGGGGTTGTTTCCCATGTCTATCGTGTGTCAACTGTGTACACATGTTAAAGGGCCCTACGTTCGAGCATCCAGCGACGGGTAAAGTTTACCAGATTAAAGAGTTCTTAACATGCGATACAGATCATGTAATATACCTCCTAAGTTGTCCATGCAATCTATGGTATATAGGGGAGACGATATGTCCATTTAAGGTTCGGATGAATCAACATAGATATACCATTAGAAAGAAAAGAATGGATCTCCCAGTCCCCAAACACTTTGTAGAGTGTAATCACCAAGAAAAAGATCTAAAATGTAGAATAATTGACGTAGTCCCAATCCAAAGAAGAGGAGGAAATAGGGAACAGATCCTTAAAAAGAAGGAGCTTAAGTGGATTTATGAGTTAAAAACACTCAAACCGAAGGGATTAAACGCGGACTATAATATTCATACGGTGTTATAAGAGGGTATGCATTAACCTTTTCCCTCTCAGTATAATTGGGACTCTGATTATGTTTTTAAACAATATTTGATATTTTATATCTGTAATTTTATTTTTATTTTTTCTTTCATTCCTTAGGTGTCAATTTCCGAAAGTAAATCTCTCCCTGGGGATATGTGGAACTATGGAGGATTGAGATTATACATCAATACAGATTATAAGCAATTATTTGTATGTTATAAAAAATTTGCAAGGGTGGCTGTAAATTTTGGTGTATACACTTGGCTGCCTGTCGTTTGAGTATTTTGGTTGCTTAAATAGCACATAAGTATGTGGTGGATCACTCATTAAGGTCTAAATAAATGATGGCAAAGAATTAGGGTGTCTGGAGTCTGATTAATAAATGGACAATGATATGGGTGCTGGTATCATATGGTTGTCATGATTGCAACACTCTGGTCCGGAGGGACTATAGAGGGGCACAGTGATACCATTTGACCCACATGGGTTGCCGAGAATGGGAGGCCACTTGTGGAGCCAGGATACCTTTAAGCACCCATATGGCCCTTTACTAATATATGGTGTAGGAGTATAATTCCATGATATAGACATAGCTGGTTCTAATAGTAGGAATTGGACTGGGACAATGGTGGCGGTATCATATAGAAGTCATGGCTGCAACACTGTCGTCCGGAGGGACAACTGAGGGGCAGGGTGGCTCTATTGACTAATGGGGGTTGTTTTAAATAGGCAGCTACCCATATAGTCAGGATACCATAGACATGCCCAGTAGTCCTTTAAGGTCCACAAGAAAATCACAGGAAAAGATACATGAGTAAACCAGTGTGTCTTATACTATTGTATCTGTCTCTTTGGATGGTCAACTTAATTAATATAATCTAGTGACTTTGTGAGAGATCCACCTATTATAGAAAACTCTTTATGGCCGGGCAGCTAAGTGTGTCCAGACAAGCAGTCTAAAATAGTACAATATTTCACAGCAGAATATTTCTGCTTAAAGATTTTCCAAGCAGCACTGTGGTAATGACGCTAGGTAAAGTGTTAAGAAGCTTGTCAAACAGCTTGGCGCTATTGCGCAGGCGTCAGTAACACAGGACGCTACAATGAAATATGCCACAACCAACATGGCGAATTTCGGCGCTACTGCGCATGCGCCGTGCAGAAAATGCCACACAGAGCGTCGGATTGGTCAGAATAGCGTTCCTGCTTGATGATGCATGTGTGACATGCGCAGTGAACGATAAGGAACGCTGACTTGCAAACAATTCATCCTCCATGAGTCCACATGTGTAACAGGGGTAAGTGGACTGCAATGTACATAAGAATAAAACGGATATTGGGGTGTGTCACGATTCCCCTGACCGCTGTCACCAATTGGTCAGGATTCACACCGTGACCGTCACCCCTGCGTCACGGGTTGGGGTGACTTTAGGCCAACAGACGGCTATCACATGTGCAGGGGGGCTTATCTTAGTTATCCCTCCACTCCACGATGTGATGAAAAACCACACACAAGGCTATTGACCTCTTGCTTACAGCAGGGGCTTATTCTAGGTATCCCACTGCTTTCAATATACCACAAACTGCAGGGATTTATGTATATCCCGCTTACCGTTCCACTTAACACTTGCAGCTCTCTGGCGCCCCCCTTACTCTCAGGTCAGATTAGGTACTGCACCCTGGGTAATTAGTCGCCAGAAAGGCTGCCTGCTATGTACTGGCTATTGGGCACGCTGCAGCGACGCGATAACTACTCCCACTCAGGCAGGAACAATAATTATCAAACCCGCAGTTGCTTCAGCATAATCCAACAGTCAGCACACTTTCGCTGCCACCAGCTTCGATTAAACGGGTCCGAAGCTAACCCAACACAACAGTAACAGTAGCGTATTTCACTTCAGAAGACTGGGTAAGTTTAGAGCATGGATGAACGAACTAATATATAATAGTATATTCCATTGAAATTAATTAGGCAGTGCTTTACCAAAAATATTTTTATAAAGAAGTTACAAATGAGACAATTGCAAATATGTACAAGGGTAATTATAACATAAAGGGAATAAATGAGAAAAAGCAACACTTACATGTTCAAAGCATGACAGGCAACCAGGCTAGGGCAGTTTCCATATATCCCAGTCCATGGGATGCTGCTGGCTTCAGGAGAGGACAAGAAGTCAGGAAGAAATCTAGCAGAGAGACAGCTGGGGATGTGTGCAGCCAGTTATACTTTCAAGGCTGTGACATCACAGAAAGGCTGGCTTATCCAGACCCTCCTCTCTCTACATTCTGCCTAAACTTTAAACTATTCTCTCTGATTTCTATAACTTCACTACAAAACATGTCAGCGTCCTAAAAAACCCATCAATCATCTCGGATTAACGTGGGCATTCTAATGAGATCAAATATGTCCTATCTGGGATACATATTTCCAGAGAAATCGCTACTTCTTTACCAGATGGAGTTAGAAGCTCGTGTTTTGTGGGTTGTGTAGATACACCGAGTGAGAATAAAAATATATATTTTCGTATTTCTAGCTTAAATCGTTTGCCTAATATCTAACAAAAACTAAACAAAGAATCTTTCCTGAATCTTGGAGCCACTTTTCCAGTTTGAACTAGAGAATGTGGGAGGGGTGAGGGACTTTCCTCTGAGCCTGGAATTTACGACCCCAGAGCAATAAAACCTCTCTTCCCCCATCCTCTCAGAGAAGGAAAGCCAGGAATTTGCAGCTACAAACTGTTGCTCCAAGAAGGGGGGCTTAGCCCACACAGGCTAGAGAACTACTTATGATATTTCATACCATATCGTGACACCTCCCCCTTTTGGTGTGCGCTAGGGAGGCAGTACCCCACGGTATGCCTCCATGGGCACCTCAGTAGGTTCACCCTGGCGGGAGAGTCCATCTGCATTCCCATGCTCTTTGCCCATTTTATGTTCAATGGTGAAGTCAAACTGCTGAAGGGCAAGGCTCCAGCGTAGCAACCTGCCGTTCGTTCCACACATGGCGTTTAGCCAGCGAAGAGGGTTGTGGTCGGTCACCACAGTGAAAGTGTGACCATACAAGTAGGGCTGCAAGCGCTGCAGGGCCCAGACTATGGCCAGGCACTCCTTCTCAATTGTGGAGTAGGCCACTTCCCTCGGCAAAAGTTTCTGGCTCAGGTATAACACGGGGTGCTCTTGGTCCTCCGAGTCAACCTGGCTGAGCACAGCACCAAGGCCAAACTCGCTGGCGTCGGTCTGCACCAAGAACGGTCGACTGCTGTCGACTGCTTTCAACACAGGGGCGTTGCACAGTGCGGTTTTCAACGCCTGGAAGGCCCCCTCACAGCCATCTGTCCAGTTGACGATGTGGGGTAGCTTCTTCCTGGTGAGGTCCGTCAAAGGTTTTGCCAGGCTACTATAGTGCTGTACGAAGCGCCTATAGTACCCTGCAGTGCCCAAGAAGGACATCACCTGTTTCTTGGTCACGGGAGTGGGCCAGTTCACGATCACTCCCACTTTGTCAGGCTCTGGCTTCAGGGTGTTCCCGCCTACCCGGTGCCCCAGGTAGTGAACCTCCCTCATGCCCATCTGACACTTTCCCGGCTTGATAGTCAGTCCTGCTTGGTGAATTCGCCTGAGCACCTCCTCGAGATGCTGCAGGTGTTCCTTCCAGGAGGGACTGAAGATGGCAATGTCATCCAAGTACGCCACGGCGTACGTCTCCAGTCCCTGAAGCAGGAGGTTGACCATCCGCTGGAAAGTGGCAGGGGCATTCTTCATGCCGAAGGGCATGACCGTGGACTCGTACAGTCCAAAGGGTGTGATAAAGGCGGACTTTTCCTGCGCCTCGGGGCTCAGGGGAATCTGCCAGTATCCTCGACTCAGATCCATTATTGTTAGGTAATCTGCGCCAGCTAACTTCTCAAGCAGCTCCTCCATGCGCGGCATTGGGTGCGCATCCGAGGCTGTGATGGCGTTGAGCCCCCTGTAGTCCACGCAGAACCGGGTGGTCCGGTCCTTCTTTGGCACGAGAACTACAGGTGATGCCCACGCGCTCTTTGACCGTCGAATCACCCCCAGCTGTAACATCTCATCGATCTCTTGGCGCATAGTCTGCTGCACCTGGTCAGAGATTCGATAGGGTGTTCGCCGTAGTGGGGCGTGATTCTCGGTGTCCACCTCGTTGACTGCTAACTCAGTCCTCCCAGGTCGGTTGGAGAACACGACCCGGAAAGGTTCCAGTGTGGTTTGCAACTGCAACCGCTGGGGTTCAGTTAACGAGGCGCTTACCTCCACGTCCTCAATGGACCCATTGGCCTTGGCTTGGGCCAGCAAGTCCAGGAGGGTGTCTTCCTCACCGTCTTCGGGCAAGCTGCAGACAGGTAGGACGAAAGGTTCACGTTCGTGATGAGCCTTCATCATGTTGACGTGAAAGGCCTTTCGCCTACCCCGAGCGTGGTCAAGCGTGACCACGTACGTGACCGGGTTGAGCTGTTGGTGGACGACATACGGGTCCTCCCAGGCTGCCTGAAGCTTATCCGTTGGTACGGGGACCAGCACCCACACCTTTTGACCCACGTGGTAGGTCCGCTCCCAGGCGTTCTGGTCGTACCAGTGCTTCTGGTCAGCCTGAGCCTGCGTCATGTTGTCATGCACCAACTGCGTCAAGGTCTGCATCTTGTCACGGAAGCGCATGACATACTCCACTATGGACACTTCAGAAGGGTTCGGCTCCTCTTCCCAGAATTCTCTTACCAACCCAAGGGGTCCCCGGACTCGCCTGCCGTACAGGAGCTCGAAGGGTGAGAACCCCGTCGAGGCCTGCGGAACCTCTCGGTAAGCGAACAGCAGGTGTGGGAGGTACCGCTCCCAGTCACGCCCTTGAGTCTCAACCAGCATGCGTAGCATCTGTTTGAGGGTACCATTGAAGCGTTCACACAAGCCATTGGTCTGTGGGTGATACGCACTCGATACCAGGTGCTTCACCTGCATTCTCTTACAGAGAGCCTCCATTAGGCGAGACATAAATTGGGTCCCTAGATCAGTAAGCATTTCCCTGGGAAATCCTACACGTGAAAAGATGGCCAACAGGGCATCCGCCACCTTATCTGCCCTAGTTGACGACAGAGCTACTGCCTCTGGGTACCGGGTAGCATAGTCTACCACAGTAAGGATGTATTGCTTTCCAGAGCTGCTGGGGACGGCCAGCGGGCCCACAATGTCCACCGCGATCCTCTGGAAAGGCTCCTCTATCACTGGCAAAGGGATCAGGGGAGCCTTAAGAGCAGGCCCCGCCTTCCCCACTCTTTGACAAGTGATACAGGAGCGGCAGTAGTTTGACACATCTGTCCCCATCTTAGGCCAATAGAAGTGTTGAGACAGCCGGGCCTTAGTTTTGCTGATCCCCAAGTGTCCAGCTAGCGGGATCTCATGGGCAATCCGCAACAACTCACCCCGGAATTGCTGCGGGACGACCAGCTGTCTTTCCCTCAACCACTCCTTTTGTGATTCTCCGGGTACTGTCTCCCGGTACAACCTTCCTTGTTCCCAGAACACCTTCTCCTTATCAGTCTCGGAGAAGGGCGTCCCGGCAAGTTGTCTCAAACTCTCTAGGCTCGCATCTGTGTGCAGAGCGGCCTGAAACTCCTGGCTAGGGGAAGCCAGAAGCGACGTCAGGGTCCCTTCCCCACGGGAACCCTCTTGGACTTGCTCTGGGTCCACCTCTGGTTCAGTCACAGTGGTGACTGAGGAGGGTCCGGAAGGCTGACAGTTATCTGCGTTCCGGGCACTCTGACTGCGGGTGACAGCAGCTACGTAGGCTGTCTCCCCGGGGGTTGCTACAGACCCATCAGCCGGCGCTGCTATGGGCTCTACCTCCCCATCCACCCCCAACACTCCAGGGGCAGTGCTACTTATGGGCCAGTTACCTTCCTCGGTGGCACTGGTCACTTTCATGGCATCACCTTCCTCACGGTTCCCATGCATCTCCCCATTTCCTGTAGCACCGACACTTGCCCCTGTTAGGGGTTCCTCAGCCGTCTCACTCCGCAGAGCGACGTGGCTGGGCACGCCTGTACCTATGGACACATTAACCTTCACAGAAAAATCATTATCAGGTTCCGCTGGCACAGGTACAACATTTTCACCATCAATCCTAGGGAAAAAATGGTTACTAGATGCATCATTACAAGATAAAGCATGGTCAGGTAACACATGCGATTTCCCATCATCATCATCATCATCAGGGTTAACGTTACCCTTATTAGTAGATTGGGGAGGGGTGTCAGGGACGTAGTATGCAAACATCCTCCCCAAATCAGTTCCCAACAAAACATCAGTGGGCAAATTATCCGACAGCCCCACTTCCTTCACCCCGCTCCCAGCACCCCAATCAATAAAAACCCGGGCCATCGGTAAGGGACAGCTGATGCCCCCAATCCCAGTGACAGTTAGGGTTTTCCCCGGAATGATTTCTTCAGGGGCCGCCAGTTCGGGTCGGATGAGGGTTCGTTCAGCCCCGGTGTCCTTGAGGCCTGTAGCAACATGGCCCCCCACAGTAACGGGCTGTACGTTGTCACACACCCTCCCAACCACACCACCCACCAAAAGAACTGCTGCATTAGGCCCTGGGGCCTTGGCTGGGGGGTTCTTCGGCCTGTCTGGACAGAAGGTACTGATATGCCCAGGCCGCTTGCAGTAGTAACACTGGCGAGGTTCGGTGGTAGGTCTGGTGTTGTTGGCCACAGGGCCAGGACCTCTGGTGTGCTGGCTGGCAGGGGTACTGGCGTTGGTTGCAGGCTTACCCCCTCTCCAGCTGGTGGTGACTGGCTTCCGCGCTTCCGATCTACGGTTGGCCTCATAGGCATCGGCAATCTGCGCTGCTTTCGTCACGTCTTTGGGTTCTCTGTCCATCACGAACTGTCGCACCTCAGCTGGGCAAAGATGAAAGAACTGGTCTTTGATCATCAGGTCTCGCAGCTGTGCAAAGGTGGTCACTGACAGTCCTTGGGTCCACTGGTCAAAGTGGGTCCCCAGTCCATGCACCACATCACTGTAACTGTCGTGTGGGCCACGTTGGAGGGTCCGGAACTTTCTACGGTACACCTCGGGTGTAAGCTGGTACTTGGCTATCAGAGCCTTTTTGATGGCCTCATAGTCACCATCTTGTTCTTGAGGGAGGGCAGCAAACGCCTCCAGAGCTTTACCTCTCAGCCCTGGTGTCAGGTATCGGGCCCATTCATCTGTAGGCAGCTGGTACTGCCTGCAGGCTTTCTCAAAGGCCCGCAGAAAAGTGTCCAAGTCCCCATCCTTCTCCATAACAGGGAAGTGATCGGGCCGGGGCTTAGGTATCTGAGCGCTGCTGGACTCACGTCTCTGGGCGGTGGAGGGCATCCCCCCCTGCCGGAGCATCTCCAGTTCATGAGCTCGCTGGGCTTGGCGCTCGGCTCTCTCAGCCTCCCGCTCGGCTCGCTGGGCCTGAGCCTCTCACTCAGCTCGGGCCTCTCGCTCAGCTCGGGCCTCTTGCCGGTATTGCTGAATCAGCTGCCGACGTCCCTCATGGTCGTCAGTGGGGAATTCTTTCAAGGCCGCCTGCAGGTGGGGGTCCAATTCGCCCGGATTGCTAACAGGGCCAGCATTCAGTGGTTGGACCTCTGCTGCAGCACCATGTTCGCTGGTGCTGGCTTCTGCGGCCTCTGAGCTCTGAGATTGGTCTCGAGCGGCTTCCCATTGCACCAGATCTGCGACCAGTTGGGCTTTGTTTTTGCTTGCAAAGTCAATGTGCTGTGACTTGCATAAGGCGACAAGGGTGTCTCTGGTCTGCTGCTCATAGAAGGTTTCTCCCAGCACAACCATGGTTGCCAAATAAAAGATAGGATAGAAAAACGAAGAGAAAGGGAAGGGATAATTACCAGTACGCAATTGTCTCACAACTAAAAAGCACTGAGTTCGTTCTCCAAACTTATTTGCGCAGAGTCCTCGCAAGAACTTTCTGCAAGTTTTTAGTGAGAGGAATGATTACTCAAACCAAATCACTAATGCTCTAAGATATCCCACCGCCTTGCCACCAATTGTCACGATTCCCCTGACCGCTGTCACCAATTGGTCAGGATTCACACCGTGACCGTCACCCCTGCGTCACGGGTTGGGGTGACTTTAGGCCAACAGACGGCTATCACATGTGCAGGGGGGCTTATCTTAGTTATCCCTCCACTCGATGTGATGAAAAACCACACACAAGGCTATTGACCTCTTGCTTACAGCAGGGGCTTATTCTAGGTATCCCACTGCTTTCAATATACCACAAACTGCAGGGATTTATGTATATCCCGCTTACCGTTCCACTTAACACTTGCAGCTCTCTGGCGCACCCCTTACTCTCAGGTCAGATTAGGTACTGCACCCTGGGTAATTAGTCGCCAGAAAGGCTGCCTGCTATGTACTGGCTATTGGGCACGCTGCAGCGACGCGATAACTACTCCCACTCAGGCAGGAACAATAATTATCAAACCCGCAGTTGCTTCAGCATAATCCAACAGTCAGCACACTTTCGCTGCCACCAGCTTCGATTAAACGGGTCCGAAGCTAACCCAACACAACAGTAACAGTAGCGTATTTCACTTCAGAAGACTGGGTAAGTTTAGAGCATGGATGAACGAACTAATATATAATAGTATATTCCATTGAAATTAATTAGGCAGTGCTTTACCAAAAATATTTTTATAAAGAAGTTACAAATGAGACAATTGCAAATATGTACAAGGGTAATTATAACATAAAGGGAATAAATGAGAAAAAGCAACACTTACATGTTCAAAGCATGACAGGCAACCAGGCTAGGGCAGTTTCCATATATCCCAGTCCATGGGATGCTGCTGGCTTCAGGAGAGGACAAGAAGTCAGGAAGAAATCTAGCAGAGAGACAGCTGGGGATGTGTGCAGCCAGTTATACTTTCAAGGCTGTGACATCACAGAAAGGCTGGCTTATCCAGACCCTCCTCTCTCTATATTCTGCCTAAACTTTAAACTATTCTCTCTGATTTCTATAACTTCACTACAAAACATGTCAGCGTCCTAAAAAACCCATCAATCATCTCGGATTAACGTGGGCATTCTAATGAGATCAAATATGTCCTATCTGGGATACATATTTCCAGAGAAATCCCTACTTCTTTACCAGATGGAGTTAGAAGCTCGTGTTTTGTGGGTTGTGTAGATACACCGAGTGAGAATAAAAATATATATTTTCGTATTTCTAGCTTAAATCGTTTGCCTAATATCTAACAAAAACTAAACAAAGAATCTTTCCTGAATCTTGGAGCCACTTTTCCAGTTTGAACTAGAGAATGTGGGAGGGGTGAGGGACTTTCCTCTGAGCCTGGAATTTACGACCCCAGAGCAATAAAACCTCTCTTCCCCCATACTCTCAGAGAAGGAAAGCCAGGAATTTGCAGCTACAAACTGTTGCTCCAAGAAGGGGGGCTTAGCCCACACAGGCTAGAGAACTACTTATGATATTTCATACCATATCGTGACAGGGTGTTTAACAGTATGATAATTACAGGCAGTATATTAAGTGAATCTGAGGATGACGAAAGAGTAATTAGTTTTATTGCACAGAAGCACAAGTCACTTTAATGAATATGAGCACCATATGACAATATAAGTAAATGAAAAAAGAAAAAAATATATATGTATGATATGTAAGCACAAATTGATTGTAAATTATAATTGGATTTAATTAGAAATCAGTTGAGACACGTATAAATAGATGTTAGGTATGGTTACTCACTGCTTGAAAAAGGCTAAGATGGAGCTGAAACGTCGCCCGGCTATGTGGGTTGATTAAAACCTTCCACTTTTTTCACTTTACAATGGAGTGCTGCCTCTTTTTTGAATCTCTCTCTCTCTCTCTCTCTCTCTATATATATATATATATATATACCTATTCTATGTGTACACATTTATTCTACCTATTCTAATGTAAGCTGTCAGTGTGATTTTACTGTACACCGCACTGAATTACCGGCTTTTCTCTCTAACACCGCTGCTTATTTCTCGCAAGTCACACTGCTGGTCCGTGTGTAATCCGTATTTTGGGGGTTTCCATAGACTTTCATTGGCGTTTTTTTTTGCGCAATACGGTGACAAACGCAGCATGCTGCGATTTTCTACGGCCGTACAAAGCCGTATAATACTGATCAGTAAAATACGGCAGATAGGAGCAGGGGCATAGAGAATAATTGTGCCGTTTGTTTGGCGAGTTTTACGGACGTATTTTCTGCACTCATACGTCCGTAAAACTTGCAAGTGTGATGGCGGCCTTACTGAAGCTGTTTTCCCAGATGGCAAATGAACTGCGGTGAGCGAGTTTTACGGACGTATTCTCTGCACTCATACGTCCGTAAAACTTGCAAGTGTGATGGCGGCCTTACTGAAGCTGTTTTCCCAGATGGCAAATGAACTGCGGTGAGCTCTGCACCGTGAGAAAAAGTCGCAGAGGTGAGTTCACCGCAGTTCAAATTCACCGCAGTGAAATCCCTGTAATGCCTAAGTCCTCCTCAAACACTTATATTAACCCCTTTACCCCCAAGGGTGGTTTGCACGTTAATGACCAGGCCAATTTTTACAATTCTGACCACTGTCCCTTTATGAGGTTATAACTCCGAAACGCTTCAACGGATCCTGGTGATTCTGACATTGTTTTCTCGTGACATATTGTACTTCATGATAGTGGTAAAATTTCTTTGATAGTACCTGCGTTTATTTGTGAAAAAAACGGAAATTTGGCGAAAATTTTGAAAATTTCGCAATTTTCAAACTTTGAATTTTTATGCAATTAAATCACAGAGATATGTCACACAAAATACTTAATAAGTAACATTTCCCACATGTCTCCTTTACATCAGCAGAATTTTGGAACCAATTTTTTTTTTTGTTAGGGAGTTATAAGGGTTAAAAGTTGACCAGCAATTTCTCATTTTTACAACACCATTTTTTTTTAGGGACCACGTCTCATTTGAAGTCATTTTGAGGGGTCTATATGATAGAAAATGCCCAAGTGTGACACCATTCTAAAAACTGCACCCCTCAAGGTGCTCAAAACCACATTCAAGAAGTTTATTAACCCTTCAGGTGTTTAATAGGAATTTTTGGAATGTTTAAATAAAAATGAACATTTAACTTTTTTACACAAAAAATTTACTTCAGCTCCAATTTGTTTTATTTTACCAAGGGTAACAGGAGAAATTGGACCCAAAAAGTTGTTGTCCAATTTGTCCTGAGTACGCTGATACCCCATATGTGGCAGTAAACCACTGTTTGGGCGCATGGGAGAGCTCGGAAGGGAAGGAGCGCTATTTGACTTTTCAATGCAAAATTGACAGGAATTGAGATGGGACGCCATGTTGCGTTTGGAGAGCCACTGATGTGCCTAAACATTGAAACCCCCCACAAGTGACACCATTTTGGAAAGTAGACCCCCTAAGGAACTTATCTGGATGTGTGGTGAGCACTTTGACCCACCAAGTGCTTCACAGAAGTTTATAATGCAGAACCGTAAAAATAAAAAATCATATTTTTTCACAAAAATTATATTTTTGCCCCCAATTTTTTATTTTTCCAAGGGTAAGAGAAGAAATTGGACCTCAAAAGTTGTTGTCCAATTTGTCCTGAGTACGCTGATACCCCATATGTGGCAGTAAACCACTGTTTGGGCGCATGGGAGAGCTCGGAAGGGAAGGAGCGCAGTTTGACTTTTCAATGCAAAATTGACAGAAATTGAGATGGGACGCCATGTTGCGTTTGGAGAGCCACTGATGTGCCTAAACAGTAGAAACCCCCCACAAGTGACCCCATATTGGAAACTAGACCCCTCAATGAACTTATCTAGATGTGTTGTGAGAACTTTGAACCCCCAAGTGTTTCACTACAGTTTATAACGCAGAGCCGTGAAAATAAAATATCTTTTTGTTTTCCCACAAAAATTATTTTTTAGCCCCCAGTTTTGTATTTTCCCAAGGGTAACAGGAGAAATTGGTCCACAAAAGTTGTTGTCCAATTTGTCCTGAGTACGCTGATACCCCATATGTTGGGGTAAACCCCTGTTTGGGCACACAGGAGAGCTCGGAAGGGAAGGAGCACTGTTTTACTTTTTCAACGCAGAATTGGCTGGAATTGAGATCGAACGCCATGTCGTGTTTGGAGAGCCCCTGATGTGCCGAAACAGTGGAAACCCCCCAATTATAACTGAAACCCTAATCTAAACACACCCCTAACCCTAATTCCAACGGTAACCCTAACCACACCTCTAATCCTGACACACCCCTAACCCTAATCCCAACCCTATTCCCAACTGTAAATGTAATCTAAACCCTAACCCTAACTTTAGCCCCAACCCTAACTGTAGCCCTAACCCTAGCCCTAACCCTAGCCCTAACCCTAACCCTAGCCCTAACCCTAGCCCTAACCCTAGCCCTAACCCTAGCCCTAACCCTAACCCTAACCCTAGCCCTAACCCTAGCCCTAGCCCTAACCCTAGCCCTAACCCTAGCCCTAGCCCTAACCCTAGCCCTAACCCTAGCCCTAACCCTAGCCCTAGCCCTAACCCTAGCCCTAATGGGAAAATGGAAATAAATACATTTTTTTTTATTTTTCCCTAACTAAGGGGGTGATGAAGGGGGATTTACTTTTATAGCGAGTTTTTTAGCGGATTTTTATGATTGGCAGCCGTCACACACTGAAAGACCCTTTTTATTGCAAAAAATATTTTTTGCAATACCACATTTTGAGAGCTATAATTTTTCCATATTTTGGTCCACAGAGTCATGTAAGGTCTTGTTTTTTGCGGGACGAGTTGACGTTTTTATTGAAAACATTTTTGGGCACGTGACTTTTTTTATCGCTTTTTATTCCGATTTTTGTGAGGAAGAATGACCAAAAGCCAGCTATTCATGAATTTCTATTGGGGGAGGCGTTTATACCGTTCCGCGTTTGGTAAAATTGATAAATCAGTTTTATTCTTCGGGTCAGTACGATTACAGCGATACCTCATTTATATCATTTTTTTTATGGTTTGGCGCTTTTATACGATAAAAACTATTTTACAGAAAAAATAATTATTTTTGCATCGCTTTATTCTCAGGACTATAACTTTTTTATTTTTTTGCTGATGATGCTGTATGGCGGCTCTTTTTTTGCGGGACAATATGACGCTTTCAGCGGTACCATGGTTATTTATATCTGTCCTTTTGATCGCGTGTTATTCCACTTTTTGTTCGGCGGTATGATAATAAAGCGTTGTTTTTTGCCTCGTTTTTTTTTTTTTTTTCTTACGGTGTTTACTGAAGGGGTTAACTAGTGGGACAGTTTTATAGGTCGGGTCGTTACGGACGCGGCGATACTAAATATGTGTACTTTTATTGGTTTTTTTTTTTTATTTAGATGAAGAAATGTATTTATGGGAATAATATTTTTTTTTTTTTTTCATTATTTTGGAATATTTTTTTTTATTTTTTGTACACATTTGGAAAATTTTTTTTTTACTTTTTTACTTTGTCCCAGGGGGGGACATCACAGATCAGTGATCTGACAGTTTGCACAGCACTCTGTCAGATCACTGATCTGACTTGCAGCGCTGCAGCCTTCACAGTGCCTGCTCTGAGCAGGCTCTGTGAAGCCACCTCCCTCCCTGCAGGACCCGGATCCGCGGCCATCTTGGATCCGGGGCTCGAGCAGGGAGGGAGGTGAGGAGACCCTCGCAGCAACGCGATCACATCGCGTTGCTGCGGGGGGCTCAGGGAAGCCCGCAGGGAGCCCCCTCCCTGCGCGGTGCTTCCCTGCACCGCCGGCACATCGCGATCATCTTTGATCGCGGTGTGCCAGGGGTTAATGTGCCGGGGGCGGTCCGTGACCGCTCCTGGCACATAGTGCCGGATGTCAGCTGCGATAAGCAGCTGACACCCGGCCGCGATCGGCCGCGCTCCCCCCGTGAGCGCGGCCGATCGGCTATGACGTACTATCCCGTCCAGGGTCAGATAAGCCCAGGGCACCTCGACGGGATAGTACGTCTAAGGTCACAGAGGGGTTAATAGGCACTATTCTTACCTGGAAAAAAACTAGCCAATACTTTAAAGCATAATATCCAAAATATACCTTTGGAGACTATTCCCTATATCAATATTTGAATATGCAATTCAAAGGATATCTTTAAAGAATTGGTGAAAACACGGTATATTATATTTTTCTAATCTGATTACGGACTATAAGAAAAATTCTTATCACTTTTCAGGACCTCATAAAACATTTAATAAACCAGACTCTGAATTTAACAACTTTTTGGAAGTCCGGAAATATTACTATAAAAATTTTAAGTTTCCCCTCACACTTCCTAAGGCCGGTTTCACACGTCAGTGGCTCCGGTATGTGAGGTGTCAGTTTCCTCACGTACCGGAGACACTGACTCACATAGACACATTAAAATCAATGTGTCTCTGCACATTTCAGCGTGTTTTCACGGACCGTGTGTCCGTTTGAAAAACACGGAGACATGTCAGTGTTCGTGAGAGCGCATGGATCACACGGACCCATTAAAGTCAATGGGTCCGTGTAAAACACGTACCGCACACGGATGCTGTCCGTGTGCAGTCCGTGTGCCGTGCAGGAGACAGCGCTACAGTAAGCGCTGTCCCCCCAGCTTGTGCTGAAGCCCCATTCATTTCTTCTCTCCAGCAGCGTTCGCTGGAGCAAAGGAATGAAATATCTTTTTTTTTTTTTTTTGTTAAAATAAAGTTCCCGGTAATCTCCCCCCTCCCACCCCCTGTGCGCCCGCCCACTGACATTAAAATACTTACCCAGCTCCCTCGGTGCTTCCTCTCAGCATCGCAGCTCTTCCTGTATGAGCGGTCACGTGGTGCCGCACATTACATTGATGAATATGTGGCTCCACCTCCGATAGGGGTGGAGCCGCATATTCATCACTGTAATAATGTGTGTGGCCACACATGATGCTCCATAATGTATAATGGCCACACAGTGCTCCATACTGTATAATGGCACCATATGATGCTCCACACTGTATAATGGCCACACATGATGCTCAATACTGCATAATGACCACACATGATGCTCAATACTGTATAATGGCCACACATGATGCTCCATACTCTATAATGGCCCCACATAATGCTCAATATTGTATAATGGCTACACAGTGCTCCATAATGTATAGTGACCACACATGATGCTCAATACTGTATAATGGCCACACAGTGCTCTATACTGTATAATGGCCCGACATGATGCTCCATACTGTATAATGGCCACACAGTACTTCATACTTTATAATGGCCCCACATGATGCTCAATACTGTATCATTGGCACACATGATGCTGCATACAGTATAATGGCACCACATCATGCTCCATACTGTATAATGGCCACACATGATGCTCAATATTGTATAGTGGCCGCACAGTGCTCCATACTGTATAATGGCCCCACATGATGCTTTGTACAGTATAATAGCTCCACTTGATGCCGGATACAATATAATAGCTCTACCTGATGCTGGGTACAGTATAATGGTCCCACATGATGCTGGGTACAGTATAATGGGCCCACATGATGCTAGATACAGTAAAATGGCCCCACATGATGCTGGGTACAGTTTATTGGCCCCACATGATGCTGGGTACAGTTTATTGGGCCCACATGATGCTGGATACAATATAATGGCCCCACATGATGTTCCATACTGTATAATGGCCCCACATGATGCTGCTTACTGTATAATGGCTCTGATAAAGACCTCTCCGTGTCTCCTGTACCAGTCAGAGCGAGGAGCAATAACGGCTCTAATCCGACACAGCTATCAATCGCGCTAGCAGTTTAAAGCGGTGGTACATTTGGTCTGAGGCCATGTGGGAAAAGGAGGATACCGTCTGGGATAGAGTCTCAAAATTGGGACTGTCCCGTTGGATCCGGGACAGTTGGGAGTTAGGCACATGCGACTGCGCCTTACACACACGCGGCTGCACTCCGTACACCTCGTACACACACGGCTCTGATCCATACACCTCATACATGCAACTCTGATCCATACACCTTATACATGTGGCTCCGATCTGTACACCTCGTACACACGTGGCTCCGATCTGTATACCTCGTACACACGTGGCTCCGCTCCGTACACCTTGTACACATGCGGCTGCGCTCTGTACAACTTGTACATGCAGTCAGACTCGTACACACCCAGCTCCGATTCATACACCTCGTACACACACGGCTCTGCTCCATACACCTCGAACAAACTTGTGGCTCCGCTCCGTACACTTCGTACACATGGCTCCGCTCCATACACCTCATGCACACCCAGCTGCTCCGTAGACGTCATACACACGGCTCTGCTCTGTACACCTCGTACACACACGGCTCCGCTCCATACACCTCTTACACACACGGCTCTGGTACATCCATACTGTAAACCCCTCTTGACCCCACACATAAACTTACCCTCATCCAGCACCATGACAGCACAGCAGAGTACAGTATAATGGCCACACATAGTTACCCCACCCCCATCATTGCCTTTTCCCCAACCCCCATCATTGCCTTCTCCATCACCACACACACACCTACACACACCTCTCTCCGTGCTCCCCCGCAGCAGCCGACAGCTTCCTCTCCCGCTGCGCTGAATGATATCATCCAGGCACACTGCGCCGCTGACTGCTCAAATCGCTGCAGCTCTGGTACGCCACTGATAAAGACCTCTCCATTTCTCCTGTGCCAGTCAGTGTCAGAGCGAGGAGCAATATCTGCTCCGATCCGACACAGCTAGCGATCGTGCTAGTAGTTTAAAGAGGTGGTACATTTGATCTGAGGCCATGTAGGAAAAGGAGGGTCCCGGCCGGGACAGAGTCTCAAAATTGGGACTGTCCCGCTGGATCCAGGACTGTTGGGAGTTATGCACATGCGACTCCGCACCTTACACACATCTGGCTCCGCACACCTCGTACACACACGGCTGCACTCCATACACTTCATACTAACGCAGCTCTGCTCCGTACACCTCGTACACACATGGCTCCGAACCGTACACCTTGTACACACGCGTCTCCAATCCGTACACACGTGGCTCAGCTCTGTACACCTCATACACATGCGGCTGCGCGCCGTACACCTCGTACACATGTGGCTGCACTCTGTACACCTCGTACACACACTGCTCCAATCCATACACCTTGTACAAACGCGGCTCTGATCCATACAACTCGTACACATGTGGCGCCGCTCCGTACACCTCATAAACACGTGGCTGCGCTCCGTACACCTCGTACACATGTCTCCGATCTGTGCACCTCATACACACTCGGCTGCACTCTACACCTCGTACACATGCGGCTCTGATCCGTACACCTCGTACACATACGGCTTCGCTCCGTACACCTCGTACATACCCGGCTCCACTCCATACACCTCATAAACAAGGGGCTCTGCTCCATACACCTCGAACAAACGCGCAGCTCTGTACACTTTGTACCCACGGCTCCACTCCATACACCTCATGCACACCCGGCTGCACTCCGTACAACTCATACACACACGGCTCCATTCCGTACACCTCGTACACACACGGTTCCACTCCGTACACCTCGTACACACATGGCTCTGCTACATCCACACTATAAACCCCTCCTGACCCCACACATAAACTTACCCTCATCCAGCACCATGACAGCACAGCAGAGTCCGGTCCTACATACACGGAGGCCCCTGTTCATGTGACCGCTGACTCCTCCCCTCCTGTGACCTCATCACAGGTCCTGTCCTGCATACACGGAGGCCCCTGATCATGTGACCCCTGATTCCTCCCCCCCGTGAGCTCATCACAGGTCCTGTGCACACAGAGCAGCTATATGTGGTGTGTGGCTCTGCGGGTGGAGATATGTGGCTCTGCAGTGCGGGAAAAGTAAGATCCCGCCCATGACAGCAGAGCAGACTCTCAAAATTGGTACTGCCCCGCTGGATCCGGGAGGGTTGGAAGGTCTGATATATATATATATATATATATATATATATGTGCTAATTAACCTAGAACAGGACAAGGAAGGTTTCATCATCCTCGACAAAGTCAACTATTAAAGGACGTCTCCGGAATCTAAGTTCAAGATGCAGTGGGGAAAAAAGTATTTAGTCAGCCACCAATTGTGCAAGTTCTTCCACTTAAAAAGATGAGAGAGGCCTGTAATTGACGTCATAGGTAGACCACAACTAAAGGGTCAAAATGAGAAAACAAATACAGAAAACCATTTGACAAGATTTTTTTGTAAATTATGTTTGAAAATAAGTATTTGGTCATTAACAAAAGTTCATCTCAATATTTTGTTATATATCCTTTTTTTGGCAATGACAGAGTTCAAATGTTTTCTGTAAGTCTTCACAAGATTTGCACACACTGTTGGTGGTATGTTGGCCCATTCCTCCATGCAGATCTCCTCTGATGTTTTGGGCCTGTCGCTGGGGCAAATATAGACCAATACAATAAACATGAGCAAAAACAAGGCTCTAACAGTTACAGAAGGAGAAAGTACCCTGCTCGTGAGGGCTCACAGTCTACAGGGGATGGGTGAGGATACGCTAGAAGAGAGTAGAGCTGGTTGTGCGGCGTTCAGTAGGTTGAGGATCACTGCAGGCTGTAAGCTTGTCGGAAGAGGTAAGTCTTTGCATTTTTTTTGAAGGTGAGAGTCTGATATGTTGGGGTAGAGAGTTCCAGAGTATGGAGGAAGCACAGGAGAAGTCTTGGATGCGGTTGTGGGAAGAAGAGATAAGAGGGGAGTAGAGAAGGAGATCTTGAGAGGATGGAAGGTTGCGTGTAGGTAAGTACCGGGAGACCATGCTACAGATGTATGGAGGATACAGGTTGTGGATGGCTTTGTATGTCATAGTTAGGGTTTTAAACTGGAGCCCCTGGACAATATGAAGCCAGTGAAGCCAGAGAAGGGCTTGGCATAGAGGAGATCCTGGGGAATAGCGGGGAGACAGAGTGTAGGATGGATTGGAGTGGTGCTAGAGTGGAGGTCAGAGAGTAGGAGGTTGCAGTAGTCAAGGTGGTAGATGATAAGGGCGTGCACTAGTGTTTTTGTGGTTTCATTGTCAAGGAATGCTTGGATACAGGAAATATTTTTGAGTTTGAGACAGCAGGAGGAGGCAAGGGCTTGGATATGTGGCTTGAAAGAGAGGGCAGAGTTGAGGATTACCCCGAAGCACTGGGGAAAGTGAGCAGCCATTGATGCACTTCATGCTTCTCTCTGCTGACAAACTTTTTGGGGATGGAAATTTCATTGCCTTGGTGGGCACCACCACATCCACGTTCCTTAGCATCACCCTTTCTCATATTGGATGCTTTATGCTTATGAAAAAAAATCCTTTTAAAGATGTCAGCTTTATTACACACAGCAACAGCAGACTCACTAAAATTTGAGATAAATAGTCACGTTTGTGTTTCTCTGCAGGCTTTGCAAAAGTCGCACAATTGCTAAATAAAGATACGCTGTTTATTAAACCAATAGAAAATGTGTAGGTTTGTGCAGATTGTTCAATGGCACTCTTGTCTCTTTCCCTTGAGGAGGCTGCTTCCAAGTAAAATGAGGCTTGTACATGATCCTGACATGGGTTTCAGACCTGACAGACTGACCACAATACAGGCCCTCGCTTGCATACTCTGTATTCAGAAATTTATTCTAATGCTTTTGGTGTCTGGTAGAATCCAATTTACTGACATTGATCATACATCTCCCCCAACTCCTGTATTATATTCACCTTACAGCGGCTTCACCCGCTATGGCAGTTGTTCCATTTGGATCCGGTGGAAAAATTGAAATTTGGAGCTTACAATATGCAGGTTTCACAGCACCTGCTGGCCCTCTGCTAATTGTCAGTGGGGGCCGCCATAATGACATGGAGGTGGACATGGTGGTAGTGGCGGGTAAAATCCAAAATTCAAATGGGCATGTTTTAGCTGGCACTGTAAAGTGATGGGGAATATGTATTCCACTATCTGACTATTTACATGAGGGAGGGACCTTCCGAAAGTAGGAGTGAGAGCTCTCCCAAATGTATGATACAGGGCCACCTGAGGGCCCTTCCCAAAATCAGGTTTCACGGCACCTGCTGACACTCTGCTAATTGTCAGTGAGGGCCACATAATGACATGGCGGTGGACATGGTGGTGGTGGCGGGCAAAGCCAAAAATTCAAATGAGCATGTTTAAAATGGCATGGTAAAGGGATGGGGAATATGTTTTCCATCATCTTGCTAACTATTTGGCATGAAGAAGGGTCCTCCCAAATGTAGGAATGAGAGCCCTCACGAATGTTAAAGTAAAAAATAAAGCCAAAACACTCCGTGTGAACATATGCTAAAGTGGAGGTATATATTTATTTTAATCTTGCATTATATAAATGTAATTATGAAGGAAGTAATGTTTCTTAGCAGTTTTCCCTTTTAAAAAAATGTTTGTTTTGGAAGGTCTTTTTAGAAATCCATAACCGGTGCAATAGTCTAACAACATTATTCCCAGATACCATTTGTCAGTCAGAAAGGCATGCAGGCATCTTCTCCATGCTGTTCCAATTTAGTTTTAGCTCTTTCCCATCTATTTCAGCATTTTTCTCATGCTCCCAGACCTGTTTATTGGGTCCAGCGGAAAAATATTCGGCTTTCCCATTGACTTGCATTGGATTCGTTATTCAGTACGAATACACGAATATTAGAAATTATTTGTGCTGATTTTCCCGAATCCGAATATTTCACTATTCGATCATCACTAATAGCCAGTTATTATTGTTCATTATATTATTGTTCATTAGTGATGAGCGAACATGCTCGCCACTACTCGTTACTTGCCCAAGTATCACTATGCTCGGTGTACTCGGCGAGCACCGGGCATTTCCGGGATTATTCGGCGGTAACTGATGTCTCCACCCAGCATTTTTGGTGGACTTTAGAGACCCAATCACGATGCAGGGATTGTCTGCCAGGCCATGAAATGCCGCAGCCAACTTTGTTGTGGTCGTGCAGTGATTGGCTTGGCTGTACAGCATCATCCTGAGTATAAGAGACCTGGCGCCGCCCTGCTCGCTGCATTCTGTTCCGGATTCAGCGAGAGTAGGCAGAGCTGGTGCCGAGATAAGGTCAGAATCATGGTTTTTAGAGTTCGTGTAGGTCTGTAACTCTTCAATTCACAACTCCTCAGAAACCAAAAGTCCTTTTTTAGGGCTAATTCGTGGGTCCCGATATTGCAGCGCTAGGTAGGCAGGGCATAGCATATCCACATCAGTGCAAGGCCTGCAGGCCCTGTATGTGGGTCCATTGCTCCCACTGCATCCCTCCCAAAGCTCCATAACTGTCTGCTGCTGCAGCTTCTTTACTATATAACTAGTTGCATTTTTTTTCCCCAAAATTCACCCCCCCAAAAAAAATATACAGTGTGTTCTGTGAGAATGAGGCCTGTTTAAAAATCATAGTTTGTCAGGCATGCGTAGCATAGTTGCGTGTGCTAGCCTTGTGCCACTTTTTTTGTGTTTTAAATTCACCGAAAAAGGCCTCATATATCTGCGTGCTCCAACTTTGGGCACTGTAGGCCGTGGACCACATTTTTTTTTTCGTCTGATACTCTAATTGTATACAGCATTATTTTGCATTTTAAAAAAAGGCCACATTTTTGCCAGTGTGGTATTTCCGTGACAGCCCTCATACATCTGCGTGCTCCGAGTTTGGTCATTGTAGGCCAGTGGACCCCTTTTTTTGTTGTCTGTTACTCTGCTTATATACAGCACTATTTTGCATAAATTCACTTGACAAAAAAGCCCACAAACATTGTATACAGTCTGTTATATCAGGCTGAGGCCTGCCTGGTGTTTGGGTTTGAAAAATCGTAGATTTGCAAGCATACTGATCAGATATTATTTCGCTACTAATAAATATTTTTGTGTTGAGCATTTGAAATAGTGCAGTAGTCCATTTAAAACAGGAAAGGCAAGGAGCGGGGAAGTGGACATGATGATGATGGTGCATGCAGAGGACGAGGCCATGGCCAAGGTGAAAGTGGGCATCAACAAAGACCCACATCTTCTCGCTCGACTTTCCTGCCCCAGTTTCTAGGTGACCGCAGCACACCACTACTGAAGCCAGAGCAGTGTGAAACGATTGTTGGTTGGATAGTGGATAATGCTTTCAGTCACGTAGCCACCACCACCATGTCTTCCACACGGTCAAGTCTGAGTAGCCATGAGCGTGGCATGGATATTCATCACCCTGATCCTCCTTCCTCCCACCATGCCGATTGCCCTGAGACAACTGATCCCACACTTGGACACTCTGTAGAGCTGTTCAGTTTTCCATTTCAAGATTCAGATCTCTCGGCCGGTCAACTTGAAGTGGGGACAAATGAGATAGCATGTAGAGATGCCCAAAGCTTTGACCAGCCCCGGTCACGTGAAGTCGATGGTGGGAAAGTGTCAGAAGAGGTGGACGATGATGAGACACAATTGCCAGAAAGTCAGAAAGAGGAGCAGGGTGCGGATGTGGAAGACGAGGTGGTGGATGACAAAGTGAGTGACCCAACCTGGCAGGAGGACATGCAGAGCGAGGGCAGCAGCACACATGGGGAAGGATGCATATCACCCCAACAGGCAGGAAGAAGCAGTGTGGTGACCACAGGCAGAAGGCATGCATCCATTCCCCGTAACACCCACATGAGGGAAGTTGCCATTCCAACTGTTAGATCTTCCCGAGTCTGGTTATTTTTGAAAGACTCTGCCAATAACCCTGCACATCAGCAGGGGTAGCAAAACAACCAGCCTGACCACCACCAGCATGATCAGGCAAATGGCAGCAAAGCACCTGACTTTGTGAGCCAAACCCCTGGCTCCAGGACTACTGCCTGCAGGTCACACCACTGCTTCTTCCACTGTTTTGCGTAGAAGACAATCCCCAGTACACCGTGCATGTGAAGATGCCTCTAGCCCTGCACCTGTTGTGGCCAACAGTCAAGCAGCACCATCATTAAGCACGTCCACGTCCTTGTCCCAGCACAGCCTTCAGTTGTCTATAACCCTGATCACTCCTTCAAACCACATATCGAAGCCCATTCCACTTCCTGACAACTTCAACTCAAAATTATTTCACAAATCCGTTCATTTCTCAACCAAGAATCTGCAAAAACCCTAGTCCATGCCCTCATCATCTCTCGCCTTGACTACTGCAACCTCCTGCTCTGTGGCCTCCCCTCTAACACTCTTGCACCCCTCCAATCTATTCTAAACTCTGCTGCCCGACTAATCCACCTAACCTCCCCTATTTCCCGGCCTCTCCCCTCTGTCAATCCCTTCACTGGCTCCCCATTGCCCAGAGATTCCACTACAAAACCCTAACCATGACGTGCAAAGCCATGCACAACCTGTCTCCTCCATACATCTGTGACCTCGTCTCCCGGTACTTACCTACACGCAACCTCCAATCCTCACAAGATCTCCTTCTCTACTCCCCTCTTATCTCCTCTTCCCACAACCGTATACAAGATTTCTCTCGTGTATCACCCCTATTCTGGAACCCTCTACCACAACATATCAGACTCTCGCCTCCGATCGAAACCTTCAAAAAAGAACCTGAAGACCCACCTCTTCCGACAAGCCTGCAACCTGCAGTAACCACCGATCGACCAAACCGCTGCATGACCTGCTCTATCCTCACATACTGTATTCTCACCCATCCCTTGTAGATTGTGAGCCTTCGCGGGCAGGGTCCTCACTCCTCCTGTACCAGTTATGACTTGTATTGTTTAAGATTATTGTACTTGTTTTTATTATGCATACCCCTCCTCACATGTAAAGCGCCATTGAATAAATGGTGCTATAACAATAAATAATAATAATAACCCAGTCTTTGGAACGCAAGCGGAAATACGCAGCCAACGCCCCACAGGCCACAGTCCTAAATTCTAATATTTCTCTTCTGCTTGCACCAAAAATTTTGCCTTTTAGGCTCATTGAGACAGAAGCTTTCCACAACCTGATGGCGGTGTCCATCCCAAGGTACTCGGTCCCCAGTCACCACTATTTCTCCCGGTGTGCCATACCGGCATTACACCAGCATGTGTCCCACAACATTACCTGTGCCCTCAACAATGCTTTTACAGGGAAAGTCCACAAAACCACGGACACATGGACAAGTGCTTGTAGGCAGGGATGGTACATCTCACTGACTGGACACTGGTTTAACATAGGGGAAGCCGGAACCCAGTCGGACCTTGGGATAGAACACATCCTCTCCACTCCGAGGATTGCTGGCCCCATGTCAATCAGGGTTGCCCCCACAGTCTACAGCTCCTGCACCTCCTCCCCTTCATCCTCCATTTCTGAAATCAAAACATCAGTCAGAAGCTGGAAGCACTGCAGCACTGCCTCAGCCAAGCAGCAACAGGCCGTGCTGAAGCTACTCTGCATAGGTGACAAACCTCACAATGCAGAAGAGTTGTGGACAGCGCTGAAAGAGCAGTCAGATGTTTGGATGACACCGCTGAACCTACAGCCAGGCATGGTCATGTGTGACAATGGCCTTAACCGGGTGGCAGCTCTAAGGCAAGTTGAGCTCACACATGTACCTTGCTTGGCCCATGTGCTTAACCTTGAGATTAAATGTTTTCTGAAAAGCTACCTGGAGCTGCCGGATCTGCTAGTCAAAGTATGTAGTCTGTCTGCCCATTTTAGAAAGTCAGCTACAGCTTCAGCCGCCCTTGCCGTGCTTCAGCAGCATTTGCAGCTTCCAGCTCACCGGCTGGTGTGTGATGTCCCCACGCCCTGGAACTCTACGCTGCATATGTTGGAAAGGATTTGTGAGCAGAGGAGGGCAGTTGTTGACCATCAACATCAACAAGGCCATCGATATTCAGTTCAGACTCCACACATAAGACCTCAAGAGTGGACATGGATGTCCAACGTATGTACCGTCCTCCAAAATTTTGAGGACTGCACCGAGATGCGAGCGGCGATGACGCCATAATTAGCGTCACCATCCCGCTTCACAGCATTCTGAAAACCTCTGCTCACAATTAAAGAGGATGCATTGCAGGCAAAGCACGAGGACATTGAGCAAGGATTCATACAGGGGGATTACACTTAGCCCAGCCTCATGTCTTCTCAATGTGGATTGGTAGTCAATGAGGAGGAAGAACAGGAGCTACTTTCATGCGCTATAGATGGTACTACAAACACAGCTGTCATACCGTCTGTTCAGCGGGGATGGCCTGAGGACATGGAGGAGGAGGTCAGCATGGTCAGTCGCCCTGTTGGTGAGGACACTGAAGTCTTGCCTCTTAGCAGTCTGGCACATATGGCTGACTTTATGTTGTGCTGCGTTTTACGTGACCCTCGTATTATAAAAATTTTGGGTGACACTCATTACTGGTTGGTGACACTTCTAGACCCACGCTACAAGGAGAACTTTCAATCTGTTGTACCTGAGGCAGAGAGGTGTACTAAAATGTTGCAGTACCAGAGGGCCCTTGTAGCAGAATTACTTAGAAAATTCTCATGTGAGAACTGTTGTGAATTCAGCTTTTGGGCTCCCTCCGGTGGTTGTAGAGGGTAATGCAGTTGTGCCTGGACTGCAGGAGTGGACAGGTGTATCTACTAATTGCAAAACTGACTGGGGTATATAGCTTTGCAGGATCCTTTAGTCAGTGCCAGTTGTCCATTGTTCTGGAAGGATTCATTTCCCTGCTGGTCTCTCCAGTTTGCTGTGCTTTTCTACAAAGATAAGTCCTGGCTTTGTTTTTGCTGTCCACCTGTAGTGGACCTTATAGTTCTGTGCTTTTTCATGTTTTTGTCTTGTCCAGCTTAGTCTGTGAAGAATTTTTTGCAGCCTAGCTATTTCTCTGGAGATGCAGATATACCCCCCATGTCTTTAGTCAGATGTGGTGATCCGTATTTTCTGCGGTGGATATTTTCTAGTGTTTTTATACTGACCGCATAGTACTCTGTTCTATTCTTTCTTTTTAGCTAGTATGGCCTCCTATGCTAAAATCTGATTTTATATCTGCGTATGTTATTTCCCTCTCCTCTCACAGTCAATATTTGTGGGGGGCTATCTATCCTTTGGGGATTTTCTCTGAGGCAAGATAGGTTTCCTGTTTCTGTCTTTAGGGGTAGTTAGATCTTAGGCTGTGCCGAGGGGTCTAGGGAGTGTTAGGTACCCCCCACGGCTACTTCTAGTTGCGCTGCTAGGTTCAGGGCTTGCGGTCAGTACAGGGACCACCTTCCCCAGAGTCCGTCTCATGCTGCTCCTAGGCCACCAGATCATAACAGAGAACGCTGGCAGCAGTCGTCAGAATTTGTTGTACAACCAAGGAGTCCAAGCGAGAGAGAGAAGTACAATCCAGCTCAGGCAGGGGAAGAATGGCAAAGTTCTGGGACAGTTTTCTCAGACCCTCCCATCGTGACGGCACAGAGGCAAGGGGTGCTGACACAAGAAGTGGAATGTTTGGGAAGGTGGTGAGGGAGTACTATGCAGCAGGGCTGGCCTTGCTGCCAATGTGTAAAACAAAGGAGTACGGGAGTACAAAATGAATTATGTGAAGTGTATTTTCCTGTGGCCATCCAGTACCTGGGTTCAAAGGCCTATTGGGGTGCTGTCAGGAATCCCCTGACCGCTGCCACCAATTTGTCAGGATTCCCCTGACCGCTGCCACCAATTTGTCACGATTCACACCGTGACCGTCACCCCTACGTCACGGGTTGGGGTCACTTTAGGCTAACAGACGGCTATCACATGTGCAGGGGGGCTTATCTTAGTTATCCCTCCACTGCTGATGAGAAAACACACAAGGCTATTGTCCTCTTAGTTTACAGCAGGGGCTTATTCTAGGTATCGCACTGCTTTCAATATACCACAAACTGCAGGGATTTATGTATATCCCGCTTACAGTTCCACTTAACACTTGCAGCTCTCTGGCGCCCCTTACTCTCAGGTCAATTTAGGTACTGCACCCTGGGTAATTAGTCGCCAGAAAGGCTGCCTGCTATGTACTGGCTATTGGGCACGCTGCAGCGACGCGATAAACTACTCCCACTCAGGCAGGAACAATAATTATCAACGCCGCAGTCGCTTCAGCATAACCCAAAAGCCAGCACACTCTCGCTGCCACCAGCTTCGATTAAACGGGTCCGAAGCTAACCCAACACAGTAGCGTAATTCTCTTCAAGAGACAGGGTACGTTTAGAGCATGGAGAATGAACTAACATATAATATTATATCCCATAAAAAATTAGGCAGTGCTTTATCAAAAATATTTTATAAAGATGTTACAAATGAGACAATTGCAAATATGTACAAGGGTAATTATAAAATAAACAGGGATTAAATGAGAAAAAGTAACACTCACATGTTCAAAGCATGGCAGGCACTCAGGCTAGTGCAGTTTTCCATACGTCCCAGTTCATGGGACGTGCTCAGCTCTTCCAGGAAAAGAAGAAGCCAGCAAGCAAGCAGGAAGAAGAAAGAGACTCCTCAGAGCCTTCCAGACACTTAAAACCTTAAGGCTGTGACATCACAGAAAGGCTGGTTTATCCAGACCCTCCTCTCTCTACATTCTGACTAAACTTAAAACTATTCTCTCTAATTTCTATAACTTCACTACAAAACATGTCATAGTCATAACAAACCCAGCATTCATCTCGGATTAACGTGGGCATTCTAATGAGATCAAATATGTCCTATCTGGGATACATATTTACAGAGAAATCCCTACTTCTTTACCAGATGGAGTTAGAAGTTCATGTTTACAGTGGTTGACAGCTCCGCCGAGTGACGTTAAGGAATATATATTTTTCCTATTTCTAGCTTAAATTGTTTGCCTAATATCTTACAAAAACTAAACAAAGAATCTTTCATGGATCCTCGAAGTTTCTAGTTCACTTATAGCTGGACAAGAGCTTACACAGGAAATGCCGGTCGTAAATACTTCTGCTCTCTGAGCTAGAGGTAATAAACTCTTCTTCCCCCATCTACATTGGCAAAGCAGCTCTTGGCTGAGTGAAAGGGAAGGGGGGCTTGTTAGCCCACAGCCTTGAGCAAGAGAAGCTACTTATATGATATTTCATACCATATCGTGACAGGTGCATATGACTTGGTAGCAGGGCAGGCCTTGCTGTTAATACATAAGAAAACAGTATGGCAGGACCAACTGAATAATGTGAAGTGGGTTTTCCTGTAGCCATCCAGTACCTGGGTCTAAAGGTCTATTGGGGTGCATATGACTTGGTAGTAGGGTAGGCCTTGCTGTTAATACATAAGAAAACAGTATGGCAGGACGAGTTGAATAATGTGAAGTGGGTGTTCCTGTAGCCATTCAGTAACTGGGTTCAAAGGCCTATTGGGGTGCATATGACTTGGCAGCAAGCCAGACCTTGTTGTTAATACATAAGAAAACAGTATTGCAGGACCAACTGAATAATGTGAAGTGTATTTTCCTGTGGCCATCCAGTACCTGGGTTCAAAGGCCTATTGGGGTGCATATGACTTGCTAGCATGGCAGGCCTTGCTGTTAATACATACGAAAACAGTATGGCAGGACCAACTAAATTATGTGAAATGGGTTTTCCTTTAGCCATCCAGTACCTGGGTTCAAAGGCCTAGTGGGGTGCATATGACTTGGTAGCAGGGCAGGCCTTGCATTCAATGCAACATTTTTTTAAGGAAACCTTCCTATGCCTCTCGTGAAAGGGGTATTGGGGTGCGTCGTAATTCTTGGCAGCCCAGCCACTCACTGCATAGGTAATAACAGCATAAGAGACCCATTGTTTAACCCCTTAGCGACCGCCGATACGCCTTTTAACGGCGGCCGCTAAGGGTACTTAAACCACAGCGCTGTTAACTAACGGTGCTGTGGAAAAAGTAAATAGCGCCCCCCAGAGTCGGATTTTCTCCGGGGTCTCGGCTGCCGGGGGTAGCCGAGCCACCAGAGAACATGATTATGGGGTTTTTTTACCGACCCCGCATTTGCAATCACCGGTAATTAACCGCATAACGGCGATCGCAAAAAACGCGATCTCTTTTTAATTTCTCTGTCCTCCGATGTGATCACACATCAGAGGACAGAGAAAAGGGGTCCCAGATAGCCCCCCGATACTCACCTGTCTCCCCCGGTGCTCCTCGTGGCTCCCAGTGGGCGCCGCCATCTTCAAAATGGCGGGCACATGCGCAGTGCGCCCGCCGGCCGGCACCGGGAGAATCTTTGGGATCTCGGCTGCCATGGGTAGCTGAGACCCCAAAGAACATGATCGGGGTTGGTTTTACCGACCCTTGTTTTGCGATCGCCGGTAATTAACTGTTAACCAGCGACCGCAAAAAAAAAATAAAAGTGTAATTCTCTGTCCTCTGATGTGATCGCACATCAGAGGACAGAGAAATAGGGGGATTCGGGGACCCTATTATACTTACTGGTGTTCCTGGATCCTCCTGCTGCTCCTCCTGGCCGCATGCGCAGTGCGCCCGCCATCTATCGCCATCTGCCGGCCGACGGGAGAAGAGCAGTTGGGGCTAAAATTAGGGTTAGGGCTAGGGTTAAGGTTAGGGCTAGGGTTAGGATTGGGGCTAAATTTAGGGTTAGGGTTGGGGCTAAATTCAGGGCTAGGGTTCTTTCACACTTACGTCGGTCCGGGGCCGTCGCAATGCGTTGGCCCAACATACCAACGCACTTTGTGAAAATTGTGCACAACGTGGGCAGCGGATGTAGTTTTTCAACGCATCCGCTGCCCAATCTATGTCCTGGGGAGGAGGGGGCGGAGTTACGGCCACGCATGCGCGGTCAGAAATGGCGGACGCGACATACAAAAAAAGGTTACATTGAACGTTTTTTGTGCCGATGGTCCGCCAAAACACAACTGATCCAGTGCACGACGGACGCGACGTGTGGCCATCCGTCACGATCCGTCGGCAATACAAGTCTATGGGCAAAAAAACGCATCCTGCGGGCACATTTGGAGGATCCGTTTTTTGTCCAAATCAACGGATTGTGACGGATGCTAAACGAAGCAAGTGTGAAAGTAGCCTTAGGGCTAGGGTTAGGGTTGGGGCTAAAGTTAGGGCTAGGGTTGGGGATAAAGTTAGGGTTAGATTTGGGGTTAGGGTTTGGATTAGAGTTGGTATTAGGGTTAGGGTTGGCATTAGGGTTACGCTTGGGATTAGGGTTAGGTTTGGGATTAGGGTTAAGGTTAGGGTTGTGATTAGGGGTGTATTGGGATTAGGGTTAGGTTTGAGGTGAGGGTTGAGATTAGGATTATGGGTGTGTTGGATTTAGGGTTTTGATTAGGGTTATGGTTAGGGTTGACATTAGGGTTGTTTTGGGGTAAGGGTTGTGATTATCGTTAGGGTTAGTGATTAGGATTATGGATCGGGTTGGGATTAGGGTTAGGGGTGTGTTGGGGTTAGGGTTGGAGCTAGAATTGGGGGGTTTCCACTGTTTAGTTACATCAGGGGGTCTCCAAACACGACAGCCAATTTTGCGCTCAAAAAGTCACATGGTGCTCCCTCCCTTCTGAGCTCTGCCGTGCGCCCAAACAGTGGGTTACCCCCACATATGGGGCATAAGCGTACTCGGGATAAATTGGACAACAACTTTTGGGGTCCAATTTCTCCTGTTACCCTTGTGAAAATAAAAACTTGGGGGCTACAAAATCTTTTTTGTGGAAAAAAAAATATTTTTTTATTTTCACGACTCTGCATTCTAAACTTCTGTTTAGCACTTGGGCATTCAAAGTTCTCACCACACATCTAGATAAGTTCCTTGGGGGGTCTAGTTTCCAAAATGGGGTCACTTGTGGGGGGTTACTACTGTTTAGGTACATCAGGGGCTCTGCAAACGCAACATAGCGCCCACAGACAATTCTATCTACAGTAAGTCTGCATTCCAAAACAGCGCTCCTTCCCTTCCGAGCTCTGCCGTGCGCACAAACAGTGGTTTACCCCCACATATGGCACATCACTGTACTCGGGATAAATTGGACAACAACTATTGTGGTCTAATTTCTCCTGTTACCCTTGTGAAAATAAAAACTTGGTGGCTACAATATCTTTTTTGTGGAAAAAAAATATATTTTTTATTTTCACGACTCTGCATTCTAAACTTCTGTGAAGCACTTGGGCATTCAAAGTTCTCACCACACATCTAGATAAGTTCCATGGGGGGTCTAGTTTCCAGAATGGGGTCACTTGTGGGGGTTTCCACTGTTTAGGCACATCAGGGGCTCTCCAAACGCGACATAGCGTCCGATCTCAATTCCAGACAATTCTACATCGAAAAAGTAAAACGGCACCCCTTCTCTTCCAAGCTCTGTGGTGCGCCCAAACAGTGGTTTACCCCCACATATTGGGTGTCGACGTACTCAGGAGAAATTGCACTACAACTTTTGTGGTCTAATTTCTCCTGTTACCCTTGTGAAAATAAAAATTTGGGGGCAAAAAGATCATTTTTGTAGAAAAAATGTGATTTTTTTTATTTTCACGGCTCAACGTTATAAACTTCTGTGAAGCACATGGGGGTTCAAAGTGCTCACCACACATCTAGATAAGCTCCTTAAGGGGTCTAGTTTCCAAAATGGTGTCACTTGTGGGGGGTTTCCACTGTTTAGGCACATCAGGGGCTCTCCAAACGCGACATGGCGTCCGATCTCAATTCCAGACAATTCTACATTGAAAAAGTAAATCGGCACTCCTTCTCTTCCAAGCTCTGCGGTGCGCCCAAACAGTGGTTTACCCCCACATATTGGGTATCGACGTACTCAGGAGAAATTGCACTACAACTTTTGTGGTCTAATTTCTCCTGTTACCCTTGTGAAAATAAAAATTTGGGGGCAAAAAGATCATTTTTGTAGAAAAAATGCGATTTTTTTTATTTTCACGGCTCAACGTTATTAACTTCTGTGAAGCACATGGGGGTTGAAAGGGCTCACCACACATCTAGATAAGTTCCTTAAGGGATCTAGTTTCCAAAATGGTGTCACTTGTGGGGGGTTTCCACTGTTTAGGCACATCAGGGGCTCTCCAAACGCGACATGGTGTCCAATCTCAATTCCTGCCAATTCTACATTGAAAAAGTAAAACGGCGCTCCTTCACTTCCAAGCTCTGCGGTGCGCCCAAACAGTGGTTTATCCTCACATATGGGTTATCGACGTATTCAGGAGAAATCGCACAACAACTTTTGTGGTCTAATTTCTCCTGTTACCCTTGTGAAAATAAGAATTTGTGGGCGAAAAAATCATTTTTGTGTAAACAAATGCGATTTTTTATTTTCACGGCTCTACGTTATAAACTTCTGTGAAACTCTTGGGGGTTCAAAGTGCTCACCACACATCTAGATAAGTTCCTTAAGGGGTCTAGTTTACAAAATGGTGTCACTTGTGGGGGTTTTCCACTGTTTAGGCACATCAGGGGCTCTCCAAACGTGACATGGCGTCCGATCTCAATTCCAGCCAATTCTGCATTGAAAAAGTCAAACGGCGCTCCTTCACTTCCAAGTTCTGCGGTGCGCCCAAACAGTGGTTTACCCCCACATATGGGGTATTGGCGTATTCAGGAGAAATTGCATAACAAAATTTATGGTTACATTTCTGTTTTTACACTTGTGAAAATAAAAAAAATGGTTCTGAATTAAAATGTTTGCAAAAAAAAGTTAAATGTTCATTTTTTCCTTCCACATTGTTTCAGTTCCTGTGAAGCACGTAAAGGGTTAATAAACTTCTTGAATGTTTTTTTGAGAACCTTGAGGGATGTAGATTTTAGAATGGTGTCACACTTCATTATTTTCTATCATATAGACCCCTCAAAATGACTTCAAATGTGATGTGGTCCCTAAAAAAAAAAGGTGTTATAAAAATGAGAAATTGCTGGTCAACTTTTAACCCTTATAACTCCCTAACAAAAAAAAATTTCTTTCCAAAATTGTGCTGATGTAAAGTAGACATGTGGGAAATGTTATTTATTAACTATTTTTTGTGACAGCTCTCTCTGATTTAAGGGCATAAAAATACAAAGTTTGAAAATTGCAAATTTTAAAAATTTTCGCCATATTTCCATTTTTTTCCATAAATAATCGCAAGTTATATCGAAGAAATGTTACCACTAACATGAAGTACAATATGTGATGAAAAAACAGTCTCAGAATCAGCGGGATCCGTTGAAGCGTTCCAGAGTTATAACCTCATAAAGTGACAGTGGTCAGAATTGCAAAAATTGGCTCGGTCATTAAGTACCAAATTGGCTCTGTCACTAAGGGGTTAATAATGGCCCTTTAACCTTCGTCAGGCTGCATAATTTTACAACGTTAGGCTGCAGATGTACAATTGTACCTTCATATATACCTCCACTGTGATATTTGGCCAATATATTCTGGACCAAAACTACAGAGATGTCACGAAATTTCAGCCCTCTACGGCTTTTCGAAAAAAAAAGTTATTGCAATTTTAAAAAACAAAATAGTTACAATTGTACCTAGTCAGCCGGACGAAGGTTAAAAATATTACTGCCGCCTGGTACCCCTCTAAAAATAGGCTTTGTGACTTTGAGAGTCCCTCCTTCCTAAATGAAACAAGATGCGTCTGTTTAGGTGTCACAAACCACATGGCCAGCTAGGGTTGTTAAATGTTACAATGACATTTCCCAATGAATGCATTTGTAGTGGTTGAAAGCAATGTTAAAGTTGAAAAACGTTTCAAAAACGCTGCGTCTTAACTAAGCCTAAGGCTGGTTTCACATTTGCGTTTCAAAACGCAGCGTTTTAAATGCAAACGCAGGTGGTGAAAAAAACGCATGTAAACGCGTGCAAACGCTGCGTTTTTTTAGACACATGCGTTTTTGCATGTGTTAAAACAAACGCGGCGTTTTGACGCGTTTACATACGTTTTTTCCTGCGTTTGCGTTTTTGAAACGCATGATGAGAAGTGTGTGACAGCTGCCAATCAACTAGAAAACCCACTATAAACAGAAATAGCTAGGGTTAGGGTTAGGATCCCTAGTAACCCTAGGGATCCTAACCCTAACCCTAACCCTAGGGATCCTAACCCTTAGGGTTAGGGTTAGGATCCCTTAGGGTTAGGATCCCTATGGTTAGGGTTAGGATCCCTTTAGGGTTAGGGTTGGGGGGTGGCTTATCAGTGTGTATTCTTGTGTTTTTCTATTGAAACGCATGCGTTTAAAAATGCATTGAAACGCATGTGCTTAAATCGCATGCGTTTACATAGACAGCAATACGTTTTTTTGCCGCAAAAAAAGCATGCATTTTTTGCGGCAAAAAAACGCTGCTAGAAATTACTACATGTTGCATTTCTGCAACAAAACGCAAGCATAGAAACGACGCATGCATCGTCAAAACGCAGCAAAACGCATGCAAAAAATGCATGCGTTTTTAATGCTAAGTATAGGAAAAAAAAACGCATGCTTTTTTTGCGCTAAAACGCAGCAGCAAAAAACGCAAATGTGAAACCAGCCTAAGTTGGGGAGGAAATTTTCGGTCTGGGGTTAAATATTGTCATTAACCTGCAAAGGATGCACCTTGACATATTTCCAAGCAAAATCCATTTTGGTTTCGTTTTAATGTGTTTTTTGTGGCACCGGGAAAAATGGCATGAATCTCGGAAAAAATTGATTAAAGCTATGAACTAGGAATCAGGAATGCATCCAGGGGCGATCCCCATGATGTTCCTGTGCTATTTGAGCAGTGTTTCCATTATTTTCAGACGTTTTTAGACCTTAAAAGGACCCCCAGGGGGGATCGCAGTAAAAATACTCGTCTCCCATAGACTTACATTGGGCTCGTTGTTCTGGCCGAGTACCCGAGTATTCCAATCTGCTCGACCCGAGCAACAAGCACCTGAGCATTTTAGTATCTAATTTTTGGTATATCTACTATATAAAGCTGAATGTGTGTATGTGTGTGTGTATGTGTGTGTGTGTGTGTGTGTGTATGTCCGGGATTGGCATCTGCACCGTCGCAGCTACAGCCACAAAATTTTGCACAGTCACACGTCTGGACCCCGAGAGCGTCATAGGCTATGTTGTGAGGCGAAATTTTAACCCCGCGCGTTCCAATTCACCAAACAATTTTGCCCCTATCTACATAATGGGGAAAAAAGTGAAAGGAAAAGTGTTGGAGGCGTCGCAGCTACATAAACAAAATTTTGCACAGTCACACGTCTGGACCCTGAGAGCGTCATAGGCTACGTTGTGAGGTGAAATTTTAACCCCGCGCTTTCCAATTCACCAAACAAATTTGCCCCTATCTACATAATGGGGAAAAAGTGAAATGAAAAGTGTTGGAGGCGTCGCAGCTACAGCCACAACATTTTGCACAGTCACATGTCTGGACCCTGAGAGCGTCATAGGCTATGTTGTGAGGTGAAATTTTAACTCCGCGCTTTCCAATTCACCAAACTATTTTTCCCCTATCTACATAATGGGGAAAAGTGAAAGGAAAAGTGTTGGAGGCAAATTGACAGCTGCCAGATGTGAACAAGGGGGACTTAAAGAGTGAGAGCGATGGTGCCAAAGAGTATATACCGTACAGTTGCTAAGGTGGGACCCCGACATGGGATACTCACCACACACGGGGATATGAACACACACACAAAATGCGCCACACACTACCATGTGCTTGAACACATATACCACCCTCAGCACACATTTCACCACACATACACCAACCTCGCCACATAAAAGTCGAAACACAAAAGTCGCCGCTCAAAACTCACCACGCGCAAAACTCGCCACATGCAAAAAATAGGCTCACGCAAAACTCGCCACAAGTGCAAAACTCACCTCATGGAAAACTCGCCACACGCAAAACTTGCACATGCGGAAAAATTGCCACATGCACAAAATTTGCAACACATGCAAAAGTTGCCTCGCACAAAACTTGCACATACTCAAAAGGCACCAGACATAAAACTCACCACGCGCAAAACTCGCCATGCGCAAAACTTGCTGCACACAACTTGCTACACTAACCTGTCACATGCAACTCGACACACAAAAAGTTGCTACACGCATGTTGCCACACAAAACTCATCTCACAAAAGTCGCTACATGCATGTCGCCACACACAACTCAACACACACAACTTGACAAACGAAACTCGCCCTAAAACACACACAAGTCTGGTATTAGCCTTCAAAAATAAAAATCTGATTAATAAGCAGACAAACTACAAGAGCAACAAATGTACCATATAGGAAATACGGCAGCTGTCAGTCACATGACCTGTCTATTATGTGTATGTGTGAGCTAATATATACTGCCAGGGGGAGGGCTTCCTGTTGGCTGGGGATTTATCAGGCTGCCAATTTAGCTTACAAATACTGAGGTAAAAATACTGAGCAAATAACGTGTTAACGAGGTCTAATACAGGAGATCACACAAGTATATACTATATAAAGGGGAGATGACACACAGATATATACTATATACAGGAGAGATGACACACAGGTATATACTATATAAAGGAGGAGATGACATACAGGTACATACTATATACAGGAGGAGATGACATACAGGTATATACTATATACAGGAGGAGATGACACACAGGTATATACTATATACAGGAGCAGATTACCTACAGGTATATACTATATACAGGAGGAGATGACATACAGGTATATGCTATATATAGAAGATGACATACAGGTATATACTATATACAGGAGGAGATGACACACAGATATATACTATATACAGGGGAGATGACACACCGGTATATACTATATACAGGAGGAGATGACATACAGGTATATACTATATATAGGAGATGACATACAGGTATATACTATATATAGGAGGAGATGACATACAGGTATATGCTATATATAGGAGGAGATGACATACAGGTATATACTATATACAGGGGAGATGATACACAGCAGGTATATACTATATACAGGGGAGATGACATACAGGTATATACTATATACAGGAGATGACATACAGGTGTATACTATATATAAGGGAGATGACAAACATGTATATACTGAGGTGAAAATGAAAAGGTGTGAGTGCAAAATGAGAGGAGTGAGGGAAAATAGTGTAGTGATCGGAAAATGACAGATGTGAGGTCGAAAAGACAAGTGTTAGGCGGGAATGAGAGGAGTGAGGGAGAAAATGAGAGGTGTGAGGGAGAAAATGAGAGATGTGAGGGGGAAAATTAAAGATGTGATTGGGAAAATGAGAGGCGTGATGGGAAAATAAGAGAAGTGACGTGCTATAACTAACCACAGATATTTACTATGCCCAGGCAACGCCGGGCTCTTCAGCTAGTATTATATATTGACCAGGATAATTCCTCTTTAGGGGACCTTGCCTCTTTCTTTCAGAATAACTTTCTTGATCTTGTACCATCAAATTTTTCCATATTTATCCTGACTGACCAATTGTTTTAGTATACCCACTGCCATTCATATGTATATTGTTCCTTTGATTATTGTTTAATAAACTTGACTATTTTCTATATTTCGGTTTCTCGCTATTTCTGCCTTTCGATTATGACGATATTTCAACACAGTACTGGTATTTTGATCAGATATGTAGTTCTTTGGTTGTTTCTAATCTCTCTCTTTTGGATTTATATATTATATTATATTTATAAGTGGAGAAACTTTGTAGGTTATGATGTGTTATACCTAGTCTATGTGACCCTGCAGCATTTGGAGGGCAAAACATGATTAAACTTGTTTGCTATCAAAGATTTTAAGTTAGATATAGGAATGAACAAATGTGGATGTTTGAATTTTTCGTGTTTGACGAACGTACAGTGAAAAGTTCAGTTCAGCTCTGAACTTCTCCTCGAACTTGACCCGGACCCAAACCCAATAGAAGTCAATGGGGACCCAACCTTCGGTGCTTTAAAATGGCTGTAAAATGGTCATAGTCAGGGCTAGGGGGCTACAAAAGGAAGCAGGACAAATGCCCTACAAATATGGATAGGAAAAATTCTTATTTTAAATAAAAAAAAAAAATATTGATCTTGAACCATTAGGCGGAGGTCCAAGTGGAGGAGGTGGAGGAGGCATACATGGTGGTCTAGGTCAAAGAGGCAGGGGAGGAGGTATCCAACAATGTTTTAATGTTTGTTTGTTTGTTTGTTTTTTTAGTTAGGGAACAGACTTAAAAGAACATAAAATTAAAAAAAAATAAAAATCTTGAACCAGGAGCCGTAGGTCCAAGTGGAGGAGGAGTTTGAGGTATAGGTGGATGTGGCACAGGAGGAGGAGGTAGCAAACACTTTTTTTTTTTTTTTTGAAAACAGGCAGTATAATAATCTGCTGCCCACTGTCTGTGTGTAGACAAGGAGTGTAATACTCTGCACTTTTTTGGGTTGAAAACAATGCGGATATCAAGTAGGGGACGTGGCTATTTTGCTGCTGATGGTTGTTTAGCTGCTGCAAGGAGAGAGGACATGGTAGATCTGTGCCTGCTACTAGAGCTGTGGAGTCGAAGTTGTGGAGTAGGAGTCGTTGTCCATTTTGGTGGAGTCGGTATAAAATGATCCGAGTCCGACTCCTAAAGTATCTAATAAATTGGATACCGTAGTCAATGCAGTATGTGCTGTAATGTTTTTAATAAAAATTTGGGAAAGTTATGAAATGCCTTCAGTTCCTTTGCTTGGTCTTTCATCCAATCCCCTGCTGATTTTTCACCTGTGCCCTATGGACATCTGTCTTCCACCTCACACCCTTCAAAATTAGGCAAGCAGTCTGAGACCCAAGTCATGCAGCAGTCACTTCTGTTTTTTGATGACTCTGCTGGCTGTGGTTAAATGGGCCGTCCACATGGACCTGGCCAACAGTTGGAAGAAATTTAGCGCACTGATGTCCAACTACTTGTTCTGTTGGAGTATGAGTATGTGGGAGGGGTAGTGCACACAGTCAGCAGACCACCGCAGCACATCTTTGATAATGAAACACAGGTGCCAAGTGCTGCAGCTTTCTGGAGGGCAAAGGTGAGGACTGGGTGAAAAATGATGCGGAGGATTATTAGTAGTAGTAATTCTTTTTAGAGCACCATTGATTCCATGGTGCTGTACATGAGGAGAGGTTACATACAAAACACAAATAGAAATTAGAATGAACAAACTAATAGTGACAGACAGGGGCTAGAACCCTACACTTGTATCCTTACATTCTACATGATAATGGGGAAGGGGACAGTAGGATCAGGGGCTGCAGCAGCCCTGGTGTTAGTGAAGTGGCAGCAGGGTTATTGCAGGCAGTAAGCTGTTCTGAAGGCATGGATTTTCAAGATTCATTTTAAATTTAAGAATTTAGGGGATAATAGGATGTGTTGGGTCATAGAATTCTACATGATGGGGGATACTCAGAAAACGTCTTGCAGGTGGTTGGAGGAGGAATGTACAATTGTGGAGGGGAGAAGGAGGTCTTGGGAGTACCAGAGATTATGTGGTGGGAGATATCGTGAGAGTAGTTCAGAGATATATGGGGGAGACAGATTTGTAGGTCAGTGTTGGTAGCTTGTAGTGAATTTGTTGTGGAACTGGGAGACAATGAAGGGATTAGCAGAGGGGAGAAGTGGAGGAGTAGAAAGGACAGAAGTGGATAAGTAGGGCAGCAGAGTTAAGGACAGTCTGGAGAGGTGTGATGATGCAGTGTTGGATGATGATGTTCTAGACCCCACATTCAGACAAGGCCATCTCAGTGATGTGGGAAGTTCGACGGAAGAGGTGGTGGTCATGCAGCCCGAGCTGCACAGGAAGAGAGGGATCAGGGTGCAAAAAAGCCAAGGCTGGACCCTGCATGCTGTAACCGGACCCTAGCTATTACTTCAGCTGCTACAAAGCACTGTGGCCGGACCCTACCATTAAGTTGGCTGCTACTGAGCACTGTGGCCGGACCCTAGCCTTTACATGAGCTACTACAAAGCATTGTGGCTGGCCCCTTGCCATTAAGTTGACTGCTACTGCACACCACAGCTGGCTCCTAGACATTAAGTCAGCTGTCTCTGTCCATGTTGCCTCCTTCTCCGCCTCCTCCACCGTCTCCTCATCCAGTCAGAAAGTGCGGGCCATCTATGCGTGATTTTGGTGTTCTCACCCTGCTGCTGGTCATCTGTCTGCACTGCAGCTTCATTTATGCCTTTGTGCTCACCGCATCATATGTCACGTACCCACAAGGTGGAACTCCACCTTGCACATCTAATCTAATAGATGCGCCTTTTCTGGGCAGCTGCGGGCTGTTATTTTTAGGTGGGGGGGGGGGCAATATCCATGGCCCTTTACCAGCCTGAGAATACCAGCCCCCAGCTGTCTGCTTTAGCACGGTTGGTTGTCAAAAATGGGAGGGACCCCTCTCCTCTATTCTTGATAACTAGCCTTGCTGAAGCTGACAGCTGCGGGCTGCAGCCCCCAGCTGTGAGTTTTGTCTCGCTGGTTAACAAAAATACAGGGGAATCCATGCCATTTTTAAATTATATATTTACAGCGCAGGTGAGGCTGATGAATACCCCCATCTGCCGGTCCTGCTCTCACTGTTATTAGCGGCAGCAGGTTTCAGATGATGGGAGAAGTTGTCCCATCAGCCAGGGCCGCCACAGGGCATTACTGCCCTCACTGGCATATGGGGCCCAGTGGGCAGAGGGGGTCTGCATCGGGCCCCTACCGGCAGCTGCAGGCAAAAACGGGCCCTTAGCGTACTGGCTGAGCACGGAACCCACGCCAACTTATCATTCATGAGTGGAAAAAAAAGACTCGAGGTGAAAGGTTTCCGCCCATCCTGACTTCACGGCCGCTTATTGGCTGCCTGTACTTGACTGGCGGCAAAAGAGAGCAGAGTCTTCCTGTTTGTGGCTGCTGTGAGGTAAGAACGGGTCGCAGGGATGAAGGACGGGCACATGTACAGTGGGGGGATGTGGGACGTGGGAAATGCAGGATGGGGGGAGTTACTAGTGTGGACAGCGGATAGAGCAGGGCCGTGCATACCGCAGATTATATGAGGTCAGTCACCAGGTCGGAAGTGGCCTGTGTCAGTGTGCATGTCTCATTTCCGCTGTGCATGCTGCCTCTGTGTTATTACCCCCTGGTCCCAGAGACACGGGCTGCTGTAGTTAGTGCTGATGGTCATGGTCTTACAAGGGGGTGTGTCCAAGTAATATTCTGGGGGCTTGCCTTTTGACTGTGCCGCATTATTACAATGTGAGCCACGCCCTTTTGTATTTTTAGCTGTATATAAAAGGTCCTTGTGTGTTAGAACAGGGCAGAACGCTGGACACTGGGGCAGAACGCTGGACACTGGGGCAGAACGCTGGACACTGGAGCAGAACGCTGGACACTGGGGCAGAACGCTAGACACTGGGGCAGAACGCTGGACACTGGGGCAGAACGCTGGACACTAGGGCAGAATGCAGGACACACTGAGGAAGAACGCTGGACACACTGGGGCAGAATGCTGGACACTGTGGCAGAAGGCTGGACACTGGCAGAACGCTGGAAACTGTGGCAGAACGCTGGACATTGGGGCAGAACGATGGACATTGGGGTAGAACGCTGGACATTGGGGCAGAATGCTGGACACTGGTGCAGAATGCTGGACATTGGGGCAGAATGTGAGACACGGGGCAGAATGGAGATACGGGGCATGATTGGAGACACAGGGGGCAGGATGAAAGACCATGGGGGCATGACGAGACAGATGGGGCAGAATGGAGACACAGGCATGATTGGAGACATGGGGCTGGATTGCAGACATGGGGCATGATTGGAGACAGGGGCAGAAAGGAAATACGGCGCAATTGGAGACACTGGGGGCAGGATTGGGGACAAATGAAGCAGGATCATGGGACAGGATGATACGATGGAGACAGATAGGCAGGATGTGGAGATCATATGGGGCAGAATGGATACTCATGAGGGCAGGATGGGAGAACATATGGGGATGGGGAATATTATTACCATAGGGACTAATTAAAGGATATTATTACTGCAGTGACGTATTTATTTTATTTTTTTAGTATACTGTTTTAAATGGGGGGCAGTCCTATTACTGTGCAGAGCGACACTATGTCGCCTTTTTTTCTTCATGTGGTGTAATGTAGAAGTTGGGAAAAATAAGTAATGTGTTCAGCAAGCGGAGCTCGAGATAACGGTGTTATTTCCTGCAGAGACAAGTCCTGGCTGGAAGAAGTGATGGTGGTCTGTGCTGGATGAAAGATGAAAACAAAGATGAAGGACGTCACCTAAAGACGTCACTGGTGAGCCAGTGTGTTACCTATACACTAACACTATATACTATATACAGCGCTCTTGTGTATAATATCACCAGTGATCACTGGATTACCTATACACTATATACAGGGCTCCTGTGTATAATGTCACTGGTGATCACTGTATTACCTGTACACAGACACTGTATAATAAGCATAGATCTTCTGCGTATAATGGCACTGATGGTGATAGTATTGTGTTTTTTTTTTATTACTCATCAGTATTGTAGTATTCAGTCAATATGTGGTGGAATTATGTGGTCTGGTCCTGGTATTGTGGTATTTGTCCCTTGTATGTGCTATTTGGTCACTATGTGGTGGTAATATGTGGTCTGGTCATGGTGTTGTGGTGTTTGTCCCTTGTATGTGATATTATTCAGTCATTGGTGGTAATATGTGGTCTGGACATGGTGTAGCAGTATTTGTCACTTTGGATGTGATATTATTGGTCATTTTAAAAATTGAAAAATAAATAAAAATATACCTAAATTGTATTGCATATTTTAACAAATATTTAATAGGTTAGCGTAGAGTAGGGCCTGGCCAAAAGTGTCTACCTTGTCATTTTGGCGGCTTAAAAAATCTTTTGGCCAAAACAAAAGCTGCCGGCTATATGTGTGATCTGGTGATGAGAACTGTTAATGTGTGATAGGTGAGAAGTGGAGTTTTTCCAAGAGAGAGCAGTGGGACTGTGAACAGTTCGAGGGGTGGAGCGTGGAGGCGGGGCTGGGGTGGAACCTGGGTGGAGTCTCAAGGGGGCCCCGGAAATTTTGCCAGTATGGGGCCCCAAAATTTCTAGTGGCAGCCCTGCCATCAGCTGATACCAGTGACCGAAGGAAAACATTATACCTCCGATCACAGCTGATCACAGCTTTTGACAGCGTGGGAACCGCGGCTCTCTGACCGGTGGGGATGATTTCACCACTGATCAGAAGCGGTGTTTGACATGCTGTCATGCACATGACAGCACGACAAACACCCAGTGCTCGGGCAGCCGAACCCGAACAGTAACACGGACTTCCTGGTGAAGTTTGTGTTCGGTGTCCGTGCCTGAACAGTAGGTGCTCAGTACGGACGCTGGACTTTACTGTTCGGGTTCGCACATCTCTAAAAGCTATTGCTTCTTTACTAAGCAGAAGAGCAAAGCTTTTAGGGATAGGGGTCATTTTTGCACCCACATCTTCCACAATGTGAAAAAGCCACAGCTTCTTCCATTTGTAAAGCCTTTATATACATACCTGCATGGTAGGCATCTGCACCCCAAAAAAGGAACATTTTTGAACCGTCTCTAGATTTTAAGTAGCCTAACAAGCTTGATACTGCAGTGTGTTATTAAATGGCCTTTAATTTACAACCGGATACCATCTGTTTTCACCTAACCTGATATGTTAAAGTCACTCGGATATTAGGAAGGCTGTAATTGCATTTTATTGCTCAAAAGGGGTCCAATATAATATGAGACCTCCAAGTTATACACCAAGTTTCAGTGCAATTAGACAGTTTCCAGTATTGAGATCTGCTGCAAATGTATTTTTCACAAATCAAATTTTTGGTGAAAATTTAGCAAAGCTGGTGAATTTGAATTGCAACTGGTTCGAACATCTACTTCTACCACTACCTGAACAGCAGGTTGCAAATAATAACCATCAACAGAAGTAGAAAAATCAACCTATCGCCAACAGAATAGCGGTGCAAAGTACATGAAAGCAAATCACAACAGCCTCTACCACATATGTACAGTAAATGCCTATATTTTGGTAAGGGGTTCTGCGAATGGATCCAAAGCATTACACAGCAGTGTATCAAGGTTGTATTCTTCTCTAGCATGGAGCCATAAGTTCCAAAGGTTCCTGTGTGGACAGAGAAAATTTCCCCTGAAAGAAATGCTTCTTGGAAAGAACCGCTTTTCACAAAGTCTACTTAAGCATGTGATCATTTTCTGATATATCATAAACAAGAAATAGATATAGTATTAAGGAATCAAATTAAACTTTGTGAACATAAACTCCTATAAAACTGAATTTTATTCATAAATGATTAAAAAATCACCTACCCAGTGTAAACATAACAGGCTAGATACCACAAATAAATGACCAAAAATTTGCCTACAAAGTCCCTGCAATTGGCCTAGCTGATAACCTACCTATCTGTGGGGGTTGGCACCCGAAAGAGCGATTTGGCGCCCCCACTCACCGTAATCTAACCCTAACTACCCTATCACAACCCTTAGCCACAAGGTTGGAAAACAATATGCAGATAGAATAGGGATGAAGAGTCTTTTTAGATATATACATTTAATAGACCAAATTCAGCAGGGATATTGTATAGAAAAATAATGCAACAAAAAAATCCGTGATCAGCCATAGACATTGCTCCCAACAAAAAAAAAACACAAAAAACACTTTCCACAATAACGGTACATATCATGTAAATTCCCACAATGATAGTACATATAATGTAAATGTCCTACTAGGCTTTGATACTGCTACACCTGTGGGCATAACAGAGCGATCTGCTGAGATAATGTCGCATTGACAAATATCACAGTGGAAAGAATCAAATTATACTGGGAGCCAAACTTATCTGATCCGGATATACCCCGACGCGTTTCCCCGCAATCTGGAGGTAAATAGAAGTCATAGATGCTAATCGGGTGCGGATGAACACAATAGAAAAATGACCCTGCTGAATTTGGTCTATTAAATGTATATATCTAAAAAGACTCTCTTCATCAGCTAGGCCAATTGCAGGGACTTTGTAGGCAAATTTTTGGTCATTTATTTGTGGTATCTAGCCTGTTATGTTTACACTGGGTAGGTGATTTTTTAATTTTCTGATATGTATGGAACCATAGAATCATAGAAAGTGAGAGCTACTCACAAATGGCACCCTTACAAAATCCAGCTGCTGCAGCATCTCAACGAGGATAACCCAGATCGGCACGCTGAATTTGCAGAATGGGCAAAACAAAAATTGAAACAGGACCCTCGGTTTACACAAAACATTATGTTCAGTGTTGACGCAAACTTTTTTGTGAATGGTGAAGTTAACAAACAAAACCACCGCTATTGGTCTAATACTAACCCACAGTGAATAGATCCCTCCAAACACAAACATTGATGGTATGGTGTGGTATATGGGGTTCAAAGAAAGTGGGGCCATTCTTCATCAATGGAAACCTCAATGCCACTGGATATCTGAAATCGCTACATGACGTTGTGTTGCCCTCTTTATGCACTGAGAGGGTACGTTCCTTGAGTTTTTCCAGGAAGATGATGCACCATCACATTATGGGTGTCAGGTCCGAGCATTCCTACATGAGCAGTTTCCTGTAAAGTGAATTGGTCGTCATGGGCCAGTTGAATGACCACCAAGGTCTCTCGATCTGACCCCCTTAGACTTTTATCTTTAGGATCATTTGAAGGCAATTGTCTATGCTGTGAAGATAAAAGATGTGCAGCATCTAAAACAGTGGATACTGGAAGCCTGTGCTAGCATTTCTTCTGCGTTGTTGCTATCAGTGTGTCAAGAGTGGGAGAAGAGGGTTGCATTGACAATCCAACACAATGGGCAGCACTTTGAACATATTTTATAAGTGGTCATAAATTTGTAAATAACTCATGAAAGAATAAAGTTACATTAACACCAAGCACACCATTGTTTTTCTTTTGAAATTCTCAATAAGTTTGATGTGTCACATGATCCTCTTCCCATTGAAAAAAATAAAGTTGGATCCAAAATGGCTGACTTCAAAATGGTCGCCATGGTCACCACCCATCTTGAAAAGTTTCCCCCTCCCATATACTAATGTGCCACAAACAGGAGGTTGATATCAACAACCATTCCCATTTTATTTAGGTGTATCCATATAAATGGCCCACCCTGTATATATTTTATTGGGGCAATATGGAAGTACAGTGGATGGGTTAATACAGCCATCTGATTATTCACTAATATTAGAAATATTTGGGAATTATTGTAAAATGTATTCCCTAACTCTAAGGTACACTAAAGATAAACACTTAAATAATTTATAAGCTTGATGTAAGTGTATTAAATTATACTTTTTTCCAAAAACATTCACAAAATAAGATAGTGTATAGACGAGTTTTAGATTTTAGCATCGGGGTGTACTTTTATTTTTGTTTAAACCATTAAAACAGGAAAGATTTAATTTAAAAAAATGAATATATTTAACAATACTGCCCTCGTGTGGTGAATTTGTGGATTTACATGTAGTTTATTTATTGGACATACTGATTAGTTGAAAGCATAAATTGAAGACAATGAAGAGGGAAAATCTTACTGCATGACCTTTCAACTGCAGACTTTTATTATTCTGATGTAAAAGTATATTATTGGTGTTTTAAAACTAAAATAACATGTCACTAATGCATTGACTAGGTAATGCTTGTATACATTATACTTTAGGACAAATAATACTTAAAAGTTCATGTATTTTTTCTCCTTTTAACTTAATTGTTTTTAGGGTATGAACATTTAATGCTCAAAAATAAAGCAAATCAAAGTCTCATTATGTCAGGGAGGCAGAATATATCTTATTCTTATATATTATACTCCCAAATGTCAGATATGCAACTGAGGCATCAGAAGGGTTCTGCAAATCTGACATGTCCTGCATGGCTAGTCTGAATACAAACCTGTCATTGAGCTTTTGTGGCCGATGATCTCAGAAGCTGGATATAGAATAACTTAATAGGAAATATTACAAATATTAACATCAAATGTACAACACTGAATATTATCAAATAGGGATTGGGAACAAATAACTAAAAAATAACTTTTTTCTTTACATAATTAAAATTGATTAATTATATTTAGATGAAAACCAAATGCTATAGCCTGATGCACAGTTTGCTGTACAGTTATTGGGGGTACCATTGTTATTCACCCAATATCTCAGATTGGCTGCAATCCCCTTATATTTTACTCAGCCTATAGTGAACTTATGTCTGCTTATAGGATTATTTTATAATAATAATTATGAATTTAATTATTTATGGCCCTTTGCCCTTCTATTCCCCCTACTTTTTTTTATCTTGATCTGATCTCAGAAATCTCTGCCGTACAGAGTTGCTGTGTATGTTCACGCATGTGTCTACAGTCACGTATTTATTATTAGCATATTCCACAGCGATTTACAGACATCATCATCACTGTCCTCATTGGGGCTCACAATCTAGATTCCCTATCAGTATGTCTTTAGGGTGTGAGAGGAAACCAGAGAACCCGGAGGAAACCCACGCAAACACAGAGGGAACGTACTAACTCCATGAATACATTGTCCTAGGTGGCACGGCAAAGGCAGCTAAGCCACAGTGCTGCCCTATGTACAAGAGTGACATGGATATCTGGCATCTAATCCAGAGAGTGTGATAATCTGATACTTGTTTTAAAGCACAAATTTGGGGTAAAAATTTTCAGATACACAATGTAAGAGATTGATAAGGGAGAATCTGTTAGGAGACTGCTCTGGTAAAAAACAAAGCTATGGTAATATTCTATTTTAGACTTTTTGTCTGAAGGTTCATAAAATGTTCATTTACACAGTGCAATTATTTTAGAAATGCTTGTTTCCTTATAAACATGTTGATAATAATACAACAAACCATCAATACGCTCATTTGTTGGGTAATTTTGTTGGTTTGCCTCAAAATAATCATTCTCGGCAGTGCATCACCATTTGTAAATAGAACCTGCATTGCCGAGAACAATGGCGCGTAGGTGCACTGATCAATCTATTACTGATCTATGACTGATCATTCTGTGTGCTTATTAAATGTGATTGGATGGGGAAACAGGCTATTAAACAACCAGACAAATCTGCAGACAAGTAGCTGAGTCTCCCGGAAGTTTTATATTGATGGCATATAACAGGGCCGGACTGGGACTAAAATTCAGCCCTGGCATTTGAAGTTAGACAGGCCCACTTGTCACATGGTGACTGTATAATATCTTTGTACACTTGTAGGCAGGGCCAGTTTTAGGCAAAGTGGGGCCCTACGCCTAGGCAAAGTTTAAAATGGGGCCCCAAATGCTAACATATTGCACATCACACAAAAGCATTTCGGTTGTATTTACATGCGCTGATCTCAGGCCGCTAAATGAGTTTGATCGACAATACTGAAGTTGTTCAACACTTGTTTCCCGGCCTCTTTCCACCTGCTGAGGAATAATGACGGGACAGAACGATCACTAATGGATCATTAACAGATCACCATACAGTATCATGTTATCAGCAGCACATCTACAGTTTACGCTGGCAATGTGCTGCTGAGAACAATGATTTTTGTTCCAGCAAAAACAATCTGAATATGCAGCATTTTACTTGTTTAGTAAAATACACCCCATAGTCCTCCATATATTATAATGTGCACCACAGTCCTCCATATAGTATAATACACTCCCTATAGTCCTCCATATATTAAAATACACTGCTCAGTCCTCCAGTAGCATAATACACTCCTCATAGTGCTCCATATAGTATAATGTACCGCCATAGTCTTCCATGTAGTACAATTCACTTCCCATAGTATAATGCACCCCATAGTTCTTCATATAGTATAACGTATTCCCCATAGTCCTCGATACAGTATAATGCAGCCCACATATAGTTTAATGCAGCCACCACCCTACAGAATATAATGCAGCCACCCCAGAGTATAATGCAGCCACCCCATAGAATATAATACAGTCCACCTCCCCATAATATATAATGTAGCCCCCATAGAATATAATAGAATATAATGCAGCCCCCCATAGTATATAACACAGCCTCCCCATAGAATATAATATACCCCCACAATAGTATATAACAGCCACATAGTATATAACACGGCCTCCCCCATAGAATATAATATACTCCCATGGTATATAGCACAACCCGCATAGCAGATAACAGCCCATGTAGCAGTATACATCACAGCCCACACAGTAGTATACAGCACTGCCCACACAGTAGTATACAGCACAGCCCACACAGTAGTATACAGCACTGCCCACATAGTAGTATACAGCACTGCCCACACAGTAGTATACAGCACTGCCCACATAGTAGTATACAGCACTGCCCACATAGTAGTATATAGCACAGCCCTCATAGTAGTAAACAGCACTGTCCTCATAGTAGTATACAGCAGAGCTCACATAGTAGTATACAGCAGAGCCCACATAGTAGTATACAGCAGAGCCCACATACTAGTATACAGCACAGCCCTCATAGTAGTATACAGCACAGCCCACATAGTAGTATACAGCACAGCCCACATAGTAGTATTCAGCAGAGGTGTCAAACTGCAATCCTCAAGGGCTGCAAACAGGTCATGTTTTCAGGATTTCCTTGTACTGCACAGGTGATAATTTAATCACCTACACACATAATGATTACAGCACGTTGTGCAAAGCTAAGGAAATCTTGAAAACACGCATGGTTTGCGGCCCTCGAGGAATGCAGTTTGACACCCCTGGTATTCAGCACTGCCCACATAGTAGCATATAGCACAGCCCACATAGTAGTATATAACACTGCCCACATAGTAGTATACAGCAGAGCCCACATAGTAGTATATAGCACAGCCCACACAGTAGTATACAGCAGAGCCCACATAGTAGTATATAGCACAGCCCACACAGTAGTATACAGCACAGCCCATATAGTAGTGTATAGCACAGCCCTCATAGTAGTATGTACCCAGACTTTTGTTAGCATTCCATTAATACAAGCGGTGCTCCACTGTTCCTTCTTGCTATCCTAAAGATAGGCCATCGATTTAATAGATTCTTGAACAACTTCTTTAAATACTGAATCATTATTTATATCAATTTCATTGCTGCTAGAATCTAAATATTTTGCTATCTGTCTAATAATTTACTATTAATATAAACCGTACATTTAAATGCTTTTTCTTTAGGCGTTTTTAGGCATAAATTAACTCTTTGCTTGTTATCTATTACTTTGGCACCTTGTCCTGGGTTCTCTCCTTACTGCTCTGGTTACTGGCTTCTTATTCCTCACTATATAGCATTTTACCAGTAGCACCAGCTGGTCAAGATCTCTGACATTGTAATGTTTGTTTATATTATAGGTAATTGAACATTAAAAATTGGAGGTGTACCCTGTACCAGGCAGCACAATTTACAACTGCAGGCAGGCACTTGTGACCTCTCCGCCCTGTAGAACAATCTGGGGTCGCTGCTTACCAACCCTGTGATTAGAGGCACATCACCTTAAGATGTTCTAATGAATCATGGCTGACATCCTCATTTGTTTCTGCACAGCAGTAAAAGAGTCGTGTCTGCTGCATCAGTGTATTAGGACGTTACAGTGACTTGTAAGCAATCTATCAAGCTGTCTATAGGGGAACACTAGTATAATTCATTACTCTATGAATGATTATTCTTTCTCAGCAGTTGCAGAATATTTTGCAGCTGAGAAGTCTCTGCCATCCTGTGACCAGACAGCTAATGAGAGGTACAGGAGCCAGGCTGACAGCTTAGGGCAGAGACCACACAAGTGCCCTGAAGGGTTAACTCGGGTAATGGCTTGTTTTTATTTTAAGATGCAATATCTTTATTACAATATATTCGGTAAATGTTACCATGGAGGCTCTGTACACATGAGAATGAGGATTTACTATGTTTATGAGTACAGTGGGTTGAGTCTCCAAATGACTACCTGTGGTAAATGGATATACAGAGTTAGAGACAACCACTAAGTAGGACCATCTACTGGACTCGTAAACCTAGTCATGTTTTCCACAAAACTATACCTTAGTCTGTTAATCTCTTTTAGCACCATAAGGCCACGTTCACAAGTTCAGTATTTTACCTCAGTTTGTAAGCCAAAATCAGGAGAGGGTGAAAACGCAGAGGTGGTGACGTGTTTCTATGATACTTTTCCTCTGACTGTTCCATGCCTGGTTTTGGGTTACAAATACTGAGGTAAAATACTGACCTCATGATACAAGTGACAAAATTACTTGCAGTATGTCAAGAAAATTAACAATTCATTTCCATTACATTGAGACTATTTTCTGGAAAAAATAAGCTTATTTAAAATTGTACTTGTTAAATATTAATTATTCTTATTTTTATTCTGTACCGAGCACATGGTTTCTTGCTGACACTATCAAAAGCTATTTCTGTGTATGTAGCTCAGAGTATAAGTTAACTCCATATACAGAAGACACGTGATCAGTGTTGAACATATATAAACGTCTCTTAGGAGGGTGTGGGGGCTTTTGTCACGTGGGACGGTCACCTCCCTTCCTGCACATTCATTCTCCATGGACAACCGATGAAGAAGCAACAGCTGATAGTGGAAGCCATGATGAACTTCACACAGACAGATGACTTTTACCATTCTACCTTTTAAAGATGAGTAACAAGAAAAGCGCTGATATTTACACATGGACACTGTTTGTAATTGTTTCATCTACCTTTTATGTTTTTGCTGCGATGGTGGATAACTCAATAAACCACTATACTTTCGTCAGAATATCATGACATTTTTCTTTTAAGAATAACGCACCTGGTTAAGTCTTGATTAGATATTTTTGCGAAATAACGATTTTTAACAGTACTAGATATATATTTGTACACACACAGACACGCAAACACAATCACACTTGCATGAAAAAGTGTTTACCCCTCCCTGATTTCCATTCTTTTGCATGTTTGCCACACTTCAATGTTCCAGATCACCAAACAAGTGTAAATATTAGACAAAGATAACACAAGTAATTACAAAATGCAGTTTATAAATGAAGGTCTTTATTATTAAGGAAAAAAGAAATCCAAACCTACATGGCCCTGTGTGAAAAAGTGATTGCCCCCTAAACCTAAAAACTGCTTGGGCCATCCTTAGCAGCAACAACCTCAATCAATCGTTTGTGATAACTTGGAATGAGTCTTTTACAATGCTGTGGAGGAATTTTGCCCCACTCATTTTGCAGAATTGTTGTAATTCAGCCACATTGGAGAGTTTCTGAGCATGAACCGCCTGTTTAAGGTCATTCCACAGCATCTCTGTCACGATCCCATTTTAGATTTAGGGCAGATGCAGTTCCCCCCCCCCCCCCCGGTGGCCGCTGGTGTTATTGCATTGCATTGCTGCTGGGTCAGCTGATCTTGGTGGTGACCACTCCCTCCATCCTTTATGAGGTCACCTGGTTCATCAGCTGACTGTTGGTGTTAGTTCATTCTTCAGCGACCAAGCTGGGAGTAGGAGCTTGCTGGGAACAGATGTTCTTCTGCTGTGTCCTGTGAATCTGGTGTTTCTTCCCGCTGTGCTGTGCCTTGCAGCATTAAGCTAAGTGTTGTTTTCCTTTACCTTGTCTGTCTTTCCTTACCCCGTGTTGTATTAGTGCAGGAGTGGGACCAGTGCTCTCACCTGCCAGTTCCCTACTTAGGGATAAGTGCAGGGCAAGTGAGGGACTAGGCATCCTGGTCGGCGACGGGTTGAAAGAACCTGTATAGGGATGGTAGCAAGATCAGGGCACATCTGCAGGCCAGTGCAGGAGGTGCCCATTCCCCCAGTCCCTACCAACAGGGCCCACCGTTGTAATTGTGTCCCCAGTGTTCCCTTGTTTGTTGTGCTGTTCATGACAGACCTACGGTTGGATCGTTTTATACCGGGTCAGTCACATCGTGACAATCTCAAGTGAATTAAGGTCAGGACTTTCACTAGGCCACTCCAAAGTCTTAACTTTGTTTTTATTAAGCCTTTCAGAGTTGGACTTGCTGGTGTGTTTTGGATCATTGTTCTGCCGCGTAATACAAATGTGCTTCAGTCATGAAAATTAGGTCATGAACAGATGGTCGAACATTTTCCTTCAGGATTTTTTGGTAGGCAGCAGAATTCATGGTTCCATTTACCAAAGCAAGACTTCAAGGTCCTGAAGCAGCAAAACAGACCCAGACCATCACACTACCAGCACTATATTTTACTATTGGTGTGATGTTACTTTTTTGAAATGTGGTGTTACTTCTACATCAGATGTAATAGGACATACCCCTTCCAAAACGTTCAACTTATGTCTCGTCAGTCCACAGAGTATTCTCCCAAAAGTCTTGGGGATCATGTTTTCTGGCAAAACTGAGATGAGCCTTTATGTTCTTATTGCTCAGCAGTAGGGTTGAGCGACCTTTACTTTTATAGGATCGGGTCGGGTTTCACGAAACCCAACTTTTTCAAAAGTCGGGTCGAGTGAAATCGGCCGATCCTATAAAAAGGTCGGGGTCGGGCGAAACCTGAAACCCAATGCAGTGCATTGGGTTTCCATGGTTCCCAGGGTCTGAAGGAGCGGAAACTCTCCTTCAGGCCCTGCGATCCATATTTTAGTGTAAAATAAAGAATTAAAATAAAAAATATCGCAATACTTACCCTCTGACGCGCCCTGGTACTAACCGGGAACCTTCCTTCCTTAGAATCAGCCTTCCAGGACCTTGCGGTGACGTCGCGGCTTGTGATTGGCCGCGCGGCCGCCCATGTGACCGCTCGCGCGACCAATCACAAGCCGCGACGTCACCGCGACGTCATCGAAGGTCCTGGAAGGGCTGATTCTTAGGAAGGAAGGCTGCCGGAAAGAAGCAGGGCGCGTCCGAGGGTGAGTATATTCCTATTAGGTAGATACTCACCCTCGGACGCGCCCTGCTTCTTTCCGGCAGCCTTCCTTCCTAAGAATCAGCCCTTCCAGGACCTTCGGTGACGTCGCGGCTTGTGATTGGTCGCGCGAGCGGTCACATGGGCGGCCGTGCGGCCAATCACAAGCCGCGACGTCACCGCAAGGTCCTGGAAGGCTGATTCTAAGGAAGGAAGGTTCCCGGTTAGTACCAGGGCGCGTCAGAGGGTAAGTATTGCGATATTTTTTATTTTAATTCTTTATTTTACACTTAAATCTGAATTCCGATACCAATTCCCGATATCTTAAACATATCGGGAATCGGTATCGGAATTCCGATTCTAGATTCAAAAGATCGCCGACTTCATGGCCGACCCCACACAGGGGTCGGGTCGGGTTTCATGAAACCCGACCTTGCCAAAACTCGGCGACTTTTGAATATTTTCGACCCGTTTCGCTCAACCCTACTCAGCAGTGGTTTTCATCTTGGAACTCTGCTATGCAGGCCATTTTTGCCCAATCTCTTTTTTATGGTGGAGTCATGAACTCTGACCTTAACTGAAGCAAGTGAGACCTGCAGTTCTTTGGATGTTGTTGTGGGGTCTTTTGTAACCTCTTGCATGAGTTGTCACTGCTCTGTTGGGATGATTTTAGTATGCCGGCCCACTCCTTGGAAGGTTCACCACTGTTCCATTTTTTCGGTATTTGTGGATGATGGCTCTCACTGTGGTTCGCTGGACTCCCAAAGATTGATAAATGGCTTTATAACCTTTTCCAGAATGATAGATCTCAATTACTTTACTTTGTTTCTCATTTGTTGAAGAATTTCTTTTGATTGTGGCACGATGTCTAGCTTTTGAGGATCTTTTGGTCTACTTCTCTTTATCAGGCAGGTCCTATTTAAGTGAGTTCTTGATTGAGAACAGGTGTGGCAGTAAATAGGCCTATGTATGGCTAGGACATTTGAACTCAGCTTCCCAAAGATGTCATAAACCACAGTTAATTTGTTTTAGGGGGACAATAACTTTTTCACACAGGGCCCTGTAGGTTTGGATTTATTTTTCCCTTAATAATAAAGACCTTCATTTAAAACAGTGTTCCCCAAGTCCGGTCCTCAAGAGCCACCAACAGGTCATGTTTTCAGGATTTCCTTAGTATTTCACAGGTGATGGAATTATTGCCTGTGAATGTGATGTAATTATCACCTGTGCAATACTAAGGAAATCCTGAAAACATGACCTGTTGGTGGCTCTTGAGGACCGGACTTGGGGAACACTGATTTAAAAGCTGCATTTTGTGCTTACTTGTGTTATCTTTGTCTAATATTTAAATTTGTTTGATGATTTGAAACATTTAAGTGTGGCAAACATACAAAAGAATAGGAAATCAGGAATGGGGCAAACATTTCTTTCTATATCTGTGGTTACATCTTTATCCTTAATCTGTTTTCTTGTTTATGTATCATATTTTGTGCTTTATTTTCATTTCATTTTACTGTTTAATTTCATTAGATTTCTCATTTACTTTCCAATAATAATCTCATTATTTGTTTCTTATTTGCACATTTTTCCTTCATTTCATCTCATCATTTTTCTACAGCCCGCACTTCTTTGCCTATCAGTTTGATGTATCATTTATTTTCTATTGCTTTTCTGTTTCTCTCCTTTGTATTGTTACCCGTACTTACACTACAGTTCCAAAGTTTAGGGTCACCCAGACAATTTTGTGTTTTCCATGAAAACTCATACTTTTATTAATCAAATGAGTTTCCAAATGAATTGAAAATCTAGTCCAGACATTGATAAGGTTCGAAAAAAAAGATTTTTATTTGAAATAATAATTTTCTCCTTCAAACTTTGCTTTTGTCAAAGAATGCTTCTTTTGCAGCAATTACAGCATTGCAAACCTTTGGCATTCTAGCAGTTAATTTGCTGAGCTAATCTAGAGGAATTTCACCCCATGCTTCTAGAAGCCCCTCCCACAAGTTGGTTTGGCTTGATGGGCACTTATTGCGTACCATACGGTCAAGCTGCTCTCACAAATCTCAATGGGGTTGAGATCTGGTGACTGCGTTGGCCACTCCATTACAGATAGAATACCAGCTGCCTTCTTCTTCCCTAAATAGTTATTGCATAATTTGGAAGTGTGCTTTGGGTCATTGTATTGTTGTAGGATGAAATTGGCTCCAATCAAGCGCTGTGCACAGGGTATGGCATGGCATTGCAAAATGGAGTGATAGCCTTCCTTATTCAAAATCCCTTTTACCTTTTACAAATCTCCCACTTTACCAGCACTAAAGCAACCCCAGACCATCACATTACCTTCACCATGCTTGATAGATGGTGTCAGGCACTCTTGCATTATCTTTTCAGTTGTTCTGCATTTCACAAATGTTCTTCTGTGTGATGCAAACACCTCAAACTTGGATTCGTCTGTCCAAAACACTTATTTCCAGTCTTCCTCTGTCCAATGTCTGTGTTCTTTTGCCCATATTAATCTTTTCCTTTTATTAGCCAGTCTCAGATATGGCTTTTTCTTTGCCACTCTGCCCTGAAGGCCAGCAACCCGGGGTCGCCTCTTCACTGTAGACGTTGACACTGGTGTTTTGCGTGTACTATTTAATGAAGCTGCCAGTTGAGGACCTGTGAGGCGTCAATTTCTCAAACTACACACTCTAATGTACTTGTCTTGTTGCTCAGTTGTGCAGCGGGGCCTCCCACTTCTCTTTCTACTCTGGTTAGAGCCTGTTTGTGCTCTCCTCTGAAGGGAATAGTAAACACCATTGTAGGAAATCTTCAGTTTCTTGGCATTTTCTCGCATGGAATAGCCTTCATTTCTAAGAACAAGAATAGACTGTCAAGCTTCACATGAAAGTTCTTTTTTTTCTGGCCATTTTGAGAGTTTAATGGAACCAACAAATGTAATGCTTCAGATTCTCAACTAGCTCAAAGGAAGGTCAGGTTTATAGGTTCTCTAATCAGCCAAACTGTTTTCAGCTGTGCCGACATACTTGCACAAGGGTTTTCAAGGGTATTCTAACCATCCATTAGCCTTCTTACACAGTTAGCAAACACAAAGTACCATAAGAACACTGGAGTGATGGTTGTTGGAAATGGGCCTCTATACACCTACGAAGATATTGCATTACAAACCAGACATTTGTAGCTAGAATAGTCATTTACCACATTAACAATGTATAGAGTGTATTTCTGAATCATTTGTTAGCTTCATTGGAAAAAACTGTGCTTTTCTTTCAAAAATAAGGACATTTCTAAGTGACCCTAAACTTTGGAACTGTAGTGTATTATTATTATTATTTATTTATATAGCACCATTGATTCCATGGTGCTTTACATGAGAAGGGGTTACATACAAGTTACAGATATCACTTACAGTAAACAAACTAACAATGACAGACTGATACAGAAGGGCGAGGACCCTGCCCTTGCGGGCTTACATTTTACAGGATTATGGGGAAGGAGACAGTAGGTTGCAGGAGCTCTGGTGTTGGTGAGGCGGTAGCTTCGGTAGTGATGAGGCAGCAGCGGGGTCAGTGCAGGCTGTAGGCTTTCTTGAAGAGATGGGTTTTCAGGTTTCGTCTGAAGGATCCGAATGTGGTTGATAATCGGACGTGTTGGGGCAAAGAATTCCAGAGGATGGGGGATATTCGGGAGAAGTCTTTGAGGCGGTTGGATGAGGAGTGAATAAGTGTGGAGGAGAGAAGGAGGTCTTGGGAGGACCAGAGATCACGTGAGGGAAGATATCGGGAGATTAGCTCAGAGATATATGGAGGAGACAGGTTGTGGATGGCTTTGTAGGTCAATATTAGTAATTTGAACTGGATACGCTGAGGGAATGGGAGCCAGTGAAGAGATTTGCAGAGGGGGAAGCGGAGGAGTAGCAAGTCGGGCAGCAGAGTTAAGAATGGACTGGAGATATGCAAGGGTGTTAGCAGGGAGGCCGGAGAAAAGGATGTTGCAGTAGTCAAGGCGGGAGATGATGAGGGCGTGCACAAGCATCTTAGTAGATTGACGGTTGAGGCAAGGACGGATTCTGGAGATATTTTTGAGCTGGAGGCGACAAGAGGTGGAAAGAGCTTGAATGTGCGGTTTGAAGGACAGGGCAGAGTCGAAGGTTACTCCGAGGCAGCGGACAGTGTATATCACCCCTCCTTTGTATTTTAATTCTTTTTCTGTCTTCTACAGCTGTGCACTTTTTCTTCTGTCTTAATTTAATCCTTCCTTCCTTTTTTCTTTTTCTCAGCTATTCTCTTTTTTAGTGTAATGTTTTTTTCTCTTTACTTCTACATATTTGTCTTATTTTATTATACATGTATTGTGTTGTTGATACACTGGAGAACAAGACTGCATAATGTCGATGTGGAAGTGAATAGCTATACAGAAAGACTCTATTCATTTATTCTCTATTCATCCGCAGCAGATTTGTTGTAAAAAATCTCTGTGACTGTCCAATTCTTCCGAATATAGCTTGCAGAAATGTATTTTCTTTTGCTGTATCTCACTATGTAGGAAAGTATAGTAGACTATGCTTACTACTGAAGGAAATCTGTCAGGTCATTGTTGTATTTATACTAATAATATCCTGAAATAGCGCTTGGCCTGTCTGGATATGAAACTTTTATTTTTCTACGTGGCCCCGTTGTGTTGCTGTAAGCCCTGGACAAATTTATTGCCTTGCACCAATAAGTCAAGCATATGTAAATTGCAAATAAATATTCACCCTTCCCCCGCCCATAATCTTGCCCACCCCTGAAAGGGGTTACATATTCTGAATATTCTGAGAGTTCTGACCAAGTCCTATTTCAGGATACTGTTAGTATACTACACAAAAATCGCCTGACAGACTCCCTTTAAGTAAGAAAATGCATACTGGTCTAGAATAAGCAAAACCTAGGAAAACAAGCTGACTGTAGTAAGTAAATAAATGGGAATGTTACATGTAAATGACATAGGATACTTAGTTAACATTGTTTTGGTTAACAAAAATGTAAAACCAATACCACCACAACAAGGTGTACCCAATCGGGAAGGTACCTACCTTTTGTAGTTCACCTCTCTTGTGTCAGGAGACATAGAAATAGATAAGATAATAGTTGTTCAGATACCTGCTTGCGGAAAGTTATATAAACAAAATGAATATCCCCAAAAATGGGAGCAGCACCCCTGTTTGTACAAAGTACAAAAAGCTAGACCAAACCCAAAACAAATTGAGCCAGAGCAATGCATTGCACTTATACCAACATATATTCTGGCAAAGTGTTTCTGGTTTTGGCCTAGAATAAGCCAGAAGGAAACTACTTTGGCATTTGCTGGGTGAATAGGGGCCTATGAACACTTGAGACATATACATCAGGAATATCCCATACATACAGTCATGGCGGAAAGTGTTGGCACTCTTGAAATTGCTACAGAAAATGAAGTATTTCTCCAAGAAAATTATTGCAATAACACATGTTTTGTTAGACACATGCCTATTGTCTTTGTGTGCATTAGAACGACACAATAAAGAAAATAAATGGCAAATTGTACATAATTTCGCACAAAACCCCCAAAATGGGCTGGACAAAATTGTTGCCAAGTTTCCAAAATTATGGGTAAACAACTTTGTTTCAAGCATGTGATGCTTGTTCAATTTCACCTCTGGCAAGTAATAGGTGTGAGCATTATGAAAATCACACCTGAAACCAAATAAAAAGGGGAAGTGTTGTCTCAATCTTTGCCTTGTGTGTCTGTGTGTGCCACACTAAGCATGGAGCACAGAGAGAGGAGAAGAGAACAGTTTGAGGGCATGAGAACCAAGATTGTTTAAAAATAACAATAATTTCAAGGTTACAAGTCCATTTCCAGATATCATGATACAGTGCCTTATGAAAGTATTTGGCTCCCTGGAACTATTCAACCTTTTCCCACATATCATGCTTCAAACATAAAGATACCAAATATAAATTTTTGGTGAAGAATCAACGACAAATGGAACACAATTGTGAAGTTGAACGAAATTTATTGGTTATTTTAAATTTTTGAGGAAATTCAAAAACTGAAAAGTGGGGCGTGCAATATTTTTCGGCCCCTTTACTTTCAGTGCAGCAAACTCACTCCAGAAGTTCATTGTGGATCTCTGAATGATCCATTGTTGTCCTAAATGCCTAATGATGATAAATATAATCCACCTGTGTGTAATCAAGTCTTCGTATAAATGCACCTGCTCTGTGATAGTCTCAGGGTTCTGTTTGAAGCACAGAGAGCATCATGAAGACCAAGGAACACAACAGGTAGATCCGTGATACTTTTGTGGAGAAGTTTTAAAGCCGGATTTGGATACAAAATGATTTTCAAAACTTTAAACATCCCAAAGAGCACTATGCAAGCGATCATATTGAAATGGAAAGAGTATCATATCACTGCAGATCTACCAAGACCCAGCAGTCCCTCTAAACTTTCTTCTCAAACAAGGAGAAGAGAGATCAGAGATGCAGTCAAGAGGCCCATGATCACTCTGGATGAACTGCAAAGATCTACAGCTGAGGTGGGACAGTCTGTCCATAGGACAGCAATCAGTCGTACACTGCACAAATCTGGCCTTTATGGAAGAGTGGCAAGAAGAAAGCCATTTCCCAAAGATATCCATAAAAAGTGTCATTTAAAGTTTGCAACAGGCCACCTGGGAGACACACCAAACGTGGAAGAAGGTGCTCTGGTCAGAGGAAACCAAAATCGAAACTTTTTGCAACAATGCCAAACGATATGTTTGGCGTAAAGGCAACACAGCTCATCACCTTTAACACACCATCCTCACTGTCAAACATGGCGGTGGCAGCATCATTTTTTTGGGCCTGCTTTTTTCAGCAGGGACAGGGAAGATGGTTAAAATTGACGGGAAGATGGATGGAGCCAAATGCAGTACCATTATTGAAGAAAACCTGTTGGAGTCTGCATAAGACTTGAGACTGGGATGGAGATTTGTCTTCCAACAAGACAATGATCCCAAACATAAAGCAAAATCTACAATGGAATAGTTCACAAATAAACGTATCCAGTTTTTAGAATGGGGGGGGGGGGAAGCAGCCAGAAGAGCATAACCCAATAATATAAAACGTAACTTTTACTAATGATATTAAAAAGTGGAAAAAACAATACAACATATACACAAAGTGCTCACGCCGAAAACTGTGCTCAATTAAAAAACTGGTATGGTCTCACCAATTATGGACGTAGGGTACCCAAATCGATGCAAAAGGGTCCCAGGGAGGGTCCAGTAGTTGTGGGGTAAGAGTGTAGGGATGGGGGACCTCTGCCTATATCCCCTGTCGTGCCCCAGCAATGACTCCCGTCCTGACAAGAACAGGTCCGAATAAGCCCCACTACGGACACCCCTCCAAGATGCAAGATGTAATGTGACACCTCCCTACGCGTTTCCTCTCCAATCCCGGAGATTCATCAGGGGAGTTTTGATGGCCAAGAGGCCTACATGTAACTCAAAAGTCCATAAACGAAGTTAGTAGTCCATAAACCGGAGCTATATGCAGTGGCTATATGGCATCCGGGTACCGGCAGACTTGTGTGGTGTCTGCCATAAAAAGTGAGTCAGCCAGTTTTTAGAATGGCCAAGTCAAAGTCCAGACCTCAATCCAATCGAGAATCTGTGGAAAGAGCTGAAAACTGTTGTTCACAAATGATCTCCATTAAACCTCACGGAGCTCGAGCTGTTTGCCAAGGAAGAATGGGCAAGAATTTTAGTCTCTCGATGTACAAAACTGATAGAGACATACCCCAAGTGAGTTGAAGCTGTAATCGCAGCAAAAGGTGGCGCAGCAAAGCATTAAGTTAACCCCTTAAGCCCCGAGGGTGGTTTGCACGTTAATGACCGGGCCAATGTTTACAATTCAGACCACTGTCCCTTTATGAGGTTATAACTCTGGAACTTTTCAACGGATCCCAGTGATTCTGACATTGTTTTATCAAGACATATTGTACTTCATGATAGTGGTAAGATTTCTTTGATATTACCTGCGTTTATTTGTGAAAAAAAGGAAATTTGGTGAAAATTTTGAAAATTTTGCAATTTTTCAACTTTGAGTTTTTATGCCCGTAAATCACAGAGATATCTCACACAAAATACTTAATAAGTAACATTTCCCACATGTCTACTTTACATCAGCAGAATTTTGGAGACAAAAATTTTTTTGTAAGGGAGTTATAAGGGTTAAAAGTTGACCAGCAATTTCTCATGTTTACACCATTTTTTTTTAGCGACCACGTCACATTTGAAGTCATTTTGAGGGGTCTATATGATAGAAAATACCCAAGTGTGACACCATTCTAAAAACTGCATCCATCAAGGTGCTCAAAACCACATTCAAGAAGCTTATTAACCCCTCTTATTTTTACGACAAAATTTGAAAAACCATTTTTTTTAGGGACCACCTAACACTTGAAGTGACTTTGAGGGGTCTATATGACAAAAATGCCCAAAAGTGACACCAATCTAAAAACTGCACCCCTCAAGGTACTCAAAACCACATTCAAAAGGTTTATTAACTCTTCAGGTGCTTCACATGAATTTTGAACATGAAAATTGAACATTTAACGTTTTTTCACAAAATTTTTACTTCAGATCCAATTTGTTTTATTTTACCAAGGGTAACAGGAGAAATTGGACCACAAAAGTCGTTGTACAATTTGTCCTGAGTATGCCGATACCCCATATGTTGGGGTAAACCATTGTTTGGGCACATGGCAGAGCTTGGAAGGGAAGGAGCGCCATCTGACTTTTCAATGCAAAATTTGCTGGAATTGAGATCGGACACCATGTCGCGTTTGGAGAGCCCCTGATGTGCCTAAAGAGTGGAAACCCCCCAAAAGTGACACCATTTTGGAAAGTAGACCCCTAAGGAACTAATCTAGATGTGTGGTGAGCACTTTGATCCTCCAAGTGCTTTACAGAAGTTTATAATGTAGAGCCATAAAAAAATCAGATTTGTTTTCACAAAAAATGATTTTTTGCCCCAAATTTTTTATTTTCCCAAGGTTACCAGAAAAAATTGTACCACAAAAGTTGTTGTGCAATTTGTCCTGAGTATGCTGATACCCCATATGTGGGGGTAAACCACTGTTTAGGTGCATGGCAGAGCTCGGAAGGGAAGGAGCGCCGTTTGACTTTTCAATGCAAAATTGGCTGGAATTGAGATGGAACGCTGTTGTGAATTCTGTTTTCGAACTCCCTCCTGTGGTCATGAATGGTACTTTGGCGAGTTCTGTCCATGGACTCCCTCTGGTGGCTGTGAGTGGAGCTGCTGCTTCTGAGGTTCCTTCCACAGGTGACGTAGTTTATTCTTTGGCTGGCTGTTCTATTTAACTCCACTCAGATCGTTACTCCATGCCAGCTGTCAATGTTCTTGTACTGGTTCAGTTCGCTCTTGGATCTTTCTGGTGACCTGTCTACTCCAGCAGAAGCTAAGTCCCTGCTGGCTAATTATTTGTTCATTGTTTCCTTGTCCAGTTGGCTATCATGATTTTGTCTTGCTAGCTGGAAGCTCTGGTATGCAGAGTGGCACCTCCGCACCGTGAGTCGGTGCGGAGGTCTTTTTGCACACTCTGCGTGGTTTTTTGTAGTTTTTGTGCTGACCGCAAAGATTCCTTTTCTATCCTCAGTCTGTTTAGTAAGTCTGGCCTCCCTTTGCTAAAACCTGTTTCATTTCTGCGTTTGTGACTTTCATCTTAACTCACAGTCAATATATGTGGGGGGCTCCCTTTTCCTTTGGGGAATTTCTCTGAGGCAAGGTAGGCTTTATTTTCTATCTCTAGGGCTAGTTAGCTCTTAGGCTGTGCAGAGACGTCTAGGTCGTGTTATGTACGCTCCACGGCTATTTCTAGTTGTGTGACAGGATTAGGGGTTGCGGTCAGCAGAGTTCCCACTTTCCAGAGCTTGTCCTGTGTGAGTTTAACCATCAGGTCGTTCCGGGTGCTCTTAACCACCAGGTCATAACAGTACAGCTGGCCCAAACTATTAATGCATCTCAATAGAGGGATAAGAGAAGTTCTGAGACCATTTTTTTTCCTCTGCAGTGTTTTTTGTCTTTCTTTTCCCCTTAACCTCTGGGTGGTTCAGAACACAGGTGTAGATATGGACATTCAGGGTCTGTCCTCTTGTGTGGATCATCTCACGGCAAGGGTACAAAACATTCAAGATTTTGCGGTTCAGAATCCAATGTTAGAGTCTAGAATTCCAGTTCCTGATTTGTTTTCTGGGGATAGATCTAAATTCCTGAATTTCAAAAATAATTGTAAACTGTTTCTAGCTTTGAAACCCCGTTCAACAAGTAAAAATCATTATTTCTTTGTTGCGTGGTGACCCTCAAGACTTGGCATTTTCCCTTGCGCCAGGAGGTCCTGCATTGCGTGATGTTAATGCGTTTTTTCTGGCGCTTGGATTGCTTTATGATGAACCAAATTCAGTGGATCAGGCAGAGAAATCTTGCTGGCTTTGTGTCAGGGTCAGGATGAAGCGGAGGTGTACTGTCAGAAGTTTAGAAAGTGGTCTGTGCTTACTCAGTGGAATGAGTGTGCCCTGGCGGCAATTTTCAGAAAGGGTCTTTCTGAAGCCCTTAAGGATGTCATGGTGGGATTTCCCACGCCTGCTGGTCTGAATGAGTCTATGTCCTTGGCCATTCAGATCGATCAGCGCTTGCGTGAGCGCAAAGCTGTGCACCATCTGGCAGTATTCTCTGAGCATAGGCCTGAGCCTATGCAATGTGATATGACTTTGACCAGAGCGGAACGGCAAGAACACAGATGTCGGAATGGGCTGTGTTTTTACTGTGGTGATTCCACTCATGCTATCTCCGATCTTCCAAAATGTGCACGAATGAGCCAAAATCCTTCTGGGAAAGCATCTTGTGGACAGATGGGACTAAGATAGAGCTTTTTGGTAAAGAATATCATTCTACTGTTTACAGAAAATGGAATCAGGCCTACAAAGAAAAGAACACAGTACCTACAGTCAAATATGGTGGATGTTCAAAGATGCTTTCGGGGTTGCTTTGCTGCCTGTGGCATTGGGTGCCTTGACTGTGTGAAAGCCATAATGAAATCTGAAGACTACCAAAGGATTTTGGGTCGCAATGTAGTGCCCAGTGTGAGAAAGCTGGATTTACGTCCTATGTCATGGGTCTTCCATTAGGACAATGATCCTAAACATACTTCAAGAATCACCCATAAACAAAGAGCTGGAGAGTTCTGAAGTGGCCAGCAATGAGTCTGCATCTAAATCCCATTGAACACCAGAGATCTTAAAATTGATGTTGGGGGAAAGTACCCTTCAAATGTGAGAGACCTGGATCAGTTTGCAAAAGAAGAGTGGTCCACAATTCCAATTAAGTGGTGTCAGCAACTTGTGGATGGTTATAGGAAACAATTGATTGCAGTTAAATATTCCAAAGGGTGTGCAAATATTAACCCCTTAACGACCAATGATGGTCAAAAATGAGTAGTGTTTTCTCTTATTTTACTTCCCTGAGTATGCCATTTTTTTAAAATCCACCATATGGTTCCAGAGATATGGGTCTTGTTATTTAGTGATAATTTTTATGGTCTGAACCAAGAGGGTGCGGCTCACAGGGTAATAAAAGGCAATAAAAATGAGCATTACATAAAAAGGCCCATATCTCTGGAACCGTATGGCAGATTTGAAAAAACAAAAGGAAAATTCAAGGGAGCAGCGGGAATAAAATAATAGCAAAAACTGTAAACTTTTGATCTAGTGCCAGATCCTCTTTAAATGAGTGTTGTCTCAAATGATCATTCCACTTCCTTCTAATGAACTATAGCTCGTTGTAAGGATTATGCGTGTAAAGTACCCTCTTGTAAATACTCAACAACTTTTAAGGAGCAATTTATGTCACATGTGAGAAATCCACGCAACATCTTTAAAAAATTCCAAAGAATGTCCTGCTGATCAGTCGGGTTGTAATCTGAATGCAGGATGAGAAGTTGTACTTAAAATTCTACTAATATATCTTGTACATTTACTTGCAACATAATGACATCAAAGCTGAATCTTTAAATGGTTGTCTTTTCTGAGCAGCAACCACTAATCATCTAATTGCTAAACATGGTGAAATCCTCATTGGAATAATTTATGCTACATGATCCTGACTTTTATAAATATAAAACATTAGAATAACATTGACAGAGATTTCATGAGAGCATTTAATAATGCAGTATATGGCCCTGCATGCTTACACTTTAAATTAGATAATGCAAATTAGCTCTTATCCAGAAAATTGTCTCTCTAGCGCCACCTACAGATAGCGACCTTGCAAATCAGTGTCTGATCTAAAAAAGAGCCATGAAACACAACTAGGAATACCACCATGCATTGAATCTCCTAGAGCTGCAGCGTTGGCGACGGAAAATATTTGTTTCTGCATTGTTCACTAATTAGACACAAAATTCACACTACATCCAGGATTTATGCCTAGTACTGTGAAACATATGGCGATGTAAAGGGAGGTGACCCCTGGACTCATCATCCACATTGTCTTTATTTTTCCTTCTTTTTTTTGCAGGTCTTCGTCTGCTTAAATCGAAGAGTTGCAGTTCTGTTTACTGAACACTTTTTCTACCATTTCACGGGATGCTGCCACTTCTTGTGCCAACTTTGGATATTTTGCATGTGAATTTCTTGCTTTTTCTGACTGCATGAAAACATTGCTGTTTGGGCATGTGATCAGTGTGGAGTTCGGTGTGAATTATTATTTATTTTTATTTTTTTAATCAAGTACTTTTTATTGTTTTCCACAATAAGAGAAAGCAAATAACAAAAACGTGTTCCCTGGCCCTATAAATCCTTTCAGCTAACCACTAATAAAACATTGATGAAATACCAGCCATCAGCTAAGTTCCACGGCTGGCAGATGCCACTTGAAGCCTTTTCTTATGTATGAGATGCCTTTGTTAAGGGTACCCTATGGCTAATTTAATTTTCTTAATACTCACAATATTCTAGTATCTAGAGAGTACAGCTCAGTAGACCATAGAATATGCTGCCACATACTGTATATAGGCTGAGAGGCATACTGGTGATGGCAGAGAGCAGGGGCTGAGGTGCTCATTAGTCAGCGTTTCTCCTCATTCCTGGCACTTAATGATGCCCACAGCTTGGCATAATAGCACGAGCAAATTCAGTGAGTGGGATGAGAGCTGTCCTCTGAAGAGTGTCCTACAACACTTAAACCTTTCATGAAACAAAATTGCCCACTCGGGTCCACCAGTTCATCCTGGTCCTGGTCCTCAGGATCCTATAATGGAGCACTACAGTTTTACAGTAAAGCTCTAACTCTTCTACTGATATTTCTAGTTTACTAAATATCAAAAACTGCACTAAATTCAGTGTTAACTCTTTACAGAAGGAGCCAAAGGAAAAGGAGGGTAAATGTAGATATGAAAAGAAGGCAACAGCAGCATGGCGAACAGAGCTGCTCACAGCCAAAGGGGCACATGCTTAGTGCTTCCACCTCTTTGTGTCAAGGACCAAAGCAGTTTTCAACACCGTGACCTCACAGATCAAAACCTTACTATATCATGTCAAAAAATGTATGACACTTGTGTGATAAACATGTTGCAAAGCACTGAAACTGTTAAAGGGAATCTGTTACCACATCTGACGTATTTAAACCATTAATATGGGCATACAGGTTATAGATAGCTGAGAAGAGTGGATACCTGTATGTCTCATATCAGATGTGTTGTTGCTGAGAAATAATCTTCTATCACTTTATATAAATCACCTCTTCCAGGCTATGGGAAGGACGATGCCTGAATATAACTCTGCCTCCATACTTCATCTTCATCCATCTCCCTCCCGTCAGCCTCACTCGTTCAGCCACTTGAAAGGAAATCTTGTGCACGTGCATTACTGTTATCTTCTTTCCACTGGACAGCAATAGGTGTCGTTTCCATTGTTCCCAGCATGAATAGATGTGCACCGGAGTAGACTAGGAATGGCGCCTGTGCAGAAGGCACTTGATGCCTACGGCCATAGAATGGCAGAAGACTCCAGAGGAAAGAAGATAACAGTAATGCACACATGCAAGATTTCATCTCTAGCGGCCAATGGGAGGTGAGATATATGGAGATGAAGTGCAGAGGCAGAGTTATCTTCCAGGCAACGTCCTCCCCATAGCCTGGAAGAGGTCATTTACATTAAGTTATAAAAAATGATTTATCAACAACAAGGCATCTGATATGAAACACACGGGGTTCACGCTCAGCAGTCTATAACCTGTATGCCCATATTAATAGCTTAGATATGTCAAATGTGGTGACAGATTCCCTTTAATCATCCTTTGCGTGAATTTATTGCGTGAATTTATATTTCTGTGGTATCCAAATCTTATGTATCCAATTGGCGCCCTATGAGGCGTCTGTATGGCTTACAGTTATGTTAGAGGTCAGCTATCATAGCATCCAGATGCCTCCAGCAAATCTAGCTGTTAGATGGGCGACCGATTCCTAGGCACTTATTAGGGTAAAATATGATTAGGGAAGTATAGCTCCAAAAACGTTAACATTTTTACCCAAAACATTAAATGCATTTTTCACTTTGATTTGTCACTTAAAAGACTCCCGGATACAAATCCAGTCTTCATTGTTCTCTAGAGCTCTGTCAGAAAACATGTGAAAATAGTGACAATGAAAGTATTGAACTGACCTGAGGTAATACTGCAGAGTCTTCTTGCTGTTAGAATTAAACACGTCTCCTTATCAGGTGTGAATGGATGCAAAGAATCTCTATCCATTTGCACCTGATGAAAAGTCATGTTTGGTCCTATAAGCTGACATTTATTCTTTTTACTATTTTGGCATGATGTGTTGCCTAATGACACTTTCCTTCTGTGATTTTATTATCATTATTGCAATCAATATTTTTATGACACTTCCAATACCCGTGACAAGTGCCCTTCGATTTAGTGGTCAACAACAGTCACTGAAAGTTATATTACGTAGGAAGGAAGAAAGTTACGGTACATGGCCGGGTCAGGCAAAAAAAGGAACAAACATAGACTCATATAACGTACATTTATTTTCAATATAATATTTAAGAACTTAATAGCAGTGAGATTGTAAGGTTATTACTAATCTTACACAGCTACATTTACCCTAGAAAAATAAATAAAACTCGCAGGCATACAAAACAAAAGTACACGGCACGTTATTCAATAAGTCTAGGTGTCTCAAATAAAAAAAAAAGCTAATTTTACAGAAAAACAAGTACAATCTGTTATGGATTAGTATTAGTAAAACATATCTGTCGTAATTATATAATTTGCATAAATCAGTAGTGGACGTGAATACATGCAGCATGTGTTTGCCTCTCCCTACCCACAATCATGCAACTGTCCATAATCCTCCTCAGTATCCAAACATCTATCTAGTGTACAACAATAAGTATCCAATGATAAAATACAGACTCGCATAAAATACATTATTTTCAATATAATATTTTAGAGCTAAATAATCATGTTCTAAGATTAACAGGGATTGATCGACATGTTCTATTGTCAATCGGTGGTCATGCTTGTTTCACTCCCATTTACATGCAGCATTTATCTGCCTGCGGAAACTCCATTGTAAGGAACGGTCGTTACTACCACCCCTTGTTGCTGATTAACGTTCATTTCTAGGTCTGCAGAAAATACTAGATCAGCCTGATTCCTGGCTCATTTACATAAAGCAATGATCAGGGATAAGCATCTTATCAACTTTTGTTTAGTGCGTCATTAACCGATACAAAATATCTTTAAAGGGAAGCTATTAGGCTAGGTTCACACTGCACTGTGTGAACCCGTTTAACGGACTATGTTACACCGCGGCATAACGCGGAGTAACGTAGTCCGTTAATGCCGCCATTACTTGTAATGGTGAACGCATCGCTAGCACACGCCCACAATGGGCTTGTTCTAGCGATGTGCCGTCATTGAGTGACGGACCCGAGACGTGGCCTGCAGTGTTTCCGGGTCCGTCACTCCTAGCGCACTGCTAGCGCAAATGGAGCTAGCAGATGCTCCATCTGCGCTAGCACAGTGCCAAAGTCGGCACTTGCGTTAGTGCAGTCCATTTAACAGATTTGTTGAACGGGCTGCACAACACAAGTGTGAACCTAGCCATAGCAGGTTTTTGTCTTTTAATCTAAGAGCTACATAATGTAGGGAAATTGAGCCAGATTCCAGAGATATGTCACTTATTAGGTTGTGTGTTGTCATTTCAATATAATCAGTGTCTTATCAGGAGGAGAGTATCAGTGCCTGACTAGGGCTCACATGTCCAGTCCAGCTTGTCTGTGTAACCCCGCCCCCAACACTGATTGGCAGCTTGATGACAATGCAAAGTGGGGATGTAGGGGGATCAGGGGTGTGGGCAGTATTATACACAGTTCAGCATCCTGACCACTGCTACAAGAAAAAACAGGGATTTTATCAAAACTAAACCATGCAGTCCTGTAAGTGATACATTGATAGAATCAGGCTTTCTGTCCCTACATCATGCAACTCTCAGATTGCATAGTAATAACCTGCTGACAGATTTACTTTAAACAGTCGACTGGGGGAGTGCTAAGGAGGGGGATGCAGCTATAACTTCTAAAGCAGCTTTAACAGCATCTTCCCAGAAGTAAATCATAGATGATACATAAGTATCATGGCTGTTTGACTGCTGGATCCATCCCCACTGACTAAATATGTACTGGTAGAGTTGGCTGAATTTATTTGAGTGAAATTGAATTCTACAAAAGTCCGTGTTCTTCAGAATTGCGGGGTTTTTGTAATTAAGGAAGATGGGCCCGGTTGGCCGACATTTTGCTGAACCATAGAAGGCTTCCCGGCCACTTCCGCTGCATGCTCTCCCCGTATGGTCCTTGTCGCCTCTTCTTATTGCTATTTCTTATTATTACAGTGGAGATGAGTAGAGAGGTGAGTATTGTTGGGGTTTTTTTCTACTATTTATTTATGATGCCTTGGGGCCTGAAGAGATTCCAGAGCATAATAATTAAGAGATGAAGAAAAAAATTAGGGGCATTAAATTCGTGGAAAATAAATTCACTTCAAAACAAATTTCACAGTAAAATCCGGCGGATTTGATGAACTTGAATCGTGTCAGATCCGCTCATCTCTAATTATTACCTTTCCTGTGGATGGGTGATACATTTTGATTACAAGAAACCACCATTAGGCTGTGTGCCCACGTTGCATTTTTTTAAGCGTTTCCACCGCGTTTTTCCGCTGCGTAAACGCTTCAAAAACACTCACAAAACACATCCTATTAATTTTAATTGCATTCTGCAATTGCTGTGTCCATGCTGCATATTTCTCTGCAGCGGAATTGCATCGCGGAAAAATACGCAGCATGTTCATTAATTTTGTGGAATCGCGGCGATACCACCCCCTTACAGTTGTATAGGAAAACGCTTGGAAAAAATGCATGAAAAACTTCAAAAACGCGTGAAAAACGAGACAAAAACGCATTAAAATCCGCAAGCGTTCTCCTTGGCAAGGGAGTGTGGATTTGAAGCAGAAAAATCTGCTTCTATTCTGCAATGTGGGCACATAGCCTTACATTGCCAACAATTTTCACCAGTTATGTTAGAATTTATCTCTCCTACATATGTACCTGCTATGTCATTACGCACGTTCCCTAAAAACAGGGCTTTTGCTCGAAACATTAGAAAATATCCAAACCAATGTGAGCACTGCATGTGATACAGAATGTGATACACCAATGTGTTTATAACCATTACTGTGATTTTCCAGTAACAGCCGGAGTGATCCAGTTATATTCTGCTTGGACCAGCACAAAACTGTTCTCCCGAAATTTCTTAAAGTGCATCATTTCTCCATTTTCCCGCAATGTAATAACATTGTTGTCTGGTTCACTAAAGGAAACTTCCGTCCTTTTCTGGCAGTATTGGGCATGAATGCATCGCAGACCAGCTGCAAGGGCCATCCCCAGAGCTACAGAGCACCCTAGTAGGATACCTATCTGGGTCATGGCAAGCTGCATCCCTCTACCTTTCTTTTCTCTCCCATTAGTTGGGACACCAAACTCCTGGACAGGCCTAGTCACCCAGGAAGAAGTACTAGTCTCTGTGTTTCGTTCCAGAGCTGGAGATTCTGGCTGGTGTAAAAAGTTGGCAGAAAGTTCTTTGGTGGCATGGAGCTCCTTATATTGTGTGTTAGGAGAAGAGGAAACAAGAATCTGAGAATCCTTGAAGGTTAGTTTTATGGGTTCTTTCATCATTTCTTGATTTTGTAAAAGTTGAGTATACGGAGCCAAGGAAGCATGATGAGCAGTCGGTCTCGGTGAAGTCAATTTTCGTACTCGATAAATCGTCTGGAAAAAATTTTTCACTGTATTTCATTGTGTTCTTGATATCGCTTTGAATGTATAGAAACTAAAATATGTACTGTATAACAATCACATATTCTTGTGCAACTTTCTATTAAATGATTCACTCATTCTATCTATGGTATGTTCACAACAGTCATTGGGCTTCCTTTGGTTTCTTACCTAGAAGGGCAGAAATACAGCTTGGCTATTTTTCTCAATTATTGTAAATCAATTAAACCCAATAAAGCAGGAAGTTTGAAACATGGAAATAAAGTACAATGACTTCTAAAATAAAATGGCTTGTCCTGGCTTTATGTGAACAATCCAGTTGTGGTTAACCTATATGTTATATCTAGTAATGAGTGAGTGTGCTTGTTACTCGAATTTTCCGAGCATGCTCGGGTGTTCTCTAAGTATCTTGGGTGTGCTTGTAGATTATGTTTGTGTTGCCGCAGCTGCATGATTTGCGGCAGCTAGTCAGCCTGAATACATGTGGGAATTCCCTAACAAACAGGCAATCCCTTGCATGTGTTCAGGTTGTCAAACAGCCGCAAATTATGCAGCTGCGGGGACACAAATATAATCTACGAGCACGCCCAAGATACTCGAAGACCCGAGAAATGCTCGGAAAACTTGAGTAACGAGCACACTCAGTCATCACTAATTACATCGCTTATTTTTCCCCATATGTTGCTCTACACCTCATACATTTTGTATCATCACCTGCTTACATTATCCAGTAGCTTTGGCTCTGTACTTGTTCAGAGACAGATTTCCATTGCTGATTATTTATTAAGAATTTTTTTATAGCCATGAGCCAAGAGAAATCCCTTTACAGGGTGTTACAGGAGGCAGTGCTGCAGTTTACTAACTAGTTTCTTACATCGCTGCCCTTTGAAGATCTCCTGGATCCTGGGTGATAGACATCTTTGGCAAGGTGAGCGCAGCACCGGCTCTCTGCTTCTACCACTTCCGTAGTTTCTGTGAAAAACGTTGCCATGGGGCGGAGATAGAAGCAGTGCGTGACACCAGAGCCATCCTCTGATGATGATTTGTCTGAGGGCAGTGCTAGAAGCTATGGCGCTGCGCTGGTGTCATTCATTGCTTCTACCTCCACTCACTGATGACGTCTTCTTTCCGTTAGAAGCTATGTTGGTGGCGAAGGTAGAAACTGAGTGCCACTACTGCACTCATATCACCCACAGCATCCATCACCCAGGATCCAGAAGTATTTATAGGGGTTGGCGATACAAGAAACTAGTGAGTAACTGCAGTACTGCCCCCTGATGACACCCTGTTCCAGGAGGGGTGATCGATGCTGTGGGGGAGTGAGTGCAGCACTAGCTTCCTGTGACATCAGGATTGAGACTCCTCTCAAACCAAACATCACAGGAAGTATAGTAAAAAAACACATTTAGGGATTAGATACAGCTGTGCTCAAAATTTTAAATACCTCAGCAGAATTTTTGCTTTCTTGGCCTTTTTTCAGAGAATATGAATGATAACACCAAAACTTTTTCTCCACTCATGGTTAGTAGTTGGGTGAAGTTATTTATTGTCAAACTACTGTGTTTTTTCTTTTTAAATCATAATGACAACCCAAAACATCCAAATGACCCTGATCAAAAGTTCACATACCCCATTTCTTAACAATGTGTATTGCCCCCTCTAACATCAATTACAGCTTGAAGCCTTTTGTACAGGAACACGGGCAGTTGTGAGTGGTATATGGGAACAGATTGGGAACAGATAGGAACCTGTTCAGACTAGGGAGCAAGGACTGATTCAGGGGGACAGGAAGACGGACAGCTATGAGTGACATGTGGGAACAGGTAGAGACCTGTTCATACTGCAAGGACCAAGACCCAGGAGGTGCGAAACGAGAGCAGAGCAAAACTGCAAGGAGCGGTGCAGGACAGAACCGCAAGGAGCGGAGCAGGGGAGAACTGAAAGAAGTGGAGCAGGGCAGAACCGCAAGGAGCTGAGCAGGGTAGAACCGCAAGGAGCGGAGCAGGGTAGAACTGCAATGAGTGGTGCCGGGCAGAACCACAAGGAGAGGAGCCACAGAGCGAGAGCAGAGTGGAACCGCAGAGCGAGAGCAGAGCCACAGAGAACGGAGCGAAAGCAGGGTAGATGAAGAAGACACAAGGATACACACAGCAGTAAAAGGAAGCCACAGACAAGGAAACAAACAGATAAAGGTTAGGACTGAGTTCAGACAAGGTCAGGGACAGGATCTAGGATGCAAGAATAGGACACAATACAGACAAGGACGAACACGGAAAGAGATTCTGGACAAGGACACAGGCCTGATTATGCAGCTCTCAGGGAGGCGGAAACATAGGACACAAAGCACAGAGTAACAAATCTGGGAATGCAGCCCCTAGTGAGGTAAGAAACAACACAGGACCTGGCATCTCAGCAGCAAAACACTAACTGAGGAAGAAAGATGCTCAGGCATTCCCCTAAGGAATGAGCAGGCAGGAGACATGAGGCACACAGCATGGAGCCGGCAAAAGACAGAACTCACAGCATGGCCCAGAGTAGTGAGTAAGTTATGTAAGGCAGGTGGGGGATGGGAGGCCATGCAGTGATGCCGGCAGGGTTGTTACAGTAACCCCCCATTTACGCCCCCTCTTTTTCAAGCCTGCCAGGATGACCTGCAGAAGAAGTATTTGACCACACACAGTCCAGGCCATCACGGCATCCTTCGGGTAAAATGAGGTAGGAGTGCCATCAGGAATCACAGAATACCCAGTCTCTTGGTGCCCGACGAGATCAATTTCCACTTTGACCTGGACCTCTTCCTCCATGTGTATGGAAAGCAGGGACTTTGAAGCTTCCGTCTTGACATCGTCACCAACCGGCAACATGGAAGCCGAAGAAACCCAGACTGGATTCATCTTCTGCCCGACAGCCAGAGAAAAATTTCCAAGTGGCAGAGAAGTTCCTGGGTATTGGTGACAGGTAAAGTCATTGGAGATAAGTGAAGAGAACATCACCTCCACCTAGTCAGAGGAAAGCTGAGATGAGTAAACTTCTGTTTTGATATGTTCGCCAAGCGGCTACATGGACGCTGAAGGTAACCACATAGGAACCATCTTCAGCCCGTTATCCAGAAGAAAATGTCCAAGAGGCAGGGATGTTCCAGGGAACAGATACAGGTATAGCCATTGGAGATGTATGGAGAGAACGTCACAGCTTCCCCATCTTTGGAGACATCAGCACACCTTGACTCGACGACTAGCAGACCAGCTGAAGAAGAAGACGACACTGCTGACTGTCTTTGACGCATCGGAACCAGACACTTCTCACGACTTGGTTGATTCAAATGAAGCACCTTGCTGGATCTCCAGACCAGAACGGGTGGAAGAGTCTTAGGCTCAGAATGACCCATGAGCATACCAGACAGCATACGGAAGACAAATTTCTTCGAGTATAAGGATCTGACTTGAAGCTGTAGTTGTCCTTGCAGGACTAGACTGTCCTTAAGTAGGGCTCAGCCATAATCAGACAACGCCCTCACCGGGTTCTGGAGCTGTAAGACAGAGATCACAGACTCACTCCATATGGCTGGCGGCTTTAACACACCAAAGCTCCCAGAAGTCAGAGATTGACTTTAAAGGAGAGGAGGTACTCTTGCCAAGGGCAGCCTCTGTTACTGGCCCAGGGTTTTGGAGTATAGGCTTCACAGGGCAGAGACCGCCAGGATGTTTCTTACAACCACAGTGATACCGTATTTCATTCTCAGGACTAGATTCAGGCTGCAGGTTTGCCAGCCCACTCTTATCAGACCTCTTGGATCTTGCTCGGGTGGCTGCTTTGGCAGGTTGTGGAACTGGTAAATCTTGGACGGTCAAGGATGGATGAGATGGTTTACCCACAGGTTTCTTTCATCTGGTCCATCTCTGTGAACTTGGGGGAGAAAACTTTTAAGAAGATGCTGTACCAGGCTTATCGAAGACCTTACAGAAGGCCACCAGGAAGGCCAGCAGATTCAAGGTGATGGGATCCTATGCTTCCCATAGGGGGTTGAGCCACTTCAAAGCATCTCCTGCTTGGTAGGTCATTAAGAATCCTACTTTAATCCGATCTGTGGCAAAATAGGGAGCATGCCATTTGAAATAACGTAAGCACTGCTCCAAGAATGTACGGCACTGCTTTGGATCCCCATCGTAGCTTGGCGGATGGGCTGGGACGGATTCAACTTTAGAAGTGCAAGCCTCAAGTCAATCGAAGAGCTCATTAGAGATGATGATTGTGGGTGGAGCAGTGAAGGACCGGATCCAGAAAAAAGTTCATCTTGCTCCGAGAGAGAAAGGACATGGGACTCAGTGGGGACCATGGCCTGAGCAAACTGTAATGCTCGCACCCTGACTAGTTGGTGCGAGCATGAGATGTGTGGCCTCATTGTGCCACAAACCAGACTTCCCTGGAAGGGGTGTGACTAAGCAGCTTCCTTGGTGTTCACTGGAGCCTCTGATGGTGAGGTCAGGCTTGTGCGACAGGTAGCTTCCAGGTACCACTCCAGGATAGAGTCTGGCTATGGCTGCTGATCCCACTGGGGGACGGAACACAGGCAGGCGGGCACGCTGAGACACTGGCAGGCAGGCATGGCTGAGACACGGCCAGTCGGGTGGGCACGGCTGAGACACTGGCAGACGGGCACGACTGAGACACTGGCAAGCGGGCATGGCTGAGACACAAGCAGGAACTGACTCGGAAAGCACATGGGCAGGTGTGAGTGGTATATGGGAACAGATAGGAACCTGTTCAGACTGGGGAACAGGGACTGATTCAGGGAGGACAGGAAGACGGACAGGTATGAGTGACATATGGGAACAGGTAGAGACCTGTTCAGACTGTAAAAACAAAGACCCAGAAGGTGTGAAACGAGAGCAGAGCAAAACCGCAAGGAGCGGAGCAGGACAAACCGCAAGGAGCGGAGCAGGGTAGAACCGCAAGGAGCGAAGCAGGGTAGAACCGCAAGGAGCGAAGCAGGGTAGAACCGCAAGAAGCGGAGCGTTGTAGAACCACAAGGAGTGGTGCAGGTCACAACCACAAGGAGTGGAGCCACAGAAAGAGAGCAGAGCGGAACGGCAGAGCGAGAGCAGAGAAGCAGAGTGAGAGCTGAGCGGAACCACAGGGCAAGAGCAGAGCCGCAGAGCAGAACTGCAGTGCGAGAGCAGAGCCGCAGAACGCAGAGCGAGAGCAGGGTAGACGGAGAAGACACAAGAATACACACAGCAAGGAAAGGAAGCCACAGACAAGGAAACAAACAGATAAAGGTTAGGACTGAGTTCAGGCAAGGACAGGGACAGGATCTAGGATACAAAAAATAGGGCACAGTACAGACAAGGACGGACACAGAAAGAGATTCTGGACAAGGACACAGGCCTGAGTATTCAGCTCTCAGGGAGGCGGACACATAGGACACAAAGTGCACGGTAACAGGTCTGGGAATGCAGCCCCCAGAGAGTGCGGAATCAAGACAGGACCTGGCATCTCAGTAGCAAGACACTAACTGAGGGAGAAAGTTTCTCAGGCATTCCCCTAAGGGTGGGAATGCCTTAAGTACCTGAGGCCTCTTGGCAATTGGCCGGGGGCACCTTAGGAAGGTGCACACTAACTCTACAAGAACCAGGACTTTCCGGTGCAGCCCCCTTATGCACACAGCCAGGAAGCATGCACAAAGCAGGCAGGAGACATGAGGCACACAGCATGGAGCCGGCAAAAGACAAAACTCACAGCATGGCCCGGAGTAGTGAGTAAGTTGGTGTGTAAAGCAGGTGGGGGATGGGAGGCCATGCAGTGATGCTGGCAGGGTTGTTACAATGGTTCTGACGAAAAGTTAAATTTTAGTATCATCACTCCAAATTACCTTGTTCCAGAAGTTTTGAAGCTTGTTTCTGTGCAGTTTTGCGTATTGTAGGCGATATACTTTGTGGCATTTGCACAGTAATGGCTTTCTTCTTCCGACTCGACCATGCAGCCCATTTTTCTTCAAGTACCTCCTTATTGTGCATCTTGAAACAGCCACACTGCTAGTTTTCAGAGAGTCCTGTATTTCAACTGATGTTATTTGTGTTTTTTTTTCCTTGCATCCAGAACAATTTTCCTGGCAGTTGTGGATAACATTTTTGTTGGTCTAACTGACCATGGTTTTGTTTTTACAGAGTCCCTTATTTTCCATTTGTTAATCACAGTCTGGATCCCAGAAACTCTCTCAGCTTTTATACACACACACTGATTACAAGCAAGCAGGTCACAGGTGAGGATGTTACCTTTAGTAGCCATTCAAACCCATTTGTGTCAACTTCTGTGGATGTTATCAGGCCAAATTCATCAAGGTATGTGAACTTTTGATCAGGGCCATTTGGATGTTTTAGGTTGTCATTATGACTTAAAAAGAGAAAACACAGTAGTTTGACAATAAATGGCTTCACCCAACCACTAACCATGAGTGGAGAAAAAGTTTTGATGTTATTGTTCATATTCTCTGAAAAAAAGCCAAGAAAGCAAAAATTCTGCCGGTGTATGTAGACTTTTGAGCACAACTGTGGATAGATAGATACTGTAGATAGATAGGGAGAGGTGTATAGAATTGTGTAACAAAGCAAATTACAAAAGTAGTAGGTAGGATAGATATTTTGAAAAATTCATTTTAGGTGCTGATACACCCCTTTAAGGCAACAAAAAATTGGAAAATCCCACATCTGAAAATTCACACAAGGTAATGCAAATTTGGATGCAGATTTACATGAATTTTTCCACTTCAAAATTAACAAATACTGTTTTATTGCTTAATTGGGTACTGTCATTGAAGTCAATCAGAATAATTTGCAAAAAATCCAAGACCAATCCGTATCAGGAATTGATATACTGAATATATAAACATGCTTAACCGTAGGTTAATTCTGAATTGAAAATGGGTTCAAATTTTATTCACTTTACTGATACTGCATTCTGCTGGTTTTTATGTACAAAAATCTGAAATCAAAATTCACAGCAATTTCGGTAAACTGGGGTATGTATCTGCTCAAGAGATCAAGAGATACATAGACTTTCTCATGTTGCATATGAGTCTATCCATATGAGATGTGATGTGATGGTAGACAAAAGAAGTCTGTGCACACTGGCTAAACATTTTACAATAAATTAATGTGTTTGAAATCTGATCAGAGATAAACTTTTACCTGGGGCACCTAATTTCCCCAGTGGAGAAGCTATAGTCAAACTACTAGAGATAATCACTACCATTAGGAAAATGAGTGAGTCAAGAGTACTGTGACCATTTAATAGTACCTACCTACTAATTTTTCCCATTATACAAATGTTTTGTTCTTTTTTTTAAAGCACTGTATACTACATAAATTAGGGGAATTAGAGTACAGACTGAATCAAAAGAAAAATGATGTGTGAAGTTTGTGTTGGCCCTTGGACTTTATGATGTTCTGTACAATTAAATGCTAACCTAATTACCTGGGCATAGTTAAGAATTGCTATAGCCATCTTTTGACCACATGTATTCCAGTAGCGTACCCTTTATGTATTGAAACAGGAACACATGGGCTACTTGCACAGTGAACAAGTCTGTATGATCATGTTCACACACCACCAAGAAACCTGAAGACACAAAAGAGAATAGTAAAACCAAAAACACTCAGTTTGAAAAAATGTTGCAGTAATCCTCAAGTGCTAGTAAAAGATGTAAAAAACAGGGTATTTGGTTGATACGTTTTTTGCAAAAAATGTATACTAAGCTGCTCTACCAATCTTCACGGTATACCCTTATCAGAGCAGTCCTAACTAATGTATGCAATCCCTATCTGATGTATTTAAAAACCTGATCATCTGTATATAACCTGTGTGAACAGGGTTCAGAGAGGAAAAATCCATGTGTGCATACAGGGTAGAACAGCTTTTGTGCAGATAGCCCAAGAGGAGTGGTGGAACTCCCCAGTCTTGTAGACACAAGAGAACAATTATGGAAACAGGAACACATGGGCTACTTGCACAGTGAACAAGTCTGTATGATCATGTTCACACACCACCAAGAAACCTGAAGACACAAAAGAGAATAGTAAAACCAAAAACACTCAGTTTGAAAAAATGTTGCAGTAATCCGCAAGTGCTAGTAAAAGATGTAAAAAACAGGGTATTTGGTTGATACGTTTTTTGCAAAAAATGTATACTAAGCTGCTCTACCAATCTTCACGGTATACCCTTATCAGAGCAGTCCTAACTAATGTATGCAATCCCTATCTGATGTATTTAAAAACCTGATCATCTGTATATAACCTGTGTGAACAGGGTTCAGAGAGGAAAAATCCATGTGTGCATACAGGGTAGAACAGCTTTTGTGCAGATAGCCCAAGAGGAGTGGTGGAACTCCCCAGTCTTGTAGACACAAGAGAACAATTATGGAAACAGGAACACATGGGCTACTTGCACAGTGAACAAGTCTGTATGATCATGTTCACACACCACCAAGAAACCTGAAGACACAAAAGAGAATAGTAAAACCAAAAACACTCAGTTTGAAAAAATGTTGCAGTAATCCGCAAGTGCTAGTAAAAGATGTAAAAAACAGGGTATTTGGTTGATACGTTTTTTTGCAAAAAATGTATACTAAGCTGCTCTACCAATCTTCACGGTATACCCTTATCAGAGCAGTCCTAACATTAGTTTCAAACTGAGTGTTTTTGGTTTTACTATTCTCTTTTGTGTCTTCAGGTTTCTTGGTGGTGTGTGAACATGATCATACAGACTTGTTCACTGTGCAAGTAGCCCATGTGTTCCTGTTTCCATAATTGTTCTCTTGTGTCTACAAGACTGGGGAGTTCCACCACTCCTCTTGGGCTATCTGCACAAAAGCTGTTCTACCCTGTATGCACACATGGATTTTTCCTCTCTGAACCCTGTTCACACAGGTTATATACAGATGATCAGGTTTTTAAATACATCAGATAGGGATTGCATACATTAGTTAGGACTGCTCTGATAAGGGTATACCGTGAAGATTGGTAGAGCAGCTTAGTATACATTTTTTGCAAAAAACGTATCAACCAAATACCCTGTTTTTTACATCTTTTACTAGCACTTGCGGATTACTGCAACATTTTTTCAAACTGAGTGTTTTTGGTTTTACTATTCTCTTTTGTGTCTTCTGGTTTCTTGGTGGTGTGTGAACATGATCATACAGACTTGTTCACTGTGCAAGTAGCCCATGTGTTCCTGTTTCCATAATTGTTCTCTTGTGTCTACAAGACTGGGGAGTTCCACCACTCCTCTTGGGCTATCTGCACAAAAGCTGTTCTACCCTGTATGCACACATGGATTTTTCCTCTCTGAACCCTGTTCACACAGGTTATATACAGATGATCAGGTTTTTAAATACATCAGATAGGGATTGCATACATTAGTTAGGACTGCTCTGATAAGGGTATACCGTGAAGATTGGTAGAGCAGCTTAGTATACATTTTTTGCAAAAAACGTATCAACCAAATACCCTGTTTTTTACATCTTTTACTAGCACTTGCGGATTACTGCAACATTTTTTCAAACTGAGTGTTTTTGGTTTTACTATTCTCTTTTGTGTCTTCAGGTTTCTTGGTGGTGTGTGAACATGATCATACAGACTTGTTCACTGTGCAAGTAGCCCATGTGTTCCTGTTTCCATAATTGTTCTCTTGTGTCTACAAGACTGGGGAGTTCCACCACTCCTCTTGGGCTATCTGCACAAAAGCTGTTCTACCCTGTATGCACACATGGATTTTTCCTCTCTGAACCCTGTTCACACAGGTTATATACAGATGATCAGGTTTTTAAATACATCAGATAGGGATTGCATACATTAGTTAGGACTGCTCTGATAAGGGTATACCGTGAAGATTGGTAGAGCAGCTTAGTATACATTTTTTGCAAAAAACGTATCAACCAAATACCCTGTTTTTTACATCTTTTACTAGCACTTGCGGATTACTGCAACATTTTTTCAAACTGAGTGTTTTTGGTTTTACTATTCTCTTTTGTGCCTTTATGTATTGATTTTGAGGAAATGAGCCATCATACATCTGTTTCTGCTGTACTAATAAGGCTACTTTCACACTGGCGTTTTTTGCCAGACGTCGCAATGCGTTGTTTATGGCAAAAAACGCATCCTGCAAAGTTGTTTGCAGGATGCGTTTTTGCTCCATAGATTAACATTAGCGACGCATTGCGACGCTTTGCCACACGTCGCAACCGTCGTGCGATGGTTGCGCCGTGTTGTGGCGGACCGCCGGGAGCAAAAAACGTTACATGTAACGTTTTTTTGCTCCTGACGGACCGCTTTTTCTGACCGCGCATGCGCGGCCGGAACTCCGCCCCCACCTCCCCGCACCTCACAATGGGGCAGCGGATGCGCAGGAGAAATGCATCTGCTGCACCCGTTGTGCAGTGCGTCAAACGCTAGCGTCGGAATCTGTGCCCGACGCATTGCGACGGGGAGATTCCGACGCTAGTGTGAAAGTAGCCTAAGTGTAGTCATAGCCACCTTCATTTTTGTCTTAGTACAAAGACATCCTACGAAAAAACATATACTGTGCAGTTGACATTTTTTTTCACAGGAGCCTGTTTGACTTATGTGTATATGGCATATAGATATGGAATACCCTTGTTTATGTTGGGGATTTTACATTCTGTGAACCAATAGCATGAAACCAGAGCAGAATCCTGGTAATTACAACCCCTGGCAAAAATTATGGAATCACCGGCCTTGGAGGATGTTCATTCAGTTGTTTAATTTTGTAGATAAAAAGCAGAACGCAGACATGGCACAAAACTAAAGTCATTTCAAATGGCAACTTTCTGGCTTTAAGAAATACTAAAAGAAATCAAGATCAAAAAATGTGGTAGTTAGTAATGGTTACTTTTTTAACCAAGCATAGGGGAAAAATTATGGAATCACTCAATTCTGAGGAAAAAAATATAGAATCATGAAAACCAAAAAAACTCTCCAAAAAATCACTAGTATTTTTTTGCACCACCTCTGGTTTTATAACAGCTTGCAGTCTCTGAGGCATGAACTTAATGAGTGTCAAACAGTACTCTTCATCAATCTGGCTCCAACTTTCTCTGATTGCTGTTGCTAGATCAGCTTTGCAGGTTGGAGCCTTGTCATGGACCATTTTCTTCAACTTCCACCAAATATTTTCAATTGAATTGAGATCCGTACTATTTGCAGGCCATGACATTGACCTTATGTGTCTTTTTCCAAGGAATGGTTGCACAGTTTTTGCTCTATGGCAGGATGCATTATCATCTTGAAAAATGATTTCATCATCCCCAAACATCCTTTCAATTGATCGGATAAGAAAAGTTCAAAATATCAACATAAACTTGTGCATTTATTGAAGATGTAATGACAGCCATCTCCCCAGTGCCTTTACCTGACATGCAGCCCCATGTCATCAATGACTGTGTAAATTTGCATGATCTCTTCAGGCAGTCATCTTTATTAATCTCATTGAAACAGCACCAACCAAAAGTTCCAGCATCATCACCTTGTCCAATGCAGATTCGTGATTCATCACTGAATATGACTTTCATCCAGTCATCCACAGTCCACGATTGCTTTTCCTTAACCCATTGTAACTTTGTTTTTTCTGTTTAGGTGTTAATGGTGGCTTTTGTTTAGCTTTTCTTTATGTAAATCCCATTTCTTTTAGGCGGTTTCTTACAGTTCAGTCACAGACGTTGACTCTAGTTTCCACCCATTCGTTCCTCATTTGTTTTGTTGTGCATTTCCTGTTTTGGAGACATATTGCTTTAAGTTTCTGGTCTTGACGCTTTGATGTCTTCCTTGGTCTACTAGTATATTTGCCTTTAACAACCTTCCCATGTTGTTTGTATTTGGTCCAGATTTTAGACACAGCTGACTGTGAACAACCAACCTCTTTTGCAACATTGCATCGTGATTTACCCTCTTTTAAGAGTTTGATAATCCTCTCCTTTGTTTCAGTTGATATCTCTCGTGTTGGGCCATGATTCATGTCAGTCCACTTGGTGCAACAGCTCTCCAAGGTATGATCACTCCTTTTTAGATGCAGACTAACGAGCAGATCTAATTTGATGCAGGTGTTAGTTTTGGGAATGAAAATTTACAGGGTGATTCCATAATTTTTTCCTCAGAATTCAGTGATTCCTTAATTTTTTCCTTATGCTTGGTTAAAAAAAGTAACCATTACTGACTACCACATTTTTTGTTCTTGATTTCTTTTAGTATTTCTTAAAGCCAGAAAGTTGCCATTTGAAATGACTTTAGTTTTGTGCCATGTCTGTGATCTGCTTTTTTTTTCTACAAAATTAAATAACTGAATGAACATCCTCCAAGGCCGGTGATTTTTGCCAGGGGTTGTATCTGTATATTTTACTATGGAAACTACTGCTTAAGTATTTTAAAATAAATATTTACTAAATTTCATTCTTTAGTGTAAAAACAATTCTTTATCAGTCACTTACCTTGCTTTCTTGTCCACAACCACTGCAAGGAGTTGTGAATCTTCTATGAAATAAGTGTTGAGTCCTAAAACAAAAAATATAAAGTGAAAAAATATTGCATTTGGTTGTACAATGATAAACCAACAGCACACTTTACCATCAATGATGCAGTTTCTTAGATCATGATGTAAAGAATAATTTTACTCAAATTTGTCCTCAAATACTATAGGTATTGAAGTAAATTGATATGCTCCAGATGTCAAATCGATATTTTTTATATGCAGAGAGGGGATGAAATTTGGTAAAATCTTACCCACTTGGCTGCTACTATAACGCTGTAAAATGTTATGGATTTTCAGCCAGCATTTCTACCACTAAACTATATTTTCTGGCTACAGCACTAAAATAAGGGATTAATATTACATTTTGCACAACAATCATGCTCAGCTTTCTTTTGCCTTTATAGAGATCACACTGTCACCTTATGCAGAATCTCGACACTTATCAAGCCTACATCTGTTTGAAATTCAGTACATTAAGGCTACGTTCACACATTGTTGCATTTTTTTATGCAAACTAAAAGCTGCATTTTACAGTACCAATAGCAAAAGCCATTAGATTTCAGAAATCTCATGCACACACAACAAATTTTTTTTCCCTGACTGATTTAGAAAACCGCTGCGTTTTTAAAAAGTGCAGCATATCACTTCTTTCAGCGTTTTTGCAGCGTTTTTAACACATAGAAAGCAATGAGTAAGGCTTTGTTCACACGTTGCATTTTTGCTGTTTTTTTTTTTTGCTGCGCTTTTTAATGCAAATTTTAAGCTGCGTTTTCCAGTACTAGCAAAAGATATGAGATTTCAGAAATCTCATGCAATCATCTTGGTATTTTTCCTCACTGAATTGGAAAATCGCTGTGGTTTTGAAAACTGCAGCATGTCACTTCTTTCAGAGTTTTTTCACCAATAGAAAGCAATGGGTAAGTGCAAAAACGCAGCAAAAAAATAAATGCAGGTATCAGGTTTTGCTCCATTTTTGGTGCAAAAGCCTCAGGAAGTTGCATCATGTTTTTTTTATACACTAAAATGTATCAGCACGTACATGAGAGAAATGTACCCGATAAAACGCAGCAAAACGTGCTTTCTGTAAGAATCTTCTTTACTGCCAAGAGAGCAGGTTTTTCCTGCAGAAAAAAATGCTGCAAAAACGCAACGTATGAACATATATTAAAGGGACACTGTCACCTGAATTTGGAGGGAACAATCTTCCGCCATGGAGGCGGGGTTTGGGGTTTTTTGATTCACCCTTTCCTTACCCGCTGGCTGCATGCTGGCTGCAATATTGGATTGAAGTTCATTCTCTGTCCTCCGTAGTACACGCCTGCACAAGGTGCAATCTTGCCTTGCGCAGGCGTGTACTATGGAGGACAGAGAATGAACTTCAATCCAATATTGCAGCCAGCATGCAGCCTGCGGGTAAGGAAAGGGTGAATCAAAAAACCCCAAACCCCGCCTCCATGGCTGAAGATTGTTCCCTCCAAATTCAGGTGGCAGTGTCCCTTTAAGAGCAAAAATGCAGGCATCAGGTTTTGCTGTGTTTTTTATGCAGAAAACTCAGGAACAACAGGCACCAAACTGTATGGTCATGATAAATGCAGCAAAACCTGCTTTTTAAGAAGCTTCTTTACTGCCAAAAGAGCAGATTTTGCCTGTAGAAAAAAATGAAGGAAAAATGCAATGTGTGAACATAGCATAAGGCATTGTTTCTGAACTTTCTGTTCTGTATGACTTGTTACTCCCTGTGGCGTTATCCCTGTGTTTCTAGGGTTTCAGTATACAAATGAGTAGCCTCTATTTTATCATTTCCTGAGTCCCAAGGGTCCAACTTTTTGTCACTGTTCTCTGTCCTTCTGTTCCTTGTCACTCAAAGGTTAGCTATTGAAAGGTTGGCCACGGCTTAGATTTTGATGACCTTAGGCTAGGTCATCACATTCACGTGGGTGGGAGTTGCATCGGTGGCTGCCTGATGCAAACAGAATATGAAGACAGAACAACACAGTGCTGCACACTGTGTAGTGGCCATTCCAGGGTGCTGCAGATCAGCCTCTATCCCCCCAAAAAATTCTGATTTTAAAGTATGGGGTCAAATTTTCTTTATTTACATTTTTAAAATGAATATTTAATATGCAATACCTGCTATTTATGTTGTGAGTTGAGTTTGGATATCGGGTTTTGGTCTTCTGTAATGTGACAGCATGGGCAGTTGATCCATGATACCGGAGAAATAATTCTGTTTCTACATGACTATCAGCACTGGTAGGACTACTGGGCACATACTGTGGAGTAGTTCTCATAGAAGATGTGACATTAGGAAAGACATGTTTTATTTCCTCTATAAATGTGTCAATGGAAATTTCTGGTGGCTTTGTTTTGGTAAAGCTAACTAAGGAAGTCTTATGTGTATCAGCTGAAGTACTGGGGTACTTGGGACCTGTTAAAAGAGCAAAAAACACATTACAAATTCTCAATTGCTAATATCTGAGAAAAATTTGAAGAGTGAAGTACACCCTCTTATTCTGTATAAGTGATAACTGTGTGGTATATTTATCTGTTAAGTGCAGACATAAGTTCACCAAACTCTCTTAAAAATTAACTAAACGTTTCATGGAATAAATTTTCAGCCTTTGGCAAGTTAGGATTTTTTTGCAATATACTTAACCTCCTTATCAACATATGTCGTACTGGTACATCATATGCCTCTTCCATGACTTTAAAGCGGGCTCGGATGAAAGCCTGCATCTTTCCCCGCACATGACAGCTGATTTAATCAGCAGCAGGTGGAGCAGAACTTCGCCCATGGGTGTCCACCTTTTTTAATCCTGCTGTCAATCTCTGACAGTAAGGAGACACTGGTAAACAATAGCGCCATATAGGGTCTTGTGTGGTATGCAGTGGTAAAATAGGAGTACAGGGATATGCTCACCTGGTGTGGTTGTGTAAGCAACAACAATGTAAGAACTCAGAAAAACAGCTGCTGCAGACCTAACAAGGGATATCCAATAGCAAAAAAGCGGAGAGATGGATCTTTGCTGCGCTGCTGAGGAAACCAATGGGTAGTAACAGTACATAAGTGGAAGTATGCAAGAGGCAATAATTGATGAACAACGGTTTTTATTGTCAATGTATTTTAAAGATCACATACTTCTTCATAAGGACAAATTATATGGATCCATCTCTCCACTTTTTCCCTACTGGATAATTTCTGACAGTAGCATTTAACACGTGATGGTAGGAGGCTGAGTCATTCCAGGTGTCTATCGGCGCGCCTCTAACGTGATTGCGGGGTGTCAATGGATTGTCATGACATTCGGAGGTCTGTTGATGACATCAACAGCCAGCTCATGGCTGATGTTTACAGGAAATCATGATTTTAGCAATGTAAAGCACAAGCAATCAGATGTTTTGCAGCTTCAAATCCATTAAGGGGACTAATAAATACAGTAAAAAGTTAAAAAAAAAGTAAAACAAAATACAAAAAACTCCACAAAAATTCAAGTCACCCCTTTTGTCCCAGCCATAAAAAATAAAGAAAAAATACACAAATTGGGTATCACGGCATTCGTAAAAATCCAATCTATCAAACATTCTGATTACGGGTTTTTTGCCCACAACAACATTGCAATAAAATGCAATAGAGGCTATAAAAACATTGTATCTACCCCAAAATGATACCAGTAGAAACATCAGCTCACGGTGCCAAAAATAAACCCTCACACAGCCCCATGTCCCGAAAATGAAAACATTATAGGTCTTGGAAAATGTCGACAAGCAAAAAAAACAATTTTTTTTTACAAATGTCCGAATTTGTTGTCACTATTTAAATAAAAAAAACTATACACAATTGCGGGATTGTACTCTTTTTTCAATTTCAACTCAGTTGGAATTTTTCTCCCACTTTCCAGTGCATCACATGATAAAATGAATGGTGTCATTCAAATGTACAACTCGTCCCCCAAAAAACAAGTCTTCGCGTGGTTATGTGGATGGAAAAATATTGCTCTTGGAAAAAGGGGGCGATAAACACGGAAAGTAGCCAAGTCAGAAAGGGGTTAATGTTATTATTAGGACAGCACGGTGGCTCAGTGGATAGCACTGCAACCTTGCACTGGAGTCCTGGGTTCTAATCCCACCTTGGACAACATCTGCAAGGAGTTTGTATGTTCTCCCTGTGTTTGCGTGGGTTTCCTCTGGGTTCCCCGGTTTCCTCCCACATTCCAAAGACATACTGATAGGGAATTTAGATTGTGAGCCCCATCGGGGACAGCGATGATAATGTGTGCAAACTGTAAAGCGCTGCGGAATATGTTAGCGCTATATAAAAATAAAGATTATTATTATTTTGCCTTCTATACTCCCAAACACCAGGCTGGAAGTGTAGAAGGCAAAATAATAATAAAATTCTGAGCAGCAGTTGAAAGCAGATTCTTAGGGAGCTTGAGCTAGGCTTTTAAAACAGCATTGCAGCTTAGTGTTTAGAAGACAGGAAAGTAATATTAGTTAATGAAGTATATTACAAAAAGTCTACATCTAGATATAGTACTTCTCATCCATGTCTGCATACGTTCTACCTGATACCTAATAAATCTAACACTTATAGAATCAACAAAACATCTACAGATTGTCATTGTAAGCTACAATTTCAGGCCTAATAACATGTAATAGAATAAATGGCAAATGGCTACGTTATTATTAAAAAGTACAAAATATGTAATACATGTACGGTACTTGTTACAGAAGTTGTCTCCATGTCTGATGCTTTTATTTCTTGGTTCTCTGAAGTCTGGTTCTGTATGTTGTTAGAGATAACAGAGGACTCAATTTGTGCCCAATAAACGAAGTATGACTGAACTACAGATACACTGCAAACACAAAAAAACAAAAAGTCATAATACAGCATGAAAGCTCCCAATTTGGCCAGATCCATGCCAATGCGCTCCTCTGATGTCACAGGAAAAATATGCCACTTATACCAGTATCAGAGAGTGCTCAGATTGAGACAGCAGCATCACAATGGCACCAGTTCTAAATGTCAATCAGCTCTCTCCTCTAGCAAGCAGCAAGATAGGAATTTGAGGAGAGGTGCACTTCTGAACAGAAATGATGGAGTAACCCCTAAAAGATGGATTTCCATCTCTAAGATCCATCTCAATATGTAGTAGGTGTAAAACTTAATAAGCTTTGCAAATACCTCCAATTAGAAATGTAGTATATTTCTGATCTGCTCTGTCACTTACCCCATGTGCAGGCCATTGCACTAGCTTAGGAATTCATTGTAATGACCACTCACAGCTAACTAGCTAATTAATTATGGTAACTGTCACTATATGAGTAGTCGTAATCTTGGATACCTAAGCTACTGCAATGCCCGACATAGTGAATCAGAAGAACTATACTACATTTCTGGAGGTATTTCACAATATTATTATTGCTCCTACTACATATTTGGATAAGATCTTTGAGATTGGAATAGCCATTTAACTTATTTGAAGTAAATGCATTTGTAGCAGGATACCTTTAATTCTGCCAGGTCAAAAAACACATGTCAAACCTACATGAAGATTTACTGCAAATTGACATTATTTTAAAATGTGTTTTTGGACCAATCAGGGGTATCACAATGGATTAACCATATGGAGTAAAAAAAAAAACAAAGGGTCTACAACCAAAAGTCAGAATACTAGAATTCAGCAGTGAAAGAAAAAAAGTAAGTTCTGTTACTATGTTGTAGCCATAAATTTTGTAGCCACTGACATTCAACATAAAGACTTACCATTGCTGATGAATGAATAAATGAACAAAATACAGTCATGGCCGAAAGTGTTGGTACCTTTGAATATGTTCTAGAAAATTAAGAATCTATCCAAGAAAATTATTGCGATTACACATGTTTTGTTATACACATGTTTATTTCCTTTGTGTGTATTGCAACAAAAAAAACTGAGAAAAAAGCAAATTGGACATAATTTCACACAAATCCCAAAACTGGGCTAAACAAAATTGTTGAAACCTTTCCAATATTTTGGGTAAACAACTTTGTTTCAAGGATGTGATGTTCGTTCAAACTCTCCTGTCACAAGTAACAGGTGTGGGCAATATGAAAATCACACCTGAAACCAGATACAAAGGGGAGAAGTTGACTCAGTGTTTGCATTGTGTGTCTGTGTGTGCCACAGCAAGCATGGAGAACAGAAAGAGAAAAAAAAAGAACTGTTTGAGGACTTCACAACCAAATTGTTGAAAAATATCAACAATTCCAAGATTACAAGTCCATCGCCAGAGATCTTGATGTTCCTTTGTCCACTGTGCGCAACATAATCAAGAAATTTACATCCTATTGCACTGTAGCTTATCTCCCTGGATGTGGACGGCAGAGAAAAATTGCTGAAAGGCTGCAACACAGGATAGTCTGGATGGTGGATAAGCAGCCCCAATCAAGATCCAAAGAAATTCAAGCTGACCTGCAAGCTCAAGGTGTATCAGTATCAACACAAACTATCCGTCAACATTTGACTGAAATTATTAGCTATGGCAGGAGATCCAGGATGACCCCACTGCTGACAAAGAGACATACAAAAGCTAGACTGCAGTTTGCCAAAATATACATGAGTAAACCAAAATCCTTTTGGGAAAGTGTCCTGTGGACAGATGAGACCAAGATAGAGCTTTTTGGCAAATACCATCATTTTGCTATTTATCGAAAATAGAATGAGGCCTACAAAGAAAAGAACACAGTTCCTACAATCAAATAAGGTGGAGGTTTGAAGATTTGTTTGGGGCTGTTTTACTGCCTTCAGCACTGGTGCCTTGGTTGTGTGCAAGGCATCATGAAATCTGAAGATTATCAAAATAAGTTTTCATGTATCCTTTAATAAGATGTGTATTGGAGGGGTTACAATGACACTAAACTTCAGGAGGGAAAATTTCCAACGGTTGAGAGATGATCTTGGTGCAATTAACTGGGACGATATCCTGAGACATAAAAATACACAAGGTAAATGGGAGACGTTTATTAGCATCCTGGATAGGACCTGTGCACAGTATATACCGTATGGGAATAAACATACTAGAAATAGGAGGAAACCAATATGGCTAAATAGAGATGTAAGGGGTGCAATAAGTGACAAAAAGAAAACATTTAGAGAATTAAAGTAAGTTGGTAGTGATGAGGCATTAAATAAATACAAAAAATTTAATAAATTCTGTAAAAAGCTAATCAAGGCAGCAAAGATTGAGACAGAGAGACTAATTGCCAGAGAGAGTAAAAATAATCCCAAAATATTCTTTAACTACATAAATAGTAAGAAACTAAAAAATGACAGTGTTGGCCCCCTTAAAAATAGTCTGGGTGAAATGGTGGATGAGGATGAGGAAAACGCCAATATGTTAAATAACTTTTTTTTCTTCAGTATTTACACAAGAAAATCCCATGGCAGACAAAATGACTAGTGATTAGTGTTGAGCATTCCGATACCGCAAGTATCGGGTATTGGCCGATATTTGCGGTATCGGAATTCCGATACCGAGTTCCGATACTTTCAGTATATCGGATACTGGAATCGGAAGTTCCCATAATTCAAACAGCCAGAATTCAGCCAATGAGGAATGATTAGAAGATTGGGCACATCCTGTTCTGCATGGTAGGCATGTAACTACTGGCATGGCTGTGATTGGCTGCTGGAATGATGTCATGATGCACTATAAAAGTCGCCGCCGCCATTTTGGGTTCACTCTGCTGTGAATTCAGTTAGGGACAGGATGCTGTGTTCTGACTGAGGGCCAGTTTAGAGATAGCGATTTGCTTCATTGTGCTTTACCCAGGCTAATTTAGCAACCGCTGTGTGAGCACCTTGTTTTTGCCTTGCAGCGCCATTCACGGCTGTCTGCAAGGTGTCTGTGTGAGTGCAGCTCACTCTGTAGTCTGGTCTGCAGCCACCGCTGGTTGTAGTCAGCTCAGGGTGCATCACTGCCTCATACCGTTCCATTGTCCGTTTTTCAATTAGTGCAGCCAGCTGCACATTTGTTCAAATTTATCCTATTAGTGGCTTCCCATCCGTATACAGCTAGATTGTGGGAAAACACCATAGGATTGCATAGAGGAGCTTTTTTTGGCCTTGCAGCGCCGTTCACGGTGGTCTGCATGGTCTCTGTGTGAGTGCAGCTCACTCTGTAGTCTGTTCTACCGCCACAGCCGGTTGTAGTCAGCTCAGGGTGCGTCACTGCCTCATAGCGTTAAATTGTCCGTTTCTCAATTAGTGCAGCCTGCTGCACATTTGTTCAAATTTATCCTATTAGTGGCTTTCCATCCGTATCCTGCTAGATTGTGGAAAAACACTATATAGGAGTACATAGAGGAGCTTTTTTAGCCTTGCAGTGCCGTTCACGGCTGTCTGCACAGTATGTGTGAGTGCAGCTCACTCTGTAGTCTGTTCTGCAAAAAAAAACCTTAATTCCTGCTATTCCATTTGATTGGGCTAAACCTCTATGCCTTTAATGTCTCCTCCACCTCCCCCAATACATCCTACATTATTCTTAGTTGTTTTCCTTCATGTAGAATTAGCCTACAAGGAAAGAAAGGGTTCATTTTAATTCTGATATTTTTGTCCCATTGACTTACATTGGTATTGGGTATCGGTACCGGCGATATCTGATATTTTTTGAATATCGGCCGATACAATCCGATACCGATACTTATGGATATCGAAAGGTATCGCTCAACACTACTAGTGATAAAAATTCCCCATTAAATGTCATCTGCTTAACCCAGCAGGAAGTACACCGGCATCTAAAAATCACTAAAATTGACAAATCTCCGGGCCCGGATGGGATACACCCCGGTGTACTGCAGGAATTAAGTACAGTCATTGACAGACCAATATTTTTAATCTTTAAAGAGTCCATAATAACAGGGTGTGTACCACAGGACTGGCGTATATCAAATGTGGTGCCAATATTCAAAAAGGGGACAAAAACTGAACTCGGAAATTATAGGCCAGTAAGCTTAACCTCTACTGTGGGTAAAATCCTGGAGGGTATTCTAAGGGATGCTATGCTGGAGTATCTGAAGAGGAATAACCTCATGACCCAATATCAGCATGGGTTTACTAGGAACTGTTCATGTCAGACTAATCTGATCAATTTCTATGAAGAGGTAAGTTCCGGACTGGACCAAGGGAACCCAGTGGACGTAGTGTATATGGACGTTTCAAAAGTTTTTGATACGGTGCCACACAAAAGGTTGATACATAAAATGAGAACAATGGGAATAGGGGAAAATATGTGTAAGTGGGTTAAGAGCTGGCTCAGGGATAGGAAACAAAGGGTGGTTATTAATGGAGCACACTCGGACTGGGTCATGGTTAGTAGTGGGGTACCACAGGGGTCAGTATTATGCCCCCTTCTTTTTAATATATTTATTAATGACCTTGTAGGGGGCATACAGAGTAGAATTTCAATTTTTGCAGATGACACTAAAATCTGCAGAGTAATCAATACAGAGGAGGCCAATTTTATATTACAGGATGATTTATGTAAGCTAGAAGCTTGGGCTGATAAATGGCAAATGAGCTTTAATGGGGATAAATGTAAGGTCATGCACTTGAGCAGAAGAAAAAAGATGTATAACTATGTGCTTAATTGTAGAACACTGGGCAAAACTGTCACTGAAAAAGACCTGGGGGTATGGGTGGATGACAAACTCACATTTAGTGGCCAGTGTCAGGCAGCTGCTACAAAGGCAAATATAATAATGGAATGCAATAAAAGAGGCATGGATGCTCATGAGGAGAACATAATTTTACCTCTATACAAGTCACTAGTTCGACCACACTTAGAATACTGTGCACAGTTCTGGTCTCCAGTGTATAAGAAAGACATAGCTGAAATAGAGCGGGTGCAGAGAAGAGCGACCAAGGTTATTAGAGGACTGGGGGGTCTGCAATACTAAGATAGGTTATTACACTTGGGGTTATTTAGTTTGGAAAAACAAAGGCTAAAAGGTGATCTTATTATAATGTATAAATACATGAGAGGACAGTACAAAGACCTTTCTAATTATCTTTTTACTCGTAGACCTGAGACGGGGACTAGGGGGCATCCTCTATGTAAGGAGGAAAGAAGGTTTAATCATAATAACAGATGCGGATTATTTACCGTAAGAGCAGTGAGACTATGGAACTCTCTGCCGTATGATGTTGTAATGAGTGATTCATTACTAAAATTTAAGAAGGGACTGGATGCCTTTCTCGAAAAGTATAATGTCACAAGTTATATACACTAGATTCCTTGATAGGGCGTTGATCCAGGGAACTAGTCTGAGTGCCGTATGTGGAGTCGGGAAGGAATTTTTTCCCCCAATGTGGAGCTCACTGTTTGCCACATGGTTTTTTTTTTGCCTTCCTCTGGATCAACATGTTAGGGTATGTTAGCTTAGGATATGGGTTGAACTAGATGGACTTAAAAGTCTTCCTTCAACCTTAATAACTATGTTACTATGTAAAGCATTTTGGGTAACAATGTAGTACCCAGTGTAAGACAGCTGGGTTTGTATCATAGGTCATGGGTCTGCCAGCAGGACAACAACCCCAAATATACTTCATGAAGCACCCAGAAATGGATGAAAGATGAAAACACGGCACTGAAAAGTTCTGAAGTGGCCAGCAATGAGTCCAGATCTAAATCCCACTGAATACCTAGGGAGAGATCTTAAAATTGCTGTTGGGAGAAGGCACCCTTCAAATATGAGAGACCTGGAGCAGTTTGCAAAAGAAGAGTGGTCCAAAATTCCAGTTGAGAGGTGTAATAAGCTTGTTGAAAGTTAAAGGAAGCGAATAATTGTGATTATTTATTCCAAAGGGTGTGCAACCAAATATTAAATTGAGGGTGCCACCAATTTTGTTCGGCTCATTTTTGAGGTTTTATGCAAAATTATATCCAATTTGCCTATTTTTCTCTTTTTTGTGTGTTTTCAAATACACACAAAGGAAATAAACCTGTGTATAAAAGCATGTGTAACTGCAATAATTTTCTTGGAGAAATACTACATTTTCTGGAACAATATCAAAGGCGCCAATAATTTTGGCCATGACTATATTATTGGGCACTTATTGTGTTGTCCTGTTTTCTTCTGTTTTGATTTGGAGTTGATAAAAGGTTGTTAGCTGACCTTCATGGACAGCCGGTGACTATTTTTTACCTTATTACTTATGACATGCTTAGCAAAAAAGTTGACACCACGTTAATTTTCTTAAGAGTTTAATTTGTTTAATCATTTTGTTGACCACGAGAGAAGCAATAAGATAATACTCATTAATTAACTCATTAATTAATTAACATTGAGTAAGTAATGTTAAAGGTACCTTCACACTGAACAACTTAACAATGATATCGCTAGCGATCCGTGACATTGCAGCGTCCTGGATAGCGATATCGTTGTGTTTGACACGCAGCAGCGATCTGGATCCTGCTGTGACATCGTCGATCGGAGCAGAAAGGACAGAACTTTATTTCGACGCTGGATCTCCCACAGACATCGCTGAATCGGCATGTGTGACGCCGATTCAGCGATGTCTTCACTGGTAACCAGGGTAAAAATCGGGTTACTAAGCACAGGGCCACGCTTAGTAACCCGATATTTACCCTGGTTACCAGTGTAAATGTGAAAAAAAACAAACACTATATACTTACATTCCGGTGTCTGTCGCGTCCCCTGGCGTTCTGCTTCCCTGCACTGTGTCAGCGCTGGCCGGCCGTAAAGCAGAGCACAGCGGTGACGTCACCGCTGTGCTTTACGGCCGGCGCTTACACAGTGCAGGGAAGCAGAACGCCGGGGGATGCGACAGATACCGGAATGTAAGTATGTAGTGTTTGTTTTTTTTTTACATTTACACTGGTAACCAGGGTAAACATCGGGTTACTAAGCGTGGCCCTGCGCTTAGTAACCCGATGTTTACCCTGGTTACCCGGGAACTTCGGCATCGTTGGTCGCTGGAGAGCTGTCTGTGTGACAGCTCTCCAGCGACCACACAGCGACGCTGCAGCGATCGGCATCGTTGTCTAGATCGCTGCAGCGTCGCTAAATGTGACGGTACCTTAAGTCAACTAAAAAGCATCTCAATGCCAGTCCCTCACCCCCTCCAAATTGGGATACACAATATACACTGTGTGTACAATTATCAGACAATTTGTGTTTTTGATGATTCATTTTATTATTGAGCAACTACAGTGCTGTCGTTCAATCCAAAAGGTTAATATACCTGAATATTTAAGAATGTAAAAGAGAGGTTTTGTATTTCTTAGGAGAATATCTATATGTGCAGAAATATTATGCAAGTAAATGAAAAACGTAAATTTTTTCATCTCATCTCAATGTTTATTTGAATCTGTTAAAGTGAGAATAATAATCATACAATTCAAAGTGTACAAAAATAAATTTCTGACATTTAAAATTTAAATCAGTGACCAATGTAGCTCCCTGTCTCTTCAATAACAGTCATAAGCCTTCCATCCAAGTGATCTGTCAGTTTCTTAAAATGTTGATGATCAGGTACAGACTGAGGCTGAAATTCAGCCCTGGCATTTGAAATCATACAGGCCCATGTTGTCTGATGAGATATATTACTAATATTACTCTGGATGGAGGAAAGGAAGATTTTTTACAATACCAATATTTCTAACGATACCCGTGGCCTGCTGGGGTAAGTAACGCAGTCAGCAACTTTGTACTCCATCACAACTCTTAACAGTATGGGTATTTTAAGAACACCGATTCTGTTAACAACGTAGCAGACAAGACAGCCGATGACCAGACAGGCCCTTCTGGCATTTGCCAGAATTGACAAATGGCTAGTCCGGCCCTGTTGATGATCAGCTTTTTGGGCAGCACCAACCACAGCTGCCCAGATACTATTCAGAGAAGTGACTGCTTTCCTTCACTGTAAATTTTCCATTTACGAAGGGCCCAAAAGTTCTCAGTTGGGCTTAGGTCAGGTGATAAAGGGTGGTCATTATTCTTCCATCTTTAAAGCCTTTAATGGTAGACAAGCAATGGAGATTCCGATCCATGGGATGGAGCATTGTCCTGCCTAAAAATCATGGTTTTATTCAAAGATGCAGACTTTTTCCTGCACCACTGTTTGAAGAAAGTGTCTTCTAAAAACTGGCATTAAGTTTGGAGGCAGATTTTGAGTCCATGTTCATCCCGAAAAGGTTACACTAGTTCATCATTAATAATACCAGCCCAAATCATTACCACACCGCTACGTTGCTGGCATCTACTTTGAAGTTGAAGTGTGTGACCGTTACTGATGCACCCACAGGCCCACCCATCTGGTTCATCAATAGTCACTTTCATCTTATAAGTTCATAACAACTTTGAAAAATCTGTCTTCAGATATTTCTTGGCCCATTCTTCTACGTTTCAACTTGTGTGTCTTGTTCAGTGGTGGTTGGGTTTCAGCCTCCTTACATCTGCCATGTCTATGAGCATTGAACGCCTTGTACTGCTGGTCTCCCAGAAAAGCCTCAGTTCTGGAATATGATGACACCGGAGTATAATGGCTTCCTGGTCACTTAATATTTGATGCTTCTCAAATCTTTGGGAGTTAATATGCGTTTTTCCTTTCCCTCAACATGTTTTTTGTATTCTTGTTGACTATTTGCAACAAAACTTTTGATGCATTTTTGATCACGCACCAATAAATTAGCAATTTCAAGAATGCTGCAGCCCTTTCTAAGACTAACTTTTTTTTACTTTTCAGAGTCAGTTAATTTTGGTCCATTTTTCCTGAGGAAAACAAGCTGCCTAATAATTCTGCACACACTGATAAAGTTTGTTGTATCCTTGCACCACAACCTCCCCCATTACACAAATACATATCACCTGATCTGCTTCATCCAATAAACAATCAAGTTAATACAGCTTGGAGTTAGAAAATATGTTTAACCCCTTTCTGAGATCGGTATAATAATACGCCAATGTCTTAACTCCCTGTGTTTGATGTGGGCTCCAGCAGTGAGCCCACATCTTTTCAGGCACATGTCAGCTGTTCTGAATAGCTGACATGTGCCGCTAACAGCTGCGGGAGGATAGAGATGTTAACCCATTAAATGCTGCTGTCAAACTCTGACAGCGGAATTTAACACGCACTTCTGGCAAGCACGCAGGAAATCCACCCATCAGTGACCCCTGTCATATGGTCGCGAGTCACCGATGGGTTGGCATGACAACCAGAGGTCTCCTGCAGGTTTCTATGGTTGTCACTGACAGATTGCTATGAGCACTGCCTTGTGGTCGGGGCTCACAGCAAATGAATAATTCTGCTACATACAGGCGATCTGATCATCGCCTGCATGTAGCAGAGCTGATCGGGTTATGGGAGCTTATAGGCTCTCATGGAGACTATTGAAGCATGCAAAAAGTAAAAAAAAAGTTTTTAAAAATATTTAAAAAAATAAAAAAATATAAAAGTTAAAATCCCTCCCCTTTCGCCTCATTCAAAATAAAACAATAAAAAAAACAAACATACACATACAGTGGGGCAAAAAAGTATTTAGTCAGTCAGCAATAGTGCAAGTTCCACCACTTAAAAAGATGAGAGGCGTCTGTAATTTACATCATAGGTAGACCTCAACTATGGGAGACAAACTGAGAAAAAAAAATCCAGAAAATCACATTGTCTGTTTTTTTAACATTTTATTTGCATATTATGGTGGAAAATAAGTATTTGGTCAGAAACAAAATTTCATCTCAATACTTTGTAATATATCCGTTGTTGGCAATGACAGAGGTCAAACGTTTTCTGTAAGTCTTCACAAGGTTGCCACACACTGTTGTTGGTATGTTGGCCCATTCCTCCATGCAGATCTCCTCTAGAGCAGTGATGTTTTTGGCTTTTCGCTTGGCAACACGGACTTTCAACTCCCTCCAAAGGTTTTCTATAGGGCTGAGATCTGGAGACTGGCTATGCCACTCTAGGCGCCATTCCCGCTCCTCGCAACGCTCCGGCCCATGCATTGCGGTCTCGCGAGATGATGACGTAGTTGTCTCGCGAGACTGCTACGTCATCATCTCGCGAGACTGCAATGCATTCTTGGGACCGGAGCGTCACGATGAGCATTGCTAAACGCCTCACCTGGATCCAGAGACCGCCGGAAGGTGAGTATATAACTATTTTTTATTTTAATTATTTTTTTAACAGGGATATGGTGCCCACATTGCTATATACTATGTGGGCTGTGTTATATACTGCATGGGCTGTGTTATATACTGCGGAGTTGTGCTATATACTACGTGGCTGTGCAATATACTACGTGGCTGTGTTATATACTGCGTGAGATGTGCAATATACTACGTTGTCTGTGCTATATACTACGTGGCTGTGTTATATACTATGTGGGCTGTGTTATATACTGCATGGGCAGTGTTATATACTATGTGGGTTGTGGTATATACTACGTGGGCTGTGCTATATACTACGTAGCTGTGCAATATACAGTACGTGGCTGGGCAGTATACTATGTGGCTGTGCTATATACTACGTGGCCTGTGTTATATACTATGTCTAAAAATGAACCATATGGCGCTGCTTAGTTGCTCCAGGTGAATAAGCAGCAAATATATGGACGAAATCACTCCCAATCGTCCCAGAAGTGGTTAATTAAAGAAAACTATATGTGATATTTGCGCTAAGTTCACCTATATGAAGCCATAAATAGTTAAAATACTAAGAAATGTCATAAACAAGGTTCCCCATACAGGACTTTGATTAACAAAATGTGTTTACCTTAATATCAAAGAAAAGGAAATCTGTGTCCAGTGCTGACATGCGGGAAGGTCCTTCACTCATGTGCTGAAAGGTTGGTATCTGAAGCCTTCTCTGAATCTCTGTTCCAAAAATATCCAATATGTTGCAGAGCAAAAGTAGTATAGGAGACGCTGTCCCGGCCGGTGACTAGCGTACTCCCCCAGAGCTTGGTAACTGCCGTGCACAGGCAGTGGCGGCCGCGTGTATAGAGCTGAAGCCGACAAGGTGCAGGACCTTGTGTGACGTCACAGTCACGTGATGTGTACACGTGACCAGCTTCAAAGCTACGGAGCTACGGAGCTACGAATAGCACACAGGACCAACTAATCCTACGCGTTTCAGAGTCACTGACTCCTTCATCAGGGATGGTGCTGTGTGCAGGATGTGTGCTTTATATAGCGTGCCGCCTTTTTTTTTTTTTTTTCCTTTTATTCATTTGCTCATTGGATAAAAGCAAACAGTTCTATCTCAGTATTTAGACCATGGGGTGCCAAAGTATTCAGTTCAAATATGTACCTCATTTCTTCTCTTGACATTTGGTGAATAAAGTTGCTACCCCTCCAGTCTTTTTTCACTATTTTCAGTCCAGTGACTAAGATGTCCTCAAGTGAACCCCTGTGATATTTGGCAAAATGTTGAGATAGAGGATGTTCCGAGAATTTTTTACTAATGTTGCACAAATGTTCTCTAATCCTTACATTCATAGGGTGAATAGTGCGACCTATGTATAATTTCTTGCAAGGGCACATAATACTGTAGATAACTCCTTTAGTGGAGCAGGTGATGAAATCTTTAATATGAATTACTGTTGACTGATTGGAGATGGAGATTTGTTTTTTTGTGCCTAATTTCTTACATGATAAGCATTTTTTGCATGGGAAGAAGCCATTGGGGCGTTTTGATAAAAAATGATGACTTTTTTCTTCTTTCTCCAGAGGTCTACATAGCGTTGGGGCAATTAGATTCCCCAAATTTTTTGCCCTTTTGAAAACGAATTTTGGACGCACTGGTAATAACTCCCCAATTATCTTATCCTCTTTGAGTATGTTCCAATGTTTATTTACAATCTTATTCAGCAGTCCACTTTTAGAATTATATTGCATTATAATTGGAATCTCATAATCTCCCCATTTTTCTCCATTCATTTTTTCTGGCTTGTTTTCTATCTGCATCAGGAACCTTTCCCTCGGGTGTTCTCCAACCTGTTCCTTAGTTTCTAACAGGAATTTTTTGTCATATCCTTTAATTACAAATTTCTCTACCAAGAGGTTTGCTTCCTTATTATAGTCGTCCAGTCTAGAGCAATTTCTATGTGCCCTGATGAATTGGCTCTCTGGAACATTGAGAAGCCAACTAGGAAGATGACAACTGTCCAAGGCTATATACTTTCCAGAATCAGTGGGTTTGTGATATATTTGAGTATGTATTTTGTTGCTATCAATAAAAATTCTTAAGTCTAAAAAATTTATTTCTTTATTATTTATAACCGAAGTGAATTTTAAAAAGTAATCATTTGTGTTTAAGTGTTGAATAAAATCATTTAATAAAATGGGGCCCCCAGACCAAATAAATATGATATCGTCAATGAACCTCTGCCATAGGACCAGGTTCGCCCGTAGCTCACCCCCGCTGAAGATGGTTTCTTCTTCCCACCTCCCTACGTAGAGGTTGGCGTAACTAGGGGCGAACCTGGTACCCATGGCAGTACCCCATTCCTGGGAGTAGTAGTCCGCCCCGAATTTAAAATAATTGTGAGTGAGTATAAAATCGATACAATCTAGAATAAAAAGATTCTGATCCCTGGGTGTCTGGCTATTCTTTGACATAAAATATTCAACTGCTTCACATCCCTTTTTGTGCTCAATCACAGTGTAGAGGGAAGTTATATCTAAAGTCCCCATGATATAGTGTTCTTCCCATTGTATCTTCTGCAAAATATTTAAAATGTGTGCACTATCCTTCAAATAGGATGGAAGGTGGGGACACAGTCTCTGTAGGTAGCAATCCACAAATTTAGAAAGGTTAGATGTGAGGCCTCCTATGGCGGAGATGATTGGCCTGCCTGGTGGATGCAGCGGATCTTTGTGGACCTTAGGTAAATAATAAAAATATGGAGCCCGGGGATGCATGTTATTTACAAAATCAAATTCATTCTTATTTAAAAATCCCTTTTGGAAACCTGTTTGTATCAAGCTTTGCATTTATTTTAAATAGTTAGCTGATGGGTCCATGGTTAGTTTTTTATAGGTGCGATTGTCACTCAACAGCCGTAGGGATTCTTTATCATAATCGGGAGTGTTGAGTATAACTATACCACCCCCTTTATCGGCCGGTCTGATGGTTATTTGCTTGTTGTCTTGAAGTTGTTGAATCGCCCTACGTTCTTGATTAGACAAGTTATACTTGAACTGAGAACATTTTCTGTCCGAAATTTTTCTAATATCCCGAGTCACGTTATTCTGAAAGGCCTCAAACGCCTCAGAATATTCCTGGATCGGGTTAAAATTTGATTTCTTTTTGAGATGGGTGTGTTCATACGGATCAAAAGTATCCATTGATCATCATTATTTGCCATGCTTAGCTTCTTCTTTAGATAGTGTTTCTTAATAGCCAGTTTCCTCATGAACAGTTTCACCCCTATATAGGCCTGAAATTTATTGAACTTTGTACTCGGTGCGTATTTAAGGCTCCTACTGAGTAAACAAACCTCATTGTTGCTCAATGTGTGATTGCTCAGATTGAAGATCTTCTGTTTTAATTGCGCTGAGATGTTTTCCTGTTGTTGATGTACTGATCTCTCTTTTTTGGTTGATTTCCCGCCCCTACATCCCCTTTTTCGTTTTTTCTTTGTCCCTTTTGAAAAAAAGGAGGGAGATGGCTTTGTGTGATTTTTGGTTTAATTTTATTTTGTTGTAATTTTTTATCTTTCTGTCCTAACATGAAAGATGGCGCCTGTTTCTGTCGTAGAGGTTGTGAATTAGATTCTTCCCCGGAAATCCCAGGGGTATTATCATTATTTTCAAATGCTAGGAATCTATTATGTGTTTCAATAGCAGGTATTGGGGTGGAAATATCCGGGGCAATATTTGATTGAATGAGATTATCTTCCATATTGGTGTCTTCTGTGCCGTTATTTACATTTATTTCGTTAATTGTGAAGTTTTCTACATCAGAAGTCAAGTGGATAGAACATCTTTCACTTGATGATAACAATTAACTGGCATCACCATTTATTTCATCAATTGTTACCATTGGGAAGTTATATATTGGAGTATGACACTGCTCCAAATGGTGTGTCTTAATTTTTTTCTTTCCACCTGCTTCGGGATGATCATTATGCTTTATACCAATTAGTAGAGGACACTTCCCTTCCTCAAATAAATCCCTACCAAATTTTCTTTTTTTCCTTTCCATAATCTCGTTTTCTTTAATTTTGATCCTTCTGCGTATACTATTAGAGAGTTTAATCAGTTCAGGATGCATCTCAAATGGTTTAATCACTTCAAAAAGCTTAGCTATTTCATTCCTTATTTTTATTAGTTCTTTCCTTCTTTTTTCGATAATAAATGATACTGCTCTCACTGAAAATTTGTGGAACATGGCGTTCCATTCATCTAGCGTGTTAACTGCTATTAACTCTGTGTGACCAACTTTTTACTATTAATGCAGCCTATGCAGCATCAATAGTAAAAAGATCTAATGTTAAAAATAATAAAAAAAATAAAAAATCATTATATACTCAACTTCCGGCGCCATTCCCGCTCCTCGCAACGCTCCGGCCCATGCATTGTGGTCTCGCGAGATGATGATGTAGTTGTCTCGCGAGACTGCTACGTCATCATCTCGCGAGACTGCAATGCATTCTTGGGACCGGAGCGTCACGATGAGCATCGCTAAACGCCTCACCTGGATCCAGAGACCGCCGGAAGGTGAGTATATAACTATTTTTTATTTTAATTATTTTTTAACAGGGATATGGTGCTCACATTGCTATATACTATGTGGGCTGTGTTATATACTGCATGGGCTGTGTTATATACTGCGTGAGTTGTGCTATATACTACGTGGCTGTGCAATATACTATGTGGCTGTTATATACTGCGTGAGCTGTGCAATATACTACGTGGTCTGTGCTATATACTACGTGGCTGTGTTATATACTATGTGGGCTGTGTTATATACTGCATGGGCAGTGTTATATACTATGTGGGTTGTGGTATATACTACGTGGGCTGTGCTATATACTACGTAGCTGTGCAATATACGTGGCTGGGCAGTATACTATGTGGCTGTGCTATATACTACGTGGCCTGTGTTATATACTACGTGGGCTGTTTTATATACTATGTGGGCTGTGCCATACACTGCGTGGGCTGTGCTATATAATGCGTGGGCTGTGCTATATACCATGTGGGCTGTGCTATATACTATGTTGGCTGTGCTATATACTACATGGGCTGTGCTATATACTATGCGGCTGTGCTATATGCTACGTGAGCTGTGCTATATGCTATGTGGCTGTGCTATATGCTACGTGGGCTGTGTTATATGCTATATGGGCTGTTCTATGCTACGTGGGCTGTGCAATATACGTGGCTGGGCAATATACTACATGGCTGTGCTGTATACTATTACGTGGGCTGTTATATACTGCGTGGGCTGTGTTATATACTACGTGGCCTGTGTTATAAACTACATGATGTGGGCTGTGTTATATACGACGTGGGCTGTGCTATATACTACGTGGGCTGTGTTATACACTGCATGGGCTGTGCTATATAATGCGTGGGCTGTGCTATATACTACGTGGGCTGTGCTATATGCTATGTGGGCTGTGTTATATGCTACATGGGCTGTTATATGCTATTAGGGATGTGTTATATACTACATGGCCTGTGCTATATGCTACGTGGCTGTGCTATATGCTACGTGGGCTGTGTTATATGCTACTTGGCTGTGGTATATTTCTCTGCTGTATCTGTGCATCATAAATCGTAGTATGTGTTAAAGAGGGGGGCCCACTGAGACTCTTTCACCCGGGGCCCTCAAAAACATGGAAAAACCTGGACCAATCAGCGACAGGTGCATTCCAGCCGCGAATTAGCGTGGAATTTGAACCACACTTCGTCAATTGCTCACGCCCGGCAAGCCAAATCCTGTGTATAAATTGCATTATCCTCAAAACTTCATAAATAAACTACATACATATTCTAGAATACCCAATGCATTAGAATCGGGCCACCATTTGGGTTATATATTAAAAATACATTGATTAAAATAATAAACTATTAACACCGTTATTTTTTTATAGCACGCTTACTTTGCAGCATTTTTTCCACACCTGACTAACACTTTTACACAATATATATTATTATTATTATTTATTTATATAGCACCATTGATTCCATGGTGCTGTACATGAGAAGGGGTTACATACAAATTACAGATATCACTTACAGTAAGCAAACTAACAATTACAGACTGATACAGAGGGGCGAGGACCCTGCCCTTGCGGGCTTATATTCTACAGTATATATTTAGTCAGGTATGGAAAAAATGAAGGTGTTAATAGTTTATTTTTTATCAATTATCAAGTGAACAAAAGAGAAATCTAAATTAAAGGGAACCTGTCACCCCGAAAATCGCGGGTGAGGTAAGCCCACCGGCATCAGGGGCTTGTCTACAGCATTCTGTAATGCTGTAGATAAGCCCCCGATGTTACCTGAAAGAGGAGAAAAAGACGTTAGATTATACTCACCCAGGGGCGGTCCCGCTGCTGGTCCGGTCGGATGGGTATCTCTGGTCCGCTGCAGCGCCTCCCATCTTCATTCCAAGATGTCCTCTTCTGATCTTCAGCCACGGCTCCGGCGCAGGCGTACTTTGTCTGCCCTGTTGAGGGCAGAGCAAAGTACTGCAGTGCGCAGGCGCCGGGCCTCTCTGACCTTTCCGGCACTTGCTATAATCTAACGTCTTTTTCTCCTCTTTCAGGTAACATCGGGGGCTTATCTACAGCATTACAGAATGCTGTAGATAAGCCCCTGATGCCGGTGGGCTTACCTCACCTGCGATTTTCGGGGTGACAGTTTCCCTTTAAATCAATATTCATGTGACCACCCGTTGCCTTCAAAACAGCATCAATTCTTCTCAGTATACTTACACAAAGTCAGGGATTTTGTAGGATTATAAAAGGGTGTATGAGTAACAAATTATATCAAACAGATGAATATTGTATATGATTATCATTTTCATATGTTAGTTGAAACTGTGGTGGACACACATGGAAAAGAGCCCCTGTGCAAGAACAGTATATTCGGCCGCTCTAAGTGTCTGTGACAGAACTGAAGTACTGATTTGAAGGTATTAGTGGCTCCCTTACCTCTTGGGCCACTGTGTGGCTGCACAGGTTGCACCAATGATATGAACGCCCCTGGGTGTAAACACAGTCAATAAGCTGAAGACCATTAACTAAAACCGATTAGGTGTGTGGGAAGACTTAACATGTGTGAGAAATAGCCAAACTTGGGGTTAAAGAAGATAAAAAAAGAAAATGTCCAGCTTTCCAGATATTCATTAAAATTTGGCTTTAGTAATTTCTCCTTAAAAACATAAGTGTGGCATCATAAAAAAAACAGACAGCATACCATTGTAGAAGACAGTGTCGTTGTCACTGGCCATTTACAATGGCAAAACTAAGCACAGCAATAAGACACAATATTACCTCAGCAAAGTCTGTCCCAAGCAACGTTTTCAAAGCAGACTGGCATTTTAAAATGTGCTGTTCAAGCTGTTTTGAAGAAGCACCAAGAAGTGGGCAATGGACTGTAGATGCAGTGGTTTGCCAAGGAAACTAAGTGGAGCAGATGACAGGAACATCATGCTTACTTTGAAGTTGAAAGAATTCCAGCATTGCCATTAGCCCTGAACTGGCAGCAACCAGTGGAACCCAGCTACACCCAGGGCCGTATTTGCCACTAGGCACTCAAGGGCACGTGCCTAGGGCGGCGACATTGCGGGGGGCGGCACCTGAGCAAGGATTTTTTTTTCTTTAAGTCCCGGGTCACAAACGTGACTGACCGCCCCGCCCCCCCGCCTCCGAGTACCAGCCACCCTCCTTGAAGACGATACTCACCTGCTCCAGCGATGCCTGGTCTCAGCGTCTGTAGCGCGTCCTGAGTGAGCGGTCACGTGCTACCACTGATTAAGGTCATGAATATGCGCATATTCATGACCTTAATCAGCGGTACCACATGACCGCTCACGCAGGAAGAAGGCGCTGCGGCGGGACAGAGCCAGAGGGATGTCGGTGGCGACGGCCGCACGGCGTGTGGGACAGGCAGCTGACAGGTGAGTATGGGGGACGGGGGACGGGGTCGGGGGGGATGAAGGAGGAAGGTAAGCCCGGCCGCCTGCGCCATGCAAGATGGCTCGGGAGAAGGAGCGGGAGAAGGGGAGGGGTGGAGAGATGAGCCATGCATGGGGGGGGCTGGTGTTTATAGCACAGCAGCACTGTGTGACAGGGCCTGGCACAAAGCAGATTTATCACAACTGTCCAGTCTTTGTTGCCCCTGGCAACCAATCACAGCACAGCTTTCATTTAACCAGAGCTGTTTTGAAAATGAAAGCTGAACTCTGATTGGTTGCTATGGGCAACAAAGCCATTTTCTTTTTTAGATGCTTTTGATAAATAAGACGCATTGAATTATTACCCTGGCGTGTCTCCAATCAGTGCGCCGCTACGTAATGTTAGTGGAGCATGCGCCATAGTGGTGCCTGATGGGCTTCACACACTGTTTCAGTGCTCTTACCTATTGATATGAGACACGTTGCCCACTTCACAAGTTTCGCCTCCTTTTTCTCACACTACACAAGTTTTAGCAAAAAGTTGGATAAATATGGAGTCCATTGGCCCCACTGCAAATATGCCCAATATTATGTAATTTGTTTTATGCAGCAAGTTATTTCTACTCCAGTACATCAAATCCGCAAATTATTGCAATATATACATATCCTATTGTGGACCCCCTATATTTTATTTATGGATATTGTTTAAAATCAATATTCAATACATTTTGCCGACTTTAGCCTGGTCTAAGCACAACCCTACCCGTACCTCTGAAACTACAGGGGGGCTGAGCAGGGTCCCCTCAAATCAAAGTTTTGGGGCCAATTAATCTAAGCCCCCGTCCGAGTGCGATCCATCATGTGTGGCCATTATACAGTATACACATGTATAATGTGTGGCCATTATACAGTGTGGAGCATCATGTGTGGCCAATGGCCATTATACAGTATTGAGCATCGTGTGGCCCTTATGCAGTATTGAGCATCATGTGTGGCCATTATACAGTATGGAGCATCATGTGTGGCCATTATACAGTATTGAGCATCATGTGTGGCCAATGGCCATTATACAGTATGGAGCATCATGTGTGGCCATTATACAGTATGGAGCATCATGTGTGGCCATTATACAGTATTGAGCATCATGTGTGGCCATTATACAGTATGGAGCATCCTGTGTGGCCATTATACAGTATGGAGCATCATCTGTGGCCATTATACAGTATGGAGCATCATGTGTGGCCATTATACAGTATGGAGCATCATGTGGGACCATTATACAGTATGGAGCATCATGTGTGGCCATTATACAGTATGGAGCATCATGTGTGGCCAATGGCCATTATACAGTATTGAGCATCATGTGTGGCCCTTATACAGTATTGAGCATCATGTGTGGCCATTATACAGTATGGAGCATCATGTGTGGCCACTATACAGTATGGAACATCATGTGTGGCCATTATACAGTATGGAGCATCATGTGTGGCCATTATACAGTATGGAGCATCATGTGTGGCCATTATACAGTATGGAGCACTGTGTGGCTATTATACAGTATGGAGCATCATGTGTGGCTATTATACAGTACGGAGCATCATGTGTGGCTATTATACAGTATGGAGCATTATGTGGGGCCATTATACAGTATGGAGCACTGTGTGGCCATTATACAGTATGGAGCATCATTTGTGGCCATTATACAGTATGGAGCGCTATGTGTGGCCATTATACAGTATGGAGCGCTATGTGTGGCCATTATACAGTATGGAGCACTGTGTGGCCATTATACAGCATGGAACATTATGTAGGGCCATTATGCAGTATGTGGAGCACTGCATAGCCATTATACAGTATGGAGCACTGCGTGGCCATATTTTTTTTTGGTTTTAATGTATATGAAACAGTGTGATAAGCAGTGCTAAATGGGTGTGGTTGGGACTTGGATATGGGTGTGACTAGTTGATAAATGGGTGTGGTCAGAGGCGTGGCCTAAAATTTGCCGCGGCGCACGCCTTTTTCCCTTCAAAAGTTGGGAGGTATGGCACCGCATTTCCCAGATCACAGCAAGTACCGCAAATCCCATAGGGAATGAATGAGACCAAACACAGTGTTGCCGTAAGTGATCCATTACGTGGCATATGCAGAAAAACTGCCCGATCTGCTGCAAAAGGCTACTTTCACATCAGCGATTCTTGCCAAAGTCTATGCTGATAGTGTCATACTAAAAGTGCCTAGGGCAGCAGAAACTGTAAATACGGCCCTGGCTACACCCATCCACTGCTCAGAGAAGTCTGGCCAAAAGTGGTATTCCTGGAGGAATTGCAGCCAAAAAGTCGTAACTTTAACATGGAAACTAGGCCAAGCTATTCAACTATTAACAAAAATATAGAAAAATGGCAGCTGGTGCTTTAGACTGATGAGCTAAAATGTGAAATATTTGGCAGCAATAGAACCAGTTTATTCACTGAAGGGGTGGAGAGCAATACAATAATGATTATCTGCAGGCAACAGTGAAGCATGGTGGAAGTTATGTGCAAGTTTGAAGCTTCGTTTCATTACTATCTAACTAACTATCTTTATGATAGAGAAGAACAAGGAGTCCTGGAAGTAATGATATGGCCCCCTCAGATCCCTGATCTCAACATCATTGAGTCTTTCTGGGAATACATGATGAGACAGAAGGATTTACACAAGTCTACATCCGCAAAAGATCTCTGGTTAGTTCTCCAAGACATTTGAACAACTTCCCTTCCTTTTGAAGAAAGATTTCTCTTTTGTTCATTGGATTTTCATTTATCTAATTAATAAAAATAAATTATTAACATTGCTACTTTTAGTATCATTCTTACTTTACAGCACAGTACTGTATAAAGTCATGTATCTTCAGATATACTGTATATCAATTCTCAATAGTCAATGTTCCTTTTTGAAGCCGTTTTTAACAAACATGAAAACATTAAAACTCAATATGTCTTGTACACACTCACAAGAATTTAATGTCTCCCACAGGTTGATCAGGTGACTTCCACACAAAGGACAGATTTCTTTTCAAGGACTTATCTGAATGGGTCACAGTGTCTCCATCTTCAAAGCAGCGCAGTAGTTTGGAGCCAGGTGGAATGAGTACAAAAGACCCAGCTACTTGGTCATTCGATATTCTGCGAGCTTGAAGGAAAAATCCCATGAAATCTCTTGTACTTTTTAAAGTAACTGTAGGGAAAAATGCAAAGGAATTAAATACTTCAATACTTTAATGTATAATCCCCAAAGGCTACAGAAAACTATGATCCAGTGAACAGCATATTGGGGGGTCAAATACTTTCCCATGAACATGTGTTTTCTACATCTCATTTTCTGCATTACTGAATCTATCTGATTTCAGCTGAACCCTTAAATTAGGTTAAAATAATACTTAATACTTATTTGGGTATATGTATTAATCGAATATTTATATATTTATATTCAATTTCGGTTTACTGATGAATTAATGAAGAATGACACTGCTCTCACAAGCATAATGGAAATTACTATCTATCTTTCTGTACATGCATTTTTTACATGCAATTATTTTCATATTATAGTGTTATCCCATGAAATTCACAAGTAAAACTTTTGGGAAAAGCACAGACTACACTCTCATTATACCCACAAATTTTATATTTTGTGTCCCTTCATCTGACATATACATTCTGATAGCTCTACTATACCACATACGTTGCTGTAAATTTTTAAGTATACATTTTCCATATAACAGAAGTCAATTGCAGATCTACCGTATATAACTGAACTAAATATTTGCATCTATTCTGATGACTTACGCTACTACTTTTTTTTTCTTGTAAATGTATGAAGTCAGATTCTGTGGTAAACATTTGATGCTGCAAGTTTATTATGTGAGAAAAGAATTCACATCCATTTGTCAGATTAATATTAATTATCCGATAAGGAATGTCTGTAAAACCATCAGGCATACGTGACCAAAACAACAAACAAAAAAAATAGATCAGCTTACAATCCCATAGAGAAATACAAATAATCCTGAAACGATATTTGGAAAAACTGCCCAAGGCCGATTTCCTCAGGTCGCCGGAATCCAAATAGAAAAAAAGATAGAGATCCAGCACTGTAGAAAAATAAAAAACTGTATAGCCTTTATTAATTAAACAACATAATAAAATTAAAAAAAAAAACTGAGAAAAAAGCATGTGTATAGTCTTAAGCCTTTTGGACTCCTAAGGGTATGTGCACATGTTGCAGAAAGGTGTCCGGATTTTTCCTCACTGATTTTGGGAAATCTGCAGGAAATCCGCACTGCGGAATTACTGTGGACTTACAGCAGTTTTTCAGCAGATTTCACCTGCGGTTTTATACCTGCGGATTCCTATTATGGAGGTGTAATCCGCTGCGGAATCCGCACAAAGAATTAACATGCTGCGGAATAAACAACGCACCGTTTCCACGCAGTTTTTTCCGCAGCATGTGCACTACGGATTTTGTTTTCCATAGGTTTACATGGTACTGTAAACTCATGGAAAACTGCTGCGAATCCTCAGCAAAATCCGGAACGTGTGCACATACCCTTAGACTCTTTAGTCAATTGACAATGTTGCAATCCTTTATTTTCTTCTGTTAGAAATATATTGTAGATAAAATCTTTCCCAAACAGGGAATAGCAAGTAATATGTGTGTAAGTAGAAGAATCTTAGCAGATAATAAAGTCCTGTGATCACAGCAGCATAGACACTAATTCAAAGAAAATGAAAGACTGCAGTATAAACTGTTGAGATGTCAAAGAAAAGGCTGTACAATTCATTACACTATTTCATAGACATAGTTGTTTTTTCACTAAAGGTGTGTTTTAATGGATATAAAGTCCCCTTATAATTTATAGATCAATGATGATAATGTCACTGATTTTAAAATTTCTCCTCACCCTTATTTGTTGCACTTTATACTGTCAATTCTCTTGTGAATACTGAACCAAAATAACATTAAAATTCATCATATGAAACCTCAAGGCTCATATCAGATTGGTGTAGTAAAACTACCTACAGGTTGTCCTGCTATTTGTACAGTGGTTATTGGTCTAGTCTTTAGTGCTATCAGAGTTTACTAGTAGGGATGAGTGAATGTGCTTGGCGATACTCAGTGATCACTCAAGTATCACGGTGCTCACATGTGCTAGTTACTTGGCAAGTAATGGGCAGCGCTCGATGAAAAACTCAAATCCCCTTCCCCATCTATGTTTTGGCATAGGTGGCTTTCCTTTTTGGATGCTGCCCTTCCCGTGGTTGTTCCTTCCCGGTGAAAGACCTGGCTATTTATTGCTTGCGTTGAGAAACACGTGATGGTGTCTCCACGGCTTTTCTACATGCATTTGCATATTTCCCATAAGGGATGGAGGCAGTGTTCTGGATCACTGCATTGAGAAACACGTGATGATGTCTCCGCGTTGTTGGATCTTTTGATCTCCCTGAGGTCATTCATCCTTATGTTTATAGTCCTTTTACTAGGCACTGCTCCTAATAGCCAGTTTCCTATTCCACACTGATGAGGGGCAAATACCCCGAAACAGCTGTCTGTGGATGGATAACATGTTTTGGCATAGGTGGTTTTCCTTTTTGGATGCTGCCCTTCCCGTGGTTGTTCCTTCCCAGTGAAAGACCTGGCTATTTATTGCTTGCGTTGAGAAACACATGATGGTGTCTCCGCGGCTTTTCTACATGCATTTGCATATTTCCCATAAGGGATGGGGGCAGTGTTCTGGATCACTGCGTTGAGAAACATATCATGGTGTCTCCGCGGTGTTGGATGTTTTGATCTCCCTGAGGTCATTCATCCTTATGTTTATAGTCCTTTTACTAGGCACTGCTCCTAATAGCCAGTTTCCTACTCCACACTGATGAGGGGCAAATACCCCAAAACAGCTGTCTGTGGATGGATACCATGTTTTGGCATAGGTGGTTTTCCTTTTTGGATGCTGCCCTTCCCGTGGTTGTTCCTTCCCGGTGAAAGACCTGGCTATTTATTGCTTGCGTTGAGAAACACGTGATGGTGTCTCCACGGCTTTTCTACATGCATTAGCATATTTCCCATAAGGGATGGTGGCAGTGTTCTGGATCACTGCGTTACGAAACACGTGATGGTGTCTCCGCGGTGTTGGATGTTTTGATCTCCCTGAGGTTATTCATCCTTATGTTTATATTCCTTTTACTAGGCACTGCTCCTAATAGCCAGTTTCCTACTCCACACTGATGAGGGGCAAATACCCCAAAACAGCTGTCTGTGGATGGATACCATGTTTTGGCATAGGTGGTTTTCCTTTTTGGATGCTGCCCTTCCCGTGGTTGTTCCTTCCTGGTGAAAGACATGGCTATTTATTGCTTGTGTTGAGAAATACGTGATGGTGTCTCCGCGGCTTTTCTACATGCATTTGCATATTTCCCATAAGGGATGGGGGCAGTGTTCTGGATCACTGCATTGAGAAACACGTGATGGTGTCTCCGCGGTGTTGGATGTTTTGATCTCCCAGAGGTCGTTCATCCTTATGTTTATACTTCCCCATCTTTGGTACCTGTCATGCAGCCAATAAGCATGCAGGGATTGCCTGTGAGTTACTGTAATGCTGTAACCATCATGGTTGTGGCATTACTGTGATTGGCTGGCCGTCTGACATCATCAGGGATTATTATTATTATTGCACAGCTTTGTGACACTGCGTAGTTGGAGGAGAGAGGGCTTGTCTAGGCCTGTGTGCACAGTGTAACGAACCAGAGGCCTGTAGTGTTGATACTCGTGATGAAGCCGAGCCATCATACTAACAGTCCTTCTAAGGGCTAATCGTTTGCTTTGCTGTTTGCATCACATACAATCTGAATTTCGCCTAGGGAGGGAGAGAGTCAGAATCCAGTCTGTAGACAGGGAATAGGCCTGTGCAGTCCGATGGCAAATATATAGCTGCAGCTCTTTTTTTGTAGGGGTTGAAAAACTTGTATATACTGTGAGCCATTAAGTATTGTGTGCTTTGAAGTCATTTTGTATTGCAAAACACACCCATAAATCATTTAAACATTTTCCTTCACTACATTTCTCAGCCATACACTATTCCATAGTGTGGAGTATATTTTGTGATCTTTAAAACTGATATAAAGTTTTCAAAAATGTTGTAGACTTCCATTTCTCAGCCATACAGTGTTACATAGTCTGTGAACATTTCTGTTATCTCTAAAACTGAAAAAAGCTTTAAAAAATGTTGAAGGCTGCCATTTATCAGCAATAGAGGGTTATATGGTCTGTGAACATTTCTGTGATCTCTAAAGCTGAGAAAAAGCTTTTAAAAATGTAGTCTTCCATTTCTCAGCCATACAGTGTTATGTAGTCTGTGAACATTTCTGTGGTCTCTAAATCTTAAAAAAGGCATTTAAAAATTTTGTAGGCCTCCATTTCTCAGCCATACAGTATTACATGGTACATTTCTGTAATCTATAAAACTGAAAAAACATTGAAACATTTTTTCGGATTGAATTTGATTGTCATCCATACACTTTTACGTTCCTTCTGTTACTTTTCTGATTGCTGCAGGTGACCAATTTTTTTCTTTTGTTAAAAATAAACTTGGTTTCAAGATACCTAGCAATTACAAAATGCGTAAGGTGTGTGTTAAGTGATAGGGAAGTGGAACTGCTGATGTGGTGCATGCAGTTGCCGAGGATGTGGGGCAGGTGCTACTATGCCTGTTGCTGCAGCACAAGAAACATGCCCATCCATAACACATAGGTTCCTGTACCACTTTGCAGGGAGGCACGGTACACCACTTCTGAAGCCAGAGCTAGGCGAACAGGTGGTCGGTTGGATAGCAGATAACTCTTCCAGCAGGCTTGGCACCACCACCCAGTCTTCCACACGGTCCAGTCTCCCCAGCCTAAAAAGTCTCGATCACTTCATCTTCACCTTGATTCTCTTTCCTCCCACCATGTTGAGTCCCAGGAGACTAGTTATCCCACACTAGTACACACCGAGGAGCTTTTTGAAACATAATTTCTTAATTATGGCTTCTCAACCTGCATTCTCCAAGAAGTACAGTAGTACATGCTGTTTAGTGATGAATAAACCTTAGAGCAGCCATGACCACAAGCACATGACGGTGGCAAATGGCAAATTTAGGATAAGGAGGAAAATGATGATGAGACACAGTTGCTGATAAGTCTTGTTTTTTGATAAGTCACAAAGTCAGGAGGACAAGGGTGTGGTGGTGGAAGATGAGGTGGTCGATGACAAAGTCACCGACCCAACCTGGGAAGCTGGCATACAGAGTGAGGCCACTAGTGCTGAGGGGGAGAGCTTGGCAGCACTGAAACAGAAAGGAAGAAGCAGTGGGGTGACCAGATGGACAAGGCGGAAAAACTGTTCAGCAGAGCACCAATATTCGTGCACTTTGGGACTTTTTTAATGAGAGTTCTGAGACTAACAAATTGGCCATTCGCAACCTGTGCCATGTTAAGATCAGCAGGGGCATGACCACTAAGAACCTAACTACCACCAGAGTGACCAGGCACATGTCAGCTAAGCACCCGACTCGGTGGGCCGAACACCTGGGTCCACGATTGATGCCATCGGATGACACCCCTCCTTCTTCCCTGTGCTAGTTGCATCCCAATTCCCTGTCCATAACACTGGGCAAATGTCTCCTGCCCTGCACCTAGCCTTGTACATTCTGACTTACCATCATCAGGTAATTTATCTGCATTATATTGCTCACCCATAGACTATTTTGTTGTCTGGAGTACATTTGGCTGGCATATAACCTTCAAAAAACTTGTTTAAAATTTTATTAGTATTGTACTCCTCATCCATAGACTTCTGTGGTCTTGAATACATTTAGTTGATATTTAACCCTCAAAATACTTCTTTAAAATGTATTGGTATTATATTGCTCATCCACAGGGTATTACATCTTCTTGGGTAGATTTTGTTGATATACATGCCATGCACACGTTAAGTATTTTTGGCTTGCAGATTTGGTGCAGAAAATAATCTGTAGTCAATTCTTTTTGCCCTGGGTGTTTCATCATTGACTTCACTCCAACCAATCAAAAATGCACAAAAAATGGGGCAAAAATGTACCAAAAACGCACGTTTTTGCAGCTGTGTTTTTCCTGACAAGAGATGCAGAAATGTATGAAATGTGTGAAACAGAATTTGTATGAGGCGCTCATTTATGTCTAATATATGGTGCATCTGAATCCCTCTGAGTCCCTAATTTTTGTCAGCTCTTACTTCCTTCATAAATCACACTGAAATTTCCTATTTTTTAATAAAAAAAATAATATGTGTTTTCTTAAATTATATTTTTTAAAATCCTTTTAAAATGTTGCCTTATATACAAGTATCTATACAGGAGAAAATGTTTTTCAACTTTTTTTTCCCTGTAAATAGCAATTTCTCGTTGGCTTGGAATGTTTTATTGTCAATCATTAAAGTGGAGTAAAAGTGTGACACCCTTGTTCTCAGCAGCCATCTGGGAGTCAGAGATAATTCCTGGGATCTTGCCCATGCTGTTTTCCTTCCATTGAGCATTTTTCCCATCCATTTGAACATTTTCACTACCCCAAACCTCTTTGTAGGGTCCCCCGGAAAAGACTTGGCTTTCCCATTGACTCTCATTACACTTGTTACTCGAAACGAGCATGCGAGTAGTACGAATTGCTCAGTTTTAGCAACGAGTACCTAAGCATTTCAGTGCTTGCTTATCTCTGTTTATTACCTGTCACTGGCACAAGGATAATTTATTGATTGGGGACATGCAGTACAATGATGTGTCATCTATATATTTAACAGCATAAATAGGAACGTTTATTTTTGCCAATGACTATGGAGAAAATACTGCCAGATGCTAATTAGTGGTTGGCAGCAATGCAGAATGTGGAGGTGCAGTACATTGTCCATCATTGTAAAGGATGCCAATGATGTAAACACATTCAACAACAGAGTACACAACTTTGTGATGAGTAACAATCCTCCCAAAATATATATGGCATTGGGAAAGTTAGGGTAACATTCCAAGCCAATGAGAAATTGCTATTTACAGGGAAAAAAAAAGTTGAAAAACATTTTCTCCCGTATAAATACTTGTATATAAGGCAACATTTTAAAACTGAGTCCCTGAGTTTTGTGTGGCATTACTTTAAGTACATCAGATTCAGAACAGTCACAATTCTATATCTTTGCAACATAGATACAAGTACACAATATTCTAGTGTGACTACTTCAGTAGCCCAGTTTTCCAAACTAAACAATCATCTTTGGAATGAATATGGCTATTTATTATCAAACTGATATCAAAGTTGTTTCACTGCTGTTTCTATTGTGAAGGCTAAAAAATATTTGATAAAATATGAATTTTTTTTTATTTATTACTGTATATTATATAAAACACATACCCATGTGGCCAAAATTGTTGGTACCCCTCGTTTAATGACAGAAAAACCCACAATGGTCACAGAAATAACTTGAATCTGACAAAAGTAATAATAAATAAAAGATCTATGAAAATGAACAAATGAAAGTCAGACATTGCTACACAATGACATCATTGTGTAAGGGGGTCATAAAAAAGGTCTTGTGCCCCAAACATGTCTCAGTTAACTGTATATATATATATTGCTGCTTTGTAATGTTGTTAAACCGTGTATTTATTGTTGTATTTAACATGTCATATCTAGTGCTGCTATTTGTACATCATTGATAGGGAAAGTGCAGTACATTCTAAAATGTGGCCGCTTAGTACTTGGGCAGATGCCCTCATGTCTGGCGCGAAACGGACAAGGGAACACCTAAACGTAATGAAACTGAACAGGGAGGACGCTGCAGTACCAGTCAAAACGGTATGACCCTGGTACAAACTGAAGGACATAGGGAAGAGCACAGGGAAAGCGAAGATTGTGAACTATGCAGAACTCTGTGTTGATGCTGTAACTAATGTGGATGTGCTGCAATTGGAAAATTTCTACATTTAAAGTTGGAATTGGACTCTGTCTCTTTATGTAAAGAAGTGTCTCTGTGTCTGAAGGAGGCCTCTGAGAATCAGGCAAGTGAGACAGTGGGAGTGTGTGTATGGAATGCGGGTGGCCAGGGCGTGCTAAAGCAGACACATGTGCGGGCCATGACTACGGCCCTGGCTGCCGCTCACAATTGCGCCATGCCAGGACTTTGGCAATCTGTCTGCACCTTGCCACTGGACTCATCAGGATACTGGGTTAAGTGGCTATGTGATTTTTTTTTAAACAAAAACATACTGTGTATAATGGAGCTGTAAGCTCATTATACTGTATAGAGGGCATTTGTAGGAACATCTGATTGCATCTAAAAGAACTGTGAGTGCATTTTACTGTCTGTAAGGGAGTTGTGGGCCCATCAAAATGTATGTAAAGGAGCTGTACATTGGGGGACTCAGGGGACATTACTATATGTTTACTGGGCACTCAAGCTGCATGATTGTTATAGGGGCACTCAGAGTACTGTGACCAGAGGTGCACAAAGGTCTGTTACTTCCTAGGGGCAAATTGTGGACCCTGTGGGCACTTACACAGGGCATTCATATTTTCTAAGAGGAAACTTTGCCATATAGGGGGCATAAAGGAGACATTATTACTATGTAAGGAGTACAGTGGTGGGCATTATTATATGGGGCAGCAAGAGAAGCTTTTATTCTACCACACAGCAGGTACAGTAATAAGGACATGCCAGCAGTGGCTCAGTATTGGGGTATCAGCAGGACGAGGAGTTTGTGCAGGTTAGGAATAGATGGGGCGGGGCTGGAAATAGGAGAAGTCATATGTGTCTTTGTTGCAATCTCTGCACTTATGATGTGGCTGGAGAAGTTGTTATCTCTGTCTTGGTCAGATGGAAAAGTTAGCAAAAGTGATCCACTCCATAAGAAAGAACATCAGCTGTAAGTCACTACTATATAATTGTCTAAGGGTCACTTCCGTCTTTCTGTCTGTCCTTCTGTATGTCTGTCTGTCTGTCACGGATATTCATTGGTCACGGCCTCTGTCTGTCATGGAAATCCAAGTCGCTGATTGGTCACGGCAAAACAGCCACGACCAATCAGCGATGGGCACAGTCCAGCGGGAAAATGGCCGCTCCTTACTCCCCGCAGTCAGTGGCCGGCGCCCGCATACTCCCCTCCAGTCACTGCTCACAGAGGGTTAATGCCGGCGGTAACGGACCGCGTTATGCCGCGGGTAACGCACTACGTAACCGTCGCTATTAACCCTGTGTGTCCCCAACTTTTTACTATTGATGCTGCCTATGCGGCATCAATAGTAAAAAAGATCTAATGTTAAAAATAATAAAAAAACAAAAAACCTGCTGTTCTCACCCTCCGTCGTCCGACGATGCGCTCGTGCCTGCCGCCATCTTCCGTTCCCAGCGATACATTGCGAAATTACCCAGAAGACTTAGTGGTCTCGCGAGACTGCTAAGTCATCTGGGTAATTTCGCAATGCATCCTGGGAACGGAAGATGGTGGCAGCCGCGCGCTTATCGCCGGAGCTTCGATGGATCCCAGGGGGTGAGTATATAACTATTTTTTATTTTAATTATTTTTTTAACAGGGATATGGTGTCCGCTCTGCTGTATACTATGTGGGCTGTGTTAGATACCGCGTGGCTGCTATATACTACATAGGCAGTGTTATATACTATGTAGGCTGTGTTATGTACTGCGTGGGCTGTGCTATAGATTATGTGGCCACTGTTATATACTGCGTGGGCAGTGTTATATACTACGTGGCTGCTATATACTGTGTGAGATGTGCTATATATTACGTGGCCAGTGTTATATACTGCGTGGCCTGTGTTATATACTACGTTGCCTGTGTTATATACTGAGTGGTTGCTATATACTGCGTGGGCTGTGTTATATAGTACGTGGCTGTGTTATATACTGCCTGACCACTGTTATATATTGCATGGCCTGTATTAATGCATCGGGTATTCTACAATATGTATGTATATAGCAGCCACATAGTATATAGCACAGGCCACGTAGTATTTGTCTGCTATATACTACATGGCTCCTATATACTACGTGGCCTGTGCTATATACTATGTGGCTGCTATATACATACATAAATACATATTCTAGAATACCTGATGCGTTAGAATCGGGCCACCATCTAGTGTACTGTATAACTGTACTGTAATCTGTTAAATCTTCTGCAGGACTGATATCTACCACTATATGGTCACCATATGGTAGTAATATAGAGCTTGGTCATTAAAGAATTTTGTTACAGTAACAGCAAAGTGATCTGCTGAGGTTCCCCTATACCCACGATTACACTGCGCCACCGTAGTTGAAATCAGAATTACAGGTTAGGAACTCACTCAGAAGTTTGGCATCCTCTCAGCTGAACCCCTAGCTACACCTCTGTGTGTATATGTGTATATTTCTGCACGTGACGCTCATAATCGATGTTGAATAAATCAAGGTGTGCTCAAAATTTTTATTACATTTTTAATAATTTGTATATTGCTAACATGTATTTCGATCCTGTGATTTCTATAATGGCTGCTTGGTGTTGCCATTTCAATGTGGAGGAGTGCTTATATAAATTTGATCAAAATGGTGTTAAAACCGGAGTTGACAAAAACATTAATTAACAGGATATGTTAAAGAAATATCTAATTCTTGGTGCCCAACTTCTTGGATGCCTACTGTAGATGATGCTGCTATTGACTATGTGCCATTATATTCAATGTCTGTGACAGAACCACTCATGTACAGAGGTCAGCTGTTTGAATCTGGCTCACAGACACTAAATGGATCAGTATAGTACATGCTCAAACGTGACTGTTTACGATAGCCCCCAAAACATTGAATGAAGCCATGAGATGCGTGCTCAACTGCCACATTTGGATAGGTGATATATGTTCATTGTGGCCCAACCATATTATTTGTAAAATAATCAACCACCAATTAGTTACCAGGGACTTTTTCTCCCGGCATGTAAAAAGACCGATTGGTATATATGCTGACATAGTTCTTCTTCGGGTTCTGAGGCAAAGCTCGGATGTGTTTTGGCTTCATGTCTAAGCAAGCAGCAAGGCTTCCACCATGAGAGAATGCTGAAGAGTATGAATTAAAACCAAGGCTGATGTAGATCCACACAAGTCCCCACAATCTACACTTCATGAAATCTTTCACCTTGAGAAAGCAGAGAACATTGATTAATATCACAAAATGTGTATTTCTATTTATTGAATATTATCAATACAGGCAACATAATAATAATAATAATAATAATAAAAATCTTTCTTTTTTATATATATATTGCACTAACATATTCCACAGCACTTTACAGTTTGCCTACATTATCATCACTGTCCCCGATGGGGCTCACAATCTAAATTCTCTATCAGTATGTCTTTTGGAATGTGGGAGAAACCGGAGTGCCGGAGGAAACCCACGCAAAAACGGGGAGAACATACAAACTCCTTGCAGATGTTGTCCTTGGTGGGATAACATCACATAACATGACAAGCATCCGGAAACATACCGATATGTCAAACCTAAAGAGAAACACATTTCCATTACAATGAAATTACCCACCCATGGACGCCAATTTTCATTTGTGCGTTTTTATTTATTCCTCTCATTCTTCAGAGAGTCATTTCTGTTGACATAGCCATATGGTGGTTTGTAAGCATAGAGCGTCACTGTATATGCCCAACCACCTCTCAGACCCTTCCCTATGGGGTTACTGGAAAAAAAACAAGCACTGCGCTTGGCAGCCTCATAGGGAATCAATTAGGCTATGTTCACATTTGCGTCTTTCGGCGCAGCGTCATCGACGCATACTGACGCATGCATCATGCGCCCCTATCTTTAACATGGGGGGGCGCATGGACATACGCCGGTATGCGTTTTGATGCGTTGTACGACGCATGCGTCAATTTGGCGCACCAGACAGGGCGCGTACGACGCTACATGTAGCATTTTTCCTGCCTCACATTTTCGATAATCAACGCATGCAACGCACTTGCATCGTACATGTGTCTAAAAATCACATTAGTGTCAATGTAAAACGCATAGGGCGCAGGTGCCTGCGTTGACCTGCGTTGGTTGACGCATGCGTTTTTTTAGTTAAATGCAAGTGATGTAGTGTCTTGACACTTTTTTGGGCGTTTTGAATCTTCATTAAATTTAGAGAACAACGCATGCATCAAAAAACGCTGCGTTGTGTATGCGTTTGACATGCGTTGCGTCAACGACGCTGCGCCCAAAGACGCAAATGTGAACGTAGCCTAAAGCAGTGGTCAAACATGTTCACTACCACTATGTTCTAATGGGGATAAAAGTGCCATTTTCAGGCAATCAGGACAGATCGCAGCTGTTGGATATCCACTTATTTTTAAAGAAGACTGTAAGTAGGATTTTATGAAGTAAAGAAAGGACATGACTGTAATGGCCATAATGGCACTTTAATGTGCAATAAATTAATGACTTTTTTGAAGAAATCTGCTTTGTTTATTCTTCAGTAAACACCTGCTGATGTTAAATGCGAATGTGGTGACCTGTCAGGATAAATGTTCCCCGTTCTACCGATTATTGCAGATCTCAGCAGTTAGACACCCATCGATCAATACGTTATCAACTAATACTGTGGAAATCAAACTTCTTTTGTCTAAGCCATGTAGAAAGGTTAACTGTTTTTCAACTGTCGGTGATTTTTGTTTTCCAATACCTGTTGTGACCAAAAGATGGCAATCTTAAGCCCAAGTATTGAGGTCCTGTGTGGTGTATTGCTTATACATGCTGCCTTGCCTGTCTGTAATCTTTTAATAACATTCAAGTCTAAAAATAAAATCTTACTATGTGAAAAAAAAAAACAAATGTAGCTATCAGATCTGCAGGAAGATTTCACATTAGAGCAAACTAACATTTCAATTTTAATTAATCCGATCTGAGAGTTGTTATAAATCTGAAAATTACTGTTGCACTCCAACATTTTATAGCATGTGCTGCAATCACAGTGTTATTGCCATCCATACTGCAGGTACCAAAAAAAGGCCAAATATCTATTAATCATAAGTTAACTGGCGCAACAAAAGAAATGTTCCATGTCTGGTTTTCAGAGGGCCAGACATCTACGGAGAATTAATCAATCAAGTCTTCTAGGCATTTATCTGTCACTGAACAGTGATGGATCAGCGGTGCCAACTGTACATCAGCCTGGCACACAGCTCTGACTTGTTAGGGTGTTTGCCAGAAACTGAACTGGGATCATTCTGCTAATCTTGGCAAGTTGAGAGGCAATTACCAAGTATCCAAAGAAACATTGTAGTTTCTATCCTGGAACAAATATTAACCCTTTGATGTATAAAGAATTATAGCAATGGGATTATATCCCCGTAAAAATATAACAAAGCTTGATTCCATAAAGAAGTAGTCTGAAATCGATATTGATTTTCATCAGAAATGTCTATTTTAATATTATAATAGTGATGAAAGTGATGTCTGTTTCAGGTGTGTGGCTGATCTCTGCTCAGCATGTTTTTTTTAGAGTACACACTGACAGTGCACCCTCTTGCTGGCTCGCCACTTCTAATTGGAGGCGGCAGGGAAGCGCACTGTCACTGTGCTTTGAGAAGAATATTGCAAAGTAAGATGGGAGCTCGTATTGAGCATACATCTTAATTGACAGCTGACGGCATGTTCAGTAGAGCAGTGACTAGTCCAGCTTCTGATATGGACATCACTTATGACGCTTTGTTTCAGGGTGTAGACAGATGCTGCAGCAGTGACATTAGTCTCTGCCCCTGAAGACGTCCTGCTTGAGTATTCCAGCATACACTGGGGACTCTCCAACTAAGTGTCATTAAAGCATAAATAGGTAAAAAAATAAAATAAATTAAAGCAGATAAGAGAGGGAAGGAAAGTGAGCTTTTAATTAAATCATAGAAAAACTATTACATTAGTAAAATAAATTGTCATTTAGGATGAAAATCAATATTAGTTTCGCACAACCCCTTCAATGATATTTGAGCATTTTAAAGAGGACTTTTTAATTAGATTTTTTAATTTAAATTGAATGTTCCCTCCAATTGCTGCTGCTTCAGAGTCTTTTTTTTTCTGTGCACCTTCATTTCAAAGTTATGCCCCTTGATCATTAAGATGTAAAATTTTCCTTTCCACTAACTGGAAGTTTACCATAGAACTGGCTAATCAAAGCATGACTGCGCCCACAGAGAAGTTCTGCATACACTCAGTTGGTAAAGGGAAAATTTGCACCTTTATTACCCGGGGGGGAATAACTTTGGAACAGAGGGGCACAGAATAAAAAGAAGATCTTCTCCAGAATCAATGGAGAGGTGACAATCAGAGGAAGTAATCAGTTTAAATAAAAAAAATCTAGTGAAATGTCCTGTTTAACTATTTTTGTTTATAGTTTGTTTTATATTTAATAATACTTTTTAACACCTTAATGACAGCCAATACGTCTTTTAACTGACCAGACATATAAGAGGATAGCCTCCCCATACAGTTATCTAGCATCTGTCGGTTGTGCACTATAGCTGACAACTTGCTGTATAAGGCCGGTTTCACACGTCAGTGGCTCCGGTACGTGAGGTGACAGTTTCCTCACGTACCGGAGACACTGACACACGTAGACACAGTTAAATCAATGCATCTGTGCAGATGTCATTGATTTTTTGCAGACCGTGTCTCCGTGTGCCAAACATGGAGACATGTCAGTGTTCGTGGGAGCACACGGATTACACGGACCCATTAAAGTCAATGGGTCCGTGTAAAACACGTACCGCACACGGATGTTGTCCGTGTGCAGTTCGTGTGCCGTGCAGGAGACAGCGCTACTGTAAGCGCTGTCCCCCCCACTGGTGTTGAAGCCGCGATTCATATCTTCCCTGCAGCAGCGTTTGCTGTAGAGAAGATATGAATAATCGTGTTTAAAATAAAGCTCCATGTCCCCACCCCCCTCCCACTTCCTGTGCGCCCCCCCCGCTGTTATTAAAATACTCACCCGGCTCCCTCGCTGGCTGGCGCTGCTTCCTGTCCTGGCCGCACCTTCTACTGTATGAGCGGTCACGTGGGGCCGCCCATTACAATCATGAATATGCGGCTCCACCTCCCATAGGGGTGGAGCTGCATATTCATTACTGTAAATAAGCGGCACCACGTGACCGCTCATACAGTACAAGGTGCGGCCAGGACAGGAAGCAGCGCCAGCGAGGGAGCCGGGTGAGTATTTTAATAACAGTGGGGGGGGGGGGGCGCACAGGGGGTGGGAGGGGTATGGGCACATGGATATTTATTTTAAACAAGATTATTCAAATCTTCTCTATAGCAAACGCTGCTGCAGGGAAGATATGAATCACGGCTTCAGCACCAGATGCAGGGGACAGCACTAAACTTTAGCGCTGTCTCCCGCACGGTGCGTGTGGTACCCAGTGGGCACACGGGCGGCACACGTGTGCCACACTGATGTGCCACAGAAACGCACGGGCACACAGACACGGATAATTCCGGTACTGGAATTATCAGGACGTGTGAGACTGGCCTAAGCCACAATCAGTGTTTGCACCTTCCAAATCTGTTTAACCCCTTAGATGCTGCTGTAAATAGTGACTACATCATTATATATGGTTAACAGAGTGTGGGGGCTTCCTCTTTATCCCAATTGGTGCCCTCAGATCATGATGGTATGGTCCTGATGTTTGCCGTGGCAATTCATGACCAAATAGCGGCCTTAGAGTCTGACGGCTGTAGTAATCTGTTCAGAAGTTAGAGGCATTTAGGTGGTAAAAATACACATTTTCATTTCTGTCATACCACTTTGCATTAATTCCTGTAAAGCACCTGAAGGGTTAATAAACTACCTGACAGCAGTTTTCAATATGTCTAGGGGTGCTGTTTTTAACCCCTTCCCGACCTTTGACGCATACGCTGCGTCATGAAAGTCGGTGCCATTCCGACCCATGACGCAGCATATGTGTCATGGAAAGATCGCGTCCCTGCAGATCGGGTGAAAGGGTTAACTCCCATTTCACCCGATCTGCAGGGACAGGGGGAGTGGTACTTTAGCCCAGGGGGGGTGGCTTCACCCCCTCGTGGCTACGATCGCTCTGATTGGCAGTTTCACTTTCAACAGCCAATCAGAGCGATTTGTAATATTTCACCTAAAAAAATGGTGAAATATTACAATCCAGCCATGGCCGATGCTGCAATATCATCGGCCATGGCTGGAAACACTAATGTGCACCCACTCCACTCCTCCGATCGCCCCCCCAGCCCCCCGATCTGCGGTCTGCTCCCCTCGGTCCTGTGCTCCGCTCCCCCGTCCTCCTGCCCGCTCCCCCGTGCTCCAATCACACCCCCCGTGCTCCAATCAAACCCCCCCGCACTCCGATCCCCCCCCGCACAGCGATCCCCCCCCCCGCACAGCGATCCACCCCCCGCACAGCGATTCCCCCCCCCCGTGCTCCGATCCACCCGCCCGCACAGCGATCCCCCACTCCGTGCTCCAATCCACCCCCCCGTGTTCCGGTCCACCCCCCCGTGCTCCGACGCCCCCCCCCGTGCCCTGATCTCACCCCCCCTTATACTTACCTGGCCTCCCGGGGACCGTCCGTCTTCTTTCCTGGGCGCCGCCATCTTCCAAAATGGCGGGCGCATGTGCAGTGCGCCCGCCGAATCTGCCGGCCGGCAGATTCGTTCCAGAGTGAATTTTGATCACTGAGATAGGTTATATCTCAGTGATCAAAATTAAAAAAAAAGTAAATGACCCCCCCCCTTTGTCACCCCCATAGGTAGGGACAATAAAAAAAATAAAAAAAATGTTTCCACTAAGGTTGGGGTAAGAACTAGGGTTAGGGTTAGGGTTAGGGGTAGGGGTAGGGTTAGGGGTAGGGTTAGGGGTAGGGTTAGGGTTAGGGGTAGGGTTAAGGGTAGGGGTAGGGTTAGGGTTAGGGTTAGGGTTAGGGCTAGGGGTAGGGTTAGGGGTAGGGGTAGGGTTAGGGGTAGGGTTAGGGTTTCGGTATGTGCACACGTATTCTGTTCCTCTGTGGATTTTTCCGCTGCGGATTTGATAGATCCGCAGTGCTAAACCGCTGCGGATTTATGGTGGATTTACCGCGTTTTTTCTGCGCATTTCAATGCGGTTTTACAACAGCGATTTTCTATTTGAGCAGTTGTAAAACCGCTGCGGAATCCGCAGAAAGAAGTGACATGCTGCGGAATGTAAACCGCTGCGTTTCCGTGCAGTTTTTCTGCAGCATGTGTACAGCGATTTTTGTTTTCCATAGGTTTGCATTGAACTGTAAACTCATGGGAAACTGCTGCGGATCCGCAGCGTTTTCCGCAGCGTGTGCACATACCTTTAGAATTAGGCTATGTGCACACGGTGCGGATTTGGCTGCGGATTGGCCGCTGCGGATCCGCAGCAGAGTTCCATCAGGTGTACAGTACCATGTAAACATATGGAAAGCCAAATCCGCTGTGCCCATGGTGCGGAAAATACCGCGTGGGAACGCTGCGTTGTATTTTCCGCAGCATGTCAATTCTTTGTGCGGATTCCACAGCGTTTTACACCTGTTCCTCAATAGGAATCCGCAGGTGAAATCCGGACAAAAAACACTGGAAATCCACGGTAAATCCGCAGGTAAAACGCAGTGCCTTTTACCCGCGGATTTTTCAAAAATGGTGCTGAAAAATCTCATACGAATCCGCAACGTTGGCACATAGCCTTAGGGCTAGGGTTGGGTTGGAATTAGGGTTGTGGTTAGGGTTAGGGGTGTGTTGGGGTTACGGGTGTGTTGGGGTTAGGGTTGTGATTAGGGTTACGGCTACAGTTGGGATTAGGGTTAGGGGTGTGTTGGGGTTAGTGATGGAGGTAGAATTGAGGGGTTTCCACTGTTTAGGCACATCAGGGGGTCTCCAAACGCAACATGGCGCCACCATTAATTCCAGCCAATCTTGTATTCAAAAAGTCAAATGGTGCTCCCTCACTTCCGAGCCCCGACGTGCACCCAAACAGTGGTTTACCCCCACATATGGGGTACCAGCATACTCAGGACAAACTGCGCAACAATTACTGGGGTCCAATTTCTCCTGTTACCCTTGTGAAAATAAAGAAATGCTTGCTAAAACATCATTTTTGAGGAAAGAAAAATTATTTTTTATTTTCACGGCTCTGCATTATAAACTTCTATGAAGCACTTGGGGGTTCAAAGTGCTCACCACACATCTAGATAAGTTCCTTTCGGGGTCTAGTTTCCAAAATGGGGTCACTTGTGGGGGGTTTCTACTGTTTAGGCACATCAGGGGCTCTGCAAACGCAACGTGACGCCCGCAGAGCATTCCATCAAAGTCTGCATTTCAAAACGTCACTACTTCAATTCCGAGCCCCGGCATGTGCCCAAACAGTGGTTTACCCCCACATATGGGGTATCACCGTACTCAGGAGAAACTGGACAACAAATATTGGGGTCAAATTTCTCCTGTTACCCTTGGGAAAATTAAAAAATTCTGGGCTAAATAATTATTTTTGAGGAAAGAAAACGTATTTATTATTTTCACGGCTCTGCATTATAAACTTCTATGAAGCACTTGGGGGTTCAAAGTGCTCACCACACATCTAGATAAGTTCCTTTCGGGGTCTAGTTTCCAAAATGGGGTCACTTGTGGGGGGTTTCTACTGTTAAGCCACATCAGGGGCTCTGCAAACGCAACGTGACGCCCACAGAGCATTCCATCAAAGTCTGCATTTCAAAATGTCACTACTTCACTTCCGAGCCCCGGCATGTGCCCAAACAGTGGTTTACCCCCACATATGGGGTATCAGCGTACTCAGGAGAAACTGGACAACAAATTTTGGGGTCAAATTTCTCCTGTTACCCTTTGTAAAATAAAAAATTGCAGGCTAAAAGATCATTTTTGAGAAAATAATTTTTTTTTTTATTTTCATGGCTCTGCGTTATAAACTTCTGTGAAGCACTTGGGGGTTCAAAGTCCTCACCACACATCTAGATTAGTTCCTTTGGGGGTCTAGTTTCCAAAATGGGGTCATTTCTGGGGGATCTCCAATGTTTAGGCACACAGGGGCTCTCCAAACGTGACATGGTGTCCGCTAATGATTGGAGCTAATTTTCCATTTAAAAAGCCAAATGGCGTGCCATCCCTTCCGAGCCCTGCCGTGCGCCCAAACAGTGGTTTACCCCCACATATGGGGTATCAGCGTACTCAGGACAAACTGGACAACAATATTTGGGGTCCAATTTCTCCTATTATCCTTGGCAAAATAGGAAATTCCAGGCTAAAAAATCATTTTTGAGGAAAGAAAAATTATTTTTTATTTTCATGGCTCTGCGTTATAAACTTCTGTGAAGCACCTGGGGGTTTAAAGTGCTCAATATGCATCTAGATAAGTTCCTTGGGGGGTCTAGTTTCCAAAATGGGGTCACTTGTGGGGGAGCTCCAATGCATAGGCACACAGGGGCTCTCCAAACGCGACATGGTGTCCGCTAACAATTGGAGCTAATTTTCCATTCAAAAAGTCAAATGGCGCGCCTTCCCTTCCGAGCCCTGCCGTGTGCCCAAACAGTGGTTTACCCCCACATATGAGGTATCGGCGTACTCGGAAGAAATTGCCCAACAAATTTTATGATCCATTTTATCCTACTGCCCATGTGAAAATGAAAAAATTGAGGCGAAAATAATTTTTTTGTGAAAAAAAAGTACTTTATCATTTTTACAGATCAATTTGTGAAGCACCTGAGGGTTTAAAGTGCTCACTAGGCATCTAAATAAGTTCCTTGGGGGGTCTAGTTTCCAAAATGGGGTCACTTGTGGGGGAGCGCCAATGTTTAGGCACACAGGAGCTCTCCAAATGCGACATGGTGTCCGCTAACGATGGAAATAATTTTTCATTCAAAAAGTCAAATGGCGCTCCTTCCCTTCCGAGCCTTACCATGTGCCCAAACAGTGGTTTACCCCCACATATGAGGTATTGGCGTACTCAGGAGAAATTGCCCAACACATTTTAGGATCCATTTTATCCTGTTGCCCATGTGAAAATGAAAAAATTGAGGCTAAAATAATTTTTTTGTGAAAAAAAAGTACTTTTTCATTTTTACGGATCAATTTGTGAAGCACCTGGGGGTTCAAAGTGCTCACTATGCATCTAGATAAGTTCCTTGGGGCGTCTAGTTTCCAAAATGGGGTCACTTGTGGGGGAGCTCCAATTTTTAGGCACACAGGGGCTCTCCAAACGTGACATGGTGTCCGCTAAAGAGTGGAGCCAATTTTTGATTCAAAAAGTCAAATGGCGCTCCTTCCCTTCCAAGCCCTACCGTGCGCCCAAACAGTGGTTAACCCCCACATATGAGGTATCAGCGTACTCAGGACAAATTGCACAACAAATTTCGTGGTTCAGTTTCTCCTTTTACCATTGGGAAAATAAAAAAATTGTTGCTAAAAGATAATTTTTGTGACTAAAAAGTTAAATGTTCATTTTTTCCTTCCATGTTGCTTCTGCTGCTGTGAAGCACCTGAAGGGTTAATAAACTTCTTGAATGTGGTTTTGAGTACCTTGAGGGGTGCAGTTTTTAGACTGGTGCCACTTTTGGGTATTTTCAGCCATATAGACCCCTCAAACTGACTTCAAATGTGAGGTGGTCCCTAAAAAAAATGGTTTTGTAAATTTCGTTGTAAAAATGACAAATCGCTGGTCAAATTTTAACCCTTATAACTTCCTAACAAAAAAAAATTTTGTTTCCAAAATTGTGCTAATGTAAAGTAAACATGTGGGAAATGTTATTTATTAACTATTTTGTGTCACATATCTCTCTGGTTTAACAGAATAAAAATTCAAAATGTGAAAATTGCGAAATTTTCAAAATTTTCGCCAAATTTCCATTTTTATCACAAATAAACGCAGAATTTATTGACCTAAATTTACCACTAACATGAAGCCCAATATGTCACGAAAAAACAATCTCAGAACTGCTAGGATCCGTTGAAGCGTTCCTGAGTTATTACCTCATAAAGGGACACTGGTCAGAATTGCAAAAAACGGCAAGGTCTTTAAGGTCAAAATAGGCTGGGTCATGAAGGGGTTAAAATGGTATCACGTTTGGGGGTTTCCCAATATATGAGACCCCTAAAGTCACTTCAAACATGGATAAGTCCCTAAAAAAATAAATTTATTATATTTCCTTGAAAAAATGAAAAATTGCTGCTACATTTTTAAACCTCCTAAAATGCTAACAAAATAAAATAACATTTTACAAATGATGCTGATGTAAAGCCGACATGTGGGAAATGTTATTTATTAATGGTTGCCTGTGGTATGGCCATCTGGATTAAAGGGATAACCTTTCAAATTTTGAAAATTGCAAATTTTTTAACATTTTTCTCAAATTTTTGATATTTTTTTATAAATAAACACAAAACATATTGACCTAAATTTACCATTATCATAAAGTATAATGTGTCACGAAAAAAGAGTCTCAAAATCACTGGAATTTGTTGAAGCATTGCAGTTATTACCACATAAAGTGACACTGGTCAGATTTCAAAAATTTGGCTCCGTCACTAAGGGGTTAAATGTTTCAAAGTCTAATGGCTGTCATATTGGAGACTTTCTGAATGATGTAGACATTGCAATGTGCGTTTGTGCCTTATGGCGACTGCAATAAATGTGAGATAACCGCCAGAAAGTAACCCATAGACTAATACTGATTCCAAGAACAATACTGTAGCTTCCCAAAGATAACAATTCAATAAAATGAGGCTCTGGCCAGTAAAAACGTATGCATTAAAAATATATTCTTTTTTTTAAACACATACAAGGCATGCCTCAGAGGCATCTGTGTTATGATACGGTGGTCTAGGAGCAACATGGAACGAGCTCCGAAGGAAGTGGTAACTGTACTGACCGCAGTCCCTAAGCTCAACACAACACTAGAAGTAGCCGTGGAATGCTCCTAACTCTCCCTAGGCATCTCGTCACAGCCTAAGAGCTAACTACCCCTAAAGATAGAAGCAGGAAAGCTATCTTGCCTCAGAGAAAATCCCCAAAGGATAGATTAGCCCCCCACAAATAATGACTGTGAGTGGAGAGGGAAAAGACATACACAGAATGAAACCAGGATGAGCACAGGAGGCCAGTCTAGCTACATAGATAGGACAGGATGGAATACTGTGCGGTCAGTATAAAACACTACAAAAATCCACGCAGAGTTTACAAAAAATCTCCACACCTGACTAAAGGTGTGGAGGGCAAATCTGCCTCCCAAAGCTTCCAGCAAGACAGAATATATTCACACTGATAAGCTGGACAAACATAGAAAGCACAGAATGGATAAGTCCACAATCTATGGACAGAAAAGGGCAAGCAAAACTTAGCTCAGCTGAACTGGTCAGGATAACAGGGAACTCCAAAGAGATGTGAATCCAACCAGGAACCATTTACAAGTGGCACTGGCTGAAGATAGAGCCAGACTTAAATAGCCGAGCAGAAGAGACGATAAGTGGAGGCAGCTGATGACAGCTAACTCCACTAGAAACCACAAGAGGGAGCCCAAGAGCAGAACTCACAAAAGTGCCACTTACAACCACCGGAGGGAGCCCAAGAGCGGAATTCACAACAGTACCCCCCACTTGAGGAGGGGTCACCGAACCCTCACCAGAGCCCCCAGGCCGATCAGGACGAGCCAAGTGAAAAGCACGAACCAAATCGGCGGCATGGACATCGGAGGCAACAACCCAAGAATTATCCTCCTGGCCATAACCCTTCCACTTGACAAGATACTGAAGCCTCCGCCTAGAAAACCGAGAATCCAAAATCTTCTCAACCTCATATTCCAACTCTCCCTCAACCAACACCGGGGCAGGAGGGTCAACCGAGGGAACAACGGGCACCACATATCTCCCCAACAAATTTCTATGGAAAACATTATGAATGGCAAAAGAGGCAGGAAGAGCCAAACGAAAAGACACCGGATTAATAATTTCAGAAATTTTATAAGGACCAATGAACTGAGGCTTAAACTTAGGAGAAGAAACCTTCATAGGAACATGACGAGAAGACAACCAAACCAAATCCCCCACACGAAGCCGGGGACCAACACACCGACGGCGGTTGGCAAAACGTTGAGCCCTTTCCTGAGATAACGTCAAATTGTCCACCACATGAGTCCAAATCTGCTGCAGCCTGTCCACCACAGAATCAACACCAGGACAATCAGAAGGCTCAACCTGCCCAGAAGAAAAACGAGGATGAAAACCAAAATTACAAAAGAAAGGTGAAACCAAAGTAGCCGAACTAGCCCGATTATTAAGGGCAAACTCGGCCAACGGCAAGAAAGACACCCAATCATCCTGATCAGCAGACACAAAGCATCTCAAATAGGTCTCCAAGGTCTGATTAGTTCGCTCAGTTTGGCCATTAGTCTGAGGATGAAGCGCCGAAGAAAAAGACAAATCAATGCCCATCCTAGCACCAGAGGCCCGCCAAACTGAGAACCTCTGTCAGACACAATATTCTCCGGAATGCCATGCAAATGAACCACATGCTGAAAAAATAATGGAACCAGATCTGAGGAGGAAGGCAACTTAGGCAAAGGTACCAGATGGACCATTTTAGAGAACCGGTTACAAACAACCCAGATAACAGACATCTTCTGGGAAACAGGAAGATCCGAAATAAAATCCATAGAAATATGCATCCAGGGCCTCTCAGGGACCGGCAAGGGCAAAAGCAACCCACTAGCGCGGGAACAGCAAGGCTTGGCCCGGGCGCAAGTCCCACAGGACTGCACAAAAGCACGCACATCGCGCGACAAGGAAGGCCACCAAAAGGACCTAGCAACCAAATCTCTGGTACCAAAAATACCAGGATGCCCAGCCAACACTGAACAATGAACCTCAGAAATTACCTTACTTGTCCATCTATCAGGAACAAACAGCTTCCCCACTGGACAGCGGTCAGGCCTATCAGCCTGAAATTCCTGAAGCACCTGCCGCAAATCAGGGGAGATAGCAGAAAGAATCACCCCCTCTTTAAGAATGCCAACCGGCTCAAGGTCTTCAGGAGAAACAGGCGAAAAACTCCTAAAGAGGGCATCAGCCTTAACATTCTTAGATCCCGGAAGATACGAGACCACAAAATCAAAACGGGAGAAAAACAGGGACCATCGAGCCTGTCTAGGATTCAACCGCTTGGCCGACTCGAGGTAAATCAGATTCTTATGATCGGTCAGGACCACAACACGGTGTTTAGCTCCCTCAAGCCAATGTCGCCACTCCTCAAACGCCCACTTCATAGCCAACAACTCCCGATTGCTGACATCATAATTGCGTTCCGCAGGCAAAAACTTTCTGGAAAAAAAAGCACACGGTTTCATCAAAGAACCATCAGACTCCCTCTGAGACAAGACGGCCCCTGCCCCAATCTCAGAAGCGTCGACCTCAACCTGAAAAGGAAGAGAAACATCCGGTTGATGCAACACAGGGGCAGAGGTAAATCGGCGTTTAAGCTCCTGAAAGGCCTCAACAGCCTCAGAGGATCAATTCGTCACATCAGCACCTTTCTTCGTCAAATCAGTAAGGGGCTTAACCACACTGGAAAAGTTGGCAATGAAACGGCGATAGAAATTAGCAAAACCCCAAAATTTTTGAAGACCCTTCACAGATGTGGGTTGGATCCAGTCATGAACAGCTTGGACCTTAACAGGATCCATTTCTATAGACCAGGGAGAAAAAATAAAACCCAAAAAAGAGACCTTCTGAACTCCGAATAGGCACTTAGACCCCTTCACAAATAAATCATTATCACGTAGGATCTGGAACACCATCCTGACCTGCTTCACATGAGACTCCCAATCATTGGAAAAAATCAAAATATCATCCAAATATACGACCATGAATTTATCAAGATAATTGCGGAAAATATCATGCATGAAAGACTGAAACACATGGAGCATTAGAGAGCCCAAATGGCATCACAAGGTATTCAAAATGGCCTTCGGGCGTAATAAATGCAGTTTTCCATTCGTCACCCTGTTTAATATGAACAAGATTATATGCCCCTCGGAGGTCAATCTTAGTAAACCAACTAGCCCCCTTAATCTGAGCAAACAATTCAGTAAGCAAAGGCAAGGGGTATTGGAATTTGACCGTGATCTTATAAAGAAGACGATAATCAATACAGGGTCTCAAGGAGCCATCCTTCTTAGCAACAAAAAAGAAACCCGCTCCCAATTGTGACAAAGAGGGCCAAATATGCTCTTTCTCCAAAGATTCCTTAACATAGCTCCGCATGGCGGCATGCTCTGGCACAGACAGATTGAAAAGTCGGCCCTTAGGGAACTTACAACTAGGAATCAAGTTAATAGCACAATCACAGTCCCTGTGCGGAGGAAGGGAACTGGACTTGGGCTCATCAAATACATCCTGGAAATCCAACAAAAACTCAGGGACCTCAGAAGAGGGGGAAGACGAAATTGACATCAAAGGAACGTCACTATGTACTCCTCGACAACCCCAACTAGTCACCGACATAGTTTTCCAATCCAGCACCGGATTATGTTCCTGTAACCATGGAAATCCCAGTACAACAACATCATGCAGGTTATGCAACACCAGAAAACGGCAATCTTCCTGATGTGCAGGAGCCCTGCACATAGTCATCTGTGTCCAGTACTGTGGTTTATCATTGGCCAAGGGTGTAGCATCAATACCCCTCAAAGGAATAGGGCTCTGCAAAGGCTGCAAGGAAAAAACACAGCGCCTGACGAATTCTAAGTCCATTAAGTTCAGTGCAGCACCTGAATCCACAAATGCCATGACAGAAAAGGACGACAATGAGCAAATTAGGGTCACAGATAATAGAAATTTAGGCTGTATAGTACTAATGGTAACAGACCTAGCAACTCTCTTAGTACGCTTAGGGCAATCAGAGATAACATGAGCCGAATCACCACAGTAAAAAACACAGCCTATTCTGACGTCTGAATTCCTGCCGTTCTATTCCAGTCAAAATCCTATCACATTGCATAGGTTCAGGACTTTGCTCAGAGGATACTGCCATATGGTGCACAGCTTTGCGCTCGCGCAGACGCCGATCAATCTGAATGGCTAGAGACATAGATTCGCTCAAACCGGCAGGCGTAGGAAAGCCCACCATAACATCTTTAAGGGTTTCAGAAAGACCTTTTCTGAAAATAGCAGCCAGAGCCTCTTCATTCCATTTAGTGAGCACAGACCATTTTCTAAATTTCTGGCAGTATAACTCTGCCGCTTCCTGACCTTGACACAAGGCCAACAGGGTTTTTTCCGCATGATCCACAGAATTAGGTTCGTCATACAATAATCCGAGCGCTTGAAAAAAATGCATCTACATTCAATAATGCCGGATCCCCTGTTTCAAGAGAAAAAGCCCAGTCTTGAGGGTCACCACGCAGCAAGGATATGATGATTTTTACTTGCTGAATGGGATCACCAGAAGAACGGGGTTTCAAAGCAAAAAAACAATTTGCAGTTATTTTTAAAGTTCAAAAACTTGGATCTGTCCCCAAAAAACAAATCAGGAGTAGGAATTCTGGGCTCTAAAGCCAGACTCTGGACAACATAGTCCTGGATACTCTGTACTCTTGCAGCAAGTTGATCCACACGAGAAAACAAACCCTGAACATCCATGCCAAAGCATATATCCTGAACCACCCAGATATCAAGAGGAAAAGAAGAAAAAAAAAGACAAACTAGAGCACAGAAAAAAAATGGTCCAGAACTTTCTTTTCCTTCTTTTGAGATGCATTAAATTCATTTTTGGCCACTTGTACTGTTATGATACGGTGGTCTAGGAGCAACATGGAATGAGCTCCGAAGGAAGTGGTAACTGTACTGACCGCAGTCCCTAAGCTCAACACAACACTAGAAGTAGCCGTGGAATGCTCCTAACTCTCCCTAGGCATCTCGTCACAGCCTAAGAGCTAACTACCCCTAAAGATAGAAGCAGGAAAGCTATCTTGCCTCAGAGAAAATCCCCAAAGGATAGATTAGCCCCCCACAAATAATGACTGTGAGTGGAGAGGGAAAAGACATACACAGAATGAAACCAGGATGAGCACAGGAGGCCAGTCTAGCTAAATAGATAGGACAGGATGGAATACTGTGCGGTCAGTATAAAACACTACAAAAATCCGCGCAGAGTTTACAAAAAATCTCCACACCTGACTAAAGGTGTGGAGGGCAAATCTGCCTCCCAGAGCTTCCAACAAGACAGAATATATTCACACTGATAAGCTGGACAAACATAGAAAGCACAGAATGGATAAGTCCACAATCTATGGACAGAAAAGGGCAAGCAAAAACTTAGCTTAGCTGAACTGGTCAGGATAACAGGGAACTCCAAAGTGATGTGAATCCAACCAGGAACCATTTACAAGTGGCACTGGCTGAAGATAGAGCCAGACTTAAATAGCCGAGCAGAAGAGACGATAAGTGGAGGCAGCTGATGACGGCTAACTCCAAGGAGCAGCCATACCACTAGAAACCACAAGAGGGAGCCCAAGAGCAGAACTCACAAAAGTGCCACTTACAACCACCGGAGGGAGCCCAAGAGTGGAATTCACAACACATCTGTCACAACTAACTATTAAAAAATATAAATCTGTTTTTTTCTTAAGTCAAAATCTACAGCTCTGGCAAAAATTAAGAGACCACCACATCAAAACCCTGTCATGGGCAGCCCAATCTCCAGACCTGAACCCCATTGAAAACTTCTGGAATGTAATCAAGAGGATGATGGATAGTCACAAGCCATCAAACAAAGAACTGCTTACATTTTTGCGCCAGGAGCAGTGTGAAAGACCGGTGGAAAGCATGCCAAGACGCATGAAAGCTGTGATTAAAAATCATGGTTATTCCACAAAATAGTGATTTCTGAACTGTTCCTGATTTAAAACATTAGTATTGTTGTTTCTAAATGATTATGAACTTGCTTTTTTGCATTATTTGAGGTCTGAAAGCATTGTTGTTTTTGTTTTGTAATTTTGACCACTTCTCATTTTCAGAAAAAAAAATACAAAATTTATTGCTTGGAAATTTGGAGACATGTTTTCAGAAGTTTAGAGCAGGGGTCCCCAACTCCAGTCCTCAAGGCCCACCAACAGGTCATGTTTTCAGGATTTCCTTTGCATTGCACAGGTGATGCAATTATTACCTGGGCAAGACTAAGGAAATCCTGAAAACATGACATGTTGTTGGGCCTTGAGGACTGGAGTTGGGGACCCCTGGTTTAGAGAATAAAGGAACAATTTACATTTTACTCAAAAATATACCTATAAAGAGAAAAATCAGACAAATTGAACATTTTGAAGTGGTCTCTTAATTTTTTGCCAGAGCTGCATTTATGATGAATGGCTGAAATGTGACATACATCAGACATCCAGTAAAAAAAAAAAAGATTTAGGTGAAATATATATATATATATGTATATATGTACATATATATATATATATAGATAGATAGATAGATAGATAGATAGATAGATAGATAGATATGTCTAAGGGGTACTTCCGTCTGTTTACCTATGCAGCATCAATAATAAAAACATATGATGTTAAAAATAATAATAATTAAAAAAAATTATTTTCTCACCTTCCGCCGTCCGCGCCAGCCTTTCCCGGTCCTCGCGACGCTCCGGTCCCAAGAATGCATTGCGGCAATGACCGGAGATGACGTAGCGGTCTCGCGAGACCGCTACATCATCACGTGTTATTGCCGCAAGGCATTACTTGGAACGGAACGTCGCGACGAGCAGCGGTAAAGGCCTGGCCTGGATCCTGGGGCCGCCTGAAGGTGAGTATATAACTATTTTTTATTTTAATTCTTTTTTTAACAAGGATATGGTGCCCACATTGCTATATACTATGTGGGCTGTGTTATTTACTACGTGGGCTGTGTTATATACTGCATAAGCTGTGTTATATACTGCGTGGGCTGTGTTATATACTAGGTGGGCTGTGCTATATACTAGGTGGGCTGTGCTATATACTATGTGGCTGTGCAATATACTACGTGGCTGTGTTATATACTACGTGGGCTGTGTTATATACTGTGTGGGCTGTGCTATATACTATGTGGCTGTGCAATATAGTTTGTGGGCTGTGCTACAGTTATATGAAAAAGTTTGGGCACCCTATTAATCTTAAGTTTAATGTTTTATAAAAATTGTTTTTTTTGCAACAGCTATTTCAGTTTCATATATCTAATAATTGTTGGACACAGTAATGTTTCTGCCTTGAAATGAGGTTTATTGTACTAACAGAAAATGTGCAATCTGCATTCAAACAAAATTTGACAGGTGCATAAGTATGGGCACCCCACCAGAAAAGTGACATTAATATTTAGTAGATCCTCCTTTTGCAAAAATAACAGCCTCTAGTCGCTTCCTGTAGCTTTTAATGAGATCCTGGATAAAGGTATTTTTGACCATTCCTTTTTACAAAACAATTCCAGTTCAGTTAAGTTTAATGGTCGCTGAGCATGGACAGCCCTCTTCAAATGATCCCACAGATGTTCAATGATATTCAGGTCTGGGGACTGGGATGGCCATTCCTGAACAGTGTAATTGTTCCTCTGCATGAATGCCTGAGTAGATTTGGAGTGGTATTTTAGATCATTGTCTTGCTGAAAGATCCATCCCCTGGGTAACTTCAACTTTGTCACTGATTCATGAACATTATTGTCAAGAATCTGCTGATACTGAGAGGAATCCATGCATCCCTCAACTTTAACAAGATTCCCGGTGTCGGCATTGGCCACACAGCCCCAAAGCATGATGTAACCTCCACCAAATTTTACTGTGGGTAGCAAGTGTTTTTCTTGGAATGCTGTGTTTTTTGGCCGCCATGCATAACGCCTTTTTATATGACCAAACAACTCAATCTTGGTTTCATCAGTCCACAGGACCTTCTTCGAAAAAGAAATTGGCTTCTGCAAATGTGCTTTTGCATACCTCAGCCTACTCTGTTTGTGGCGTGCTTGCAGAAACGGCTTCTTTCGCATCACTCTCTCATACAGCTTCTCCTTGTGCAAAGTGCGTTGTATAGTTGACCGATGCACAGTGACACCATCTACAGCAAGTTGATGCAGCAGCTCTCTGGAGGTGGTCTGAGGATTGTCCTTGACTGATCTCACCATTCTTCTTCTCTGCCTTTCTGATGTTTTTCTTGGCCTGCCACTTCTGGCCTTAACAAGAACTGTACCTGTGTTCTTCCATTTCCTTACTATGTTCCTCACAGTGGAAATTGACAGGTTAAATCTCTGAGACAGCTTTTTGTATCCTTCCCCTGAACAACTATGTTGAATAATCTTTGTTTTCAGATCATTAGACAGTTGTTTTGAGGAGCCCATGATGCCACTCTTCAGAGGAGATTCAAACAGGAGAACAACTTGCAAGTGGCCACTTTAAGTAGCTTTTCTCATGATTGCATACACCTGGCTATGAAGTTCAAAGCTCAATGAGGTTAGAAAACCAAAAAAAGTGCTTTAGTAAGTCAGTAAAAAGTAGGTAAGAGTATTTAAAACAAGAAAATAATAAGGGTGCCCATACTTATGCACCTGTCAAATTTTGTTTGAATGTAGATTGCACATTTTCTGTTAGTACAATAAACCTCATTTCAAGGCAGAAACATTACTGTGACCAACAGTTATTAGATATATGAAACTGAAATAGCTGTTGCAAAAAAAACTATTTTTATAAAACATTAAGCTTAAGATTAATAGGGGTGCCCAAACTTTTTCATATAACTATATATACTGCATACATATTCTAGAATACCCAATGCATTAGATTCGGGCCACCATCTAGTGTAAAGTTTAATAGTCTATGGGTAATGGCTGGCAGAATAATGTCATCTATAAGATTCTTCCTATTTTTTTACATTTTTACTTAATATATGGGGCCATTAATTAGAGGGTATAATGCGTTTAACAATAGGTTAAATAGAACCTTATAGCTGATAGTGACTCACAGATCCCTCAATTCCTCCCTGTATATGCAAGCAGGAAAAGAGCTGTTACTCGAGGGGGCAGATGGGGAGAGAGAAACCGCCGGATATTAACATTTTGACTAGTCATCTGTGTAGCTTGGTCCCCGGCGGCTTTTAACGTATTTTTTTTAATAATGCTGCAGTGTTTCAGAGTCAAACATACACAACTGAAATCATACAGCTAGTGTCTGATACATGCTGCCCATGGATCTGACAGCATGTATCAGCTGTCAGGTTCCCTTTAACCCCTTCACGACATATAACGTAATGTTATGTCGTATGTCATGTCCATGCCTTTAATGCGGGCTTGCAAGCCGAGCCTGCATCTTTCAATGCACATGATGGCTGATTTAATCAGCCATCATGTGCCTATAACAACAGTAGGAGGAACTAAGCTCTGCCCAGGACTGTTAATCTGTTAAATCCCTCTGTCAATCTCTGACAGCGGCATTTAACTTGTGCCTGCAGGGGGACTCAGATGTTTCACACTCCTATCAGCATGTCCATGTTCAGAAGAGATCATGATTCTCATATATATAGCATTGATAGCATTGCTGATGCCCTGCTATGTATAGCATAAGCAATCAGACAATCACAGCTTTAAGTAGGGGCTATTAAATCCAGTAAAAAGTGAATAAAAAAGTTTTTAAATCTATAAAAAAAAAACACAAAAGTTCAAATCACTCCCCTTTTGTTCCATTAAAAATTTAAAAATGTAAAGAAATAAAACTAGACGTTTTATATAGCTGCATTAGTAAAAGTCCAATCTATCAAAATCTAAAATGAATTAATACAATCAGTAAATGACGTAATGAGAAAAAAATCAAAGCGTCAAAATTACGTTTTTTGCTCACCTGAACATTGCAATAAAATGCAATGGTTCATCAGGGGCATTCAGAAGCAAACTATCATATGGGTTCTTGCAGTGGCTAGAAATACCCAGTTCAAAAACAATATCTCAGCCGAGTCCCTGCAGTAGCAAGAAATACCCCGTTCAAAAGCAATGTCTCATGTGGGTTCCTGCAGTGGCAAGCCTATCCAATAAATTGAACAATTATATAAAGGAAGGCCACTGTCTACGGAAAAAATGTGGCCGCTTACTACGCAGATGCCCTCATGTCTTCACAAGGGAACGTCACACTAATCCTACTCTAGGGATTATGGTGTGATGTGGCATAATGTATGGTAGCCGACACTCTATAGTCTTCATTCTAGGTACACTAATAGCTTGTTGTTACATTGATTTGGTCAAGGAACCTGTGGTACAGTTATTTCTCCCAGGAGTGTCCTAGGAGCCATTTTTCAACCCGACAACACCAGTCCGCATGTTACTCATGCTACTATAAACATCCTGCATGGCCTGAACACGCTACCATAGAAAATGCAAAGTTAGCTGACAGCAGCGGATTCTGATGATTTGCATGTTCAAATGCATTCAGTGTGACAGAACATTCATTAGGCAACCATTATTACCTAATTAATAGCATGCCAAGGCATATAAGCAGTAGCGTAGTTATGCAGGGACAGAGAGGGCAGTTGCCCCAGAATTAGCACTCAAAGGGGTCCACCTGGTTCTAATCTACCCTTAATTGATCAGCATGCCAATACAGTTAAGCCGTGCGGTAGACATGGTCTCCCTGCTCTACTGATCTCTTTTCTGTAGACAGCAAGTCACTTTAAACCTGTGGTCTGCAGAATGGCTGAGGTGCCAATGCATACACAGGATGTCAGATCTCCTGCACAGTGACGTCATTGTATAAGGGGGTCATAAAAATGATCTTGTGCCCCAAACAGGTCTCGGTTAACTGTATATACAGTATATTGCTGCTTTGTCATGTTGTTAAACCATGTATTTATTTTTGTATTTAACATGCCATATCTAGTGCTGCTAATTGTACATCATTATAGGGAAAGTGCAGTACGCTCTAAAATGTGGCAGCTTACTACTTGGGCAAATACCCTCATGTCTGGGGCGAAACGGACAAGGGAACACCTAAATGTAATGAAGCTGGACAGGGACGACGCTGCAGTACTGGTCAAGACGGTATGACCCTGGTACTAACTGAAGGACATAGGGAAGAGCACAGGGAAAGCAAAGGATGTGAACTATGCAGATCTGTGTTGATGCTGTAACTAATGTGGATGCGCTGCAATTAAAATTTCTACATTTAAAGTTGGAATTGGACTGTGTCTCTTTATGTGAAGAAGTATCTCTGCGTCTGAAGGAGGCCTCCGAGAATCAGGCAAGTGAGACAGTGGGAGTGTGTGTATGGAATGCGGGTGGCCAGGGCGTGCTAAAGCAGACACCTGTGCGGGCCATGACTACGGCCCTGGCTGCCGCTCACAATTGCGCCATGCCAGGACTTTGGCAATCTGTCTGCGCCTTGTCACTGGACTCATCAGGATACTGGGTTAAGTGGCTATGTGATTTTTTTAAACAAAAACATACTGTGTATAGGGGAGATGTAAGCTCATTATACTGTATAGAGGGCAGTTGCAGGAACATCAGATTGCATCTAAAAGAGCTGTGAGTGCATTGTACTGTCTGTAAGGGAGTTGTGGGCCATCAAAATGTATGTAAAGGAGCTGTACATTCGGTCACTCAGGGGACAAACATTGCAATAAAATGAAATAGGAGGCGATCAAAACATTGTATCTACCCTAGAATTGTATCAGTAAAAACGTTAATCCAGGGCACAAAAATTAAGCCATCACACAGCCCCATATCCCAAATAAATTAAAATGTTACCGGTCTCCAAAAATTACTACATAAGCAAAATAATTATGTTTTTTTTTTTGGTTTGTTTTTATAAATTTCACTATTTTTTTTACCACTTAAAAAAAAAATACCATACATCTCTGTTGTCTGCGTACTTGTACTGACCTGGAGAATCATATTGCCAGGACATTTTTACCACATAGTGAACATGGTAAATAAAAATGCAAAAAAATTTACAAAACAATTGTGAAATTGCTCTTTTTTTCAATTTCAATAAATTTCAACCCACTTGGAAGTTTTTTTCCAGTACACCAAGTGGTAGAATGAATGTTGTCATAAATAAGTACAACTTGTCCCACAAAAAAAAAAAAGCTGGCTACAGTGATGGGAAAATAAAAAAGTCATATGGCTCTTGAAAGAAGAGAGGAAAAAAATAGAAAATCGGCATATTATGAAGGGGTTAAAAAGAAACATGTGTAATGGAATAGACTATTTCTTTCCTTAAATACAATTATTTTTTATATATATTTTATTGCATAATTTATTGTATGTTAATATGTTATAATAATGCTTTAAATCTGTATTCATTTTTAGATAATTGTACTTTTTTATAATAAATATGCAGTATAATATTCTTCTTTGTAGTTTTCTTAGTCTTTGCGATGCAAACTAGGGGAAATTGCTACTAATGTCTGTTCAAAAGAGTATGGTCAGTGTGACCGGGATGACAGTCATGTAACAATTTGTGATTCTGTGTCAAGCAATCTTAACTTAAAATGTTCTACTCAATATGAGGAATACAACAAAAGCAATCTATATATTTATTAAAACTTTTCTTTTTCCAAACTCCTCATTTTGTCTTGATAAGTTCAACTTTTAGAATTTTAACTGAAACTCTGTGGCTTTATTTATTCACATTGTAATTGGATGAAGCTGATAAAGTTAAAGTTTGTTTAATTTAAAGGGACACTGTCATGTCACCAAATGCTATTAACCTGCAGAGGTTCATTTGCGAGATTAATAGCGTTCTGAAGCTGTGTGACTGCCAAAATAAAAGCCCAGCTACCGGAAGGAATTTAACTTTATTACTGCCGGCGGCCTCGTGCTTTCAGTCATAGTGACGTGCCAGCACGTGTCTGTGTTAATGTTAAATTCTGTGGAGCTTTGGAGCTCTGCAGTCATTGAGTCAATGACTAAGAAGGCAACATACGGCAACATGGTTTAGGACAAAATGTAAAGGTATAGAGAAATAAAATAGTAGATTATTGTCCGAAAAATTTCCCAGCCATGGATATCAAGAAATAATATTAGACTAGCTATCAGAAAGCGCATAACAAGAAAGGGGGGGGGGGGAGAACAAACTCCAAAAGATAGCCAACGTCTATAAAAATGCTTTATTGTGCAGGGCATGAAGGTGGTGACAGCTACAGGAAGTCACCAGGCAGAATAAAACGCAAGGGTACTGGGAAAACCACAAAATGCCATTAAAGGATATACAATGTATAAAATATATTCATGAAAGGTAATCCCGGGCGAAAGTACATGGCAACAATTGTAAAGTACAGCATGGGGAGATATCATAGAACATAAATATATATATATATACGGCATCCCAGCTTAACCAAACATGAGCTGGATGTATAGTAAAATGCAATCAATATAACATGCAGTACATGATCAATAATAAATACATCACCCAGGTAGTATCGGCAAGTGCAGGCAGATAGTGGGTCCCAGCGCCCGCCCCAACGCGCGTTTCGGGAACCTTCGTCAGGGGGCAAGCTAACAATGGTGAAATCAGGGATTATAAAGGCCGTGTAGCAGAAGTGCTTTAACGGTGGAGGCGGGAACACTCAGGCGCTCCCTAGCAACCAAGACGCTGAGTGGTACGGACTATGCGTGCAGGGACCCGTGCACCGGAAGTGCTCAGTATCCGAGCACAGGAAACACATGATCGTATCCTAGAGACCAGGCAAAGTGTCCTCCAGGCCGTGCGTGCGGGAGTCACGTGGGGCCCCACATGATCCACACACGACAGAGCACCAGACGGCGCCGCTACCCAGGCCAGCAGGTACGAGCATGCTCACAGATGTGGGCATGGTAACAAACCGCCATATAATTAAAAGGGCAGAAATATAGTCTGATGCCAGATGGAAATGCCCACATAGACATATCAGGTGCAGACAAAAATAAATATCTGGAAAAAACCAGGACGCACAAAAATATAAGAGAACGAATGGAAACAGGGTCAAAATCCATACATATCCGCAATTTAAGGGGAAAGTATATATACATATGGATTCAAGGAAAGACATATCCAAGATGAAAAACATTTGATATGATACAATAGTATAATACAGATATGTCACTACAATATAGAGGGCATAATCATGCATAATTGATATTTATACAAATACTCAAAAAATGTAAATGGGAGAAAAAAGGTGTAAAAATATATATGACAGTGCAAATCAAGTAGAAAGGTCTCACTTCCAGAGTATGAATGTCCCTAATAATCCAAAGACATGATATAATAATAATACATAGTAGGTAAATCCCGTTCCAACGTATATAGTCCTGACAGGTGAAGAAGTTCCAGAATTCATACAAGCAAGGTAACACTTCATATACACGACCAAGAGATATAAATCTAAAAATGCAATAAAAGAATATTAAAAATATAATAAAACACGTCCAGTGAAAAACCGGCAGCCACGAGAGGTCCCCACAGCCAGATGATCACAAGAAGGGGGCAAAACTAAGATTCTCGTTCAATCCAAGGGGGTATACAGTGCGCAGGGTCCATATCCATCTAGATTCTAGACGAGCCAATTTGGAGGATAACTTACCACCCTGTATACCTACATTTAAGGCATCAATCCCACGAAAACGAATGAGTCTCCCATTGCTCCCATGAAATGACTTAAAATGTCGAGTGTTATGGCTGGCAATCAGGCAACACAGCGTGCAGTAATCAGCGCACATACAGAGATCTGGCAATAACCCAAAACAATAGGACGAGCTCTGAGACGTGGAATCTCTGTAGACTGCAGTACCTGATCTATCCTCACACAACTGGAAGCAGCAGTGGATTGCGCCTATCAACTACCTATGCAACTCGGCACTGCCTGAGGAGCTGACTAGCCTGAAGATAGAAATACAAGCCTGACTTACCTCAGAGAAATACCCCAAAGGAATAGGCAGCCCCCACATATAATGACTGTTAGCAAGATGAAAAGGCAAACGTAGGAATGAAATAGATTCAGCAAAGTGAGGCCCGATATTCTAGACAGAGCGAGGATAGCAAAGAGAACTATGCAGTCTACAAAAAACCCTAAACCGAAAACCACGCAAAGGGGCAAAAAGACCCACCGTGCCGAACTAACAGCACGGCGGTGCACCCCTTTGCTTCTCAGAGCTTCCAGCAAAAGAAAATAACAAGCTGGACAGAAAAAACAGAAAACAAACTAGAAGCACTTATCTAGCAGAGCAGCAGGCCCAAGGAAAGATGCAGTAGCTCAGATCCAACACTGGAACATTGACAAGGAGCAAGGAAGACAGACTCAGGTGGAGCTAAATAGCAAGGCAGCCAACGAGCTCACCAAAACACCTGAAGGAGGAAGCCCAGAGACTGCAATACCACTTGTGACCACAGAAGTGAACTCAGCCAGAATTCACAACAGTACCCCCCCCTTGAGGAGGGGTCACCGAACCCTCACCAGAACCCCCAGGCCGACCAGGATGAGCCACATGAAAGGCACGAACAAGATCTGGGGCATGGACATCAGAGGCAAAAACCCAGGAATTATCTTCCTGAGCATAACCCTTCCATTTGACCAGATACTGGAGTTTCCGTCTAGAGACACGAGAATCCAAAATCTTCTCCACAATATACTCCAATTCCCCCTCCACCAAAACAGGGGCAGGAGGCTCCACAGATGGAACCATAGGTGCCACGTATCTCCTCAACAACGACCTATGGAATACATTATGTATGGAAAAGGAGTCTGGGAGGGTCAGACGAAAAGACACCGGATTGAGAATCTCAGAAATCCTATACGGACCAATAAAACGAGGTTTAAATTTAGGAGAGGAAACCTTCATAGGTATATGACGAGAAGATAACCAAACCAGATCCCCAACACGAAGTCGGGGTCCCACACGGCGTCTGCGATTAGCGAAAAGCTGAGCCTTCTCCTGGGACAAGGTCAAATTGTCCACTACCTGAGTCCAGATCTGCTGCAACCTGTCCACCACATAATCCACACCAGGACAGTCCGAAGACTCAACCTGTCCTGAAGAGAAACGAGGATGGAACCCAGAATTGCAGAAAAATGGAGAGACCAAGGTAGCCGAGCTGGCCCGATTATTAAGGGCGAACTCAGCCAACGGCAAAAATGACACCCAATCATCCTGGTCAGCGGAAACAAAACATCTCAGATATGTTTCCAAGGTCTGATTGGTTCGTTCGGTCTGGCCATTAGTCTGAGGATGGAAGGCCGAGGAAAAAGATAGGTCAATGCCCATCCTACCACAAAAGGCTCGCCAGAACCTCGAGACAAACTGGGAACCTCTGTCAGAAACAATATTCTCAGGAATGCCATGTAAACGAACCACATGCTGGAAGAACAAAGGCACCAAATCAGAGGAGGAAGGCAATTTAACCAAGGGCACCAGATGGACCATTTTAGAAAAGCGATCACAGACCACCCAAATGACAGACATCTTTTGAGAAACGGGAAGGTCAGAAATGAAATCCATCGAAATATGTGTCCAAGGCCTCTTCGGGACCGGCAAGGGCAAAAGCAACCCACTGGCACGTGAACAGCAGGGCTTAGCCCTAGCACAAATTCCACAGGACTGCACAAAAGCACGCACATCCCGTGACAGAGATGGCCACCAGAAGGATCTAGCAACCAACTCCCTGGTACCAAAGATTCCTGGATGACCGGCCAGCACCGAACAATGAAGTTCAGAGATAACTTTACTAGTCCACCTATCAGGGACGAACAGTTTCTCGGCCGGACAACGATCAGGTTTATTAGCCTGAAATTTCTGCAACACTCTCCGCAAATCAGGGGAGATGGCAGACACAATGACTCCTTCCTTGAGGATACTCGCCGGCTCAGATAACCCCGGAGAGTCGGGCACAAAACTCCTAGACAGAGCATCCGCCTTCACATTTTTAGAGCCCGGAAGGTATGAAATCACAAAATCAAAACGAGCAAAAAATAACGACCAACGGGCCTGTCTAGGATTCAAGCGCTTGGCAGACTCAAGATAAGTAAGGTTCTTATGATCAGTCAAAACCACCACGCGATGCTTAGCACCCTCAAGCCAATGACGCCACTCCTCGAATGCCCACTTCATGGCCAGCAACTCTCGGTTGCCCACATCATAATTACGCTCAGCAGCAGAAAATTTCCTGGAAAAGAAAGCACATGGTTTGAACACTGAGCAACCAGAACCTCTCTGTGACAAAACCGCCCCTGCACCAATCTCAGAAGCATCAACCTCGACCTGGAACGGAAGAGAAACATCAGGTTGACACAACACAGGGGCACAGCAAAAACGACGCTTCAACTCCTGAAAAGCTTCCACGGCAGCAGAAGACCAATTAACCAAATCAGCACCCTTCTTGGTCAAATCGGTCAATGGTCTGGCAATGCTAGAAAAATTACAGATGAAGCGACGATAAAAATTAGCAAAGCCCAGGAATTTCTGCAAACTTTTTAGAGATGTCGGCTGAGTCCAATCCTGGATGGCCTGAACCTTAACCGGATCCATCTCGATAGTAGAAGGGGAAAAGATGAACCCCAAAAATGAAACTTTCTGCACACCGAAGAGACACTTTGATCCCTTCACGAACAAGGAATTAGCACGCAGTACCTGGAAAACCATTCTGACTTGCTTCACATGAGACTCCCAATCATCTGAGAAGATCAAAATGTCATCCAAGTAAACAATCAAGAATTTATCCAGATACTCACGGAAAATGTCATGCATAAAAGACTGAAAAACAGATGGAGCATTGGCAAGTCCGAACGGCATCACCAGATACTCAAAATGACCCTCGGGCGTATTAAATGCCGTTTTCCATTCATCTCCCTGCCTGATTCTCACCAGATTATACGCACCACGAAGATCAATCTTAGTAAACCAACTAGCCCCCTTAATCCGAGCAAACAAGTCAGAAATCAATGGCAAGGGATACTGAAACTTAACAGTGATCTTATTAAGAAGGCGGTAATCAATACACGGTCTTAGCGAACCATCCTTCTTGGCTACAAAAAAGAACCCTGCTCCCAATGGTGACGACGATGGGCGAATATGTCCCTTCTCCAGGGACTCCTTCACATAACTGCGCATAGCGGTGTGTTCAGGTACGGACAAATTAAATAAACGACCCTTAGGGAATTTACTACCAGGAATCAAATCGATAGCACAATCACAATTCCTATGCGGAGGAAGGGCATCAGACTTGGACTCTTCAAATACATCCTGAAAGTCCGACAAGAACTCTGGGATGTCAGAAGGAATGGATGACGAAATAGACAAAAATGGAACATCACCATGTACTCCCTGACAACCCCAGCTGGTTACCGACATAGAGTTCCAATCCAATACTGGATTATGGGTTTGTAGCCATGGCAACCCCAACACGACCACATCATGCAAATTATGCAGTACCAAAAAGCGAATAACTTCCTGATGTGCAGGAGCCATGCACATGGTCAGCTGGGCCCAGTACTGAGGCTTATTCTTGGCCAGAGGTGTAGCATCAATTCCTCTCAACGGAATAGGACACCGCAAAGGCTCCAAGAAAAATCCACAACGTTTAGCATAATCCAAATCCATCAGATTCAGGGCAGCGCCTGAATCCACAAACGCCATGACAGAATATGATGACAAAGAGCACATTAAGGTAATGGACAAAAGGAATTTGGACTGTACAGTACCAATAACGGCAGAGCTATCGAACCGCCTAGTGCGTTTAGGACAATTAGAAATAGCATGAGTAGAATCACCACAATAGAAACACAGTCTGTTCAGACGTCTGTGTTCGTGCCGTTCTACTTTAGTCATAGTCCTGTCGCACTGCATAGGCTCAGGCTTACTCTCAGACAATACCGCCAGATGGTGCACAGATTTACGCTCGCGCAAGCGACGACCGATCTGAATGGCCAAGGACATAGACTCATTCAAACCAGCAGGCATAGGAAATCCCACCATTACATCCTTAAGAGCTTCAGAGAGACCCTTTCTGAACAAAGCCGCTAGTGCAGATTCATTCCACAGAGTGAGTACTGACCATTTTCTAAATTTCTGACAATATACTTCTACATCATCCTGACCCTGGCATAAAGCCAGCAGATTTTTCTCAGCTTGATCCACTGAATTAGGCTCATCGTAAAGCAATCCCAGCGCCTGGAAAAATGCATCAACATTACTCAATGCAGAATCTCCTGGTGCAAGAGAAAACGCCCAGTCCTGTGGGTCGCCGCGCAAAAAAGAGATAATAATCAAAACCTGTTGAATAGGATTACCAGAAGAATGAGGTTTCAAGGCCAAAAATAGCTTACAATTATTTCTGAAGCTCAGGAACTTAGTTCTGTCACCAAAAAACAAATCAGGAATCGGAATTCTTGGTTCTAGCATCGATTTCTGATCAATAGTATCTTGAATCTTTTGTACATTTACAACGAGATTATCCATTGAGGAGCACAGAGCCTGAATATCCATGTCCACAGCTGTGTCCTGAAGCACTCTAATGTCTAGGGGAAAAAAAAGACTGAAGACAGAGCTAAGAAAAAAAAATGATGTCAGGATTTCTTTTTTCCCTCTATTGGAAATCATTGAATGGCTCCTTGTACTGTTATGGCTGGCAATCAGGCAACACAGCGTGCAGTAATCAGCGCACATACAGAGATCTGGCAATAACCCAAAACAATAGGACGAGCTCTGAGACGTGGAATCTCTGTAGACTGCAGTACCTGATCTATCCTCACACAACTGGAAGCAGCAGTGGATTGCGCCTATCAACTACCTATGCAACTCGGCACTGCCTGAGGAGCTGACTAGCCTGAAGATAGAAATACAAGCCTGACTTACCTCAGAGAAATACCCCAAAGGAATAGGCAGCCCCCACATATAATGACTGTTAGCAAGATGAAAAGACAAACGTAGGAATGAAATAGATTCAGCAAAGTGAGGCCCGATATTCTAGACAGAGCGAGGATAGCAAAGAGAACTATGCAGTCTACAAAAAACCCTAAACCGAAAACCACGCAAAGGGGCAAAAAGACCCACCGTGCCGAACTAACAGCACGGCGGTGCACCCCTTTGCTTCTCAGAGCTTCCAGCAAAAGAAAATAACAAGCTGGACAGAAAAAACAGAAAACAAACTAGAAGCACTTATCTAGCAGAGCAGCAGGCCCAAGGAAAGATGCAGTAGCTCAGATCCAACACTGGAACATTGACAAGGAGCAAGGAAGACAGACTCAGGTGGAGCTAAATAGCAAGGCAGCCAACGAGCTCACCAAAACACCTGAAGGAGGAAGCCCAGAGACTGCAATACCACTTGTGACCACAGAAGTGAACTCAGCCAGAATTCACAACAGTCGAGGGAGCGTTTTTAAAGTAGAGGGGTCCGTACATCCCGCCGCAGATTCAATCCCCAATACGTGTTCACGTATACGCACTTTAAATTGGCGCGTGGTCAGGCCAACATAAATAAGGCCACAGGGGCAGGTGGCATAATAGATTACAAAGCGTGTGTTACAGGTAATCTCTTTTTTGATCTTAAAGATCTTACTACCAGCGGAATCAGAGAATGTATCTATCCGATCTACATTGGGGCACGCCACACAGTGGCCACATGGAAAAGAGCCACATCGAGAAGGGAAATTATCAAGGAATGTAGTTCTCGGTATTCCCTCATAGTGGCTCCGCGTTAGATGGTCTTTTAAATTGCGTGCCCTTCTGAATGATATGAGAGGACGCTCTGGTAGAATTTTAGAAATGGTTTTATCAACCCTCAGAATGGGCCAGGATTTCCGTAGTGCCTCACGGATTTTATCAGATTGGGAGTTAAAGTTGGTAACAAACCGTAGTTGTTGGTTAGAATTTCTATTATCTACATGATTATAAAGTAGGGATGTACGTGTAGAGAACTTAGCCCGATTATAGGCCTTTTTAATGGATCTTCTACTATAGCCACGGTTAAGAAAGCGTATCTGTAACTCCTTCGCTTGTTGTTCAAAGTCTGATTCAGATGAACATATCCTTCGTAAACGGAGAAATTGACCTGTTGGTACTGCTTTAATAATATGGGAGGGATGGCAGGAAGATGCATGTAGTAGAGTATTTGTGGAGGTGGGTTTGCGGAATAAATCAGTTTGTATGAGACCAGAGGAGTCCTTTCTCACCATGACGTCCAAAAATTCAACGCTAACCAAGTCCCACTTAAAAGTTAGGTGGATATTCAAGTTGTTATCATTCAAAAAATCAATAAACGTAGATAACTCGTCTGGGGAACCCTGCCAGATCAGGAATATGTCGTCGATGTACCGGGTCCAAAGAGGGACCCGGTCCATCGACGCCCACCGATCTGACAAGAAGAGGTCCCTTTCCCACAGCCCCAGAAACAGATTTGCATAGGAGGGCGCAAAGGCCGCCCCCATGGCTGTTCACTGGAGCTGCAGGAAAAAGGACCCCTTGAAAACAAAAAAATTATGTGTTAACGCAAACTCCAGCAGGGTAAGTATAAGATTGCAAAATTCAGGAGAAGAGCAAGACGTGCCAAGGAAGAAACGTACTGCATTTAGGCCATCCTGATGCCTAATGCTAGTGTACAGTGATTCTACATCAGCTGTAGTCAGGATGGCATCTCCGTCCAAATGAACAGAGTCAACCTTTTTGAGGAGCTCTCCAGTGTCCCTCAGGAAGGAAGGCAAGTCTTCAACAAGGGGTTGTAGATGGAAATCTATCCACTGATTAACGTTTTCGAGAAAGTTTCCATTCCCCGAAATAATAGGTCTGCCAGGTGGCACCCTGGCATCCTTATGTATCTTGGGGAGAAGATAGAAGGTCGAGACTGCAGGCTCTGTTACACGGAGGGCCGAGGAGAGTTCCTTGGTGATGACTCCACCCTCGACAGCGGAATTAAGAATGTCATCCAATTCAGAGCTGAAGGCCGACAAGGGATTAAAGGTCAATTTTCTGTAACATACGGCATTATTAAGTTGGCGATAGGCCTCTTTCTCATACATTACTTTCGGCCAAATGACCACATTCCCTCCCTTGTCGGCTGGTTTCAGCACGATATCTTGGATGTTTTTCAGATACTGCAGCCTCGACCTTTCCTCACGACTGAGGTTATCCCTCCTAAAACGTTGTGATATTTTAAGGAAATCCTGGGTGACCACCTGGACAAATAAATCAATATTGGAATTGGTAGACAGGGGTGGAAACTTTCTCGAACGTGGTCTGATGGAAGGTGGAATCTTACCTTCATCAGAGATATTTTCACGGGAGAGCTCCTCAAGTGTCCTCAGCGCATCTTGTTCTTCCTCTGTAGGGAACAATTGATAAAGGTTATCGTCAAAGAAGTGACGTTTAAAGAGTAAAGATCGTGCGAACAAATGTAGATCTTTAATGGCTGAAAAGGCATCAAAGCCCACCATAGGGGAAAAAGACAGACCTCTACTCAAGAGGGAAACATCTGATGGAGAAAGAGCATGATTACTTAAGTTGATCACCTTATTATCTTTCCCTGTGTGGTCTGGTGAGCGTGAAGGGCGCCTCTTATATGGATGGTAACCACGTGTTCTATTGACAGTTGCGCCAGATCTAGTTGTCATCGATAGAGTTGAAGTATCAGATTGTCCACTCAGGGAAGAAATAGATGTCACAGATGTAGCGTGTTTAAGTTGTTGGTATGCTGGTCTGCTCTTTCTCCACTGATATACTGCATGCTGTTGATAATCCCTCTGGTCTCTATTAAATTTGCTGGTTTGTGACTCATGGATCTTCTTGACTAGAGAGTCAAGTGCTTTCTCCAAATTGGAATCTAAAGTCTGAATTTTTTCGGATGGACAGTTGGACCGTAGTTCATTTTGAGCAGTGTCAATCAGTGTATCAAGTTCACTAATGTTAGTGGTATTAAAACCAATCAATAATTTCATCATAGTAAGGGAACACATATTGCATGCTTCCTCCCAATTAGAAATAAATTGTAAATTTTCAATAGGAAAAGTGGGGACTACGCGGACTCTCAACCCCCTTGGAATCATATTACATGATACATATTTCTCTAGGAACACTCGGTTCCACCATAACTTAGTTCGCTTAATCAATAAATTCTGTGTGGAAGAGCAAAGCTCATCCCACTTGTGATCATCAGACCGTGGGGCACTCATACCACCTCCAAACACCTGATCCACTTGGCCTAGCCAGGCCTTTTCTTTGGCTCTGAAATCCATAGGGTCGCCAACAGCGTCTGTGCAAAACACAGCAAACATATATGAATAAATGCCTAAGAAGGCAACATACGGCAACATGGTTTAGGACAAAATGTAAAGGTATAGAGAAATAAAATAGTAGATTATTGTCCGAAAAATTTCCCAGCCATGGATATCAAGAAATAATATTAGACTAGCTATCAGAAAGCGCATAACAAGAAAGGGGGGGGGGGGGAGAACAAACTCCAAAAGATAGCCAACGTCTATAAAAATGCTTTATTGTGCAGGGCATGAAGGTGGTGACAGCTACAGGAAGTCACCAGACAGAATAAAACGCAAGGGTACTGGGAAAACCACAAAATGCCATTAAAGGATATACAATGTATAAAATATATTCATGAAAGGTATACCCGGGCGAAAGTACATGGCAACAATTGTAAAGTACAGCATGGGGAGATATCATAGAACATAAATATATATATATACGGCATCCCAGCTTAACCAAACATGAGCTGGATGCATAGTAAAATGCAATCAATATAACATGCAGTACATGAGCAATAATAAATACATCACCCAGGTAGTATCGGCAAGTGCAGGCAGATAGTGGGTCCCAGCGCCCGCCCCAACGCGCGTTTCGGGAACCTTCGTCAGGGGGCACGCTAACAATGGTGAAATCAGGGATTATAAAGGCCGTGTAGCGGAAGTGCTTTAGCGGTGGAGGCGGGAACACTCAGGCGCTCCCTAGCAACCAAGACGCTGAGTGGTACGGACTATGCGTGCAGGGACCCGTGCACCGGAAGTGCTCAGTATCCGAGCACAGGAAACACATGATCGTATCCTAGAGACCAGGCAAAGCGTCCTCCAGGCCGTGCGTGCGGGAGTCACGTGGGGCCCCACATGATCCACACACGACAGAGCACCAGACGGCGCCGCTACCCAGGCCAGCAGGTACGAGCATGCTCACAGATGTGGGCATGGTAACAAACCGCCATATAATTAAAAGGGCAGAAATATAGTCTGATGCCAGATGGAAATGCCCACATAGACATATCAGGTGCAGACAAAAATAAATATCTGGAAAAAACCAGGACGCACAAAAATATAAGAGAACGAATGGAAACAGGGTCAAAATCCATACATATCCGCAATTTAAGGGGAAAGTATATATACATATGGATTCAAGGAAAGACATATCCAAGATGAAAAGCATTTGATATGATACAATAGTATAATACAGATATGTCACTACAATATAGAGGGCATAATCATGCATAATTGATATTTATACAAATACTCAAAAAATGTAAATGGGAGAAAAAAGGTGTAAAAATATATATGACAGTGCAAATCAAGTAGAAAGGTCTCACTTCCAGAGTATATATACATATGCCATATGATGAATGTCCCTAATAATCCAAAGACATGATATAATAATAATACATAGTAGGTAAATCCTGTTCCAACGTATATAGTCCTGACAGGTGAAGAAGTTCCAGAATTCATACTCCATGGTCAGCAAGCAAGGTAACACTTCATATACACGGCCAAGAGATATAAATCTAAAAATGCAATAAAAGAATATTAAAAATATAATAAAACACGTCCAGTGAAAAACCCGCAGCCACGAGAGGTCCCCACAGCCAGATGATCACAAGAAGGGGGCAAAACTAAGATTCTCGTTCAATCCAAGAGGGTATACAGTCCGCAGGGTCCATATCCACCTAGATTCTAGACGAGCCAATTTGGAGGATAACTTACCACCCCGTATACCTACATTTAAGGCATCAATCCCACGAAAACGAATGAGTCTCCCATTGCTCCCATGAAACGACTTAAAATGTCGAGGGAGCGTTTTTAAAGTAGAGGGGTCCGTACATCCCGCCGCAGATTCAATCCCCAATACGTGTTCACGTATACGCACTTTAAATTGGCGCGTGGTCAGGCCAACATAAATAAGGCCACAGGGGCAGGTGGCATAATAGATTACAAAGCGTGTGTTACAGGTAATCTCTTTTTTGATCTTAAAGATCTTACTACCAGCGGAATCAGAGAATGTATCTATCCGATCTACATTGGGGCACGCCACACAGTGGCCACATGGAAAAGAGCCACATTGAGAAGGGAAATTATCAAGGAATGTAGTTCTCGGTATTCCCTCATAGTGGCTCCGCGTTAGATGGTCTTTTAAATTGCGTGCCCTTCTGAATGATATGAGAGGACGCTCTGGTAGAATTTTAGAAATGGTTTTATCAACCCTCAGAATGGGCCAGGATTTCCGTAGTGCCTCATGGATTTTATCAGATTGGGAGTTAAAGTTGGTAACAAACCGTAGTTGTTGGTTAGAATTTCTATTATCTACATGATTATAAAGTAGGGATGTACGTGTAGAGAACTTAGCCCGATTATAGGCCTTTTTAATGGATCTTCTACTATAGCCACGGTTAAGAAAGCGTATCTGTAACTCCTTCGCTTGTTGTTCAAAGTCTGATTCAGATGAACATATCCTTCGTAAACGGAGAAATTGACCTGTTGGTACTGCTTTAATAATATGGGAGGGATGGCAGGAAGATGCATGTAGTAGAGTATTTGTGGAGGTGGGTTTGCGGAATAAATCAGTTTGTATGAGACCAGAGGAGTCCTTTCTCACCATGACGTCCAAAAATTCAACGCTAACCAAGTCCCACTTAAAAGTTAGGTGGATATTCAAGTTGTTATCATTCAAAAAATCAATAAACGTAGATAACTCGTCTGGGGAACCCTGCCAGATCAGGAATATGTCGTCGATGTACCGGGTCCAAAGAGGGACCCGGTCCATCGACGCCCACCGATCTGACAAGAAGAGGTCCCTTTCCCACAGCCCCAGAAACAGATTTGCATAGGAGGGCGCAAAGGCCGCCCCCATGGCTGTTCACTGGAGCTGCAGGAAAAAGGACCCCTTAAAAACAAAAAAATTATGTGTTAACGCAAACTCCAGCAGGGTAAGTATAAGATTGCAAAATTCAGGAGAAGAGCAAGACGTGCCAAGGAAGAAACGTACTGCATTTAGGCCATCCTGATGCCTAATGCTAGTGTACAGTGATTCTACATCAGCTGTAGTCAGGATGGCATCTCCGTCCAAATGAACAGAGTCAACCTTTTTGAGGAGCTCTCCAGTGTCCCTCAGGAAGGAAGGCAAGTCTTCAACAAGGGGTTGTAGATGGAAATCTATCCACTGATTAACGTTTTCGAGAAAGTTTCCATTCCCCGAAATAATAGGTCTGCCAGGTGGCACCCTGGCATCCTTATGTATCTTGGGGAGAAGATAGAAGGTCGAGACTGCAGGCTCTGTTACACGGAGGGCCGAGGAGAGTTCCTTGGTGATGACTCCACCCTCGACAGCGGAATTAAGAATGTCATCCAATTCAGAGCTGAAGGCCGACAAGGGATTAAAGGTCAATTTTCTGTAACATACGGCATTATTAAGTTGGCGATAGGCCTCTTTCTCATACATTACTTTCGGCCAAATGACCACATTCCCTCCCTTGTCGGCTGGTTTCAGCACGATATCTTGGATGTTTTTCAGATACTGCAGCCTCGACCTTTCCTCACGACTGAGGTTATCCCTCCTAAAACGTTGTGATATTTTAAGGAAATCCTGGGTGACCACCTGGACAAATAAATCAATATTGGAATTGGTAGACAGGGGTGGAAACTTTCTCGAACGTGGTCTGATGGAAGGTGGAATCTTACCTTCATCAGAGATATTTTCACGGGAGAGCTCCTCAAGTGTTCTCAGCGCATCTTGTTCTTCCTCTGTAGGGAACAATTGATAAAGGTTATCGTCAAAGAAGTGACGTTTAAAGAGTAAAGATCGTGCGAACAAATGTAGATCTTTAATGGCTGAAAAGGCATCAAAGCCCACCATAGGGGAAAAAGACAGACCTCTACTCAAGAGGGAAACATCTGATGGAGAAAGAGCATGATTACTTAAGTTGATCACCTTATTATCTTTCCCTGTGTGGTCTGGTGAGCGTGAAGGGCGCCTCTTATATGGATGGTAACCACGTGTTCTATTGACAGTTGCGCCAGATCTAGTTGTCATCGATAGAGTTGAAGTATCAGATTGTCCACTCAGGGAAGAAATAGATGTCACAGATGTAGCGTGTTTAAGTTGTTGGTATGCTGGTCTGCTCTTTCTCCACTGATATACTGCATGCTGTTGATAATCCCTCTGGTCTCTATTAAATTTGCTGGTTTGTGACTCATGGATCTTCTTGACTAGAGAGTCAAGTGCTTTCTCCAAATTGGAATCTAAAGTCTGAATTTTTTCGGATGGACAGTTGGACCGTAGTTCATTTTGAGCAGTGTCAATCAGTGTATCAAGTTCACTAATGTTAGTGGTATTAAAACCAATCAATAATTTCATCATAGTAAGGGAACACATATTGCATGCTTCCTCCCAATTAGAAATAAATTGTAAATTTTCAATAGGAAAAGTGGGGACTACGCGGACTCTCAACCCCCTTGGAATCATATTACATGATACATATTTCTCTAGGAACACTCGGTTCCACCATAACTTAGTTCGCTTAATCAATAAATTCTGTGTGGAAGAGCAAAGCTCATCCCACTTGTGATCATCAGACCGTGGGGCACTCATACCACCTCCAAACACCTGATCCACTTGGCCTAGCCAGGCCTTTTCTTTGGCTCTGAAATCCATAGGGTCGCCAACAGGGTCTGTGCAAAACACAGCAAACATATATGAATAAATGCCTAAGAAGGCAACATACGGCAACATGGTTTAGGACAAAATGTAAAGGTATAGAGAAATAAAATAGTAGATTATTGTCCGAAAAATTTCCCAGCCATGGATATCAAGAAATAATATTAGACTAGCTATCAGAAAGCGCATAACAAGAAAGGGGGGGGGGAGAACAAACTCCAAAAGATAGCCAACGTCTATAAAAATGCTTTATTGTGCAGGGCATGAAGGTGGTGACAGCTACAGGAAGTCACCAGACAGAATAAAACGCAAGGGTACTGGGAAAACCACAAAATGCCATTAAAGGATATACAATGTATAAAATATATTCATGAAAGGTATACCCGGGCGAAAGTACATGGCAACAATTGTAAAGTACAGCATGGGGAGATATCATAGAACATAAATATATATATATACGGCATCCCAGCTTAACCAAACATGAGCTGGATGCATAGTAAAATGCAATCAATATGACATGCAGTACATGAGCAATAATAAATACATCACCCAGGTAGTATCGGCAAGTGCAGGCAGATAGTGGGTCCCAGCGCCCGCCCCAACGCGCGTTTCGGGAACCTTCGTCAGGGGGCACGCTAACAATGGTGAAATCAGGGATTATAAAGGCCGTGTAGCGGAAGTGCTTTAGCGGTGGAGGCGGGAACACTCAGGCGCTCCCTAGCAACCAAGACGCTGAGTGGTACGGACTATGCGTGCAGGGACCCGTGCACCGGAAGTGCTCAGTATCCGAGCACAGGAAACACATGATCGTATCCTAGAGACCAGGCAAAGCGTCCTCCAGGCCGTGCGTGCGGGAGTCACGTGGGGCCCCACATGATCCACACACGACAGAGCACCAGACGGCGCCGCTACCCAGGCCAGCAGGTACGAGCATGCTCACAGATGTGGGCATGGTAACAAACCGCCATATAATTAAAAGGGCAGAAATATAGTCTGATGCCAGATGGAAATGCCCACATAGACATATCAGGTGCAGACAAAAATAAATATCTGGAAAAAACCAGGACGCACAAAAATATAAGAGAACGAATGGAAACAGGGTCAAAATCCATACATATCCGCAATTTAAGGGGAAAGTATATATACATATGGATTCAAGGAAAGACATATCCAAGATGAAAAGCATTTGATATGATACAATAGTATAATACAGATATGTCACTACAATATAGAGGGCATAATCATGCATAATTGATATTTATACAAATACTCAAAAAATGTAAATGGGAGAAAAAAGGTGTAAAAATATATATGACAGTGCAAATCAAGTAGAAAGGTCTCACTTCCAGAGTATATATACATATGCCATATGATGAATGTCCCTAATAATCCAAAGACATGATATAATAATAATACATAGTAGGTAAATCCTGTTCCAACGTATATAGTCCTGACAGGTGAAGAAGTTCCAGAATTCATACTCCATGGTCAGCAAGCAAGGTAACACTTCATATACACGGCCAAGAGATATAAATCTAAAAATGCAATAAAAGAATATTAAAAATATAATAAAACACGTCCAGTGAAAAACCCGCAGCCACGAGAGGTCCCCACAGCCAGATGATCACAAGAAGGGGGCAAAACTAAGATTCTCGTTCAATCCAAGAGGGTATACAGTCCGCAGGGTCCATATCCACCTAGATTCTAGACGAGCCAATTTGGAGGATAACTTACCACCCCGTATACCTACATTTAAGGCATCAATCCCACGAAAACGAATGAGTCTCCCATTGCTCCCATGAAACGACTTAAAATGTCGAGGGAGCGTTTTTAAAGTAGAGGGGTCCGTACATCCCGCCGCAGATTCAATCCCCAATACGTGTTCACGTATACGCACTTTAAATTGGCGCGTGGTCAGGCCAACATAAATAAGGCCACAGGGGCAGGTGGCATAATAGATTACAAAGCGTGTGTTACAGGTAATCTCTTTTTTGATCTTAAAGATCTTACTACCAGCGGAATCAGAGAATGTATCTATCCGATCTACATTGGGGCACGCCACACAGTGGCCACATGGAAAAGAGCCACATTGAGAAGGGAAATTATCAAGGAATGTAGTTCTCGGTATTCCCTCATAGTGGCTCCGCGTTAGATGGTCTTTTAAATTGCGTGCCCTTCTGAATGATATGAGAGGACGCTCTGGTAGAATTTTAGAAATGGTTTTATCAACCCTCAGAATGGGCCAGGATTTCCGTAATGCCTCACGGATTTTATCAGATTGGGAGTTAAAGTTGGTAACAAACCGTAGTTGTTGGTTAGAATTTCTATTATCTACATGATTATAAAGTAGGGATGTACGTGTAGAGAACTTAGCCCGATTATAGGCCTTTTTAATGGATCTTCTACTATAGCCACGGTTAAGAAAGCGTATCTGTAACTCCTTCGCTTGTTGTTCAAAGTCTGATTCAGATGAACATATCCTTCGTAAACGGAGAAATTGACCTGTTGGTACTGCTTTAATAATATGGGAGGGATGGCAGGAAGATGCATGTAGTAGAGTATTTGTGGAGGTGGGTTTGCGGAATAAATCAGTTTGTATGAGACCAGAGGAGTCCTTTCTCACCATGACGTCCAAAAATTCAACGCTAACCAAGTCCCACTTAAAAGTTAGGTGGATATTCAAGTTGTTATCATTCAAAAAATCAATAAACGTAGATAACTCGTCTGGGGAACCCTGCCAGATCAGGAATATGTCGTCGATGTACCGGGTCCAAAGAGGGACCCGGTCCATCGACGCCCACCGATCTGACAAGAAGAGGTCCCTTTCCCACAGCCCCAGAAACAGATTTGCATAGGAGGGCGCAAAGGCCGCCCCCATGGCTGTTCACTGGAGCTGCAGGAAAAAGGACCCCTTAAAAACAAAAAAATTATGTGTTAACGCAAACTCCAGCAGGGTAAGTATAAGATTGCAAAATTCAGGAGAAGAGCAAGACGTGCCAAGGAAGAAACGTACTGCATTTAGGCCATCCTGATGCCTAATGCTAGTGTACAGTGATTCTACATCAGCTGTAGTCAGGATGGCATCTCCGTCCAAATGAACAGAGTCAACCTTTTTGAGGAGCTCTCCAGTGTCCCTCAGTCATTGAGTCAGCAGAGCATAGGTAACTTTTATGTACTATGTACCTCAACACCTGGTAACCCCGCTCTGTAACTTTACCTGGTCTGACATTTTGTGGCTAAATCGCTCCCAAACACTTTTCACATAATAATAATAATAATAATAATAATAATAATTTTTATTTATATAGCGCCAACATATTCCGCAGCGCTTTACAAATTATAGAGGGGACTTGTACAGACAATAGACATTACAGCATAACAGAAATACAGTTCAAAACAGATACCAGGAGGAATGAGGGCCCTGCTCGCAAGCTTACAGACTATGAGGAAAAGGGGAGACACGAGAGGTGGATGGTAACAATTGCTTTAGTTATTCGGACCGGCCATAGTGTAAGGCTCGGGTGTTCATGTAAAGCTGCATGAACCAGTTAACTGCCTAAGTATGTAGCAGTACAGACACAGAGGGCTATTAACTGCATAAAGTGAATGAGAACATGATGCGAGGAACCTGATTTTTTTTTTTTTTTAAATAGGCCACACAGGGATAGTTAGGTTATTGCATTGAGGCGGTAGGCCAGTCTGAACAAATGAGTTTTTAGGGTACGCTTAAAACTGTGGGGATTGGGGATTAATCGTATTAACCTAGGTAGTGCATTCCAAAGAATCGGCGCAGCACGTGTAAAGTCTTGGAGACGGGAGTGGGAGGTTCTGATTATTGAGGATGCTAGCCTGAGGTCATTAGCGGAGCAGAGGGCACGGGTAGGGTGGTAGACTGAGACCAGAGAGGAGATGTAGGGTGGTGCCGAGCCATGGAGTGCTTTGTGGATGAGGGTAGTAGTTTTGAATAATGACATAACATGATAATTATGATAATTATGATAATGACATTATGATAATAACATAATGAAGCTGAGAGTTGATGACATCGTTACCCACAATCTTGAGTACTATGGATGTTCCTGACTGCCACCATTCAATCTTTACCATGCTGATAGACCGACCTGCATGTGTAACCAATAGGGGTATTCTTTATTGCCTTTGTACAGAACAGTTGAGGATATTTTAGAAATTTGGAAAGAAATTGGCCCACCCCTATACAAAGATAGCAGTGGGCCAAATATCCTTATGATGAACAGCTATCTCCCCTCCATGCATGTTTATTTCATACAGGAGCGCAGGATAAGAGGTGGGAAGACACTTTTGACATTGGATTATATTACAGCAGAACTAAGGAATTGACTATATGATCATTCTACATGTCCAATTCTCGTCTCCACTGACATTCATTGTCAGGAGAAGGTCAGAAAGCCCTCATAAGTATTAGATGGTTGTTAGGATCTACCAAAATGAATCCACTATGAATAACTTTACTTGATAAATGTTGCTAGTTGTTGCCAAGCTCTAGGGTAGCAGAAGCACCAGTAATACCCAATGCTCATGTCTGTGTTCTCTGCTACATAAAAAGGCCAGAAATGCTATAAATGGCACATTACAATTGGGACCATTTTATAAATTTTGCAAGAGAATGTCTAAAGAAATCAGCCAAGATAACAGGAAGAGAATTGTGGACTTGCACAAGTCTGGCTCATCCTTGGGAACAATTTCAAGATACCTGATGGTGCCTCCTTCATCTGTACAAACAATTATATGCAAGTACAAACAAGATGGATGTCCAGCCATCATACCACTCAGGAAGGAGATAGGTTCTGTGTACCAGATATGAACATGCTTTGGTCCGACATGTGCATATAATCCCAAGGACAAAAGCAAAAGACCTTGTGAAAATGATGGCGGAAGCTGGTAAGTTTGTGTCAATATCCACAGTGATACGAGTACTGTATCAACTTGGGCTGAAAGGCCACACTGCCAGGAAGAAACCATTACTCCAAAAGAAACTTAAAAAAGCCAGATTAATGTTTGCAAATGCACACAGGATCAAAGAACTTACATTTTGGAGACGTGTCCTGTGGTTTGATGAAACTAAAATTGAACTTTTTGGGCATAATGAGCATCGTTACGTTTGAAGGAAAAAGGGAGAAGCTTGGAAGCCTAAGCCTAAGCCTGACTGTGAAACATGGGGGTGGCAGTATCATGTTTTGGGATTGTTTTGCTGCAGGAGAGACTGGTGCACTTCACAAAATAGATGACATCATGTGAAAAGAAGAATATGTGGCAATGCTGAAGCAACGTCTTAATACATCAGCCAGGAAGTTAAAGATTGGGCGGAAATGGGTCTTCCAAACAGACACTGACCCGAAGCATACTGCCAAAATGATAGCAAAGTGGCTTAAGGATAACAAAGTCAATGTTTTGAGGAGCAATCACAAAGCCCTGATCTCAATCCTATTGAAAATTTATGAGCAAAACTGAAAAGACAGGTACCAGCAAGGCAACCTACAAACCTGGAACAGTGACACCAGTTTTGTCAGGAGGAATGGGCACAAATTCCAACCATCTATTGTGAGAAGCTTGTGGAAGGATATCCCAAATGTTTGACTCAAGTCATTCAGTTTAAGGGCAATGGTACCAAATATTAAAGATATGTATTGTGAGGCTGTGGCCTCTGATACAGCTAGGGGGTGCTGTTTCTTCTCCCCAGAATGTGCATGCAGACGGATGAAGTCCATAGGTGTGCATGAGAGTCACGGATCTCCGGTCCAGGTTTTCCAGGTGGCTGAAGGCCACAGGTTGGTGTGGTTAAAAACCCTGCTGTAAGGGGTATGGGTGTGTCAGGTGTCTGGCCAGGTCAGGCCAGGTGTGCGAGGTGCACGTCAGTGTCAGTCTGGTATGTGCTGGTCTGCAGAGTGCATGGAGGCCAGCAGAGCCAGCACCCAGGGCAGCTGAATAGCCTGGCACCCGCAGCGTACACAGAGATGCAAGTCATCCATGGTACTGGTCTCGGATGTGGACAGTTCTGTGCCCGGAGGTGGATGTCCTGTGCCCGTAGGAGTCGGATGTGGACAGTCCTGTGCCCAGAGGTGGATGTCCTGTACCCAAAAGAGGACTAGCATGTGCAAAGATTGCAAAAAGGTGGATATGGTGCCCGGCTGCTATCCGGAGGATATCCTGAACTGTGTACGACTGTGTGAGTAAAGAGTCTGTAAAGAGACTGTGATACAGCGATGCAGGACACCCACGAGAACTAGTCAGAAGAGGGCTGGCATGTGTAGTGTCTGCAACATCTGAGGCTGTGTGTATGGAGACGTATAGAGACTGTGAGATGGCGTGCGGTCGCCCAGGGAAGCTGGACAAGGGAAGTCTGGCCTGTTTAGGGACCGCAATTCTAAAGCCATTTGATATGTATTGCTTTGAACTGGTGTAAACTGGTCACTGATAATATCCACTGAAGTTATATGTATTTATGTGAATTGGACTTTAATGCTGTGAAGAAACACATTAAAAGAGACTTTTGTGTTTGAATTTGTGGGTCACTGCCTCTTCACTGCGTACAATGCTACTGCAGCTTTACAGTATGTAAACTTTCCACATTGAAGTAAGCAAATAAAACCACACATTTAGCGTTTCCCACTCCCATACTACCTCTTCATCTCACCCTCTCTCTTTTGGTGTCCCTCAAGACTCTGTCCAAGGACCTCCTCTCTTCTCAATCTATACCCTTGGCCTGGGACAACTCATAAAGTCCTATGGCTTTCAGTACCATCTATATGCCGATGACACTCAGATCTACCTCTCTGGCCCAGATGTCACCTCTCTGCTCTCTAGAATCCCAGAGTGTCAGCCATACCCTCCTTCTACTCCTCTCGCCTCCTCAAACTCAATGTGGACAAAACTGAACTAATTATCTTTCCTCCATCTCCCACACTTTCCCTACCTGATCTATCAATCTATCTATCACAATAAATTAATTCACACTTTCCCCCGTCCCGGTAATCCGCTGTCTGGGAGTAATCCTTGACTCTGCCCTGTCCTTTAAACCGCACATCCAAGCTCTCGCCACCTCCTGTTGCCTCCAGCTCAAAAATATTTCCAGAATCCATCCTTTCCTCAATCCTCACACTACCAAAATGCTCGTGCATGCCCTTATCATCTCTTGCCTCGACTACTGCAACATCCTCCTTTGTGGCCTACCCTCTAACACTCTCGCACCCCTCCACTCCGTCCTTAATTCTGCTGCCCGACTAATTAATCTCTCTCCTCGCTACACTCCTGCTTCCCCTCTTTGTAAATCCCTTCACTAGCTCCCAATTTCCCAGCATATCCACTTTAAACTATTAACACTGACCTACAAAGCCATTTATAACCTTTCTCCTCCGTATATTTCCATACTAATCTCTCAATATCTTCCCTCACGTAATCTCTGGTCCTCCCAAGACCTCCTTCTCTCCTCCACACTTATTTGCTCTTCACTCAATCGCCTCCAAGACTTCTCCTGAATATCCCCCATCATCTGGAATTTTGTGCACCAACACATCCTGTTATCCACCACATTTGGATCCTTCAAACGGAACCAGAAAACCCATCTTTTCAAAGAAGCTTATAACCTGTAATGACCACATGACCACCTCAACACCATCGGCGCTACCGCAACCCCCGACCTACTGTCTCCTTCCCTACAATCCTGTAGAATGTAAGCCCGCAAGGGCAGGTTCATCTCCCCTCTGTATCAGTCTGTCATTGTTAGCTTTGTTTACTGTAAGTGATATTTGTATTTTGATGTAACCCCGTCTCATGTACAGCACCATGGAATTAGTGGTGCTATATAAATAAATAATAATAATAATAAAAATGTCTTAAAACATTCTCTCTTATTATTCTGGCATTTGTCAAATAATAATTATGTTAGTCCTAATTGATCTAAAAAGGGAAATGTTTTTTCTGATTTCATATCAAGTATTGAGAAATGCATGCATATGTGTCTTTTTATATAGTGTATGTAAACTTCTGCCTTAAATTGTATGTTGTGGGGTTATGGGGGGGAAGGGCAACACGTATGTCATTATAGCCCAGGCCCAAATTTTGCAGCGGGGCCCATTGAACTTTTGTTACACAGCTTTTTGTAGTGAACACCATTCCAAAAAAATCTTAATTTTGCGTAGAGATTTTTACATAACTTAAAGGGGCTGTCCACAATCATGAAAGTAGGCCCCAAACATTGTAAAATACATAAAATAACAAGCTTGGCAGGTACTCTTTCTGACTAAGGCCGGGGTCACACTTGCGAGTGCAATGCGAGAAACTTGCACGAGTCTCTCGCATCAATACCCGACAATGCCGCCGGAGCGTTCAGCTGCATAGAAATACATGAAGCTGCACGCTCCGCTCCCGAGTGCCGGGTATTGATGTGAGAGACTCGCACTCGCAAGTGTGACCCCGGCCTAATGTAAGGGTATTGATTACAGAGGTGATATTAAATCAACAGTGCCTGTCACTGCTAGAGCCAGTCGCTAAGCTCAATAGACGAGCCATGTGTCAGAAATCATACGTAAAGTGATACATAAAAACTGGCCGATCCTGAAGGAAGATCCTACATTAAGAGAACATACATATATGTCACCAATAGTATTTTTTGAAGAAGTAGAAATTTATATGATGAAATAGTGAAGAAATATTTTTCTGAACATGGGATATATGAAAATTGGATAAATCCACCCTTAACACAAGAGACTAAAGCTCTTAAACATTTAACACTTGTACATTGTACTTATTTGGGCTTTCCTCTAAAGAGAACGCACTAAATGTGTATTTAAGACTTGGTGAAGTGGTATTCACATGAGGCCTTGAAAAAGTGTATTCACACGTGAAACGGCCGAAGGTCGCTTTGGGATACTATTCTTCCCAGTACTGGCGATCCATGGATAAAGGAAACTAAGCGGATTATTGGGTGAGTGCCGTGAATTATATTCTCTGAAATTAGATTACTGAGTACCTGCTGAGTTTGTTATTTTATGTATTTTACAGGGTTTGGGTCTCACTTTCCTGAAATTGGAAAACTCCTTTAAGCGTGATGCCTACATACTGGATAAAACATGATAAATGAATGAAGTACCATTCATGCCTTCCAATTATTAAACAAAATCACTTCTGAACAGACAGAGAAAATATTGATCCTACACAATAATTTTTTTTTTTTTTTAAATATATCTTTATGTTTTTCTCAATGGTTTCTTTGTAAGCAGTATGACTGAAAATGCAATTTCTATTACAAATTAAATAAAATAATGCTGTGTCGAAAGTCCTCAGTGCTATTGAGAAGGCAAAAGAGGACTCTTAATGGTGAGATGATGCTAAACATTTATCATATTCTCATCTTCACTTGTAACATCATTCATATTCACATCATATAGACTCCTAGTGAACACACAGCTATATGCCTTAGTACAGTCCATTACTTATGCTTTTTATTCCTGGGTTCAGGCACAAATCAAAGATATGATTTGTTCCCCAGGATACTTCAGTGAGTTACCTGACTGAACTCGTGGAGTGGCAAGGAGTTCTCAAGGTTATCTTTTCTCACCAGCATGAATTTTCTACATTTCTAAGACTCTCTCCAACCTTTCTTACAAAAAAAAGACACTTGTAGAGTTATGAAGTTTTCACTGTCTTACTTCCTAAGATTACACATGAATATCTGTGATCTTTTCCACTAAGCCTGTCACAGAAAGCAGCAAGGAACCAGAGAAAGAATGTCCTTCAAGCCTCAGCAGGACATTAACCACCCATATACACAAGTTTAGTATTGCGTTCAGATACCATGTAGATCTTCTCATCTGATCAGCAGTTGTAGACAAAGCACTGCACAGCAAGCAAAAATATTAAATGATACTCGAAACTTTCCTTGTATAAAAATTACATAGTATTATAAAGCATACACTTCTACATTTACTATTAGCATATATTAAAAATGATTTTACAGTTATTATTGTAAAAAAGAATGGCAGATATATAATTGGGAAATGGAAAGCAAATATTTCAAATTTATCAAGTGCACATCAATAATTCAGAAATTTTGCTTTTATACCTTTTTCTTTACCATATATGTTTGTACATAGGAAAGAAGTATGCTATGATCCTCCACACCACAAAAAATGTATACCAATCTATACAAGCCCATGGGAGGGCAATAGGGTACTCTTATGGCCTCTGTTGGGAAAAGGAAGCTTAATGTATCTGTTTGACACAAACATTTCTCCCTGCTAACTATATGTACTGAATATAGGAATAGGTTACTTGTCAGGTTAGTAGTTTTAGTTCCATGTCTCTAAATTCTGCTCTCTCTATACTAAAGTTTGTCTTTGCTTTTTTTTTAATAAGTAAAATGACTTTAGCAAATTATAATAATATTATAAAAAGAGCGAACAAAATGATGAACAGCTATGAGCAGACTACCAAGCATTCCAAACAACGGTCTGTATTGGTAGCATTAACTACTTCTGGTCAGTCCAAAGACTTTATACTTCCAGTCAGTTCATAGTTTACTCTGCACTGACATTCTAAAATGCTCCCCTCGGCTTATACACGAGTCTTTGTCCCAGAAAGACGGTGGGGAGGAGGAGCGTCGGGTCACAGAGGCAGGAGCCGACCAGCTGAAGCTAAAGCCTGTGCCCACTGCTGAAGAGAAATTAATATTCACTGCGCTGGCACTTTTTTATATGAGCCATGCATACAAGGATGGGGATAAGTAGCCATGCATACAAGGATGGGGATAAGTAGCCATGCATACGGGGAACAATGCATACAAGGAAAAGGACGGGGAACCATGCATACCAGGGTAGGGATGAGGGGACAATGCATACCCGGCTTATACTCGAGTCAATACGTTTTCCCAGTTTTTCATGGCAAATTTAGGTGTCTCGGCTTATACTCAGGTTGGCTTATACTCGAGTATATACGGTAATAGCCCAAGTTACAGGGAAAATCAAAAATAAAAATAATGTTTAAATAATGTTCAAATGCCCCCCAAAGGCCTATAAAGACCTGATTGGGGCACAGTATATAAAATAAAAGAAAAAAGTGAAAAAAACAATACAAAATAGACAAAACTAAATAAAAAAAAAACACCACCAGGCCTAATCGCTGTTTATAGCCTCACCCTGTAAAATATTGTCCAATATATAAAAATATTTTTTCCACAGAAAGGGTAGCGTAAAATAAAATCTTTTTTAGTGGTCATAAAAAACATGAAAAGCAGACACGTATTCCCTATTTTTCTTTACACTTTCATCCAATATAAGAGAAAAAAAGGAATATAAAAATGACATACAAATTAGGTACCACGTATCACAAAAAAGAGGCAAAACATATTTGAATATTCAAATTCAATTTTTTTTATAGCTCATAAAATAGCATTGAAGATAAAACCTGATTCTGTACAGTACAGACCAAAAGTTTGGACACTCCTTCTCATTTAAAATTTTTTCTGTATTTTCATGACTATGAAATTGTAAATTCACACTGAAGGCATCAAAACTATGAATGAACACATGTGGAATTATATACTTAAGAAAAAAGTGGTGTGAAACAACTGAAAATATGTCTTATATTCTAGATTCTTCAAAGTAGCCACCTTTTGCTTTGATGACAGCTTTGCACACTCTTGGCATTCTCTTGATAAGCTTCAAGAGGTAGTCACCGGAAATGGTTTTCACTTCACAGGTGTGCCCTGTCAGGTTTAATAAGTGGGATTTCTTGCCTTATAAATGGGGTTGGGACCATCAGTTGTGTTGACCAGAAGTCTGGTGGATACACAGCTGATAGTTCTACTGAATAGACTGTTAGAATTTGTATTATGGCAAGAAAAAAGCAGCTAAGTAAAGAAAAACGAGTGGCCATCATTACTTTAAGAACTGAAGGTCAGTCAGTCTGAAAAATTGGGAAAACTTGAAAGTGTCCCCAAGTGCAGTTGCAAAAACCATCAAGCGCTACAAAGAAACTGGCTCACATGAGGACCGCCCCAGGAAAGGAAAACCAAGAGTCACCTCTGCTTCTGAGGATAAGTTTATTCAAGTCACCAGCCTCAGAAATCGCAGGTTAACAGCAGCTCAGATTAGAGACCAGGTCAATGCCACACAGAGTTATAGCAGCAGACACATTTCTGCAACAACTGCTAAGAGGAGACTTTGTGTAGCAGGCCTTCATGGTAAAATAGCTGCTAGGAAACCACTGCTAAGGACAGGCAACATGCAGAAGAGACTTGTTTGGGCTAAATAACACAAGGAATGGACATTAGACCAGTGGAAATCTGTGCTTTGGTCTGATGAGTCCAAATTTGAGATCTTTGGTTCCAGCCACCGTATCTTTGTGCGACGCAGAAAAGGTGAATGGATGGACTCTACATGCCTGGTTCCTACCGTGAAGCATGGAGGAGGAGGTGTGATGGTGTGGGGGTCCTTTGCTGGTGACACTGTTGGGGATTTATTCAAAATTGAAGGCATACTGAACCAGCATGGCTACCACAGCATCTTGCAGTGGCATGCTATTCCATCCGGTTTGCGTTTAGTTGGATCATCATTTATTTTTCAACAGGACAATGACCCCAAACACACCTTCAAGCTGTGTAAGGGCTATTTGACCAAGAAGGAGAGTGATGGGGAGCTACGCCAGATGACCTGGCCTCCACAGTCACTAGACCTGAACCCAATCGAGATGGTTTGGGGGTGAGCTGGACCGCAGAGTGAAGGCAAAAGGGCCAACAAGTGCTAAGCATCTCTGGGAACTCCTTCAAGATTGTTGGAAGACCATTTCTGGTGACTACCTCTTGAAGCTCATCAAGAGAATTCCAAGAGTGTGCAAAGCAGTCATCAAAGCAAAAGGTGGCTACTTTGAAGAACCTAGAATATAAGACATATGCTGTAGATAAGCCCTGAAAGGCAGTGGCAGCATCTTATAGCTGACAGGTTCTCTTTAAGTTACATTCAGCAACAGAGGCAGTCATAGGCAGAAGAGAACCTCTGTGTCCTTCTTTGCAATCCAATAGTTCAAAAGAAAGCACCCTTTTCTGTGTCTGTCAGAAACTGCTGCCAGCATTGGAAGTAAAAGTAAGTCCCAGTGCCTCTTGGGCCCCTGCCCGGCTGCACAGATTGCATCAATGTTAAGTCCATCCTTGTTCAGCAACCTGTATCTAGCTGTTTTGTTTCCGTCACTGTATATTTGTCATTTTGCAGGGTCAATATTAATTTATACCCAACTTTTCCAGTCTCCTAAATTTTGGGCAAATACATGCTCCCCGTGCCACACTGATTTACAGTCTGTCAATATTGCCAATAATGTTTACAACACGTGGGTGTTAACCTGTTTAGGAGCAGCAATGTGGCCCGTTAAGGGATGCCAATTAACTTTAGTGTTTATAACAGTTCATACCTCTAGCATGTATAGTAATTTGGTGATTTTAAGACTACTTTTAGACTAATGAAGATAGATTTAGTAATCTTTTCTTTTAGTAGTAGTTGTCGGTATCTATCAATAAATCTATCAGTAAAAGAGAAAGGGAACCAGATGCAGAACGTGTGTGCATAATAGACAGATAGATAGATAGATAGATAGATAGATAGATAGATAGATAGATGATAGATACATAGATAAATATAACAAATATGTGTCTTTTAACCGTTTTAACAGTTAAAATGATGAAAACTATTTAAGCTAAATTACAAAGCTAGAAATAGATTTAAAAGACATCTCAACAGCAGTAATGACTTTGTTAGCTTTGCTAGCCAAACAAATACAAATCCTTCTAGCTGATCAATAACTATTATTAAGATCAATCTAGTGTTTCAAAGTCAACTGAAATCCCTCAAGATGCTCAATTAAGCATAAAATACCAATAATGGCAGTTAGTCTACTTACCACAAGAAGCATGTTTAATCAGGATGCTTGCCCAAATCACACAAGTTGCAATATGTGGCTTAGACCCACCGAGAAGCATTCTTTAGAGAATAGCTCAGACCAATTTCTCTAATAGTGTGTGCAACAGCTGTCACAGATAATGTAGTGTCTGTGGAGTCCTTACCCCTCTAGTGTTGATAGACAGCCCTAATTTGATTACTTTCTTCCCTTATACCTGATTTAGAAAGTCTCCTCAAGGATGACAGGAACACAACAAGAAAGACAAAAAACACAATATGTGTGTGTCAAGGATCAGTCTGCACATCCTTTAACTCCCAGTTGGGAAATGTTATTGTCCGTCCTGTCAGCCCAGCAGGATGGGATTTGGTTGCAACAAAGGGATTCAACAACTCACAATACTCTGTCTCCCGGAGGAGATACACAAATACAAAGAAGTGTCACAAGTCTTTCCAGTCCTTATAGAAATTCTCATTGTCCAAATATATGCTACACATAAAATCTTTTTCTTATAGAAAATGCTAAAAAACCATTCACCAGTATTCTATTGTAACATGGCATAAGATTTTAATCAATATCTCACTAACAATTTCCAAACTGTTGACAAAGCTGAGTTTCGTAGAACATTTTTTTTCCAAATTCAATGTTTATTTCAAATTTTAAAATATAATCATTACAGGAAATAAAATAAAAGCCAGGGGGTTATTCCATCAACATCCATGTTCTAATGAAATATTTGTTTTTCCATGTGAGTGAAAGCAGAACACGGCGACCCATGAACTAGTAGAATATGGTTATGTCCTTGATAATATGAGGGAAATCAGTTTGGGGCAAGATGGTATGCATCCAATTCTTGAAATTCAATCCAATCCCTCCATCTTACACAATAGCTATCAATGTCTGCACTTGAAAGAGCAATTAGATGTTTCATCCTATTGAGGAGAGAAACTAAAGAGAACCAGGGTGAGTGGAGAGCTGCTTTTCCAATGACGAGGGATAACATTTTTGATAAACTTATTGGTAACATTGACTCACCTCAGGCAGTTAGGGATAGTTAAACCAGTTATCTGTTTGATCAGAAGAACCACTTGTGTCCAGAAATTATTTAACCCAAGACACCACCATCATATGTGTAACATCGTCCCCTCACCTCTAACATACATCTGAACCGCCGGGAACCACCCATGGATGACTTCTGGTACACAATACCATTTAGAGATACTTTTGAAGGAGGTCTCCTAGGCTTTGGTTCTGGTTGACTTTTTATGGATAAATAGGAAACATTTACCCCACTGCAAATCTTCAAAGACTACCCACTTGATTGGGTCTAATGAGAGTATTAGCAAAGGAATGTTTCATAATAGGGCATTTTGTATAATATCAATTGTTTTCAGTTTGTTATCACGAGCCTCCTGCCCGAGAAGTAATCTCAACCGGTCCAAATGTATATTTTCAGTTAGCAAAGGCTATAACCCGTTTGTCAATATTTTAGCATATATTTTCAGATCAACGTTCACTAATGATATGAGTCTAAATCTTGAGCACAGGTGAGGATCCCCACCCAGCTTTGGGAGAATTGCATCATATGCTTCTGTAGCCTGGGGGGGAGGGATTGATTCTGGAGGCATAGTTAAATCCTTCCAACAGAAGGGGAGAAAGGTTTTAACCTTAACCCTGCTGTTCTGTTGGTCAAAAATGACCGACTTTGAACTTCAATATTCTTTAAAATATTCAAGATGCGGCTCTGAAACCCGTGGCCGACCGACCCATCCTCATTTAAGTCAATCAACCACAAGTTTCAGAACCGCATCTTGAACACCCCAAAAAATACCAAAGTTCAAAATAGGTCTCCCCAGACCGAACAGAACAGCAGGGTTAATGGTGAACCCGTCAGGGCCAGGGCTTTTCCCACTAACTACTGACTGAGTTGTCAATTGTAATTCAGGTTCAGTCAAAGGTTCATCAAAGGAGGAGGTTTGTGTTGTATGGGGAATGTGTTATGAAAGGCAATTCAGTACCACAATGGACATAGCGGTCAGAACACATACAGTGATCTGACAATAACCCAAAATCATAGAACGAGCTCTGAGACGTGGGAACTCTGCAGACCGCAATCCCTAATCCTCTCCAATACAACTAGAGGCAGCCGTGGATTGCGCCTAACTCTGCCTATGCAACTCGGCACAGCCTGAGAAACTAACTAGCCTGAAGATAGAAAATAAGCCTATCTTGCCTCAGAGAAATACCCCAACGGAAAAGGCAGCCCCCCACATATAATGACTGTGAGTAAGATGAAAAGACAAACGTAGGGATGAAATAGATTCAGCAAAGTGAGGCCCGACTTTCTAAACAGAGCAAGAATAGGAAAGATAACTTTGCGGTCTACACAAAACCCTAATGAAAACCACGCAAAGGGGGCAAAAAGACCCTCCGTACCGAACTAACGGCACGGAGGTACACCCCTTGCATCCCAGAGCTTCCAGCAAAACAAATAGACAAGCTGGACAGAAAAAATAGCAAACAAATAGCAAGAAGCACTTAGCTATGCAGAGCAGCAGGCCACAGGAATGATCCAGGGAAAAACAAGTCCAACACTGGAACATTGACAGGAAGCATGGATCAAAGCATTAGGTGGAGTTAAGTAGAGAAGCACCTAACGAGCTCACAAGATCACCTGAGGGAGGAAACTCAGAAGCCGCAGTACCACTTTCCTCCACAAACGGAAGCTCCCAGAGAGAATCAGCCGAAGTACCACTTGTGACCACAGGAGGGAGCTCTGCCACAGAATTCACAACAGTACCCCCCCCTTGAGGAGGGGTCACCGAACCCTCACCAGAGCCCCCAGGCCGACCAGGATGAGCCACATGAAAGGCACGAACAAGATCGGGAGCATGGACATCAGAGGCAAAAACCCAGGAATTATCTTCCTGAGCATAACCCTTCCATTTAACCAGATACTGGAGTTTCCGTCTTGAAACACGAGAACCCAAAATCTTCTCCACAATATACTCCAACTCCCCCTCCACCAAAACCGGGGCAGGAGGGTCAACAGATGGAACCATAGGTGCCACGTATCTCCGCAACAATGACCTATGGAATACGTTATGTATGGAAAAAGAATCTGGAAGGGTCAGACGAAAAGATACAGGATTAAGAACCTCAGAAATCCTATACGGACCAATAAAACGAGGTTTAAACTTAGGAGAGGACACCTTCATAGGAATATGACGAGAAGATAACCAAACCAGATCCCCAACACGAAGTCGGAGACCCGCACAGCGTCTGCGATTAGCAAAACGTTGAGCCCTCTCCTGGGACAAGGTCAAATTGTCCACTACATGAGTCCAAATCTGCTGCAACCTGTCCACCACAGTATCCACACCAGGACAGTCTGAAGACTCAACCTGTCCTGAAGAGAAACGAGGATGGAACCCAGAGTTGCAGAAAAATGGCGAAACCAAGGTAGCCGAGCTGGCCCGGTTATTAAGGGCGAACTCAGCCAAAGGCAATCCTGATCCAGTCATCCTGATCAGCAGAAACAAAACATCTCAGATATGTTTCCAAGGTCTGATTGGTTCGTTCGGTCTGGCCATTAGTCTGAGGATGGAAAGCCGAGGAAAAAGACAAGTCAATGCCCATCCTACCACAAAAGGCTCGCCAAAACCTCAAAACAAACTGGGAACCTCTGTCAGAAACGATATTCTCTGGAATGCCATGTAGACGAACCACATGCTGGAAGAACAATGGCACCAAATCAGAGGAGGAAGGCAATTTAGACAAGGGTACCAGATGGACCATCTTAGAAAAGCGATCACAGACCACCCAAATGACTGACATCTTTTGAGAAACGGGAAGATCTGAAATAAAATCCATAGAGATATGTGTCCAAGGCCTCTTCGGGACCGGCAAGGGCAAAAGCAACCCACTGGCACGAGAACAGCAGGGCTTAGCCCGAGCACAAATCCCACAGGACTGCACAAAAGTACGCACATCCCGCGACAGAGATGGCCACCAAAAGGATCTAGCCACTAACTCTCTGGTACCAAAGATTCCAGGATGACCAGCCAACACCGAACAATGAACCTCAGAGATAACTTTATTCGTCCACCTATCAGGGACAAACAGTCTCTCCGCTGGACAACGATCAGGTTTATTAGCCTGAAATTTTTGTAACACCCGCCGCAAATCAGGGGAGATGGCAGACACAATTACTCCTTCCTTGAGGATACCCGCCGGCTCAGACAAACCCGGAGAGTCGGGCACAAAACTCCTAGACAGAGCATCCGCCTTCACATTTTTAGAGCCCGGAAGGTACGAAATCACAAAGTCAAAACGGGCAAAAAACAGCGACCAACGAGCCTGTCTAGGATTCAACCGCTTGGCAGACTCGAGATAAGTCAGGTTCTTATGATCAGTCAATACCACCACGCGATGCTTAGCTCCTTCAAGCCAATGACGCCACTCCTCGAATGCCCACTTCATGGCCAGCAACTCTCAGTTGCCCACATCATAATTTCGCTCAGCAGGCGAAAACTTCCTGGAAAAGAAAGCGCATGGTTTCATCACTGAGCAATCAGAACCTCTCTGCGACAAAACAGCCCCTGCTCCAATCTCAGAAGCATCAACCTCGACCTGGAACGGAAGAGAAACATCTGGTTGACACAACACAGGGGCAGAAGAAAAACGACGCTTCAACTCTTGAAAAGCTTCCACAGCAGCAGAAGACCAATTGACCACATCAGCACCCTTCTTGGTCAAATCGGTCAATGGTTTAGCAATACTAGAAAAATTGCAGATGAAGCGACGATAAAAATTAGCAAAGCCCAGGAACTTTTGCAGACTTTTCAGAGATGTCGGCTGAGTCCAATCATGGATGGCTTGGACCTTAACAGGATCCATCTCGATCGTAGAAGGGGAAAAGATAAACCCCAAAAATGAAACCTTCTGCACACCAAAGAGACACTTTGATCCCTTCACAAACAAAGAATTAGCACGCAGGACCTGAAAAACCGTTCTGACCTGCTTCACATGAGACTCCCAATCATCCGAGAAGATCAAAATGTCATCCAAGTACACAATCAGGAATTTATCCAGGTACTCTCGGAAGATGTCATGCATAAAGGACTGAAACACTGATGGAGCATTGGCAAGTCCGAACGGCATCACTAGATACTCAAAATGACCCTCGGGCGTATTAAATGCAGTTTTCCATTCATCGCCTTGCTTAATTCGCACCAGATTATACGCACCACGAAGATCTATCTTTGTGAACCAACTAGCCCCCTTAATCCGAGCAAACAGATCAGATAACAATGGCAAGGGGTACTGAAATTTAACCGTGATCTTATTAAGAAGGCGGTAATCTATACAAGGTCTCAGCGAACCATCCTTCTTGGCTACAAAAAAGAACCCTGCTCCTAATGGCGACGATGACGGGCGAATATGCCCCTTCTCCAGGGATTCCTTCACATAACTGCGCATAGCGGTGTGCTCAGGTACGGATAAATTAAACAATTGACCTTTTGGGAATTTACTACCAGGAATCAAATTGATAGCACAATCACAATCCCTATGCGGAGGTAGGGTATCGGACTTGGGCTCATCAAATACATCCCGGTAATCAGACAAGAACTCTGGGACCTCAGAAGGGGTGGATGACGAAATTGACAGAAATGGAACATCACCATGTACCCCCTGACAACCCCAGCTGGACACCGACATGGATTTCCAATCTAATACTGGATTATGGACTTGTAGCCATGGCAACCCCAACACGACCACATCATGTAGATTATGCAACACCAGAAAGCGAATATCCTCCTGATGTGCAGGAGCCATGCACATGGTCAGCTGGGTCCAGTATTGAGGCTTATTCTTGGCCAAAGGTGTAGCATCAATTCCTCTCAATGGAATAGGACACTGCAAGGGCTCCAAGAAAAATCCACAACGCTTAGCATACTCTAAGTCCATCAAATTCAGGGCAGCGCCTGAATCCACAAATGCCATGACAGAATACGATGACAAAGAGCAGATCAAGGTAACGGACAGAAGAAATTTTGACTGTACCGTACCAATGGTGGCAGACCTAGCGAACCGCTTTGAGCGCTTAGGACAATCAGAGATGGCATGAGTGGAATCACCACAGTAGAAACACAGACCATTCAGACGTCTGTGTTCATGCCGTTCAACTCTGGACAAAGTCCTATCGCACTGCGTAGGCTTAGGTTTAATCTCAGGTAATACCACCAAATGGTGCACAGCTTTACGCTCACGCAAGCGTCGACCGATCTGAATGGCCAAAGACATAGATTCATTCAGACCATCAGGCATAGGAAATCCTACCATGACATCTTTAAGTGCTTCAGAGAGACCCTTTCTGAAAATCGCTGCAAGCGCCGCTTCATTCCATTGAGTGAGTACAGACCACTTTCTAAATTTCTGACAGTATACCTCTATCTCATCCTGACCCTGACACAAAGCCAGCAAATTTTTCTCTGCCTGATCCACTGAATTAGGCTCATCGTACAGCAATCCGAGCGCCAGGAAAAACGCATCAACATTACTCAATGCAGGATCTCCTGGCGCAAGGGAAAATGCCCAGTCTTGAGAGTCGCCACGCAAAAAAGAAAAAAAAAAATTCTCACTTGTTGAGCTGGGTCACCAGAGGAGTGAGGTTTCAAGGCCAAAAACAGTTTGCAATTATTTTTGAAATTCACAAACTTGACTCTATCACCATAAAACAAATCAGGAATAGGAATTCTTGGTTCAAAAATAGGCTTCTGAACCACCAAATCTTGAATCTTTTGTACATTTATAACGAGATTTTCCATTGAAGAGCACAGACCCTGAATCTCCATGTCCACACCTGTGTCCTGAACCACCCAAATGTCTAGGGGAAAAAAAAGGCAAAACACAGTGCAAAGGAAAAAAAATGGTCTCAGAACTTCTTTTTTCCCTCTATTGAGAATCATTAGTACTTTTGGCTTCCTGTACTGTTATGAAAGGCAATTCAGTACCACAATGGACATAGCGATCAGAACACATACAGTGATCTGACAATAACCCAAAATCATAGAACGAGCTCTGAGACGTGGGAACTCTGCAGACCGCAATCCCTAATCCTCTCCAACACAACTAGAGGCAGCCGTGGATTGCGCCTAACTCTGCCTATGCAACTCGGCACAGCCTGAGAAACTAACTAGCCTGAAGATAGAAAATAAGCCTATCTTGCCTCAGAGAAATACCCCAAAGGAAAAGGCAGCGCCCCACATATAATGACTGTGAGCAAGATGAAAAGACAAACGTAGGGATGAAATAGATTCAGCAAAGTGAGGCCCGACTTTCTAAACAGAGCGAGGATAGGAAAGATAACTTTGCGGTCTACACAAAACCCTAATGAAAACCACGCAAAGGGGGCAAAAAGACCCTCCGTACCGAACTAACGGCACGGAGGTACACCCCTTGCGTCCCAGAGCTTCCAGCAAAACAAATAGACAAGCTGGACAGAAAAAATAGCAAACAAATAGCAAGAAGCACTTAGCTATGCAGAGCAGCAGGCCACAGGAATGATCCAGGGAAAAACAAGTCCAACACTGGAACATTGACAGGAAGCATGGATCAAAGCATTAGGTGGAGTTAAGTAGAGAAGCACCTAACGAGCTCACAAGATCACCTGAGGGAGGAAACTCAGAAGCCGCAGTACCACTTTCCTCCACAAACGGAAGCTCCCAGAGAGAATCAGCCGAAGTACCACTTGTGACCACAGGAGGGAGCTCTGCCACAGAATTCACAACAGAATTCACAACAGGAATGGTGCTATATGTTGGAGCGTTAAAGAGAGGGTTGTTGTTTGGAACGCCAACAAAGTTATATAACTAAGTGTAGTATTTTTGAAATGCAATGGTAATATCTTCCATTGTATGTAATATTTGGCTTGATTTATTTTTTAAATATGATTTTGGTCTGGTTGGGATTTTAGAGCTCTAGCCAACTTACAGTATGTCCACATTTATTACCATATTCGTAGAATTTGCTACTGCAAATTGAATAAATCACCTATGTGCCAGCTATAATTGATTTTTGGCTTCCTGTCAGGAAGAAGAGCTTGTGTTACTTTTAAATGGTTGAATATTATAGAGATGCTTTGCCCGTTGAGTTGTCAAGAGTGAAGTCTTATGTTAGGTTAAAATCTCCATATAGATTGCTTGTACCTTGAGCAACTGGGCTTGATTTTGGTTGAAAGCGTTTGCGTTAATAAGTCTACCTTCAATTTTTTTAAAATTAGAAACATGTACCTGGCATTTGGGCCGGTGACACAATTAATGATCTCATGTGTCAATTTTTTGTGAATGAGGATAGCCACTCCTTTGCTCTTCGACTGGTTACCGTGTATACTCGAGTATAAGCCGACCCGAGTATAAGCCGACCCCCCTAATTTTGCCACAAAAAACTGGGAAAACTTATTGACTCGAGTATAAGCCTAGGGCAGAAAATGCAGCATTTACCGGTGAATTTCAAAAATAAAAATAGATGCTCCATACCGTTCATTATTGCCCCATAGATGCTCCATATACAACTGTGCTATATAGAATTCTCTGCACCGTTGATTATGGCCCCATAGATGCTCCTTATAATGCTGTGCCATATATGCTCTGCACCTTTGATTATGGCCCCATAGATGCTCCTTATAATGCTGTGCCATATATGCTCTGCACCTTTGATTATGGCCCCATAAATGCTCCTTATGTTGTGCCATATATGCTCTGCACCTTTGATTATGGCCCCATAAATGCTCCTTATAATGCTGTGCCCCATATATGCTCTGCACCTTTATGGCCCCATAGGTGCTCCTTATAATGCTGTGCCCCATATATGCTCTGCACCTTTATGGCCCCATAGGTGCTCCTTATAATGCTGTGCCCCATTTATGCTCTGCACCTTTATGGCCCCATAGGTGCTCCTTATAATGCTGTGCCCCATATATGCTCTGCACCTTTATGGCCCCATAGGTGCTCCTTATAATGCTGTGCCCCATATATGCTCTGCACCTTTATGGCCCCATAGGTGCTCCTTATAATGCTGTGCCCCATTTATGCTCTGCACCTTTATGGCCCCATAGGTGCTCCTTATAATGCTGTGCCCCATATATGCTCTGCACCTTTATGGCCCCATAGGTGCTCCTTATAATGCTGTGCCCCATATATGCTCTGCACCTTTGATTATGGCCCCATAGGTGCTCCTTATAATGCTGTGCCCCTTATATGCTCTGCACCTTTATGGCCCCATAGGTGCTCCTTAGAATGCTGTGCCCCATATATGCTCTGCACCTTTATGGCCCCATAGGTGCTCCTTATAATGCTGTGCCCCATATATGCTCTGCACCTTTATGGCCCCATAGGTGCTCCTTATAATGCTGTGCCCCATTTATGCTCTGCACCTTTATGGCCCCATAGGTGCTCCTTATAATGCTGTGCCCCATATATGCTCTGCACCTTTATGGCCCCATAGGTGCTCCTTATAATGCTGTGCCCCATATATGCTCTGCACCTTTATGGCCCCATAGGTGCTCCTTATAATGCTGTGCCCCATTTATGCTCTGCACCTTTATGGCCCCATAGGTGCTCCTTAGAATGCTGTGCCCCATATATGCTCTGCACCTTTATGGCCCCATAGGTGCTCCTTATAATGCTGTGCCCCATATATGCTCTGCACCTTTGATTATGGCCCCATAGGTGCTCCTTATAATGCTGTGCCCCTTATATGCTCTGCACCTTTATGGCCCCATAGGTGCTCCTTAGAATGCTGCTGGTGCTGCCATAAAAAAAAAAACTCACATACTCACCTCTCTTCTCAGGACGCCGGCGCTTTCAATAATTACCTGCTCCTCGTGCGGCTCCGTCTCCAGCACTGACGCTCAGCAGAGGGCGCGCACTGACTACGTCACAGCGCCCTCTAACCTGAGCGTCATTGCTAGAGGACGCTGTAGACGGAGCCGGAGCGAGGAGCAGGTAATTATAGCGCTGCGCTCCCCTTACCTGCTGCGGCGCGGTCCCTGCAGTCCCTGGCTTCTCCGGCGCTGCAGCTTCTTCCTGTAATTGAGCGGTCACATGGCACCGATCATTTACAGCAATGAATATGCGGCTCCTCCCCTATGGGGGTGGAGCTGCCTATTCATTTCTGTAATGAGCGGTGCCATGTGACCGCTCAGTGCAGGAAGAATCTGCAGCGCCGGAGAAGCCAGGGACTGCAGGGACCGCGCTGGGAGCAGGTAAGTATGATTACACAGCCCCCGCTCTCCCTCCCCTGCTGACACCCGGGTATATGACTCGAGTATAAGCCGAGAGGGGGACTTTCAGCCCAAAAAAATGGGCTGAAAATCTTGGCTTATACTCGAGTATATACGGTAATAAGTGCTAATGGGTATAGTATGAGTTATTAAGGTTAGGGGCATGTTTTTCCTTGAAATGTGTTTCTTGCAGGCATGAAATCTGTACCTTTTTTTTCTGAAGGAGTCCAAGGATGTGGGCCCTCTTCTCAGGGAAGTTTAGCCCCCCTTACATTGAAGGAGGCATATTTAAGCATCGCCATTAGGTTGAGTTGCCTGAATAGAGTGAAATGGTTAAAGAAATCAATGGACACATGGAATAACTGCAAGTACAAGACAATAAGACATTTATCCATTACTAATCCTATAGTTGTATTGTAAATAAACACACAGCCAGAATAAAGTCTTTTATTTTAAATTAAACAAAAAAGTTTTACTTTTTTATTTAAAAATAACTACACAGTTATACTCACCTAACGCCTAATTCCACCGAAGACCTCGTCTTCTGTAATAAAACAAAAATAAAAAACAACAATATTCCTCACCTGCCCGTCGTTCTGTCCCAAGCCGTAATCCATGTCTGGGATAAACAGTTTTCAACCTTGACGGTGCCAAGATGCGACCATCCAGGCTGAGAACCACTGGTTAATGAGCTGCTGTGAGCGCAGCCTCAGTGACTAGTGGTGACGTCACTGAGGCTGGGCTGAACTGCGGTGACCTTGGTGAAATCCCCGCTAGCACCGTAAGAAAGTCTAGATATGGATTACAGTGTGGGGCAGAATAACAGACAGGTGAAGGTTATGGTTGTTTTTTATTTTAATACTCTTGCAGGAGACAATGGCGTCAGTGGAATAGGTGAGGTTGTAAGTATGGTTTATTAGAGGAGTCTGTGTCTTTCTTTCAATTAAAGGACTTTTATCTTGGCGTGTGTGTTTTTTACAATATGACTATGGGGTTAGTAATGGGGGTGTCTTATTGATGCCTCTCCATTACTAACCTCAGAGCTTGATGTCACGTGAAAATACAAAGGTGACATCAACCCCCCAACTATCACCCCACTTCCTCCCGCTACAGGGCAAATTAGAAGAGCAAGGCTAAGTGCCAAAATTGGCTCATCTTATAGATGTGCCTTTTCTGGGGCAGCTGAGAGCTGATGTTTTTAGCCTCGGGAGGCAGAATTCATGGCCCCTTCCTAGGCTATTAATATCAGCCCCCCACTGTCTGCATAGCCTTTACTGGTTATTAATTATAGGGGGATGCTATATCATTTTTTGGGGGGTCCCTCATTTTAATAGCCAGTAAAGGCTAAGTATACAGTTGTGAGCTGATATTAATAGCCTGGGTATTAACCCCTTCCCAGGCTATAAGTATTGGCCCCCAGCCTTTGGGTTTTCCGCTGCTGGTTATAAAAATTACGCGGAAGCTCACACACTCATTTTTTCAGAAAAATAATCTTTTAATAATTAAGTACAGGTACAGTAAGCTGCACATACACTGTACTAATTGTATATGTCACTGACATCTATATATCTACCTATTCTATATGTATTTACTGTATGTAATCAATCTCTTCTATCTTGTCGGCTCCTGCTGATTTCACTGTACATGGCTGCTGAATTGCCGTTTTTTTTCTATTCTTTGTAATATATATACACATATATGTGTGTGTGTGTGTGTGTCACTGACAGCTATATGTTTTTATACAGTATCTCTTCTATTCTAACCTGTCATGCTGTTATAATACCTATCTGGTGCCATCTGGACTAGAGTGTCATCTGGACATAGGTGGTACCAGAAACCACGACTTTTTGAATTGTCCCAGGCTAAAGGTATATATAAAAAGTAGGGGGCCCAGACAAAAGCTGGAAGGACATCAAAAGAAAGAGGGCAGGATGAGGAGTTTGTAGAGGAATTGGTGAGGCTAAATATGCAGTATGTGAGGTATGAGGATATCCAGGAAAGGGCTAGGTTTGTGATGCCAAAGGATAAGGGTACTTGGAGTAAGAAGGAGTGGTTGACTGTGTTGAAGGTAGAGTTAGAAGGAGTACATGGAATTGTCTATTGGCTTTGGCAGTAAATTAATGGTGGGGAAGGTTATGACGCAAGGGTATTGGACCAATGTGCAGAGCTGTTTTACATTACTGGAAGCTTTATCTAATGTGGTCAACTTTGCTTTTGAAATAGTAGGCAACGTCTTCTGCTGCAGTGAGAGAAGTGGGAGAGGGCATCAGGAGACAAAGTAACTAATTAAAAGTATTAAATAACTTTGGAGTTGTGGGATAGCGAAGATATGAGAGTTGTGGAGAAGTCTTGTTTAGCAAAAGTGAAGATAGGCTTGATTTTGAATATCTTTATTTTTATATAGCGCTAACATATTTCGCAGCACTTTACAGTTTTGCACACATTATTATCACTGTCCCCGATGGGCTCACAATCTACATTCCCTATCAGTATGTCTTTGGAATGTGGGAGGAAACCGGAGTGCCCGGAGGAAACCCACGCAAACACGGAGAGAACATACAAACTCTTTGCAGGTGTTGTCCATAGTGGGGTTTGAACCCAGGACTCCAGCGCTGCAAGGCTGCAGTGCTAACCACTGCGCCACCGTGCTGCCCACTACAACTGAAAAAAATGTATTCAATTTAGAACTGAGAAAAAGATGTGTGCACAATAGGTTTTTCTGATCACCATACAGAACCATACAGGAGCGGCACCAAGACAGGGAAGAAAACATTTTTATTTTACTTTTTTTTAACCTCCCCTCCGTTAGACAATCCAGGAAATCTGTTGTCTTTTCAGGGGGGGGGGTGTACCTCCATATTCACCTCAATGCTGGGAGCTGACTGACCCAGGAAGTAGTGGCGCCGCAACTTCCTGGGTCAGAGAGGTCCTTGAATCCGAGGTGCTGCTGCAGCGTCTGTACGGGTGAGGATGATGAGATCATTTCTGCAGACATCACAGAGGAGGAGGAGGAAGACGACATGGGAGGACACAGGAGCAGGTGAGCGCTCATAGAGCTGACGATTGGGGGAGGCTTGTGAACAGGGGAGACTGGTGACAGGGCAGGCTGTGCTGTATACTGGTGCAGAAGGAACAAATAGCTAGCACTCGACTGTTGATTAGGTGTATGGTGCTAGTGAACGGAATCAATGATCCCACAGATTGGTAAAGTCAGTAATCACTGCACTCATATCAAAGAGAGATATATTTTGCTTCAAGTGAAAATGTTTATTTATGAGTGATAAGCGACAGACAATAAATTTTTGACATTTCGGCCACTCTATGGCCTTGATCACAATGTCGCGTAATATTAGTGTATCAACCAGTCGTACTTGTACATTCCCAACGGGGGGAGAGGGGTATGTTGATGGTGTAAGACTCATGCTGGTGTGGTAGTTGGAGGCAGGTATATCTCGCCCAGGTGTTTGTCCTATGTGAATTAGGCCACTCAGTATCTTCAGGGTGCTAATGGGTTAATGATTGCAGGAATAAAAGATGACCAGCTGGGGGTTTTCAGCGTCTGCCAGGGGCACACAGATTGCCTGCCTGTGTGAGACAAACGTGAGTGAAGAGCTCTACTCAAGATCTGTGTGATGTTAGCTGGGTGGGAGAAGCCCCCCAGTTGTTGAGATAGCAACGTATTTGTTTAGTTAGTGCCTGACAGGCTAGGATTTATTTTTATGTTTTGTTTTGTTCATGTTGCTTTCACGTTAATAAATCTGACCTGAGGTCAGCCTGCTCAGAAACCTGCTGTACGCCTCAGATTCAATGCACAAACCACGTGACCTTTGACCCCAGCAAAGGCGATCCCAGAGTGTTTTGTCACATTGTGGTGGAGAACGCGGACATACCGTGGCACAGGCGACAGCATGGAAGACGTGGTGAAAGCCTTAGTACAGTCCACTGCCGTACAGCAGCAGGCCACTGCCGCACAGCACGAAGCTAATCGCTTGATGGCTGCACAGCTGAAGGAGTTAGTGGACATGACGGTTGCAGACCGCCAACTTCTCCAACAGGTGGCGCAGCACCTGGTGAGCATGCCTGACGCTGACCCAGAAGCAGAGTCCAGAAGGATCCATGTGAGTCGATACTGGCAAAAGCTGACTGCAGAAGATGACGTCGAGGCATACCTGACAACGTTTGAGCGGACGGCGTTGAGAGAGAAGTGGCCGAAGGCACGATGGGCCGACTTGATTGCCCCGATTCTCTCCGGCGAGGCCCAAAAAGCTTACCATTATTTGGACCCGGAGGTCGCTCAGGACTTTGAGAAACTGAAAGCTGAGATCCTGGCCCGGCTGGGTGTGACGACGGCTGTCCGGGCACAGAGGGTACATCAGTGGACATACCAGCAAGATAAACCGGCGCGGTCTCAGATGTTCGACCTGATCTACTTAACAAAGAAATGGCTGCAACCCGAGGTACTGACAATACCCGAAATAATCCAGCGGGTTGTCCTGGACAAGTACCTGAGAGTACTACCCCCAGCGCTGAAAAGGTGGGTAAGCCAAGGAAATCCCACGACAGCGGATCAACTTGTGGAGTTGGTCGAGCGTTATTCCATGGCAGAAGGACTTCCCGACGACACCGCCAGCCCCCGGTCTGTGCCTCCTCCTCGTGGAACCGGAAAGACTGTTCCAGGGACCACGGGTGAAGGAAAATCGCTTAAAACTGTGGGGGAGGAGTCCGGGACTGTTCGCACTCCGAGACCAAGAGTATTGGACGGTGGTCTCAGTAGGGGACCTGTTAGGTGTTTCCGCTGCCATGAGAAGGGTCATGTTTCTGCGAACTGTCCTGTTACCGCTGAACCCATGCAGTGCGACGTTATAGACTCTAGAAAACGCATGTCTTTGGTTACACAGCTAGTGAATGTGAATGCGGGTCAAAATGATACAGTGAAACACCTGTGTGAATTATCTGTTGATGGGAAAAATGTTGTGGCATTACTAGACTCCGGAAGTGTGGTGACTCTGGTGAAAGGTAGTCTGGTGGCACTTCCGTCTGGTCCGTCTGACAAGTTTTCTGTGACGTGTGTGCATGGTGACACCCGCTCGTACTTAACAGCGGTCATATGGATTTCTACTCCCTATGGGTCAGTGCAGCACAAAGTGGGACTCGTTCCCGCATTGTTACAGGATGTAATCCTGGGCAGGGATTTTCCCTATTTCTGGCAGTTGTGGGAGAATCAGTTGCTCCTTCACGGTAGCTGTACCCGTGAATCTTCTCCCATGCCATCTGGAGGTCCCGAGTCCCTAGAGGAGACCCCACAGGAAGATGTTGCTGGGGAGGTTAGTGAATCTAACCTTCAGTACCCCTTCTCCATCATGGCGGGGGAAACGGAGGAAACTGAGGAACCTCAGCGAGAGGCGGAGGCAGACAGCCATCCGGCACCCTGCCTGCCAGATTTGGGAGTCCAGGTGGATGACTTCCACAGCGAGCAAATGAAAGATCCTACCCTGACTCCGGCTAGGAAAAATGTAAAAATGATAGATGGGGTACCCGTAGAACCTGACACTAGGCTAGAGTACCCGTATATGGTTCTTGAAAATGATTTGCTCTACCAGGTAGAAAAAAAAGGGGAAGACACAGTGCAACGGTTAGTGGTACCCAAACCTTATCGGCGGAAGGTACTGGATTTGGCCCACGGACATATAATGGGGGGACATCTGGGGGTACAGAAAACCACAGAAAGGATATTGCATTGTTTTGTGTGGCCTGGAATACATTATGATGTGCGTAACTATTGTGAGTCCTGTCCAGAGTGCCAAATCGCGGCCCCTAAATCTCAGTTCCGTAGCCCTTTGGTACCCCTTCCTATCATCGGGGTCCCTTTTGAGAGAATTGGGATGGATTTGGTTGGGCCCCTTCCCCAATCCGCACGTGGGCACCAACATATGCTCGTCATCGTGGACTATGCCACTCGTTACCCGGAAGCCGTCCCTTTGCGTAACACAGCTACCAAGACGATCGCCAAGGAATTGGTACAAGTGTTTAGTCGGGTGGGAATTCCAAAACAGATACTCACCGACCAGGGGACTCCCTTTATGTCGAGGGTAATGAAGGAGCTCTGCAGGCTCTTACAAATAGACCCGTTGCGTACGTCTGTCTATCACCCTCAAACAGATGGCCTGGTTGAGCGCTTCAACAAAACCTTAAAACAGATGCTCCGGAAGGCGATAGACAAAGATGGGAAGAACTGGGATTACTTGTTACCCTATTTGCTGTTTGCCATTAGGGAAGTTCCCCAGTCTTCCACAGGGTTTTCGCCTTTCGAACGGTTGTACGCCCGTCGTCCCCGGGGACTGCTGGACGTCGCAAAAGAAACCTGGGAAGGTCAAGTCACTCCCTTTAAAACGGTGATCGACCATGTAACACAAATGCAGGATCGTATTGCCGCTGTCATGCCCATTGTTAGGGACCATATGTTACAGGCCCAGGGAGCCCAGAGGCAAAGTTATGATAGAGGCGCTAAGGTCCGTACATTTGCACCCGGCGATAGGGTGTTGGTCCTAATCCCTACGGTGGATAGTAAATTCCTGGCGAAATGGCAGGGCCCATTTGAGGTCCGAGAAAGAGTTGGTGAAGTGAACTATAAAGTGTACCAGCCGGGTAAGAGAAAACCGGAACAGATTTATCATGTGAATCTGATAAAATCCTGGAAAGACCGCTCTGCCCTAACGACGGATCTGCCCCGTCCGGTTTGTTCACCTACTGTACCGGAGGTGCAGGTTGCCGAGACTCTCTCCGAACGACAACAATCTGAGGTTAAGCAATTTTTGTTACAGAACCGACAGTTTTTCTCCGAAAAACCTGGCCGGACTAAGTTGGTGAAACATGAGATTGTCACAGAGCCTGGCGTCACTGTTCATGTGAAGCCCTACCGGATTCCGTAAGCCCGCCGTGAAGCCGTCTCCCGGGAAGTGATGGCAATGTTGGACTTAGGAGTCAATGAGGAGTCGCACAGCGCCTGGTGCAGTCCAATTGTGTTGATACCTAAACCGGATGGCTCCATCCGGTTTTGTAATGACTTTAGGAAACTGAATGCAGTTTCTAAATTTGATGCGTACCCTATGCCCCGGGTCGATGAGTTGATCGACTGGCTTGGTAAAGCCCGATACATTACGACCCTGGATTTAACAAAGGGGTACTGGCAGATTCCTCTGGCCGAGGCGGCCAGAGAGAAGACGGCATTTGATACACCGGAAGGTCTGTTCCAGTATGTCTATATGCCGTTTGGACTTCACGGAGCTCCCGCAACGTTCCAGAGATTGATGGATCGAGTCTTGAGGCCTCACAGACAGTACGCTTCTGCCTACCTGGATGACATCGTAATTTACAGCATGGTCTGGGAAACTCATCTCCAGAAGGTACAAGCGGTGATTGATGACCTGCGAGATGCAGGTTTAACGGCAAACCCCAAGAAATGCCACATCGGGCTTGAAGAAGCCCGATACTTGGGCTACGTGATTGGCCGAGGAGTAGTTAAACCCCAGATCGACAAAATACAGGCAATTCAGGGCTGGCCACAACCAGTGAACAAAAAACAAGTACAGGCTTTCCTGGGGATTGCCGGCTATTATCGCCGGTTCATACCCAATTTTGCAGCCATGGCTACTCCTTTGACGGATCTTACCAAGGGGAAGGGTTCTGTCATGGTAAAATGGACCTCAGCTGCTGAAGAGGCCTTCCACAGCCTGAAACGGGCTTTGTGCTCTCAGCCTGTACTAGTCACTCCTGATTTCAGCAGCGAGTTTGTGGTACAAACTGATGTCTCTGATACTGGTGTCGGAGCTGTACTTTCCCAGGTGAGGGACGGAGTCGAACACCCGGTCCTCTATCTCAGTCGGAAACTGAATGTACATGAGCAGAGGTATGCGGTGGTTGAAAAAGAGTGCCTAGCCATTAAATGGGCTCTCGACTCCCTCAAGTATTACCTGGCTGGTAGGAAGTTTAGGCTGGTCACAGACCATGCCCCTCTCAAGTGGATGCACCTCCACAAAGACCGTAATAGTCGGGTAACCCGGTGGTTCCTTGCCCTGCAGGCTTACTCTTTTACGGTGGAGCACCGACCTGGGGTGCAGATGGGGAACGCCGATACCCTATCCCGAGTGCACTGTTTCAAAAGTGTTCTTGCTCGACCGGAGTGGTCTGAGCAAGGGGGGGGGATATGTAAGACTCATGCTGGTGTGGTAGTTGGAGGCAGGTATATCTCGCCCAGGTGTTTGTCCTATGTGAATTAGGCCACTCAGTATCTTCAGGGTGCTAATGGGTTAATGATTGCAGGAATAAAAGATGACCAGCTGGGGGTTTTCAGCGTCTGCCTGGGGCACACAGATTGCCTGCCTGTGTGAGACAAACGTGAGTGAAGAGCTCTGCTCAAGATCTGTGTGATGTTAGCTGGGTGGGAGAAGCCTCCCAGTTGTTGAGATAGCAACGTATTTGTTTAGTTAGTGCCGGACAGGCTAGGATTTATTTTTATGTTTTGTTTTGTTCATGTTGCTTTCACGTTAATAAATCTGACCTGAGGTCAGCCTGCTCAGAAACCTGCTGTACGCCTCAGATTCAATGCACAAACCACGTGACCTTTGACCCCAGCAAAGGCGATCCCAGAGTGTTTTGTCACAATGGTTATGTCCACACAGAATGAGGCATATGATGAAGTTTACAATGTTGGTAGGTTCATTGGTGATAGAACAAGTACAAGAGCAGATACTGATCTTGCCAAGATGTGGAAGGTTGTGTACGTTCTTAATGGTCCGGTGGTCTGCCGGTATGTCTCAGGTCATGGCTGTATAAGCCGACATTGGTGGTGGAGTGGGAGACCTAACAGGTCTGTGCCCAGGAGGAGAGAAGCTGATGAACAGGGGAGGATGGTGAAAGGGCAGGATGTGATGTATGTAACAACTCTGCTGGCATCACTATGTGGCCTCCCATCCCTCTCACACCTTCTTACTCACTGCTCGATGTCATGTTGTGTTCAGTCTGTTGCCAGCCCCATATTCTGTGCCTCTGTCCTCTGCATGCTTCCTAGCTGTGTGTATAGGGGGGCGGCGCCAGAACTCTCTGGTTCTTATGGAATCAGGGCGCACCTGTCTAATCTGTTCCTGACCAATTAACAAGAGGCCTCCAGTATTTAGGGCAGCTCCACCCTGTGGACTGGGCCTGTGCAATGTGTTAACTCAGTTTGTGTTTTGCTTCTGAGCTGCCAGGCCTTGCTCTGTGTCTTGCCTTCTCTGAAGGCTGTTCTCCTTGCTTTGCCTTGTATGTTTGTCTGCCCTTCAGGAGGCAGAATATCTTGGTCCCTGTGTCTTTGTTCTTATACCTTGTCTTGTTTCATTACCTTGTCTGAACTTTGTCTTACATTTGTCTCCATGTATGTGGCTTCTTTCCCTGTTGTCTTTCCTTGTGTCCTCTCTGCTTATGCTCCGCACTCTTGCGGCTCTGCCTGCTCTATACCCTTGTGACTTTGCCTGTGCTCTGCTCTCTTGCAGCTTTACCTCTGCTCCACACTCCTATGGTTCTGCTATGTTCTATTCTACTCTGCTCTGCTCCTGCTGCAGAAATCTCTTGTTTCAGCTCCTATCCGCATTCCTTGCGGTTCCGCTCTGCTTAGCCTTTGCTGCTGCAGAAACCTCTTGCTGCAGCTCCTCTCCGCATTCCTTGTTGTTCCGCTTTGCTTAGCTTCTGTTGCTGCACCATCTCCTGCTGCTCTACCACTCCTATCCGCAGCTTTGCAGTTTTCTTCCTGTGTGAACAGGTCCCAACCTGTTCCTTCATACTCCATTTCTTCCTGCTTATTTTCTTACCTGCACTTCTTGTGTGAACAGGTCCCAACCTGTTCCTTCATAATTCATATTTGTACCTTCACCTCCTGTGTGAGCAGGTCCCTACCTGTTCCTTCATACACCACACTAATATGCCGTTCCTGCCAGCCCTGTGTCTCTGCCGTTCCTGCCAGCCCTGTGTCTCTGCCATTCCTGCCAGCCCTGTGTCTCTGCCATTCCTGCCAGCCCTGTGTTTCTGCCATGCCTGCCAGCCCTGTGTCTCTGCTGTACCTGCCAGCCCTGTGTCTCTGCCGTGCCTGCCAGCCCTGTGTCTCTGCCATGCCTGCCTACTCATCCAAGTTTCAGCAGTGCTCATCTGCCTGCTGCCTGCACCTGTCCTAGTGTTCCTGTCTCCCAAGTGGGATCAGCAGCCACAGTCAGATACCACCCTGGAGTAGCACCTGGCAGCTGCCTGCCGCACAAGCCTGACCTCACCATCAGAGGCTCCAGTGAAAACCAAGGCAGCTGTCCTAGTCTCGCCCCTTCCAGGGTAGTCTGCTTCATGGCACAGTGGTGTAATGTATAAGAAGTAGATCTGTCTCTTTAAGAAAGCGAGGGCGGGAGTTGAGAGTAGTTTCAGTTTCAGTTCTGGCCTGAGGAGAAAATCTTATGCTGCTGTTATGCTGTGTGCTGGAGGAAAAGAGAAGAATAAAATTACAGTTAAAGCTTACTCTCTCTTAAATTCCTTACACCGTGTGGACAGTACAACTGGCGACGAGGATGGGATTGAATCACCTGCTACTGTGAGTACTGACCACTGCTTTACTGCTTCACACGCCAGCGCCACTGAGAGGCTCAATCATGGCTGAATACTTGCACATGTTCCCACAGTTTGATATGACTGATGTCACTAATCTCTCTCATAACTGGAGAAAATGGTTAAATCGATTTGAGAATTTCCTGGAAGCAATAGATATAAAAGAGGAGAACAGAAAAAGAGCCGTGTTCCTGCATTGTGCGGGCACAGGAGTCTATGACATATACAGCACATTACCAGCAGCGGAGACAGACAGGTACAGCAAATGCTCCAAAGCTCTCACTGACTACTTCAACCCTAAACAAAACATCAGATATGAAAGATACAAGTTCAGGATTGCTAAGCAGCTTCCAGAAGAATCCATAGACACCTATGTCACCCGGCTAAAAGAACTAGCACATGGGTGTGCATTTACTGACGTAGATGATGAAATCCTAACTCAAGTAATTGTCACCTGCTCGTCTAATACCATAAGGCGTAAAGCCCTGCAGCAGGATCTCTCTCTGCATGATTTACTCAAGATGGCCCGTGCTATAGAGATAGCAGATCATCAGGCAAGTGCAATGGAGAATGGGGATAATTTATATGTGCATAATCTCAAACATAACAGGGCACAAGGCAAGCAGGCCCCGCAACAGAAGAAATGTTATAGATGTGGACAAGATTTCCCTCACCACATGAACAAATGTCCAGCTATAGGACAAACTTGCAGTAAATGTGGAAAAGGGAACCATTTTGCAGTTGTCTGCAAATCAGCGCCCCACAAGTCTCCTCTGCCAATTACAAAGCCTGCAAATATAAAAATGGTAAATCAGGATATAGAAGAAATGTCTGTGGCTGAGAACTATGTGTTCACAACTTCTGTCACTGGCTCAGTGCAATCTCCATGTATTACACTCAACATCTGCAACACAGATATCACCTTTACAATAGATACAGGAGCTTCGGTGGATATCATAGACAGCAATACTTATGAACAGTTGAAAACAAAGCCAGTCTTACAGCAAGTGCATACTAAAATCTTCCCATATGGATCTAAAACACCTCTAGTTACAATGGGACAATTTGATGCTGAACTTAGCTATAAAGAAAATAGGCAGAAAACCACTTTTCACACATTACAAGGATCAGGAGGCTGTCTTCTCAGCTATCACACTGCCTTGAAGCTAGGACTCATCCAGATTGTTCATACCATAACCGATCCTGCGGACCTGGATGTACAAGCCATGGTGAACAGTTTTCCCTCCCTATTTAGTGGATTGGGGAAATTAAAGGACTCTCAAGTGCATCTTCATGTGGATGACAGTGTCCGTCCAGTAGCCCAGGCTCACAGGCGTATTCCATTTCACCTGAGAAAGAAGGTAGAAAAGGAACTCCAATTACTCATGGATGATGATGTCATTGAAACTGTTTCTGGTTCCACTCCGTGGGTCTCTCCACTTGTGGTAGTTCCAAAACCAAAGACTCCAGAGCAGGTAAGACTGTGTGTTGACATGCGCCTGCCCAACACTGCTATTCAAAGGGAAAGACACATCTCACCCACAATTGATGACATTATTCATTTATTAAATGGAGCAACCGTTTTTTCAAAGCTCGACCTCAATAAGGGCTATCATCAATTAGAATTGAGTCCAGAATCCAGATACTTAACAACATTTTCCACCCATGTGGGTCTCAGAAGATACAAAAGATTGACGTTTGGGGTCTGCTCAGCAGCAGAAATTTTTCAAGATACGATAAGGAGCGTCATTCAACATATTCCAAATGCCTTTAATTACAGTGATGACATACTGGTTTTTGGGAAAACTCAAGCTGAACATAATTGTGCTCTATATGCTATCTTTGAATGTCTGCTCTCTGCTGGACTCACTTTAAACAAAGAAAAATGCGAATTTGATAAAAATTCATTGGAGTTCTATGGTCACATTTTCTCGGCGGAAGGAGTACGACCTGATCCCAAGAAAGTGGAATCCATCAGAGCAGCTTCAATTCCACAGGATGCCAGTGAAGTGCGCTCTTTTCTTGGAATGGCAAGTTACTGTGCTAGATATGTTCCAAATTTTTCGACAATCAGCACTCCATTAAGGGACCTTACGAAACAAAATTGCGTTTTTCAATGGTCCCAAGACTGTCAGGCCTCTTTTGAAACAATCAAAAACGAACTCTGCTCAACAACCACCATGGCCTATTTTGATCCAGCTCTTCGAACCGAACTGATTGTGGATGCTAGTCCCGTGGGGCTGGGTGCAATTTTAGCACAATACAAGGATGACAATCAAAGTCCCCACGTCATTTCTTATGCAAGTAAAAGCTTAACAAGCACTGAAAGAAAGTATTCACAACCTGAAAAAGAAAGCTTGGCAGTCGTCTGGGGATGTGAACACTTTCACTTATTTCTCTATGGCGCTCCCTTCACTATTGTCACAGATCATCAAGTTCTCCTTAAAATTTTTGGAAATCCCCGAGCTAAAATGCCAGCACGGATTGAACTATGGGGTCTACGTCTACAGGACTATAATTACAAAATTGTTCACAAACCTGGAAAATACAGCAATCCGGCTGATTATCTCTCAAGACATCCCACGAATGATGATTTACCTGTGCATTCCTCCATTGAAGAATACATCCACTTTGTTGCAGCTCACGCCGTGCCAAAAGCACTTTCTGTTGATCAGTTTGTGAATACGACAACAAGTGACAAGACACTCTGTGCCTTAATACAAATTATCCAAAATAGAAGGTGGCATGAAATTCAAAAGAAAAAATTTCCTGAAGATGGGATTGATCTGAAAGAGTTAAAACTATTTTCAAATGTACGTGAGGAATTATGTCACTGAAGATCAATTCATCCTTCGTGGTACCAAACTGGTTGTACCTAAGGCCTTGCGCAACCTAGTCATATAGATAGCACACAAAGGTCATCTAGGAATTGTTGGCACAAAAAAGTTACTCAGAGAAAAAGTGTGGTTCCCAAATATGGATAAATTGGTGGAAGAGAAGATTGGACATTGCTCCACTTGTCAATTACTCCATCATCAACTCTAGAGCCATTACAAATATCTCCGTTACCCACTGCTGTATGGGAGGAAGTGGCAGTCGAAATATATGGACCATTACCAAATGGCCAATATATTCTAGTAACAATTGATGAATATTCTAGATACCCTGTCATTTCATTCATCTCTTCAACGTCTGCTAATAGTGTCATACCAGAACTGGACGACATATTCTCTGCATATGGCATTCCATGAGTGGTCAAAACAGATAATGGACCTCCATTCAATGGACATGTGTTTGCACAGTTTTCTGAATACTTGGGGTTCAGCCACAGAAAAATCACACCTTGCTGGCCGCAAGCTAATGGAATCGTAGAGCGTTTCATGCGCACCATGGGGAAACGAATCAAGGCAGCTAGCCTGGAGCACACCCCACTGAAACAGTCACTATACAAATTCCTGCGCAATTACCGCAACACGCCACATTCCACCACTAATGCTGCGCCATCTCATCTAATGTTCAGCAGAACTCTTCGTTCACGGATCCCTGATGTGACCAGTCATCCCTTACCAAATGACTCTTCAGTGCGATCAACGGATTTCTTAAACAAGCAAGCCATGAAACATTATGCAGACAGAAGGCGACGGGCACAGCCATGTGCCATCAAAAGAGGTGATATGGTTGTTGTGCGTCAAAAATCAACCAACAAAACCTCAGCTGTATATAGTGCTGCAAAATATAATGTTACTGAGAGAAAAGGCAGTATGGTCACGGCTGAGCGAGACGGACACTCCATCACTCGAAATTCCTCACATTTTAAGATCATACCGCAGAACAATGGTAATGAACTCCCACCAGTGGAAGATTTGATACCCGACGGTGGAGAGGACCAACAAGAGGTGACCGATCCGTCAGCAATGGACACTCCCAATGAACCCAGACATTACCCTACACGGGACAGAAGGGCTCCATCGAGACTTATTAAAGAGATAGTTTAAAAAAAATGGGAATAAGACAATACAGACATATGGTTTTTCTTGGACATTTTCGTGTTGTTGCATTGTCAATATTTGTTTTAGGTTGTTAATATATATATATAAAAAAAAAAAAAAAAAAGGGGATGATGTAATGTATAAGAAGTAGATCTGTCTCTTTAAGAAAGCGAGGGCGGGAGTTGAGAGTAGTTTCAGTTTCAGTTCTGGCCTGAGGAGAAAATCTTATGCTGCTGTTATGCTGTGTGCTGGAGGAAAAGAGAAGAATAAAATACAGTTAAAGCTTACTCTCTCTTAAATTCCTTACACCGTGTGGACAGTACAAGTGGGACCACAAACCCTCCGAGCTCATGCCCACCAGTCAGGGCGTGAGCGTGACAATGTATACTGGTTAACAGGGGAGGATGGTGACAGGGCAGGCTGTGCTGTAGGCCGGGATCACACATGCGAGAAACACGTCCATGTCTCGCATGTGAAATCCAAGCTCTGGCGCCAGCACTGTGGAGCGGAGCGTGCGGCCGCATAGGAACACATGGAGCTGCACGCTCCGCTCTGGAGTGCCAGCGCCAGCGCTTGGATTTCACATGCGAGACACGGACGTGTTTCTCGCATGTGTGATCCCGGCCGTATATTAGTGAACAGGGGAGGATGGTGACAGGGCAGGCAGTGCTGTAGGCCGGGATCACACATGCGAGAAACACGTCCATGTCTTGCATGTGAAATCCAAGCTCTGGCGCCGGCACTGTGGAGCGGAGCGTGCGGCCGCATAGGAACACGTGGAGCTGCACGCTCCGCTCTGGATTGCCAGCGCCAGCGCTTGGATTTCACATGCGAGACATGGACGTGTTTCTCGCATGGGTGATCCCGGCCATATATTGGTGAACAGGGGAGGATGGTGACAGGGCAGGCTGTGCTGTATACTGGTGAACAGGGGAGGCTGGTGACAGGGCAGGCTGTGCTGTATACTGGTGAACAGGGAAGGCTGGTGACCAGGCAGGCTGTGCTGTATACTGTGAACAAGGGAGGATGGTGACAGGGCAGGCTGCGCTGTACACTGGTGAACAGGGGAGGCTGGTGACAGGGCAGTCTGCACTGTATACTGGTGGACAGGGGAGGCTGGTGAAAAAGAGAGGTTGTGCTGAAAACTGGTGAACTGGAGAGGCTGGGGAAAAAGGGAGGCTGTGCTGTATACTGGTGAACAGGGGAGGCTGGTGACAGGGGAGGCTGTGCTGTATACTGGTGAATAGGGGAGGCTGGTGAAAAAGGGAGGCTGTGCTGTATACTGATGATCAGGGGAGACAAGTGATGGGAGGGTGTGCTGTATACTGGTGAACAGGGGAGGCTGTGCTGTATACTGGTGAACAGGGGAGGCTGCTCCTATATACTGGTGAACAGGGGAAGCTGGTGCTGCTATGTACTGGTGAACGGGAAGCTGGTGCTGCTATATACTGGTGTTGGGAGGCTGGTGCTGCTATATACTGGTGAACAGGGGAGGCTGGTGCTGCTATATACTGATGATCAGGGGAGGCTGGTGCTGCTATATACTGGTGAACAGGGGAGACTGGTGCTGCTATATACTGGTGAACAGGGAAGGCTGGTGCTGCTATATACTGGTGAACAGGGAAGGCTGGTGCTGCTGTATACTGGTGACAGGGGAGGCTGATGCTGCTATATACTGGTGAACAGGGGAGGCTGGTGCTGCTATATACTGGTGAACAGGGGAAGCTGGTGCTGCTATATACTGGTGAACAGGGGAGTCTGGTACTATGCAGCCTGGAGATTTGGGGAGGCTGACGCTTTAGAATGGGGATTAGGGGGCATATTACTATAGAACAGTTTTTATTGACGCTATAAAGTTAAATCTACTTTATGTAATATGCAAATGAGGGGAGCACTCTCGTATTTGTATACTAAAGCTTGTCTTTATTGTCAGCTCTCCGTTAGCAAAAGTGAGTGCTGTCTAAAATCAGCTTGCAAGTCTGCTCTTACTCACTGAAGCTGGTTTCACGTTTGTGTTTTTTTCAAGTCAGGCAAAATCAGGTTTTTCAGCCAAATCCTGATCCTTTCAGGATCCAGTTTTTTCTCCATTCACTTTAGTGGCGTCAGGAAGCAGCTTGAAGTAACTGGATTCTACCTGACACCATTGAAGTGAATGGCTAAAAAGTGGATCCTGAAAGGATCAGGATTTGGCTGAAAAACCTGACTTTGCCTGATTTGAAAAAAAACCCCGCAAGTGTGGAACAAGCGACACTGGATGAGTGCAGCAGCGCGCTCCAAGTGTCAGTGTGGCTGCACACAATGTGGCTGCAGGCTCGCTCTGACGCCTGCTACCTGTCTGCTCTTGGCTTCCGTTTGAACACCTTCAGTAATGAGGAGGGGAGAATGAGCAGACAGCATGTCTCTGTATCACTAGGCCTCTCCTCCCTGAAGCAATGGTTAGGTTACCTATTTTAATCTCTTGATGACTTTGAAAAGCTGAAGGTGTTAAAAAATGCTAAAAAGACTGAACCTGTGCGCAGCAAGTGCAGACGTTCATTCTTTTAGTGTTTAATTTTAAAATCGTTTTACAGAGTAGATCTGCCTTAAATAGTAAAATAAAGTGTGACGTCAGTAAGGGGCGCGACCACGAAAAGTGCCTAGGGCAGCATGAAGGCCAAATTACGGCTCTGTCACTATATCACAACATATAATCATGAAAATGCACACCAAACCTGTTTTCTTATCTTACACGTAAAATCTTCTATTGAGATAAATAACTTCATTACAAACATCGTATTCTATTATTACAGAAAATAAATATTCACTGTGTCTAAGGCTGTTTTCCACGGTCAAACACGCAGCGTCCAGATGTTACAGCATTGTGGAGGGGATTTCATGAAACCCCATCTCCACTATGCGTTAAAACACGCAGGCGGCAGACCAGCGTAAACGGAAATGCAGCGCGTCTTTTCAGAACGCAGCATGTCTGTTTACAGTGCGGCGACGCTCCGTTGCCGCGCCGTAAATTTACCATAGTGAATCATTAGATGCGGTAAAACCACATCTAAAGAGGGGGGGCTGGAGGAACGGAGTTAAAGAAAGCCCCCCATGACTGCGTGGCCAAGGGAACGCAGGGGAGCAATTTTTAAATACTAAGGCAGGGTAAAGGGATTGGTTCAGGGGATGGGGAGGAGTAGAGGGGTGGCCTAGTGGGGGTGGGGGCGGGTCGTGGAAAGTGCGGGAAAGGGGCCATTACTGTTAGAGCATCTGACCTGAGAAGACGTGACAGCTGACCGGAGAAGAAGTGCAGGATGGCCTCCGTGGACGTGATCATGGGACAGCTGCGGGAGATGGCGAGATTGCGGCGGGGAGGCTGGCTGGAGGACCAGCTGGCGTCATTGCTGGGCAGCCCGGGAGCCCAGGGGACCAGATCCAGGAGGACCCGTCCCCCAGAGAGACTGTCGCCGGAGATCGGAGGGCGCGGCAACCGCCGGCCACGGAGCCCCTCCCGGGACCCTGCGGAGCGTGCGGGCCGGCGGTCACCTACCCCCCCCGGCCCGTCCTCCGGCAGGAATCCACCGGCCGGCGTTGCGGGCGCTGGACGGCGGCTGGGAGCAGCGGCGGCGCAGGCCCAGGTAGGAGAGCAGGCCGCACCGGAAGTGCCCGGAGGACTTCCGGTTCGTGGCACCAATATGGTGGCGCCCAGCAGGAGCGGTACCCGGCGGGCAGCGGCGGTGTCTGCGGCACCGGCGACATCACCGACGACGAGGAGCAGGACGCAGGGACCGAGCAGCAGCGGAGTGGCGGCGGGTACTTCGGGGTTTGGATCACCCCGGGTGCCTGGCAGAGGCGGCGCGGCAAGAGGCAGAGCGACGGGCAGGCGCACCTCAACCCCGCAGCCTGGCCCAGCACGGCGTGGAAGAATGTCGGCTGCTGCCGGGGCTCGTGGGAGAGCCCGGCAAGAAGACAGGTCCGGAGTCGGGCTGGCGGCGGCCAGGTCCAGGTCACCCAGAAGGTCCAGGGAAAGTTCCAGCTCACCTGCTCCGGTCCCCCCTGGTGACGTGGAGGCCAGGGGCGCGGGCCTGGAGCAACACAGTGGCGCGGAGGATTCCGGTTCCAGGAGCGACCCGAGGGAGTTCGGTGATCGCACGGCTGGCGGGGACACAGCACCCGCGCAGCTTGGTGAGTATGAAAATGATTCTGTTGCGGGGTGGGATAGTGGTGCTCGGGTTGGGGATAGTTGGTATGGTGGGGTCGATTTGGCGGGGAGTGGTGGGCCCAGCACCGCGAGGGTCCCGGGGGTTAGAGAGCTTTTGGCGGGTATGTCCCAGATTTTGAGGAGATTGGATGGGGAGGGCCGGGGTAGTGGGAGGTCGTCTCCATTAGGGGCTTGGTTGCCGGTTTCTGGTACGGGTTCGGGAGGGGGAGTCGGATCCGATAGGGCGAGTGGTGTGGAACAGACGTCATTGGCGGGGGTGTCGGTGTCGGTACAGACAGATAAGGAAAAAGGGGATAGAATCAAGTTAGATGATAGAGCTAAGGGGGAGGTTTACGTGTGTTTTGAGGGGCCGTTGGGGGCTCATTTAAAGAAAGAGGTTAAGGAGAAAATATGGAAGGACGAGTATGTAGAGATTTTTTCCCTGTTGCCCCTGGAGAAGTTTAATTTGGATAAGGGTAAGAAAGAGGATAGCAAAAAGGAGGAGGAGGAGAAGAGGCGTTGGCGATTGATACCGCAGACGTTTGCGAATTGGCAACAGGCGTTTTTTATTTTGGCTGGAGTTATAGGCGAAAAGTTCCCGGAGAACTGTACAGGTTTGTTCTGCTATGTCGATGCGATAGGGGAAGCATACAGGGCGTATGGGGGCCAGGCGTGGTTACGCTACGACGAGCAGTTTCGGCAAAGGAAGGCGATTAGACCCGAGATAAAGTGGGAACAAAAAGATATAGGTTTGTGGTTGAAGGTAATGGCTCCGACGAGGTTTGGGCAGCCCTTTCATGGGGGTGGTGGGAGTAGCGGTCAGCAGTCGGGACAAGGAAGTGGAGGACAGGGGTCACAAGGGGTTAAGGACAAAACAGGGACATGTTGGCAGTTCAATGACGGCCAATGCAAATATGGCAGCACATGCAAGTTCAAGCATGTCTGTTCCCACTGCGGAGGGGCCTCACATGGAGCAGCCAAGTGTTTTAAGAAAGCGAGGGGTAAACCAGGAGTGGGAGGCGGTCATGGGGGTGACACCGGTGAAGGTTCTAAGGATGGCCCCTTATCTAAGTAGGTATCCGGATAGGGAAAAGGCTAGGTTGCTGTGTGATGGGTTTTCTGAGGGGTTTAGAATTCCTCATCCGGCTCATGCTATCCCCTTTTCTAAAAAGAACCTGAGGTCAGCTAACTTGCAGCCGGATGTGGTTACGGCAAAATAGGCAAAGGAGGTTGAGCTGGGGCGCATGGCGGGGCCGTTTAGTGATTTACCTGTAGAGGGGGTGGTTGTTTCGCCGCTTGGGGTGGTCCCTAAAAAAGAGCCCAACAAGTTTCGCCTTATTCAGCATTTGTCTTATCCGAAGGGCCAGTCAGTTAATGACGGGATAGCGGATGATCTCTGCTCTGTGGTTTATACCTCTTTTGATACGGCCGTGCAATGGGTGCGTAGGTATGGCACAGGCGCGTTAATGGCTAAGACAGATGTTGAATCGGCTTTTCGTCTGCTTCCGGTTCACCCCGATAGTATCCCGCTGTTGGGATGTTTTTGGAATGGGGGGTTCTACTTGGATAGGTGTTTGCCGATGGGTTGTTCAATTTCCTGCTCGCTGTTTGAAGCCTTTAGTACTTTTCTGGAGTGGGTCGTTCGGGATGTTTCTCAGGTTCCGTCGGTTATTCATTACTTAGACGATTTTTTGTTTGTTGGCCCCCCGGATTCTTTGTTGTGTGGCAATTTGTTGGCTACGATGGAGTGGGTAGCAGGTCAGTTTGGTGTGCCCTTAGCGCTCGATAAAACGGAGGGACCTGTTACAGTGTTGAGTTTTTTAGGAATTCTCATAGATTCAGAGAAGATGGAGTGTCGCTTGCCTGAGGAGAAGTTGTTGGCCTTAAGGCAAGAGGTAATGAGATGCGAGAAGCTGCGCAAGGTTACGTTGAAAGAGCTTCAGTCACTGTTGGGGCGGTTAAACTTTGCGTGCCGGATTATGCCGATGGGCAGGATATTTTGTAGGAGATTGTCGAGAGCTACGGCCGGAGTGCGGTCTGCGCATCATTTTGTACGCTTGAAAAAAGAGCACAGAGAGGATTTGGTGGTTTGGAGGCGTTTTTTGGACAACTTTAATGGCAGGTCCCTGATCCAACAGGAGGATTTGAACGATTTTGATTGCGAAATTTTTACGGATGCGGCTGGTAGTGTTGGATACGGGGCTTATTGTGCTGGAAGGTGGAGCGTTGGGGGATGGCCGGATTGGTGGCGTGAAGCGGGGTTTACAAAAAATTTGGCGTTGTTGGAGCTGTTTCCAATTGTGGTTTCGGTGTTCATTTGGGGCAGTACGTTTCAGGATAGGCGGATACGTTTTCATTGCGACAATTCGAGCGTAGTGTCGGTGATCAATAGTCTGTCTTCTTCATCCCCTCCGGTAATCAAATTGGTTCGGGAGTTAGTTTTGCGGTGCTTGGAGTTGAATGCATGGATTTCGGCTGTACATGTTCCCGGCGTGCAAAACTCTATAGCCGATGCTCTGTCTCGTTTGCAGTGGGAGCGTTTCTGGGAGTTGGCTCCAGAAGCAGAAGATGCAGGAACGACATGCCCTTTTCATTTGTGGCAGATTGTTGCGGACGAGGAGGTCGGCTGATACAGTCGTCAGTGTCGGGAAGGACGTGGTCAGGTTATGAGGCGTCATGGCATTTGTGGGAAGGGTGGTTGGAACAGTTGGGTTCAGTCGAATCGGATGGTGATAGGGAGATGGCATTGTTGCTTTTAATTGGTTCGGCGGAGGAATGTGGTTGGTCCGTATCAAAATTGAATAAATTTATAGCTGGTGTTGCTTTTGGTTTTAAGCTTCAGGGTTCCGTTGATGTTACTAAGAATTTTCTGATTCGGCAGGCATTAAAAGGTTTTAGAAGGGGTTTTTTCAACGTGCGATACTCGGCGGCCCATATCTTTCGGGATGTTGGAGCGTTTGGGGGTAGCTTTGGGGGAGGTCTGTAGTTCTGATTACGAGGCTGTTCTGTTTCGACTGGCTTTTTCGCTAGCTTTTTTCAGGGCTTTGAGAATAGGGGAGCTGGTTTCCCCTAGCAGGTTCACAGCTGGGGGTTTGTTGGCGGAGAATACTGAATTTTGGTCAGGTGGGGTTGCTTTTTGGATTTGGCGGTCGAAGACTGATCAGTTGGGGAAAGGAAGGCGTGTGGTTTTAGGAAAAGTGATTGGGGGGGCGATGTGCCCTCATAGGTGTTTGGAAGATTATTGGGGTCTGGATCCGGATAGGTCGGGCCCACTTTTGCGGCACCGTCAGGGTGAATTTTTATCGCGGTTTCAGTTTACGGCAGTTCTGAGACAAGCGTTGACAAGTTTGGGCCTGGATCCGTCGTTATTTGGGACGCATTCTTTTCGAATTGGGGCAGCATCTGAGGCTGCTGGTTTAGGGCTGGGTCCTGAGGTTATTCGGCGTATTGGTAGGTGGTCGTCGAAACGTTATTTATCTTATGTGCGTAATTGATTTGTTATTTGTTTAGTGGGGGTATTAATCATTATTGTATTTTGCAGGATGGACCCCACTTCTGGCGTGGATTTTCGGACATTCTTTCGTGCATTGGGGGGCGATTCGTGCCGATGTTAGACACGATGGTAGGCAATTGGGATTTCAGAGGGAGGCGGTGGTGGTCCGTTGGTTGGGTTTTCGGGGCATGTCGTGGCGCGGGTTTTTGACCGAATTTTCCCGATCGGTTAGTTTGGATCGTTCTCCGGATATTGTTGTTGTACATTTGGGTGGTAATGATTTGGGGTCTAAGCCGGTGAGAGAACTAATTCGAGATATACGGTATGATCTTTTGCGATTGTGGGTATCCTTTCCAGGGATGGTTACGGTGTGGTCCGACATTGTGCCCAGGAAAACGTGGAGGGCAGCACGCTCTATGAGGGGTATCAATAGGGCCCGGGTGAAGCTAAACAGGGCTGTGGCGAGTTTTGTTTCTCGTAACGGGGGGATGGCGGTTCGCCATTTTGAGTTGGAAGCTGGTGTGGGAAATTACTGGAGGAGTGATGTCGGTTTGGATTTGTGGATGTTGGCAATACAGGAAGGGGTGGAGAGGGCCAAGGCGGTGGTGGGGCACTCGCGAGCCTGAGGTGGTCAGTGCTGCTCGTGGTTGGCGGGGGGAGGGGTTCTTGGAGTTGGTTTCATGGGGCTGATCTGGCTGGTTTACTGGCTCTGGACGGGGATTTGACCTCGGGAGCTTTGGGGTTGGTTTGCCCGGTAAACGGGTTACATGGTGCCCTCGAGCTGGTGGTTACGGCTGAGGGTAAAGAAGGGGTTTTTTCCATGTTGGTTTTGGGCTTTGCCTATTAGGTGCCAGATTTATTAGCTCCAAGAACCCTCCCCTCAAGTTTTTATACAAATGTATAAATGGTTGTTATGTTGGTTATTTAATAAAATGGCCGCTGTGGCCAAAATTATCCAAAGAAATTAATTGTTGTGTTTTATTTAAGGGGGCATTAATTGGTCCTGGCAGGGGGGTATAAGGATGAATGTGTTACGAGAGGCCTGGTAGCTCGGAGGTCCCATTTTGGAATACGCAGTCAAGAGGGGGGGCTGGAGGAACGGAGTTAAAGAAAGCCCCCCATGACTGCGTTGCCAAGGGAACGCAGGGGAGCAATTTTTAAATACTAAGGCAGGGAAAAGGGATTGGTTCAGGGGATGGGGAGGAGTAGAGGGGTGGCCTAGTGGGGGTGGGGGCGGGTCGTGGAAAGTGTGGGAAAGGGGCCATTACTGTTAGAGCATCTGACCTGAGAAGCCCACCCTCCCTCCCTTGTTTTTTGGTGTAATGAGGGAATAGTTGGGGATTTTAGGTGCTAAATTTGTTTTTGTAAAGGTTGTTATTGCATTCTTGTCACAGTGGCTGGTTGGCGGGGGGCGGGGTTCTTGGAGTTGGTTTCATGGGGCTGATCTGGCTGGTTTACTGGCTCTGGACGGGGATTTGACCTCGGGAGCTTTGGGGTTGGTTTGCCCGGTAAACGGGTTACATGGTGTCCTCGAGCTGGTGGTTATGGCTGAGGGTAAAGAAGGGTTTTTTTCCATGTTGGTTTTGGGCTTTGCCTATTAGGTGCCAGATTTATTAGCTCCAAGAACCCTCCCCTCAAGTTTTTATACAAATGTATAAATGGTTGTTATGTTGGTTATTTAATAAAATGGCCGCTGTGGCCAAAATTATCCAAAGAAATTAATTGTTGTGTTTTATTTAAGGGGGCATTAATTGGTCCTGGCAGGGGGGTATAAGGATCAATGTGTTACGAGAGGCCTGGTAGCTCGGAGGTCCCATTTTGGAATACGCAGTCATGATTAGTCACATACTATGCATGTCTACTAATTCACATGCGGGCTTACCTGTCCCGCCGCCGGAAGTCCGCGTCCACTGCACTTCTCGCGGTAAGCTAAGTTCTCGCGATAACTTAGCTTACCGCGAGAACTGCTGTGCACGTGACCTGGGGTTATCTCTGGTCACACTAGGCTGGTTCTCACGGTCAGCTGACCGTGAGTGCTAGAATGTAGGTGATCGCTGGAGAGTTATCTCCAGCGATCACCTACAAGCTCTGCTATGTCTGGATGTCAGGCATCCAGATGTAGCAGTGCCGGACTCGTCGTGGGACACTCGTTGTTAAATGGACTACGTCGGACGCAGGGAGTATACTGTTGGTTTATTATTTTTAATTTTTTTTAGGAGAATGAGGGCGTCGCAGGAATGAGGGTACAATAAAAATATGGTCAAAACTGTGTGGTGTTTTATTTAATTAAAATACTTTATTCTGCATGTGTGTGTTTTATTAAACCTTTCACAGCTATAGGATTAGTAATGGTAGGTATCTTATTGACGCCTCTCCATTACTAAGCCGGCTTAATGTCACCTTACAAAGGTGACCTTAACCCCTTATTACCCCATATCCCACCGCTACTCAGGAGTGGGAAGAGAGAGGCTAAGCTAAGGCTAAGCACCTTTTGTGTCTCCCCTTTTCCTCACAGATTGTAAGCTTGCGAGCAGGGCTCTAATTCCTCTTGGTATCCATTTTGATCTATGTGTTTATTGTTATGCTGCATTGTGTACTGCATTCTATTGTCTATTGTATGTACAAGTCCCTTTTAAAGTGCTGTAGAATATGTCAGTGCTATATAAATAAAATTATTATTATTATTTTGATCACTGTGATAGACCCTATGACAATGATCAAAATGAACCAATAGGAAAAATTTCCTACTGTTGCCATTTACCGGCCAGCAGATCTCAGAGGAAGATGACCTGGAAGGCCAGGGGACGGAGTAGGAGGTTGCGGGTCGCGGGAACCCATTTCTCTCTCCTCTGGTATGCTAGACCAATTGGACTTTTCTTTATGCTATCACCGTTATTATGTAAATAATAACAGAGTTCATGTAAAAGGGGACTGTAAAAACCTGCCCTGATCATGTTCTCCAGGGTCACAGCTACCCCCGCAGCCGAAACCCTAGAGATTTTCTGACACTGTGGGGTGCTATATCCTTATTTCTCAGCGCCGTTAAAAAACGGCACTGAGGAATAAGTACCCTTAACTGCCGCCGTTGAAAGGCATATTGGCGGTCGTTAAGTGGTTAAAGGGGTATTTTCACTATATCAGTAGTCGTAATCATGAATATATATTGTAATATTTTTTCCCTTTGAAAATTACAAAAAGGAAAATAGGCCTATGCAAAAGTGTAGGCACCGATGAAGGTTTGGGCGCTCAGATAACTTTAACTAAGGTTTCAAACCTTATTTTGCCTCTTAGGGTTTTGGCTTGTTCACTATCATCGTTAAGAAAGGCCAGGTGATGCCAATTTTCCAACTTTATAAAAACCCAGCCTTTAAACTTTAAACAGCAGTCATTGGTTCTTCTAAGCAGCTGACTTACACTATAAATGTAAATAGCCCTTACACAGCCTGGAGGTGTGTTTGGGGACATTGTCCTGTTGAAAAATAAATGATGGTCCAACTAAACGCAAACCGGATGGAATAGAATGCCGCTGCAAGATGCTGTGCTAGCCATGCTGGTTCATTATGCCTTCAATTTTGAATAAATCCCCAACAGTGTCACCAGCAAAGGACCCCCACACCATCACACCTCCTCCTCCATGCTTAACAGTGGGAACAAGGCATGTAGAGTCCATCCGTTCACCTTTTCTGCGTCGCACAAAGACACGGTGGTTGGAACCAAAGATCTCAAATTTGGACTCATCAGACCAAAGCACAGATTTCCATTGGTCTAATGTCCATTCCTCGTGTTCTTTAGCCCAAACAAGTCTCTTCTGCTTGTTGCCTGTCCTTAGAAGTGGTTTCCTAGCAGCTATTTTACCATGAAGGCCTGCTACACCAAGTCTCCTCTTAACAGTTGTTGTAGAGATGTGTCTGCTGCTAGAACTCTGTGTGGCATTGATCTGCGAAATCTGCGATTTCTGAGGCTGGTGACTTGGATAAACTTATCGTCAGAAGCATAGGTGACTCTTGGTCTTCCTTTCCTGGGGCAGTCCTCATGTGAGCCAGTTTCTTTGAGACACTTGATGGTTTTTGCCACTGCACTTGGGGACACTTTCAAAGTTTTCCCAATTGTTCAGACTGACCTTCCTTTTTTAAAGTAATGATGGCCACTCATTTTTCTTTACTGAGCTGCTTTTTTCTTGCCATATTACAAATTCTAACAGTCTATTCAGTAGGACTATCAGCTGTGTATCCACCAGACTTCTGCTCAACACAACTGATGGTCCCAACCCCATTTATAAGGCAAGAAATCTCACTTATAAAACCTGACAGGGCACACCTGTGAAGTGAAAACCATTTCCGGTGTCTACCTCTTGAAGCTCACCAAGAGAATGCCAAGAGTGTGCAAAGCAGTCATCAAAGGAAAAGGTGGCTACTTTGAAGAAGCTTTCAGTTATTTTCAGTTGTTTCACACTTTTTTGTTAAGTATATAATACCACATGTGTTAATTCATAGTTTTGATGCCTTCAGTGTGAAATTACAATTTTCATAGTCATGAAAATACAGAATAATCTTTAAATGAGGTGTGTCCAAACTTTTGGTCTGTACTGTATATTGTATACATGTCTTTATATTTCATAGAGAGATAGAAAGAAGAATAGCTGGTAAATTATTTGTCGGCTTGTTAGGGTGGTCTGCAAGTCAGACCCTCAGGGATATTGGTTGGCTGCCAAATGTGTGAGGTTTCTCCGGAGAATGATGGACATGGACAGATGTGATATCTGATCAAGCCATAAGTTTATTCCAGGAAGGACATTTAGTTATATACACTTTTGAGTAGGCGTATACATCATGTTTGAGCGCAAATCAGCTGTTTATTACATATGAGATCATCCTTAATTCATCATGTTTATTCCTAATAAGGCCAGAACTGCAGACAGGTGATTCTTACACAAGAAGTGGACTATGGATAGACATGTAGTGTTGGAGGTCCTAAGTCCCATCTAGATTGGCCTTACCCTGTCAACAACTTTAGTCAATAGTCAGCAGAATCAGTCTCAGAAAAGGTGAAACATGTCTGGACATATTCAGAGACATATGTATGAATTATGAGAATACATTAAGGTGGTCCCTGATTTTACTATCAGGCTTCTGTAAAATCACTGCAGGAGCCGACAGGATAGAAGACATGGTTTACATACAGTAAATAGATGCAGAATAGGTACAGTCATGACCCTAAGTATTGACACCCCTGCAATTCTGTCAGATAATACTCATCTTCTTCCTAAAAATAATTGCAAACACAAATTCTTTGGTATTATTATCTTCATTTAATTTGTCTTAAATGAAAAAACACAAAAAGAATTGTCCTAAAGCCAAATTGGATATAATTCCACACCAAACATAAAAAAAGGGGTGGACAAAAGTATTGCACTGTTCGAAAAATCATGTGATGCTTCTCTAATTTGTGTAATTATCAGCACCTGTAACTTACCTGTGGCCCCTACAGGTGTTGGCAATAACTAAATCACACTTGCAGCCAGTTGACATGGATTAAAGTTGACTCAACCTCTGTCCTGTGTCCTTGTGTGTACCACATTGAGCATGGAGAAAAGAAAGAAGACCAAAGAACTGTCTGAGGACTTGAGAAACCAAATTGTGAGGAAGCATGAGCAATCTCAAGGCTACAAGTCCATCTCCAAAGACCTGAATGTTCCTGTGTCTACAGTGCGCAGTGTCATCAAGAAGTTTAAAGCCCATGGCACTGTGACTAACCTCCCTAGATGTGGACGGAAAAGAAAAATTGACAAGAGATTTCAACGCAAGATTGTGCGGATGTTGGATAAAGAACCTCGACTAACATCCAAACAAGTTCAAGCTGCCCTGCAGTCCGAGGGTACAACAGTGTCAACCTGTACTATCCATCGGCATCTGAATGAAAAGGGACTGTATGGTAGGAGACCCAGGAAGACCCCACTTCTTAACCCGAGACATAAAAAAGCCAGACTGGAGTTTGCCAAAACTTACCTGAAAAAGCCTAAAACGTTTTGAAAGAATGTTCTCTGGTCAGATGAGACAAAAGTAGAGCTTTTTGGGCAAAGGCATCAACATAGAGTTTACAGGAGAAAAAAAGAGACATTCAAAGAAAAGAACACGGTGCCTACAGTCAAACATGGCGGAGGTTCCCTGATGTTTTGGGGTTGCTTTGCTGCCTCTGGCACTGGAATGCTTGACCGTGTGTGTGGCACCCCTAGGGGTATTTGCCACAAAAATAGTTACTGACAGTAAGTACAAATACTAAAATAGCAAGACTGCACTACCACCTCCGGCCAGAAGGGGGAGCTCCAGAGACTCCCCTTGATCCATTCTGGTCTGAGAGAAGAAATGGCAGTTGGGCCAAGGAGCTGATAGTGAGAGGTCATACAGTTGAATATCTAACAGCCCTGTGACTGTTACCAGGCCTAAATCACCGGCCTGAGGAGAAGAGGGATAGAGAAAAAGGACATTGTGAGAACCGGGTAGCATTAATCACTACCCAGAACAGGCGCAAAGACGGATACCGGATCCGTGGCTGTATTCATTATATATAATACAGCAACCGGAAAAACGTGAGGTGATATCAGCTTCACTAGGGTCGGATGCAGCAACAGACACAGAGTTCAGCGGTACTCCCAGAGGGGGTAAACCGATAAAAGGACTCGGGTTGCCCGTCGAACCAGGACCCGGAGGGGACAGATTGGGCCGGCAGCCAGTTCACATACAGCAGCAGGGCCACACAGAAATTGCGCACAATAAGAGGCGAAGACCCCGGCAGGGTCAAAGTAAGTCAGAGTTCCCATACAGACTCCGGTGACAGGACTGGTTGTAAATCCTTTTATGTTAAAGTAAACTGGTTAAACGTTTCAGTGCCTCAGTCTTTCATTTGGACAATAGCCATCTATCCAGGATCGAGATCGTCACCGCTGAGAGAACCTGCTGCTGATCAAGTAAGTGCCTGTCCCCTCATGATACCCCTTACACTGTGCATTGCCTGAGGCCACAGCACCGGGTCAAGCCACCCGTGACATCCCCCTCAAGAGACAGACTCCATTGGTCCGGTGCTGGGTATCCCGGTCTCCTGGGCGTCACAATTGGCATCACGAACAGGATCTAGCCAGCCCGTATACCGGGTATTGTGTGCCGTGATTGGAGCCCAAAACTGTGAAAACTGGGATGAAAAATCTTGAAAATTGACTTTATTAAAGAAAAATCCATTCCCCATTGAAAACTATTGAAAGTGACTTTTCCCCATTGGTTATAATGGAGTAAAGATGGCCGCCATCCCCTGAGGTAATCACTTCATAACCGTTAGGCACGAGACTGTTAATTGAGCTACGCCATCACCTGAGCCCCAGTCTAACTGAAAAACTTCAGAATCCGCCATTACAGAGCGCGGTGGGTGGGAGCAGCAGGGGGCGTGTCATTGTGGGCGGCACCAAGCTGAGCGCTCTGACATCAGAGCAAGGGGAAAATCGATCCTGCTGCACAGCGGAACGAATCTACACTATCCCAACGGAAGCGGAGGACCGGAAGGGTCCGGATTAACTAAGGGGGCACAGTATGTCGCAGCACGGAGACGCCGCAGCACTCGGCAACGCTAATGCAGCTGAAAGACAGAGTGTCAATAGAAAGTCCGGCAGCGCAGCGGTGCAAGGAGTGGCGCCCATCATGCCGGTGCTGATGCCATATACCCCGGGTGGCCCATGGCTTCCAATGTATGAAGGTGAGCCTAATACCCTTGACGATTTCAGAGAAAAGATGCTGGCCCATTTTGACATGTTCCCTGTGGGTGAAGTTCAGCGTGTTAGTCTCCTGATGATGCAGTTAAGTGGCCATGCTAAGCGAGAAGTCACAGCATGGGCAGCTGATCTAAAAGGCACTGTTGAACGCATATTTGCTGGATTAAAAGCTACATTTGAAACCACGGCCAGCAGCAAAGCTAAAATACGATTCTTTAGTTGCAAACAAAAAGCTAATGAGGGCGTGAGAGACTTTGCCTTAAACCTGCAGGAAGCCCTTAAATCACTTACACTGGCTGAACCCATTTTTAACACCGGAGCGGATAAACTGCTAAGAGATCAATTTATTGAGGGACTCTACACCCCTTCTCACCGGGGGCATGTGAGCATGCTTGTTTTTAAGAACCCTGAATTGACATTTGCCCAATTAAAGGAGAGCGCTATACGTCTCCAGCTGGCAGAGGCACCTCGGGATCAGGATCCTGCGCAACCCATGGCAGAGGCACCTCAACAACAGGGAGTGTCAGTGACATCAGCTATGTCTGGGGCCATTGCTAAGCCCCTGGGGCCCAGTGCTAATGAGGCTCTTCAACAAAAGCTTGACTCTTTAGCTGATGTTGTTGCTTCAATGGCTAAAACCATGCAGGAGATGAGAGGACACAAGATGGAGTTGGCAAACTGTAGAGAGGATGTTCCATGGATGAGACCCCGGAGATACCCGACATGGAGAGGACGACCCCGCGACCGCTACCAACCGGATGGACAGCCCATTTGCCGCCGTTGCCAGCAGCCGGGCCACTTTGCACGAGATTGTGATTTAAACGGGAATCCCCTGGGAATGCGGGCCGCTTCGCAGGAATGAACTTTCAAGGCCCAACACCCTGGCACGACAGGTACATCGGAGGACGACCCATTATCCCTATCGTGCTGGACGGAATTCCCCTCAACGCTTTGCTGGACACAGGTTCCCAGATTTCATCTATACCGTATATCCTTTATAAGAGGTACTGGGCTGATGCAGATATTGATAAAGGGCCCTCTGATGTTGAACTAGATATATGGGCCAGTAATGGTAAGTTGGTACCGAAACTAGGATTCAGGGAGATGACCATAAAGATTGGTAAAGTAGAACTGAAGAAACAGGGTATAATTGTTGTTGATGTTGACCGGCGGAACTGTGAACCAACTGTATTGATAGGAATGAATGTGTTAGAGAACTGCTTTTCCGAAGTCATTTCTGTCTTACAGCAAATTGCTGAAACTGCTCAATCCTGCCAGCAGAGAGTTCTCCGGAGGGAAATAAAAGTATTGATGTTAAGGCAACAGGTAGAAGTTGCAGGTGGAGAAATCGGCAGTGTGAGGGTAAGTGATCCAACGTCTATTGTAATCCCACCAAAAACAGAAATGCTGGTATGGTGTAGAGCAGCCATTGGTACTAAGGGACGAGATTATCAAGCCTTAATAGAACCAGTGTACACCGACAGCAGGCCCACTATACTCACAGCACGAGGGATAGTCGAGGTACACCGGGGACGAGTGCCGGTACGACTTTTGAACTGTGGAGAGGAAGAGGTCACTTTGCCAAGGTATGCTACAATGGCAAAGCTATATACTGTTGACAACAATGCCATCACAACCATTGAGCCCTTAGAACCAACCTGTCAGGTGGAAGGCAATGGCTCAGATGGAGAAATGGAGGATTGGTGCCAACAGCTACACGTGGGCATAAATTCAACACCTACCCATCAAAAACAAGGGGTGTATAGGCTAGTGACGGAATATGAACAAGTCTTCAGTAAACACCCATTGGACTTCGGACGGATAGAAGGGGTAGAACACACAATCCCCACAGGTGACCATCCCCCAATAAAAGAAAGATATAGACCCATACCGCCCGCTCACTATCAATGTGCAAAAGATATGCTGAGGGAAATGAAACAGGCCGGGGTAGTAAGAGACAGCTGTAGCCCCTGGGCGGCCCCTCTAGTGATTGTCAAAAAAAAGGACGGAACCATGAGAATGTGCGTAGACTACCGGAAGATTAATAACATCACCCATAAAGACGCCTACCCCTTGCCTAGGATAGAAGAGTCCTTAACTGCTTTGAAATCTGCTAATTATTTTTCCACCTTAGACTTAACAAGCGGGTATTGGCAAGTCCCTGTGGCTGAGAGAGATAAGGAAAAGACGGCATTCACCACACCAATGGGTCTATGTGAATTTAATCGCATGCCGTTCGGACTCTGCAACGCATCCGGTACCTTCCAGCGGCTGATGGAATGCTGCCTCGGACACAAGAACTTCGAGACCGTCCTCCTGTACCTAGATGATGTGATCGTCTACTCAAAGACTTACGAACAACACTTAATAGACCTGGCAGAAGTGTTCGAAGCCTTATCCAGGTATGGCATGAAAGTCAAGCCATCCAAATGTCACCTTCTCAAGCCAAAGGTACAGTACCTGGGACACATCGTGAGTTCGGAGGGAGTAGCACCAGATCCCGAGAAAATAAGCGCCATAAGGGATTGGCCAAGACCTACCAGCGCAAAAGAAGTGAGACAATTCCTGGGATTGGTGGGTTACTATCGAGATTTATAAAAGGATTTACCAAGTTGGCAGCACCCTTGCAAGACACCTTGGTAGGGCAGACGAAGAAACCTTCAAACCGAAACCCTCCTTTTCAGTGGAACGACGAAAGGGAAGACTCCTTTGAACAACTAAAGAAGGCACTAACCGGAGAAGAGGTTCTGGCATACCCAGATTACCATAAACCTTTCATCCTCTACACCGATGCCAGTAATGTGGGACTAGGAGCGGTGCTGTCACAAAAGCAAGAAGGTCGGGAGAAAGTCATCGCCTTTGCAAGTAGAAAGCTCCGGCCTACTGAAAGAAATTCAGAAAATTACAGCTCCTTCAAATTGGAACTACTGGCAGTAGTTTGGGCTGTGACGGAGCGTTTCAAACACTATCTGGCCGCTGCAGAATTTATTGTCTATACTGACAACAATCCGTTGACCCACCTGGACACAGCCAAATTAGGTGCGTTAGAACAGCGATGGATAGCCCGGTTATCTAATTACAACTTCATAATCAAGTATCGAGCAGGTCGCAAGAATGGAAATGCCGATGCCCTATCCCGGATGCCACACTTGAGAGATGTAGAAGAGGAAACGGGGGAGCTTGAAGAAATTGAACTACCAGCCTTCCATCGTCCCAAGGCAAAACATCATCAGTCAAGTACCTATCAGAAACAACAAGAGGTGAATTTTAATCCGTTAGCACACCATAGATGGGCTGACACCCAAGACAGCAATCCGGCTGTGAAGTTGGTGAAGGAACTGTTGACTGAGCAAAGTGCATATCCCTATGAGGATGCCCCAGAAGAGACGCATCAACTCTGGAAAGAGAGAGGCAAAATGTTCCTGTATCAAGGGAAGCTCTGTAGAAGATACACCAATCCGAAAACACATGAATTGGTTTGGCAGATTATTGTGCCTAAACAAGATGTGAAGATGGTCCTCGAAGCTTACCATAATGGTGCTGGTCACTTCGGTTGGAAAAAGTTAGAAGTACTTCTAAGAGAAAGATTTTATTGGGTCGGGATGAGAAAATCAATCGAACAGTGGTGCAGAAATTGTGGCCCGTGTAACCTCAGAAGAAACGATCAAAAGAACCAAAGAGCACCACTGCAGCCCATAATCACAAAACAACCACTTGAACTTGTAGCCATGGACCACGTGAAGTTGACACCAAGCCGGTCCGGCTATGTCTATGCCTTGACCATCGTGGACCATTATTCACGTTTCTTGGTAGTAGTACCCGTAAAAGATCTGACAGCAAAAACAGCAGCCAAAGCGTTCCAAACGTACTTTTGTAGACCCCATGGATATCCGGAACAAGTTCTCACCGACCAAGGTACAGCCTTTGAATCAGAGATCTTCAGAGAATTCTGTAATATGTATGGTTGCAAAAAGATCCGGACGACGGCCTATCATCCACAAACAAACGGCTTATGCGAGAAGATGAATCATATTGTAATAGACCTACTAAAGACTTTACCTGAGACAGAAAGGAATCAATGGCCAGAGAAATTGCCTGACTTGGTGGATCTGTATAATCATGTCCCGGTGAGCTCCACCAACTGCACCCCAGCTTACCTTATGCGTGCAGGACCCGGCCAATTACCAATCGATCTAGAAATGGGAATTCTGAAACCAGACGCAGAAGTTCAAGACTCCAATTGGGATATCATACGGCAAAAGCAGTATCGCCAAGTGCAAGAGAGTGTGGAAAGAAGCCTTCAGCAAACTAGAGAAAGACAAGAGCGAACTTTCAACCAGAATGCTCTAGCGACCCCATTAAGACCGGGTGACCAAGTGCTCAAGAGAAATCGTCGAACCAATAAACTGGACAATCAGTGGGAATCCGTACCCTACACAGTTTTACCAACAAGAGTGGATAATCCTAAAATGTGTCTCATTAGCAAAAACGGAGGCTTAACATCTGTACTAGTGTCAAGAGACAATCTTAAATTATGTCCGGAAGCATTGAAAGAGCCAGACGTTGTCCAGCCAGAACCAGAAGTTATTCAACCCATACAGGTTCAACCAGTAAAGGAAAAAGAAGAGGAAGTGTATCACACCTGTATAGGAGACTTTCCCAAAACCCTACTAACATACCATGGTGCAGTAGTGGTTCCCATGGTGGCCTTTTACCCAACACCGAACCCAATACCAGAAGTCCCAAGACAGGAAGAGGCTGACCCCGTACTACAGGAGGTTCCAGGCCAGGAAGAACAGATTCCTGGTCAGAGTAATCCCATTCACGGTGGACTTGCCAACTCCATAGTCGTGGAATTATCTTTAGCAGAGCGGGCAGATACTACATCCGCAGTAGACAGTAATACACCACATGAAGAGACACCGCTATTACGTAGATCACAGCGTAGTACCCAGGGTCAATTACCGGCCAGGTATGCAGATTACCAACTATAAAGCTCATAATGTGAATTGTATATATGTTATGCCGTATATAGTTAAACAGAAAATGTAGTATAGTCATTGCTATCAGTCTGCAACGTTTAAGCCCAGTGCCTACAGAGACTTGTCTGTATGAACTTATTGCATATTCTTGAACTTTTTATCAGCCCGGAGGCACTAAATCAAAGCTCCGGAAAGACTGCTTTTTGAACTTTGCTTTTTGCTCTTTTTGAACTTTCTTTAGACTTTATATTGATAACTCCGTTGGAAAAATGGAACTAAATTCCTGGACACTAAGTACAGTGCCGTTCCTAATACCTTCAAGGATAGAACTGTATTAATGGACGCTATTTGAAGTGACTTTTTACAGAACTCTATTTTTGTTTCCTTGAGTGGTTTTTGTAACTTTTCATTTTTAAGACTCTGTACATATTAATTGTTATTTCAAAATGTTATTGTCCCACAGTCCCGGAGTACTGTTCTTAACTAAGGGGGAATGTGGCACCCCTAGGGGTATTTGCCACAAAAATAGTTACTGACAGTAAGTACAAATACTAAAATAGCAAGACTGCACTACCACCTCCGGCCAGAAGGGGGAGCTCCAGAGACTCCCCTTGATCCATTCTGGTCTGAGAGAAGAAATGGCAGTTGGGCCAAGGAGCTGATAGTGAGAGGTCATACAGTTGAATATCTAACAGCCCTGTGACTGTTACCAGGCCTAAATCACCGGCCTGAGGAGAAGAGGGATAGAGAAAAAGGACATTGTGAGAACCGGGTAGCATTAATCACTACCCAGAACAGGCGCAAAGACGGATACCGGATCCGTGGCTGTATTCATTATATATAATACAGCAACCGGAAAAACGTGAGGTGATATCAGCTTCACTAGGGTCGGATGCAGCAACAGACACAGAGTTCAGCGGTACTCCCAGAGGGGGTAAACCGATAAAAGGACTCGGGTTGCCCGTCGAACCAGGACCCGGAGGGGACAGATTGGGCCGGCAGCCAGTTCACATACAGCAGCAGGGCCACACAGAAATTGCGCACAATAAGAGGCGAAGACCCCGGCAGGGTCAAAGTAAGTCAGAGTTCCCATACAGACTCCGGTGACAGGACTGGTTGTAAATCCTTTTATGTTAAAGTAAACTGGTTAAACGTTTCAGTGCCTCAGTCTTTCATTTGGACAATAGCCATCTATCCAGGATCGAGATCGTCACCGCTGGGAGAACCTGCTGCTGATCAAGTAAGTGCCTGTCCCCTCATGATACCCCTTACACTGTGCATTGCCTGAGGCCACAGCACCGGGTCAAGCCACCCGTGACATCCCCCTCAAGAGACAGACTCCATTGGTCCGGTGCTGGGTATCCCGGTCTCCTGGGCGTCACATGTGCATGGCATTATGAAGACTACTAACAAATTTTGCAGCATAATGTAGGGTCCAGTGTGAGAAAGCTGGGTCTCCCTCAGAGGTCATGGGTCTTCCAGCAGGACAATGACCCAAAACACACTTCAAAAAGCACTAGAAAATGGTTTGAGAGAAAGCACTGGAGACTTCTAAGGTGGCCAGCAATGAGTCCAGACCTGAACCCCATAGAACACCTGTGCAGAGATCTAAAAATGGCAGTTTGGAGAAGGCACCCTTCAAATATCAGGGACCTGGAGCAGTTTGCCAAAGAAGAATGGTCTAAAATTCTAGCAGAGCATTGTAAGAAACTCATTGACGGTTACCGGAAGTGGTTGGTCGCAGTTATTTTGGCTAAAGGTTGTGCAACCAAGTATTAGGCTGAGGGTGCCAATACTTTTGTCTGGCTCATTATTGGAGTTTTGTGTGAAATGATCAATGTTTTGCTTTTTGCTTCATTCTCTTTTGTGTTTTTTCATTTAAAACAAATTAAATGAAGATAATAATACCAAAAGAATTTGTGTTTGCAATCATTTTCAGGAAGAAAATGAGTATTCTCTGACAGAATTGCAGGGGTGTCAATACTTTTGGCCATGACTGTAGATATATAGATGTCAGTTAGCAATCCAATTAGTAGTGTGTGTGCAAATTAGGGGACATATATGTAATTAATAAAACAATATTTTTTGGGGAAAAAATGACGTGGGCTCCAGCGCAATTTTCAGAACCAGCAGAGGGAAAGGCATAGCCTGGGGCTGATATTAGTAGCCTAGGAAAGGACCATTGTTATTGCCCCCCCAGCTAGAAATATCAGCTGCCAGTCACCCCAGAAAAGGAACATCTCTAAGATGTGCCAATTCTGGCACTTAGCCTTGTTCATCCCACTTGCCCTGTAGCGATGGCAAGTGGGGTAATAGTTGTGGGGTTGATGCCACCTTTGTATTGTAAGGTGACATCAAGCCCATGGCTTAGTAATGAAGAGGAGTCAATAAGACACCTATCCATTACTAATCCTATAGTTGTTACATGTTAAATAAAAACAGAGCCAGAATAAAGTATTTTAATGAAATAAAACACTAAACACAGTTTTCCCATTTTATTATACACCTTATTCCTGCGACGCTCTCAATCTTCTGTAATAAAGATAAAATAAAAAAGCAACAATACACCATACCTGTCCTTCGTTATGTCCCATGCCGTAATCCATATCTGGGGTATATACAGTTTACAACCAGGATGGTGTCAAGATACGACCACCCCTGCTGTAAACTACTGATGAAAGAATGAGATGCTGTGGGCACTGCTTCAGAGACTAGCGCAGTCACTGATGCTGCGCTCCCTCATAGCCTGACCCGCGCTGAACTCTGGAGCGTGGGAAACTGCACAAAAAAGGACTATTCTTGTACTGCTGTCCATTTGTTCCTTCTACCTCCATAACAGTGGAATAAAGCTTGGCTTTGATTTATCCTGCGCTCTCAAATGAACGCTTACGTTGGGGTTTCATTGTAAATTCCCCAAAACAGTGATTCAGACAAAACCCTGGTCGGAACTGTCATGAGGCAGATAGAGTCACTTTGGACTGGTTTCTGTTCTGGCGGTGTCCCATCATTTTTGCAGTCTTTTTAGCGCACAGATCTGTGCACACCTAAAAAGATGGATACCACCGGAGCAGATGCCAAATGAAGTAGGAAGTGTCTCCATCTGCTTCATGGTGGGTGGTTCGGTTGGGGGTTTCGTCTGAATCGCATTTTTGTGGGATTTTCATGGAAACCCCGAAGTAAGTGCTCAGCATAGAACACAAGAATGTGATCCAGCCTTATTTTGGAAGCAATCGAAAAATATAATTTATCCCAAAATGTTACCAATAAAAACCCTAATTTATACCACACAAAACCAGCCCCTGTCATGGTTAGGACAAGGTTAATGTCCTGTCCTCTCAGGGCTAATGTTGTTAGCCTCTTTCAAGATGGGAGGGCTATTTATACTCGCTCTTAACCTGGTATCCTTGTCAGCTATAGGTTTTTGTGCAGTGTGCATGCTTGACCTCTGAAGTGTGTGCTGGCTTTCTTTGTGTCTTGCTGTCACCTGCTTTGTTTGTTTTCCTGGATTACTGACTTCTGGCTTGGATTCTGACTATTCCCTGACTCTCCCTGTTGGTATATTGTAATCTCCTGGCTACGACCTCTGCTTGTTTCACTATTCTTTTATGCTTGCTCCTTCTGTTTCCCTGGCGTCTGGCTCCGCCCCCTGACCGCCTCCACTCTGTCACATGATCATAGGTCCTTTTGCTTTACCTGATCACTCTGTCTCATGTGGAAGGTCCCGTTAGTGATCAGGTTAGTTACCCTGTGTCTGGTCCAGCTCCGTTGCTGCTGGGTGCAGTTTCCCCTGCAGCATTAATAACCGGGTATCGTGACAGCCCCCACTCAGGTCTGTCATTTGTCACTAGAACTATAAGGAGTTTCCATGTTACTGGGAGAACAAAGACTCTGGAAAAGCGACATGGTTCCTGCTCCATTAAATAAAATCCAGTGAATTCTGTGCTCCCAAATCCAAATGCCCCCTCTCCTTCTGAGCCCCACAGTGCCTAAACCACAGTAAGTGGTCATATGTTTGGCATTATTGTAATGGAGAGAAGGCAATTAATTTACAGGTGAAGCACAATCTGGGCTCAATATATGGGTACTCTACACTGAATGGAGACACAATGTATGGGTACTAGACTGCCAGATTTGCAATTCTCCAAAAAAAAAAAAATCCTGGTGTGGAGATTACAAAATAGTCACTGCACCCGCGATGATTTCATTGAGAGCTGCAGTTTCTACAATGGGGTCACTTTTGGGGTTTTTCTGCTATTCTGGCACCTTAGGGGCTCCACAAATGTCACCCGCAAACTATTTTAGCAAAATCTGTGCTCCAAAAGCCAAATAGCGCTCCTTCCTTCTCAGATTTCACATGTGGCCTAACGAATTTCTGACAACATATGGGGCAGCACCGCGTTTGGGAGAAATTGCGCAATAAATTATGGGGTCTAATTTCACCTATTAACCTTTGCGTACCTAACAAATTTGAAGCAAATACAAAAATTAAATTTATACCACTAAATTGTCATATTTCCATGCCTCAATGTTATACAATTCTGTGTTACCCTAGATGAATTCCTTGAGGGGTCTACTTTCCAAATGGGGACACTTGTGGGGGGGGGGGGGGCTCTGCTTTTTTTCACATGTCAGGGGCTCTCTAAATGCGACATGGCATTCACAGTCTATCCCAGGCAAAAAGCGCTCTTTCCTTTCCTAGCCCTGCCATGTGCCCAAACACAAGTTTTTGACCACATAAGGGGTATATTCAAGTTCGGAACAAATTACACAACAAGTTATGGGGGTACATTTTATAGTAGTATCCATTGTGAAAATAACAAAATTTGGGGCGAACACATTTTTGTGAAAAAAATGAAATTTTTCAATATCACAACCTAATGTTATTAAATTCTGTGAATTAACTGTGGATTAAAAATGTTCACTATATCCCAATATAAAAATCCTTTTGCCTACTTCTGACGCTGATTTTTATGGGGATAACTGTTTTCTTCTGATGACTCTTCCATGAAGGCCAAATTTGTGCAAGCGTCTCTGAACAGTAGAACAATGCACCACAATTTTGCTTGGTCTTCCAGACCTTAACTTGACCTCCATTGCTTCTGTTAACTACCATTTCTTAATGACATTTCAAAATAAGGAAAGGTCAACTTGAAAACGCCTTGCTATCTACTTGTAGCCTTCTCCTGCTTTTTGGCCTCCACCATTTTCATAGTGCTAGCCAGCTGCTTAGAAGAACTCATGGCTGCTGTTTTACAGCACACGGTTTTTCATAACCATGATAGTGAACAAGCCATAACCCTAACAGGCCAATTAAGATCTGAAACCTTGGTCGAAGTTATCCAAGCACACAAACTTTCAACGGTGTCCACACTTTTGCATCGGCCCAGGTTTCTTTTTATAATGTTTAAAATGTAAAAAATAACTTTATATATATTGTTTGCTAAAAATGAACTGTGTAACCTTTAGGCATTTCAGAGATCATTTCATCTTCAACCTGCTTAACTCCTGGAGCTGTTTTTTGGTTTTGCATTTTCATTTTTTGCTCCCCTTCTTCTGAGAGCCATAACTTTTTTAGTTTTCCGTCAATATGGCCAAGTGTGGGGCTTGTTTTTTGTGGGACAAGTTGTACTTTTGAATGACACCATTGGTTTTACCATGTCGTGTACTAGAAAATGGGGAAAAAAATCCAAGTGCGGTGAAATTGCAAAAAAAGTGCAATCCCATACTTGTTTTTTTTGTTTGGCTTTTTTTCTAAGTTCACTAAATGCTAAAACTGACCTGCCATAATGAGTTCATAGACACCAAACATTGGTGGGTTAATTTTTATCTAAGGGGTGAAAAAAAAAAAAGCACCATTTTCCGATACCTGTAGCGTCCCCATTTTTTTGTTATCTTGAGTTGGATGAGGGCTTATATTTTGAGCGCTAAGCGGACGTTTTAATGATACCATTTTGGTGTAAATATGATCTTTTGATCGCCCATTATTGCATTTAAATGCAATGTTGCGGTGACCAAAAAAGTAATTCTGGCATTTTCTCGCTATGCTGTTTAACGATCAAGTTAAGCCTTTTTTGTTGATAGATGGGGTGATTCTGAACGCAGTGATACCAAATACGTGTATTTTTTTTATTGTTTTACTTTGAATGAGGTGAAGGGGGGTGATTTGAACGTTTATATTTTTTTTTTTAATTTTTTATATTTTTAAAAACCTTTTTTTTTTTTTTTTTTTTTTTAGTTTTGGCATGCTTCAATAGTCTCCATGGGAGACTAGAAGCTGCCACAACCTGATCGCTTCTGCTACATACAGGCGATGATCAGATCACCTCTATATAGCAGAATTACTCACTTGCTATGAGTGCCGTCCACTGGGTGGCGCTTGTAGCAATATGTTATATGTTCATGTGGCCTCTAGGGGTCTCACTACTTTTATGTGTGTTCTATATTCTTTGTTTGGAACTTGTTGGATGTTGTTGCACTTGGAATTCATGTAATGAAGGTTGAGACATGATGTGAATAAAGAGCCTGGAGATACTCACAGAGTGTGATTTATGACAGGATTCATCAAACAGAACATGGTGGCAGCCGGGCACAGAACCTGCAAATTCTTAGAGCTTATATGAGGCTCGAACTGCACAGATCACTGCAACTGTAAGTACAGATTCCCTGACAGTACAGAAAAATGGAGACTGGTCTGAAGCCCCCTCAGAGACTGGATGTCACTTCATGTAATCTGTCCCAGACTTGGAGACATTGGAAGGAAGAGTTTACACTGTATGTGGATCTGACTGTGGGCCCCACTGATGACAAACGGAAAGTAAAGCTGTTTTATTACCTAATTGGGGAAAATGGCAGAGAATTAGCCCACACCTTGCTCCCAGACACAGACAACCTCCTCCTAGCAGACATTGTGCAGGCATTTAATAATCTTTATTTTTATATAGCGCTAACATATTACGCAGCGCTTTACAGGTTGCACACATTATCATCGCTGTCCCCGATGGGGCTCATAATCTAAATTCCCTATCAGTATGTCTTTGGAATGTGGGAGGAAACCGGAGTGCCCGGAGGAAACCCACGCAAACACGGAGAGAACATACAAACTCTTTGCAGATGTTGTCCAAGGTGGAATTAGAACCCAGGACTCCAGCGCTGCAAGGCTGCTGTGCTAACCACTGCGCCACCGTGCTGCATTTGATAAACACTGTGACCCAAAGAAGAATGAGACAGTGGAAAGATATAAGTTTTTCACAAGACATCAGGAGGATGGTGAAAATGTGGACAGATATCTGACAGAGCTGAGGAGACTTGCAGAAACATGTGGCTTTGGAGAGATCAGGGACAGTCTAATCAAGGACAGAATGGTGTGTGGCATAAAGGACAGTCATCTCAAAGAAAGACTTCTGAGAGAGGAAGGCATGACTTTAGAGAAATGTATGCAAATCTGCAGGGCTGCTGAGCTCACTAAGCACAGCCTGAAGATGATGGCAGGCACCAGTGAGAATGATGATGACAAGGTACATGCAGTATCTATGAAAGGGAAGACAGGACCAGACTACCCTATAAACACTGTCCACTGCAAGTATTGTGAGAAAAGACATGAGAGAGACAAAACCAAGTGTCCAGCATATAGGGAAACCTGCAGGTCATGTGGCAAGAAGAATCATTCCTCTGCTGTCTGCAGGCAAGGAAGAGGCAAACAGTACAGACAGCTCCACACTGTGACACCAGACACTGACAGTGCAGAGGACATTACATGGCTACAAATGCAGTCTACAACAGAGAAAGTCAATGTAGTCGGGCAGTCAGTAGTGAAGGATGCCAAGCAGCTTTATGCAACATTCTTGTTGGATGAGAAGCCCATTAGATTTCAGCTGGATTGTGGAGCAAGCTGCAATGTAATTTCATTTGATCTGCTAAACAAACAGGTTTCTATTGAGCCAACTGACAAGGTACTGGTGATGTACAACAAAAGTGTTCTGAAACCAATGGGGACATGTAAGCTAAAAATACGAAACCCATGTAACAGAAAGAGTTATAGAGTTGAATTTACCATGTTACGGGGCGGTAACCATGTACCATTACTGGGAGTAAAAGCAGTTCAGGCAATGGACTTAATAAAAGTACAGTCTCAGAACATTATGTCTGTTGAAGTTGCCCAGGATATACAAAATCCAAAACTAAATGCAGAGCACAACTTGGACATGCAGAAAATAAAAGCAGAGTATGCTGATGTATTTGAAGGTGATGGATGCTTTGAAGGTAAATATAGGCTAGAAATTGACAACACAGTGCAGCCCACCAGATTACCTACAAGAAGAGTGCCTGTAGCGTTAATGCAACCGCTGAAAGTAGAACTGCAAGATCTACAGAGAAGAGGCATGATAGCACCAATCCATAAGAGCACAGATTGGATCAGCAGTTTGGTTATAGTGCAGAAACCATCAGGCAAGTTAAGAATATGTATTGATCCTAAGCCACTCAACAAGGCGCTGAAATGAAATCATTACCCAATGCCAACATTAGATGATGTTCTACCAGATTTATCAAAGGCTAAAATATTTTCTGTATGTGATGTAAAAAATGGATTCTGGCATGTGGCCCTGACTGAAGATTCAAGTTTATTGACAACATTTTCTTCACCATTTGGACGCTTTAAATGGCTGAAAATGCCCATGGGACTAAAACCTGCTCCAGTGATATTCCAGCAGAAATTGATGCAGGCTTTGGAAGGACTTACTGGAGTGAAGACAATAGCGGATGATATCCTAGTAGTGGGAGAAGGTGAAAATATGGAATCTGCAATCAAGGATCACGATCAGAAGATGATACAATTTTTGGACAGATGCAGAGAAAAAAACATAAAGCTGAATTTGGACAAATTCAAATTGAAAATGACAGAAGTGGCCTATATTGGTCATCGACTGACTTCAACTGGGGTCAAAGTGGATCCTGAAAAGGTGAGAGCAATACAAGATTTGCCTACCCCTACTGATGTTTCTGGAGTACAACGGTTTTTGGGCATGGTGAATTATCTCTCAAAATTTTGCAGACATCTGTCAGACATGTGTGAGCCACTGAGACAGCTAACCCACAAAGATGTGCGCTGGGAATGGACAGAAAGCCAGGAGACGGCTTTCCGAGCAGTAAAGAATGCCATTGCAGATACAGCAACCCTAAAGTATTTTGATCCAGATCGAGAAGTGGTGGTACAATGTGATGCTTCGGAAAAAGGCCTTGGAGCCACATTAATGCAGAACAAACAGCCAATTACATTTGCAAGCAGAGCCCTTACAACAACAGAGCAGGGATATGCGCAGATTGAGAAGGAACTACTGGCTGTGGTATTTGGGATGGAGAAGTTTCACCAGTACACCTACGGTCGACGGGTAACAGTGCAGTCGGATCACAAACCATTGGAGAGCATTACAAAGAAACCATTACTAAATGCCCCAAAGAGACTACAGCGCATGCTGTTGCGACTTCAGAAATATGATGTTGACATCGGGTACTGTCCAGGAAGAGACTTACTGATTGCAGATACGCTAAGCAGAGCTTACCTTCCTATCACAAATGATGAGGAGGAAGACATTGAAACCATCAATATGTGTAACTACCTTGCAGTGTCAAAAGAAAAGGTCAAGCAAATCCAGACTTGTACAGAGAAGGATAAAAGTCTCCAGAGTTTAAAGAATGTCATCTTGCAGGGCTGGCCAAAATACAAGCAGCATGCTCCGAGGGAAGTCTCACCATTCTTCCACATAAGAGATGAATTGTCAGTGCAGCAAGGAATCATCTTTAAAGGAGACAGGGCTGTTATACCTGAAGTTCTCAGAAGAGGCATATTGAAGACATTGCACTCTTCTCACTTAGGCATGGAAGGATGCCTACGTCGTGCACGAGAATCAGTTTATTGGCCAGGAATGAATGACCACATAAAAAATTACATAGCACAATGTGAACTATGTGCATCCTGCAATGATAAGCAACCAAAGGAGACATTGCAACCTCATGAAATTCCACATAGGCCTTGGTCAAAAATAGAAACAGACTTGTTCACATGGAATGACAAAGAATACCTGATTACAGTGGACTATTTCTCTAACTTCTGGGAGGTTGATTTGGTGCAGGACACAAGGGCGAGAACAGTGATTAAAAAACTCAAGGCCCATTTTGCCAGGTATGGCATTCCAGATATCGTTTTCTCTGACAATGTGGCACAGTTTACGTCGGAAGAATTCAAAACTTTCAGTAAGAAATGGGAATTTGAACACCAGACGTCTTCTCCAAGATATCCTCAGAGTAATGGGAAAGCAGAGTCAGCAGTAAAAACGGCCAAAAGACTCATGCAGAAAGCAAACCAGGCGGGTGCTGATGTATATCTGTCTATACTGGATCATAGAAACACACCCACTCAAGGCCTAGACAGCAGTCCGGCACAGAGGCTCATGAGTAGGCGTACAAAGACACTAGTACCAACTGCGTGTCCTCTGTTAGAGCCAAAGCTGCTGGGAAACATCGAAGCTAAATTACAGAAGAATCAAGCTAGGCAAGCTTTCTATTACAATAAATCTGCAAATGATCTGCCGGAGCTCCAGAGAAATGACAACATTCGGCTGCAGCCAAGCACCACATTTGACAAACACTGGCAAAAGGCAAAGGTTGTCCAGAAACTGGGACCGCGGTCTTACGAAATTCTAACAGACGACGGAAGAAGACTAAGGAATCGAAGATATTTGAGGAAAACGCAAGAAAGAGATGATTCATGGCCTTTTGAACAGTATCCAGACACCCAAGACAACGAGGCAGCAAGTACAAGTCAGGCACCAATAGTGACAGCTGACCATCAGGGTGAGGACTCTGGCCAGAGACAGACAATATCAGAAGAACTACCAGATGTACCAGATGTAGAAAGTGACACATCTTATATTACCAGAGCTGGCAGAATTAGCAAAAAGCCGGCGCACCTCAAAGATTATATCTAACTGGAAGTACTAGGTTAATTTCTAACTTTGTCATAGTATACATTAGTTTAGTATCTTTTATTGTTCCTCTAGTTAAAAGAGAAAGGATGTAGCAATATGTTATATGTTCATGTGGCCTCTAGGGGGTCTCACTACTTTTATGTGTGTTCTATATTCTTTGTTTGGAACTTGTTGGATGTTGTTGCACTTGGAATTCATGTAATGGAGGTTGAGACATGATGTGAATAAAGAGCCTGGAGATACTCACAGAGTGTGATTTATGACAGGATTCATCAAACAGAACAGCGCTCACAGCAAGCCGGAACTGACAACCATAGAGGTCTCCAGGAGACCTCCAGTTGCCATGCCAACACACCGGTGACCTGCAATCACGTGACTCGGGTTACCAATGGCTGGATTTCCGACGCTATTGCCGGAAACGCTTGTTAAATGCTGCTGTCAGCCTTTGAGAGCGGCGTTTAACTAGTTAATGGCCGCGGGTGGATCGCAATTCCACATGCGGCTATTGCGGGCACATGTCAGCTGTTCAAAACATGATGCGATGATAGACTTATCTGGAGCAGCCAGTGCCAGGCATTGCCTGCTACAGCAAACATGATCACGGGGTGCATTAATAGAGGTCTGGATAGACATGACGATGATGAAATCACTATACTGCCTTTGTACAAATCTCTGTTTAGACCACATGGAGTACTGTGTACAGTTTTGGGCACCGCTGCTCAGAAAGGAAATAATGGAACTAGAGTGAGTACAAAGAAGGTCAACAAAAATAATAAAGGGGATTGGGAACTACAATACCCAGAGAGATTAGCGAAATTAGGACTATTTAGTCTAGAAGACAGACGACTGAGGGGCGATCTAATAACCATGTATAAGTATATAAGGGGACAATACAAATATCTCTCCGAGGATCTGTTTATACTAAGGAAGGTGACGGTCACAAGGGGGCATTCTTTGCGTCTGGAGGAGAGAAGGTTTTTTCACCAACATAGAAGAGGATTCTTTACTGTTAGGGCAGTGAGAATCTGGAATTCCTTGCCTGAGGAGGCGGTGATGGCGAACTCAGTCGAGGGGTTCAAGAGAGGCCTGGATGTCTTCCTGGAGCAGAACAATATTGTATCTTACAATTATTAGGTTCTTTAGAAGGACGTAGATCTGGGATTTATTCTGACGGAATATAGGCTGAATTGGATGGACAAATGTCTTTTTTCGGCCTATGTTACTATGTATTTTAAATCAGTATAACAGCGCCAACCTGACACTGTAGGTTACTAAGCACAACCCTGCTGACAGGTTCATTTTAACTGTTCACAGTAACAATAATTTGGGGTGCCCAAACTTTTACATGCCACAGTATTGCAATGCATGAGACCTGTCATATTTACACTGGCTGCTAGTAGATGAGTCTAACAGGGCACAATAGTTGGTCATTCAGAGGTCATCATTTGACCTCCAGCTGCCATAACAACCTTTGGCTGCCCCGGTGATGAGAAAAGGAGCCCACTCCCTCTCACAATCTTTTAAATGCTGCCATCACTATTGAGTGCCGCACCTATAAGATAACACAGGGTTGACAGGTCCCGATGATGTCACCAGTGCAGAGCTAGCGTTATTGGAGGTGTGTGAGTCCTGAGCACTCCAAGGCTGACGACTTTAACCAAACGTTGGTGCTGCACAAAGCCCAACAAGAGTCTACTTTTTTTTTTTTTTTTTTACGTCGGCAGTTGGGAAGCGGTTAAAAATACATTTCTGTGATGGAATGTAAAATTATTCCATAACCGGTATCATTTTTATTGCACCTGTTTCGGTAGTAATTGTTCTGATGGGTTACCTTTAAAATTTAAGGCAAATTAGATCTGAGTAATTACATGGCACCATTTTTTAATTCCTGCTTTTATTCAAGATACAAAACTATACAACAATGATATAACTGCAATTTATTTGTGGTTGGTTACAAAACACAGAAAAGTCCATGTTTTTCCTAATATGTAAATTAGCGGTTAAGAATTATTGGCTGGACATAGATCTCCCTGAAAATCTGCCTCTAGAGCTAATTTTAAAGGGAATCTGCCACCTACTTTTTTGTATATAAGCTTCGGCCACCGCCATCAGGGGCTTATCTACAGCATTCTGCAATGCTGTAGATAAGCCCCTGATGGCGGTGGCCGAAGCTTATATATTTACAGCATTCTGTAATGCTGTAGATAAGCCCCGGTGTAACCTGAATGATAAGTAAAACAAGTTACATTATACTCACCTGGGGTGGTGGGGGTCTAGTCCAATGGGCGTCGCGGTCCGGCGTCTCCCATCTTCATGCGATTACATCCTCTTCCTTGCTTCCTGTCGCGGCTTCTGCGCAGGCGTACTTTATCTGCCCTGTTGAGGGCAGCACAGAGTACAGGAAGCAAGGAAGAGGACGTAATCACATGAAGATGGTAGACCCGGATCACGACGCCTATGGGACCGGACCGCCCCCCCCAGGTGAGTATAATCTAACTTGTTTTTCTTATCTTTCAGGTTATATCGGGGGCTTAGCATTACAGAATGCTGTAGATAAGCCCCTGAGGGCGGTGGCTGAAGCCTATATACGAAAAAGTAGGTGACAGATTCCCCTTAAATGAAACACAGCATCACCAGTGTGAGACATGTAATAACTGACTGTCTGCTCTCCGGATATCACTGCAGATCTGTATGTGATTATAACTGACACCTACAGGTTTCTCTCAGCTTCAGCTTTCATTTCACAGGCAGACAGGGCTGTAATGTTGCTATAACACAGCAAAGCTGTAGCAAATGTGTTTATAAGGAGACAGAGTTCAAATCTACTGTTCTGTGTTTGTTACATGTCCCACACTGGTGAGGTTTACTTTCATCTAAAGGGAACCTGTCACCCCCATCAGGCGTTTGTAACTAAAAGAGCCACTTGTGCAGCACAAATGCTGCATTCTGACAAGGTGGCTCTTTTCGTTATGATGCCTGCACACACTGAAATAAACGTTTATAAAATGTGCCGCCTCCTCTTGCAGCATTATCGTCCCTGGCGCCTGCGCATTAAGTTTTTTTTTCAGGCATGCACAGTTGCGCTGCCCTTCGTACTTACAGCGCAGGCGTCGGGGAAGATAATGCAGCAAGAGGAGGCAGCGCGCACAGGTCCGGAGTGACGGCTGTGCTGCGTCTGATTAGGAAGGAAAGTCCCGCCCCCAGGACTATTTCAGTGTAAGAGGGAGCACATTTTATAAACGTTTATTTCAGCGTGTCTAGGCATCATAACTAACAGAGCCACCTTGTCAGAATACAGCATTAGTGCAGCACAAGGTGGCTCTTTTAGTTACAAACGCCTGACGGGGTGTCAGGTTCCCTTTAAAATAAGCTCTGGAGGAAGATCCTCATGCAGATCAGTGTCCAGCCCATAGATCTTAACAGCTCATTTGCATATAAAAAACATGGTTTTATTCCAGAGAAATCATCAGATCGCACATATCAAGGTATCATTTTATTCAGCTTCCTATGGCCTACATGTCCATATAGAGGGCTTAGCAGGGTTGATCCTACTGACTGAGTCACTAGAGGGAGCATGCATACAGCCATACATTTTTTTTTTTTTTTTTTACAATTCTATAATGTTGATACTTGAGGCTTCAATAAAATCTTCAGTGGTTTGGGTTACAGATATCTTCTTAATGTAGGGTCAGATTTGTAGCAGAGTTTTGTCCTTTCCTCCTTTGAATAACTGTCAATATAAGACATACCAGAACCTTTAACCTGAGGATGTTTAAAGGGAACCTGTCACCCCGTTTTTTGAGATTGAGATATAAATACTGTTAAATAGGGCCTGCGCTGTGCGTTACTATAGTGTATGTAGTGTACCCTGATTCCCCACCTATGCTGAGAAATACATTACCAAAGTCGCCGTTTTCGCCTGTCAATCAGGCTGGTCAGGTCGGGTGGGCGTGGTGACATCGCTCTTTTCTTCCCCAGCTTTCCGTTGGTGGCGTAGTGGTGTGCGCATGTCCAAGTTCCGAATTCCCTGCGCGCACATGAAGACACAGCGCGCGATCTGCGCTGTCATCCCTTTCATCGGTGGGGGCGGCCATCTTCCTGGGGCCGCGCGTGTGCAGATAGCGTGCTCTGCTGCACGGGGCTTCAGGACAATGGCCGCGGGATGCCGCGCGTGCGCAGAAGAGATCGCGGCGGCCATTTTCCCAAAGCCGAGATGCAAACTGCTATCTGCGCACGCGCGGCCCCAGGAAGATGGCCGCCCCCACCGATGAAAGGGATGACAGCGCAGATCGCGCGCTGTGTCTTCACGTGCGCGCAGGGAATTCGGAACTTGGACATGCGCACACCACTACGCCACCAACGGAAAGCTGGGGAAGAAAAGAGCGATGTCACCACGCCCACCCGACCTGACCAGCCTGATTGACAGGCGAAAACGGCGACTTTGGTAATGTATTTCTCAGCATAGGTGGGGAATCAGGGTACACTACATACACTAGTAACGCACAGCGCAGGCCCTATTTAACAGTATTTATATCTCAATCTCAAAAAACGGGGTGACAGGTTCCCTTTAAATAACACTTTAATCCCTTCCATAAGCATGGAAGCATTACCTAAACACAGTTGAGACTATTTTAAATATCTAAATCCAATCAAAAGGCAAAGAGGCAGCAACAGATGATGTAACTCAGACGAATGCACTTGTGGATGTGTGAGTGCATAAAAATTCAGAAATTCTGAAATAAAAGTTGTATGAGATTAATTTTTTTTCCAACCTCATCTATTCTTGAATGCAATGACCTAAGTATAATACAATCACAATTCCCCTCAAAATTGGGATGCTGTGTAAGATGTAAAGGAAAAAAAATCCAATTATTTGGAAACCTATTATAGCGATATGTATTCACAAAACAGAGAATATGTAAGAAGGTGAAAGTTAGGCATTTTTCCCATTTCATTTAAAAAAAAAAATATTAGAAATTGGTGGCAGCAACACATCTGCACAAAGTATGGACAGTAATTTGCAGTGATAACGGCCTAAATTAGGCCTGATTGGTTGTGTTTTTAGTGTAATTGTAACAGTGGGAGGTAACAGAGGAGGGAGAGGAGGGAGCAATTGATTGACATTTTGAAGACTGAGGGACTGAGAAATGCAGAATCATGGAGGATGTAACTTTTTAGCAGTAGCACAAGTAAACACTGGTGCCAGTTCAAAGATTAACTCCTTAGGTGAAAAGCCTAAATCAAGCTCAATGATGAACAAATTAATTACATTTTTGGCAATTTTTATTTAAGCGCTCGTTTTCCATTTCGCAGCCGCCATTTTTTTCACCAACATGGCTGTATTATTTTTAGCACCGTTTTAGGATATGTATACATTTTATGTTGTATATATTTTTTACAAGGCAATAAAAAAAAAAGGGGGGGGGGGTTCATTGTTATTTTATATATATTTTACTGGTCACATTTCACAACAAATGTTTTATATGAAGTGGGGACTTTTTATTTTTACATTTGTTTACATACAAGATGATAAAAAGGATGTTCTTAAGAGATCGTTTATTATTCCTTATATTTTCAACTCTAACTAAGGGATTAATAGGAGCCCCATTTCCAGAGAAAAAACAGCTTCCTCGAGTAACAAGTCATTGTGAGAGTGGATCTATCAGGTGATCGCCATGTTCTACAGAAGCATCTGCACCACTGATTCTTCTATTTGCTGCATATTGCTCACCGAGTGCTATGTAGCCAGTATTCTTCCCAGCATCCCTGGTTTTGTCTGACAGACAGGAACAGGAGCTTTAATCCTGCACCATAAATCTTGTAAAAAAAAAATGTAAAGTATAAAATTATTTATTGACTGGATTCAAATAAAAATTCAGTAATTATTAATGTTATATCAAGTAGAAGGTGTTTTGAACAAACTAAAGATGTCAGTCAGCCATGATTAAGAATTAAGATCGCTTGAAAAGTTTAAGTAGACGCATTTTTTTTGGATGTGGATCCTGTGGTTTTAAATGAATTAAAAAAAAAAAAACATACATTTGGGCTCCAACGCAAAGTGTTTACGCAAAAAAAAAACCAGGAATAATACATTTAAAAAGTCTTTTTTTTGCAACACAAAATGGTACAACAACTTTGCATCTTTGGCATTTTTAAGAAAGTTTTGGATAGAACGAGGTCACTCTAGTTCTCAACTGGAGTAATATTTCTGGCAAGGCGACCACACAAGATTCATCAAATTCAATAAAGGGAATCGGTCACCGGATTTTTTCTACCCCAATCTGAGACATATTACTCTTGCTGCAGTTTTGATTAAAACCGGTACTATCTGCTGCAGATCTCACAGCTCTCTGAATACCGATAGCTCTGTATAACCCGCCCACACCACTAATTGACAGCTTTCTCTGTACACTGTGCATAATCAAAAAGCTTCCAATCACTGGTGGTTACAGATTTGTACTGTCTGGCAGCTAACCAAGTAGACCTCTAGTAATAAGCTCCTTCTTTACAATGACTTCAAAAAGACTATCAGTAAGTGACACATTGATGGCATCAGGTTTATGCCCTTAAGGTACCGTCACACTGAACGATATCGCTAGTGATCCGTGATGTTGCAGCGTCCTGGCTAGCGATATCGTTCAGTTTGACAGGCAGCAGCGATCTGGATCCTGCTGTGACATCGTTGGTCGGAGCAGAAAGTCCAGAACTTTATTTCGTCGCTGGATCCCCCGCAGACATCGCTGAATCGGCGTGTGTGACGCCGATTCAGCGATGTCTTCACTGGTAACCAGGGTAAACATCAGGTTACTAAGCGCAGGGCCACACTTAGTAACCCGATGTTTACCCTGGTTACCAGCGTAAACGTAAAAAAAACAAACACTACATACTTACATTCTGGTGTCTGTCCCCCAGCGCTGTGCTTTCCTGCACTGGCTGTGAGCGCCGGCCAGCCGTAAAGCACAGCGGTGACGTCACTGCTCTGCTTTACGGCTGGCCGGCGCTGACAGTACAGCGCCGGAGGACAGACACCGGAATGTAAGTATGTAGTGTTTGTTTTTTTTTACATTTACGCTGGTAACCAGGGGAAACATCGGGTTACTAAGCACGGCCCTGCGCTTAGTAACCCGATGTTTACCCTGGTTACCAGGGGACCAGCATCGTTGGTCGCTGGAGAGCTGTCTCTGTGACAGCTCTCCAGCGACCACACAGCGACGCTGCAGCGATCGGGATCGTTGTCTAGATCGCTGCAGCGTCGCTTAACCCCTTCCCGACCCATGACGCCACGTAGGCGTCATGAAACTCGGTGCCAATCCGACCCATGACGCCTATGTGGTGTCATGGAAAGATCGCGTCCCTGCAGGCCGGGTGAAAGGGTTAACTCCAATTTCACCCGATCTGCAGGGACAGGGGGAGTGGTAGTTTAGCCCAGGGGGGGTGGCTTCACCTCCCCGTGGCTACGATCGCTCTGATTGGCTGTTGAAAGTGAAACTGCCAATCAGAGCGATTTGTAATATTTCACCTATTATAACGGGTGAAATATTACAATCCAGCCATGGCCGATGCTGCAATATCATCGGCCATGGCTGGAAATACTAATGTGCTCCCACCCCACCGATCGCCCCCCCAGCCCTCCGATCTGGCCAGTACACTGCTCCGGCTCCCCTCCGTCCTGTGCTCCGGCTCCCCCCGTGCTTTTGTCCGCTCACCCCCGTGCTCCAATCACCCCCCCTGCACTCCGATCCACCCCCCGTGCTCCGTTCCACCCCCCCGTGCTCCGTTCCACCACCCCCGTGCTCCGATCCCCCCCCCCCGTGCTCCCCCCACCCCGTGCTCACCCCCCACCCCATCCTACTTACCAGTCCTGCCGGGGTCCGTCCGTCTTCTCCCTGGGCGCCTCCATCTTCCAAAATGGCGGGCGCATGCGCAGTGCGCCCGCCGAATCTGCCGGCCGGCAGATTCGTTCAAAGTGCATTTTGATCACTGAGATATAATCTATCTCAGTGATCAAAATAAAAAAAATAATAAATGACCCTCCCCCCTTTGTCACCCCCATAGGTAGGGACAATAAAAAAATAAAGAATTTTTTTTTTCCACTAATGTTAGAATAGGGTTAGGGTTAGGGCTAGGGTTAGGGTTTCGGTATGTGCACACGTATTCTGGTCCTCTGCGGATTTTTCCGCTGCGGATTTCATAAATCCGCAGTGCTAAACCGCTGCGGATTTATGGCGGATTTACCGTGTTTTTTCTGCGCATTTCACTGCGGTTTTACAACTGCGATTTTCTACTGGAGCAGTTGTAAAACCGCTGCGGAATCCGCACAAAGAAGTGACATGCTGCGGAATGTAAACCGCTGCGTTTCCGTGCAGTTTTTCCGCAGCATGTGTACAGCGATTTTTGTTTCCCATAGGTTTACATTGAACTGTAAACTCATGGGAAACTGCTGCGGATCCGCAGCGTTTTCCGCAGCGTGTGCACATACCTTTAGAATTAGGCTATGTGCACACGGTGCGGATTTGGCTGTGGATCCGCAGCGGATTGGCCGCTGCGGATTCGTAGCAGTTTTCCATCAGGTTTACAGTACCAAGTAAACCTATGGAAAACCAAATCCGCTGTGCCCATGGTGCGGAAAATACCACGCGGAAACGCTGCGTTGTATTTTCCGCAGCATGTCAATTCTTTGTGCGGATTCCGCAGCGTTTTACACCTGTTCCTCAATAGGAATCCGCAGGTGAAATCCGCACAAAAAACACTGGACATCCGCGGAAAATCCGCAGGTAAAACGCAGTGCCTTTTACCCGCGGATTTTTCAAAAATGATGCTGAAAAATCTCACACGAGTCCGCAACGTGGGCACATAGCCTTAGGGTTAGGGTTGGAATTAGGGTTGTGGTTAGGGTTAGGGGTGTGTTGGGGTTAGGATTGTGATTAGGGTTATGGCTACAGTTGGGATTAGGGTTAGGGGTGTGTTGGGGTTAGTGTTGGAGGTAGAATTGAGGGGTTTCCACTGTTTAGACACATCAGGGGTCTCCAAACGCAACATGGCGCCACCATTGATTCCAGCCAATCTTGTATTCAAAAAGTCAAATGGTGCTCCCTCACTTCCGAGCCCCGACGTGTGCCCAAACAGTGGTTTACCCCCACATATGGGGTACCAGCATACTCAGGACAAACTGCGCAACAATTACTGGGGTCCAATATCTCCTGTTACCCTTGTGAAAATAAAAAAATGCTTGCTAAAACATCATTTTTGAGGAAAGAAAAATGATTTTTTATTTTCACGGCTCTGCGTTGTAAACGTCTGTGAAGCACTTGGGGGTTCAAAGTGCTCACCACACATCTAGATTAGTTCCTTGGGGGGTCTAGTTTCTAAAATGGGGTCACTTGTGGGGGGTTTCTACTGTTTAGGCACACCAGGGGCTCTGCAAACGCAACGTGACGCCCGCAGACCATTCCATCAAAGTCTGCATTTCAAAACGTCACTACTTCACTTCCAAGCCCCGGCATGTGCCCAAACAGTGGTTTACCCCCACATATGGGGTATCAGCGTACTCAGGAGAAACTGGACAACAACTTTTGGGGTCAAATTTCTCCTGTTACCCTTGGGAAAATAAAAAATTGCAAGCTAAAAGATCATTTTTGAGAAAATAATTTTTATTTTTTATTTTCATGGCTCTGCGTTATAAACTTCTGTGAAGCACCTGGGGGTTTAAAGTGCTCAATATGCATCTAGATAAGTTCCTTGGGGGGTCTAGTTTCCAAAATGGGGTCACTTGTGGGGGATCTCCAATGTTTAGGCATACAGGGGCTCTCCAAACGTGACATGGTGTCCGCTAATGATTGGAGCCAATATTCCATTTAAAAAGCCAAATGGCGTGCCTTCCCTTCCGAGCCCTGCCGTGCGCCCAAACAGTGGTTTACCCCCACATATGGGGTATCAGCGTACTCAGGACAAACTGGACAAGAACATTTGAGGTCCAATTTCTCCTATTACCCTTGGCAAAATAGGAAATTCCAGGCTAAAAAATCATTTTTGAGGAAAGAAAAATTATTTTTTATTTTCATGGCTCTGCGTTATAAACTTCTGTGAAGCACCTGGGGGTTTAACGTGCTCAATATGCATCTAGATAAGTTCCTTGGGGGGTCTAGTTTCCAAAATGGGGTCACTTGTGGGGGAGCTCCAATGTTTAGGCACACAGGGTCTCTCCAAACGCAACATGGTGTCCGCTAACGATGGAGAATTTTTCATTCAAAAAGTCAAATGGCGCTCCTTCCCTTCCGAGCCTTACCATGTGCCCAAACAGTGGTTTACCCCCACATGTGAGGTATCGGTGTACTCAGGAGAAATTGCCCAACAAATTTTAGGATCAATTTTATCCTGTTGCCCATGTGAAAATGAAAAAATTGAGGCTAAAATAATTTTTTTGTGAAAAAAAAAGTACTTTTTCATTTTTACGGATCAATTTGTGAAGCACCTGGGGGTTCAAAGTGCTCACTATGCATCTAGATAAGTTCCTTGGGGCGTCTAGTTTCCAAAATGGGGTCACTTGTGGGGGAGCTCCAATTTTTAGGCACACGGGGGCTCTCCAAACGTGACATGGTGTCCGCTAAAGAGTGCAGCCAATTTTTCATTCAAAAAGTCAAATGGCGCTCCTTCCCTTCCAAGCCCTGCCATGCGCCCAAACAGTGGTTTACCCCCACATATGAGGTATCAGTGTACTCAGGACAAATTGGACAACAACTTTCGTGGTTCAGTTTCTCCTTTTACCATTGGGAAAATAAAAAAATTGTTGCTAAAAGATAATTTTTGTGACTAAAAAGTTAAATGTTCATTTTTTCCTTCCATGTTGCTTCTGCTGCTGTGAAGCACCTGAAGGGTTAATAAACTTCTGGAATGTGGTTTTGAGTACCTTGAGGGGTGCATTTTTTAGAATGGTGTCACTTTTGGGTATTTTCAGCCATATAGACCCCTCAAACTGACTTCAAATGTGAGGTGGTCCCTAAAAAAAAATGGTTTTGTAAATTTCGTTGTAAAAATGAGAAATCGCTGGTCAAATTTTAACCCTTATAACTTCCTAGCAAAAAAAAATTTTGTTTCCAAAATTGTGCTGATGTAAAGTATACATATGGGAAATGTTATTTATTAACTATTTTGTGTCACATAACTCTGGTTTAACAGAATAAAAATTCAAAATGTGAAAATTGCAAAATTTTCAAAATTTTCGCCAAATTTCCGTTTTTATCACAAATAAACGCAGAATTTATTGACCTAAATTTACCACTAACATGAAGCCCAATATGTCACGAGAAAACAATCTCAGAATCGCTAGGATCCGTTGAAGCGTTCCCGAGTTATTACCTCATAAAGGGACACTGGTCAGAATTGCAAAAAACGGCAAGGTCTTTAAGGTCAAAATAGGCTGGGTCATGAAGGGGTTAATGTGACGGTACCTTTACATTACACTGCTCTCAAATTAGGTTGCATAACCTGGTGACATTTTCTCTTTAAAAATGTGGTACACTACCCCAACTCAGTTAATGCGTTTGCCATAAATATCTAAGGATAATACCCTTAAGAGTAACATAGTTATTAAGGTTGAAGGAAGACTTTAAGGCTATGTGCACACGATGCGGATTTTGCAGCAGTTTCCCATGAGTTTACAGTACAATGTAAACCTATGGGAAACCAAAAACGCTGTGCCCATGCTGCGGAATAAAATGCGTGGAAACGCAGCGTTTTATTTTCCGCAGCATGTCAATTCTTTGTGCAGAATCCACAGCGTTTTTACATCTGCTCCAATAGAAAAGTGCAGATGTAAAAACGCAGCGGAATCCGCAGTAGAAAACGCGATAAATCCGCAGTAAAAACAGCGGCGGTTTTCCCCTGCGGATTTATCAAATCCGCTGCGGAAAAATCCGCAGTGGACAATTCTACGTGTGCACATAGCCTAAGTCCATCTAGTTCAACCCATAGCCTAACCTATCATGCCCCAACATGTTGATCCAGAGAAAGGCTAAAAAAAAAACCCATGTGGCAAAGAGTAAGCTCCACATTGGGGAAAAAAAAAATCGTAGTTACTTACCGATAACGTTATTTCTCTGATCCCATGACGGCACCACGGAGAGAGAGGGATCCGCCCTCAGGGACAGGAAACCTACAGGTGAACAAGGAGGTACCTCTCTCACATCAGTTGGTTTACAGAGCCTTAACAGAACTTCAGCTGTAACTTAAACGGTTAAACTAAACAAAATATTTAAATTTTAAGCTTAGTAGAGGCACTGCGTGACTAAACATTAATAACTAATCCTAATACAGAAAAGATATAGATCTTGGTACTGTGTTAGCCAGTAACTATGATTTTCTCTTTCCCCCATGAAGGCACCGGCACCATGGAGAGAATTTCATAGAATGTACATTGGGGGGGGGGGGGGGGGGGGGAGGAGGGGGTAGGACCACTGCCTCCAGGACCCTTCTGCCAAACATGAGGTCTGAAGAAGAGGCCAAGTCTAGCCGGTAATGATTAAAGAATGTAGAGGGAGAAGACCCTGTGAAGTCTTGAAACCCTAACCCTAGGGATCCTAACCCTAACACAAACCCTAACCCTAACACAAACCCTAACCCTAGGGATCCTAAGCCTAACACAAACCCTAACCCTAGGGATCCTAAGCCTAACACAAACCCTAACCCTAAAACACAAACTGTAACACAAACCCTAACCCTAAAACACAAACTGTAACACAAACCCTAACCCTAAAACACAAACTGTAACACAAACCCTAACCCTAAAACACAAACTGTAACACAAACCCTAACCCTAAAACACAAACTGTAACACAAACCCTAACCCTAAAACACAAACTGTAACACAAACCCTAACCCTAAAACACAAACTGTAACACAAACCCTAACCCTAAAACACAAACTGTAACACAAACCCTAACCCTAAAACACAAACTGTAACACAAACCCTAACCCTAAAACACAAACTGTAACACAAACCCTAACCCTAAAACACAAACTGTAACACAAACCCTAACCCTAAAACACAAACTGTAACACAAACCCTAACCCTAAAACACAAACTGTAACACAAACCCTAACCCTAAAACACAAACTGTAACACAAACCCTAACCCTAAAACACAAACTGTAACACAAACCCTAACCCTAAAACACAAACTGTAACACAAACCCTAACCCTAAAACACAAACTGTAACACAAACCCTAACCCTAAAACACAAACTGTAACACAAACCCTAACCCTAAAACACAAACTGTAACACAAACCCTAACCCTAAAACACAAACTGTAACACAAACCCTAACCCTAAAACACAAACTGTAACACAAACCCTAACCCTAAAACACAAACTGTAACACAAACCCTAACCCTAAAACACAAACTGTAACACAAACCCTAACCCTAAAACACAAACTGTAACACAAACCCTAACCCTAAAACACAAACTGTAACACAAACCCTAACCCTAAAACACAAACTGTAACACAAACCCTAACCCTAAAACACAAACTGTAACACAAACCCTAACCCTAAAACACAAACTGTAACACAAACCCTAACCCTAAAACACAAACTGTAACACAAACCCTAACCCTAAAACACAAACTGTAACACAAACCCTAACCCTAAAACACAAACTGTAACACAAACCCTAACCCTAAAACACAAACTGTAACACAAACCCTAACCCTAAAACACAAACTGTAACACAAACCCTAACCCTAAAACACAAACTGTAACACAAACCCTAACCCTAAAACACAAACCGTAACACAAACCGTAACACAAACCGTAACACAAACCGTAACACAAACCGTAACACAAACCGTAACACAAACCGTAACACAAACCGTAACACAAACCGTAACACAAACCGTAACACAAACCGTAACACAAACCGTAACACAAACCGTAACACAAACCGTAACACAAACCGTAACACAAACCGTAACACAAACCGTAACACAAACCGTAACACAAACCGTAACACAAACCGTAACACACACCGTAACACACACCGTAACACACACCGTAACACACACCGTAACACACACCGTAACACACACCGTAACACAAACTGTAACACAAACTGTAACACAACCTGTAACACAAACTGTAACAAACTGTAACAAACTAACACAAACTGTAACACAAACCCTAACCCTTACCCTAGGGATCCTAACCCTAAACCAAACCCTAACACAAACTGTAACACAAACTCTAACCCTTACCCTAGGGATCCTAACCGTAACCCTAACACAAACCCTAACCCTAAAACACAAACTCTAACACAAACCCTAACACAAACTGTAACCCTAACCCTAACCCTAGGGATCCTAACCCTAACCCTTAGGGTTAGGATCCCTTAGGGTTAGGGTAAGGGTTACGGTTAGAGTTAGGGTTTGTGTTAGGGTTAGGATCCCTAGGGTTAGAGTTTGTGTTTTAGGGTTAGGGTTAGGATTTGTGTTAGGGTTAGGATCCCTAGGGTTAGAGTTTGTGTTTTAGGGTTAGGATCCCTAGGGTTAGGGTTTGGGTTAGAGTTTGGGCTAGAGTTGGGGTTAGAGTTGGGGTTAGAGTTGGGGTTAGAGTTTGGGTTAGAGTTTGGGTTAGAGTTTGGGTTAGAGTTTGGGTTAGAGTTTGGGTTAGAGTTTGGGTTAGAGTTTGGGTTAGAGTTTGGGTTAGAGTTTGGGTTAGAGTTTGGGTTAGAGTTTGGGTTAGAGTTTGGGTTAGAGTTTGGGTTAGAGTTTGGGTTAGAGTTTGGGTTAGAGTTTGGGTTAGAGTTTGGGTTAGAGTTTGGGTTAGAGTTTGGGTTAGAGTTTGGGTTAGAGTTTGGGTTAGAGTTTGGGTTAGAGTTTGGGTTAGAGTTTGGGTTAGGGGGGATGGCTTATAAGTGTGTATTCTTGTGTTTTTCTATAAAAACGCATGCAAACGCATGTGCTTAAAAACGCATGCGTTTACATAGACATCAATAGGTTTTTTTACCGCGAAAAAAAAGCATGCGTTTTTTTTTCGCGGCAAAAAAACGCCGCTAAAATTACTACATGTTGCATTTCTGCAACAAAACGCATGCATAGAAAAAATGCATGCGTTGCAAAAACGCGTCAAAACACATGCAAAAAAACCGCATGCGTTTTTAATGTTAAGTATAGGGGAAAAAATGTATGCTTTTTTGAGTTTTTTACCGCAAAAAAACAAAACACGCAAATGTGAAACCACCCTTAGTGCTACGAGAAGAGAGGTTTTGGGGGATACGATTTTTAGAGAGGCTTGTGAAAAAGGCTCGAAGGGTGCTCTGGTCAATGCAGAGAGTACCAAGTTTAGATCCCAGGGAGGCGTAGTGCTGTGGAAAATGGGTCTAGATCTACTTGAGGGTTTAATAAATCTCATTACCCAGCGATTTACCGCTAAGTCGCAGTAGTAAAGGGCTCCTAGTGCTGCCACTTGTACTTTAAGTGTGCTTGTTGCTAACCCCTTTTCCAACCCCTTCTGAAGGAACTCTAACACTTTTTTGATTGGAATCTCCCCGTAGAAACTAGCACCCGAGACTGACAAAAATCTCCTCCAAACCTTCCCGTACACCCTAGTAGTCACAGGTTTCCTACTTAAAAGGGACTGCCACCTGAATTTGGAGGGAACAATTTTCAGCCATAGGGGCGGGGTTTTCGGGTGTTTGATTCACCCTTTCCTTACCCGCTGGCTGCATGCTGGCTGCAATATTGGATTGAAGTTCATTCTCTGTCCTTCGTAGTACATGCCTGCACAAGGACCTCGAGCAATCTGGTCTAGATGAGCCCCCCCAACCCCAGGGGCTCTCGTCTGTGGCCAGTGTTATAGATATTGGCCATACCCAAGGGACACCCCTTGCTAGGTTGCCCGGAACCACCCACCAAGCTAGAGAATGTATTGTTTTTGAGATTATTGCTTTTCTAAATCTCCCTTTAAGCGAGACTGCTTCTAGTGTCTCCCATTGGAGATCCCTGGTATGACTTTGGGCCCATTGGACCGCTGGAATACAGCGGTCCTTGATCCTAGTATGGACATTGCTTTGTGCAAGGTGATGACCGGGGATCCCCTCAGTTGTGCTACTAGTTGTGTCACGTTTGAGTCTATCGTTATCCCCAAGTACTTTTGTACTTGGGTTGGGAGGATTCTGGATTATGCTAGGTTCAACATCCAACCTAGATTTGTCAGGGATGTCATCACTTTGTCCAGCTGTTGACTGCAATGAAGAGAGGACAATGGAGAGAGGACTTACCAGGAGGTCGTCCAGATATGGAACCATTAGTATATTTTGCTCTCTTATGCGAGCCATGACCTCCGCCATTAGTTTCGTAAACACCCTCGGGGATATGGCTAGGCCGAAGGGGGGGCTCTGAAGTGGTAATATTTTAACTCCCCTTGAATCATTACCGCCACCCTGAGGAATCTCTGGTGATCCAAGTGGATGGGCACATGGTAATATGCGTCTTTTTAAATCGATGACAGTCATGAAGCAAGACGGATAAAGCGTTCTCACACATTTTTATTGTCTCCATTTTGAAACTTTGAGTCACCAAGTATTTGTTCAGTCTTTTCAAATTTATGATTGTCCTGTAAGTTCCATCCGGTTTTGTCCGAAGAAATAGAGGGGAGTAAAATCCCGTGCCTTTCTCCCCATGTGGGACTTCCTGCAGGACGTTCTTTGTTAAAGACTATTTCTTTTTGGAGGGCTAGCTGTTTTGCCTCTACTTTCTTTTGCGGGTTATGACAAAGTGATGGGATGGGACAGTATAGAATTTCAGCTTTAGCCCTGTTCTTATTAGGTTTAATATCCATACGCTCCCCGATATTTTTTCTCAGGCTGGAAGTAGGTTGACCTCCCTCCCACCTGGGACACACCTTCATTGGGGTTGTTTTTGGTTGTCGGGTTTGTTGAAAATGAAGCCTTTCCCCATAAATCTTTTGTCCTCCCATCCCTCCTTTTGATTTTTAGGGGGCTTCCTGTGTATAAATCTCCTGCTCCGAAAGGGCCGTCTATAGGACTAGTTGGGAAACCCCGGGAAGGCCTTTTTCTTATCCACTGCTTTATCAAGAATGTAGTCTAGGGTTGGCCCAAATAACAATTCTCCTTCGCAGGGAATGGAGCATAGTTTAGCTTTTGTTTGTAGGTCTCCCGGCCAGCACTTGAGCCATAAAGCTCTTATTGCCGCGTTTGAAAAGGAAGCAGAACTTGCCGCTAGCCTGAGTCTATAAAGGCGTCCGCTAAGAACGCAGCTTCTCCTTTCATTATTGAGACAGAGTTCAAAATTGATTCTCTGTTGGATTTATGTTTTGTGACTCTAGGTGGTCTAGCCACACCATTAAGGCTCTGGCAGTACACGTGGCGGCTATGGCTGGTTTCAATCCTCCCCCGGCAGCCTCCCAAGAGCCATTTAAATATATCTCAGCCTTTTTGTCTATGGGGTCCTTCAGAGTACCCATGTCTTCAAAAAGCAATTTTTTTGGACGCTTTTGCAATAGCAACATCTAACAATCTGTGAGGATGACACACAAAGTATAGATTAATAATGGTAAATTATGTACCTCAAGCAGTCACGTGAAATTCCTCGGCGTCCCTCTGCCCCAATGCGCATTTCGCAATGCCAAAGAAGCATTGCGAAACGTGCGTCGGAGCAGCAGAGGGACGCCGAGGAATTTCACGTGACTGCTTAGGAGGTACATAATTTACCATTATTAATCTATACTTTGCCATCCTCACAGATTGTTACATACCAGGGCATATTAGGGATAAACTGAGATTTACCCAAACATGAGTCAATAGAGTTACCTGTGTTTACACATATATGCCTGGCATTTAGGAACTGCTTTCAAGTCTCTGGTTGGAAGACATACAGTTAGGGCCAGAAATATTTGGACAGTGACACAAGTTTTGTTATTTTAGCGGTTTACAAAAACATGTTCAGAAATACAATTATATATATAAATATGGGCTGAAAGTGCACACTCCCAGCTGCAATATGATAGTTTCCACATCCAAATCGGAGAAAGGGTTTAGGAATCATAGCTCTGTAATGCATAGCGTCCTCTTTTTCAAGGGACCAAAAGTAATTGGACAATGGACTCTAAGGGCTGCAATTAACTCTGAAGGCGTCTCCCTCGTTAACCTGTAATCAATGAAGTAGTTAAAAGGTCAGGGGTGGATTCCAGGTGTGTGGTTTTGCATTTGGAAGCTGTTGCTGTGAGCAGACAACATGCGGTCAAAGGAACTCTCAATTGAGGTGAAGCAGAACATCCTGAGGCTGAAAAAAAATAAAAAATCCATCAGAGAGATAGCAGACATGCTTGGAATAGCAAAATCAACAGTTGGGTACATTCTGAGAAAAAAAGGAATTGACTGGTGAGCTTGGGAACTCAAAAAGGCCTGGGCGTCCACGGATGACAACAGTGGTGGATGATCGCCGCATACTTAATTTGGTGAAGAAGAACCCGTTCACAACATCAACTGAAGTCCAGAACACTCTCAGTGAAGTAGGTGTATCTGTCTCTAAGTCAACAGTAAAGAGAAGACTCCATGACAGTAAATACAAAGGGTTCACATCTAGATGCAAACCATTCATCAATACCAAAAATAGACAGGCCAGAGTTAAATTTGCAGAAAAACACCTCAAGAAGCCAGCTCAGTTCTGGAAAAGTATTCTATGGACAGATGAGACAAAGATCAACCTGTACCAGAATGATGGGAAGAAAAAAGTTTGGAAAAGAAAGGGAACGGCACATGATCCAAGGCACACCACATCCTCTGTAAAACATGGTGGAGGCAACGTGATGGCATGGGCATGCATGGCTTTCAATGGCACTGGGTCACTTGTGTTTATTGATGACATAAGAGCAGACAAGAGTAGCCGGATGAATTCTGAAGTGTACCGGGATATACTTTCAGCCCAGATTCAGCCAAATGCTGCAAAGTTGATTGGACGGCGCTTCATAGTACAGATGGACAATGACCCCAAGCATACATCCAAAGCTACCCAGGAGTTCATGAGTGCCAAAAAGTGGAACATTCTGCAATGGCCAAGTCAATCTCCAGATCTAAACCCAATTGAGCATGCATTTCACTTGCTCAAATCCAGACTTAAGACGGAAAGACCCACAAACAAGCAAGACCTGAAGGCTGCGGCTGTAAAGGCCTGGCAAAGCATTAAGAAGGAGGAAACCCAGCGTTTGGTGATGTCCATGGGTTCCAGACTTAAGGCAGTGATTGCCTCCAAAGGATTTGCAACAAAATATTGAAAATAAAAATATTTTGTTTGGGTTATGTTTATTTGTCAAATTACTTTTGACCTCCTAAAATGTGAAGTGTTTGTAAAGAAATGTGTACAATTCCTACATTTTCTATCAGATATTTTTGTTCAACCCTTCAAATTAAACGTTACAATCTGCACTTGAATTCTGTTGTAGAGATTTCATTTCAAATCCAATGTGGTGGCATGCAGAGCCCAACTCGCGAAAATTGTGTCACTGTCCAAATATTTCTGGCCCTAACTGTACCTGCCATTCATTCAGGTATTCCATTAGGAGGAATTTAATATTAGGTTCTCATGTATGCAGCCACTGTTTTAGAAATATCCTATGGAAGTGAAGTCCCTCCTTTCTGGACTATGTACCCTTCTTGTAATGTACCATTTGCGTTTTAATCTGGTTTAATAAAAAATTGATTTTATTCAAGTACCACTGTGGAGATTATTTAACGTCTGGTCACCCGTTAGTGAGATGTCATGTTATTTAGTGGTGCAGCACCCTCTAGATAGATGGGTTTAGTTATTTTGAGCAATTGTTTGTGAATATATTTTCTATGCATGTAGTACAGAGCTTTTTCACCCACGTAGTGGGTAGCTCCGCAGAGCAGATCGCACATACTCTGTGCCTGGATTTTGCTGTACACTTCTTTCCCTAAGACACAATAAACCCCAATTAGAAGATGAACTTTCATGGCGGTCACTTACCCACCTGCTGTAAGGGGAATACCGGTTCTGGAGAAGGAGTTGTTTCCACCACTTGAACCGCTGCTTGTCTTTCCACCGGAGCCTCTGCTGCGCTGGGATCCTGAACTGCGATGCTGGAAAGAGGCATCTCCTTGCTGATGTCGCTGCTGCCGGTGATGGCGATGCTTCTTTGGAGGGGACTGCAGGGCCTGCTCAGCTGGTTGCTCTTGATCACTCAAGCACCAAATCCTGCAATTGCCCGTCTTAATCCCCTCCATGCGGGCGGCGCACCGCAGCACCAATTACCCAGTAATGCAGTGCGCCACCCTGAAAACACCCCCCCCCTCTGGATTTCCCAGAGATGCCTTGCGGCCAGCTCACACGCGCGGCTCACTTTCCCGGCATCTGGCCTCAAGGAGGGAGCATTGGAAGCAGCCACCGATGCCCCGTTCGTCGCGGCGCTTCCCTGTAGGTAGCCGCCGCCACCATCCTCTCCTGGGCCACAGGTGGATCGGCGGCATAGCACCAGGTGACCACCGCCACCAATTACCAGCTATTGTAGTCTCTAGGGAGAGGCAGACTGGATCCGCTTCACTGCCTCTCCCTCTGCACACGCACGGGGCCCGCCGACCCCAGAATCGTGGCCTTCGGGGAGAGAAGAAACCACCAGGTCCGAGGCAGGGCTCCCCGCTGCCTAGATCGGCCAGATGGACCCCCGGCATCCCACAACGATTAGGTATGCTGTAGGTTCCCCGTCAGGGACAGGAAACTGAACTGATGTGGGAGAGAGGTACCGACTTTTTCACCTGTAGGTTTCTTGTCCCAGAGGGCGGATCCCTCTCTCCGTGGTGTCGTCATGGGGGAAAGAGAAAATTCCTTCCCGACTCCACATACGGCAATCAGACTAGTTCCCTGGATCAACACTTTTTCTGCCAATTACCATGATGTTTTGTACCCTCCTGCTTTACTTCCTCTGCCCTCTGTTACATCCATCACTTTTTCAGGATCCTCTGCTCCCTTCTAACTACATTTCCCATCATCCCTTGTGCTGGTGTGCAAGCCAGCAGTGAACACAACTTGTAATGCCAACTAAAGCCCGCCCCTACGCTCACGCAACCTCAGCATAATGTCCTTCTGCAGGAAATCCACTGATACAATAAATAAAAGTAACAAAGCATCAGAACACCAACTCTAGCAATAAAGTTTATCTTTTGCTCATCGACTGACTAATCATGTACTACTGTAATAAGATAGATGGATAGGGAGAAAGGTACGTACACTGTACAATTAGGCAGTGAGTTTTTTTTTTCTCAACTGAATTTTTACTGAAGCTTTTATAATCCAATACAAAACAATGTAATTAATACTAATAGAAGGGAGGGAGAGGGAAGAAGGTGGGGTAAAGAAGGAGATGATTAGGAAGGGGAAGAACTGGGAACTACAAGGGACATGGGTCGGGTCTGGCTGAACAGTTTCAAAACGTTTGGGTACCAGAACAGTACCCGAACCTCATTCACTTGAATAGGGGGCCTGAGCATCCAGTGTTTGCTGCGCTGTTATGTGCCTGATTGGCGGTGAAATCATCCCCACCAGTCAGAAGATCCGCGCTTCCCACACTGACAGAAGACAGCGCAAGCGCTCAGCTGTGATCGGAGGTATAAAGTTATACCTCCTGTCACTGGTGTCAGCAGATGGGACTACTACTCTAACACTTGCTGCCGCTAACCGCGTGAGCAGGAGCGGCGGATGGGAGTATTCAGCTGCTCCTGCGCTGTCCCTTAATATCTGCCTCCTCATGCAAGCAAAGGCTTGTACTAGTGGACTTCCTCACATCTTCTACTGTTGAAATGCATGTCTATCTTGTGCTGAAGAAAAAGCACGATTCTTCTACTAAGGGCTCATTCTCACATGTGAGAAACTCAGATGAGTCTCACACGTCAATACCCGACAATGCCGCCGGCACTCAGGAGCAGAGCGTGCGGCTGCATGTATTGCTACGCGGCTGCACGCTCCGATCCGAGTGCTGGGTACTGACATGCGAGACTCATCCGAATTTCTTGCATATGAGAATGAGCCCTAAGGCAGCGTTACTTTCTTACTTGAGAGTTGTCTTTATATCCTACTAGAAAAGTTACAGCTTTCACTAAAGGGTTTTCTGAAAACCAGAACACATCGTAAAATGTAAAAAAAAAAAAAATCCTACTAGATTTTCTTCATTCCCTACAAAAGTAATGTAATCCTCAGATTCCAAAATAGTTCTGATTTCTGTATAAATGCACGACTAACATGGCATGAATATTTCATAACAGCAAACAAGATGCAACAAATAATTCACATACTTCTCATAATTTGTTTATTTCACTGTGCAATGAACAGCATTAAAAAAAAATTCCACAAAGGAGGATTTTTCTAAATTAAGAAGAAAAATTGTTTCTTCCACATTTCAGTCATTTCAGAGAAACTATCCGAACATTTTTTCTCTTTCAAAATACGAAGCGAGTTCGCCATATAAAACTAAGGAAAAAAAAAATACATCCAAGGCCAAATTCACATTCTTCTCTTCTGCGTACTTATATACAACACTATAAAGAAGAGAAAAATAAATCACATTAGTAGTAGAAGCATACATAACATAAAATGGTACAAATCAGCCAGCCAAAAAAATAATTGCATTTGCTAGATTTTTGGTTTTCTAGCACTCTGGGTATATTTTCTTCAGCAGAATATGTGGAACGACTGTGTGTGGTAGAAATCTGAAAATGGGGCAAGCCCAAAACATATGAAGATGATTTTTCCATAGCAGATCAATTGGATCAATAAACCCGATTCACTTTCAGTTACTGTATTTTTGGTATGAAATCTTCGCCAAATATCAGCATTAAATCCACAGTATAGCCACTGATAGCAAGGTAAGGTGACTGACGAATTACATCATCCCACCAGAAGTGGCAACATCCGGTCCCAGGGCTGGTGTGCGACAAGGACCTGCCGTGACGTCACGGTCATGTGACCGCGACGTCACAGGTCCTGCTCATACCAGCCCTGGGACCGGAAGCTGACGCTTGCAATGGAGCGATCCTGGGAGCATCCCGAGGAGTGGGAAAGGCGGTGGATGGTGAGTATAGCAGGACTTCAATGGGCCTTCGGAAGGGGAATATATATATATATATATATATATATATATATATATATATATATATATATATATATATATATATATATATATATTTTTTAAGTCTCTATACTACGTGGCTCTCTGCTGTATACTCCATCGCTGTGCAATATACTATGTGGCTAGGCAATATACTACGTGGACATGCATATTCTAGAATACCCGATGCGTTAGAATCGGGCCACCATCTAGTTACAATATATTTGTCCAAAGAGTACTATATTTTTCTGTTCCCTTACCACATATGAATATTTTAAAATGTACATCCCAAATTAAAAAAAAAAAAAAAAAGTAGAAATGCTGGGTAACATGTAAAGGAAACAAGAATGCAATGATTTGGAAATCTTTTATAGCCATATTTTATTCACAACAGAACATAGAACACAGATCAGAAGGTGAAAGTTAGATGTTTTTATGTTACATTAAAAAAGTACTAATTTTTTTTGTAGAGTTCAGGCTGCTGAACTGTGTACTGAGACCAAGCTGGCTAGTGCAGCCAGGCGCAGTGAGCTCTGGCCGTCTGATGTCACATCCAGTCTTGCAGACTGCGCCTGCACCGGCCAGTACTAAATAGAGCAGGCGCCGGATTTCATGGGAAAACAGCGCGGAGGGGGCGACGCCCCTGAAGATTTGAGTGATGGCAGTGTGGCGTTTCAAGCAGGGGGGTTAAGACCTGCCTCCCTGTCTAAAGACAGGTATTTTGGAGAAGTTATAAAACACTATTTTGGGAATAAATGCACCAAAAACTAAAAGAGCCACCTTGTTAGAATGCAGCATTACTGCTGCACAAGGTGGCTTTTAGTTTATAACGGCTGGAGGGGGTGACAGTGGCCCTTTAATTTGTTAAATGGTGTGTGGGTCCCATTTCTTTTTTGGAAAACATACCTACTCCAAAATGTTACCAGTAAAAACATCAGCCTTTGCATGTTTTTTTGCTACAGTTTTCTGAATTTTTTTTTACCACTTAAAAAACCTATACGTTTGGCATCTGTGTAATAGTACTGACCTAGAGAATCATATTGGCAAGCCAGTTTTAGCAAACATTGAATGTGGAAAACAAAGAACCCCAAAAAAACAATTGTGGAATTGCACTTTTGCTATTTCAACGCACTGGGAATTTTTTTCCCACATTCCAGTGCATCACATGACAAAATGAATTGTGTCATTCCAAAAATACAACTCGTCCCTCAAAATACAAGCTTTCCTATAGAAATATGGGTGTTAAAAAAAATTAAGGCCCTTGGAAGGGGAGCAAAATAATAAAATAAAAACGTTCAAAATAGCTGGGTCACGAAGGAGTTAAAGCAGTGTGGCCTGAGTTCCCATAGATCACAAGATTTCAATACTGACAATCAGCCTTGTGCACCTGGATTTCTCCGGAATCTGACTCTGATGATATTATGTACTATAGATGGTGGGATATTCAAAGTCTTTGCAATTATACATTGAGGAATATTTTTATGAAATTGTTCTACAATTTTTTTAGACCATCATTCACAGATTGGGGTCCCTCTGACCATCTTTGCTTCTCAGAGACTCTGCCTCCCCAACATGCTTTTTTTATTCACAGCCATGTGACTTAGTTTAAAATTCACCCTCCAGTTCTCATCAGTACCGCTCACTTTTCCACTCTTGTTCACCCTGTCCCAACATTTTTTTGAGATGTGGGATTTTACCTTATAGACACAGTGAAGACCTTCAACTTTTCCTGCACCCACTAAGCTCTCAGCAGTGTAAATCTCAAAGAATAGATACTAAGGAATAAACGTACAAAATATCGTTCAATAGTATGAGGGCGCAAAGACTAATGTAAAAAAGTATAAAACTGTATGGAACTTCCCTGAGGAAGGAATGCGCTTATTCCGAAACGCGTTGGAATTAGTCCATTGCGCTATTCGTAGCCAGTCACGTGTGCCATCACGTGACCGTGACGTCACGCAAGGTCCTGCATTGTCAGGAGACCGAGCGGCTATTCAATACAGCGCGCATCTACTCCATGCTACTGACCACAAGTGACGGCTTCTGGTGAGTTCTGCCACTGGCCGGGGCAGCGCTCACTATCCGCACTATTTTCGGCAACAAACCCACTTGGATATTTGGATCTATCACACAGATAATCATTACAAAAACCAACGAGTGGAGGAGCAAACCGGGTCAGATGAGGTAATGCCTTCCTAGCAATACCTCAGGACTTTCTCTAAAATTTATGTGTGTTCCATGCGGTTTTATACTTTTTTACATTAGTCTATGCGCCCTCATACTATTGAACGATATTTTATACGTTTATTCCTTAGCATCTATTCTTTGATGAGATTTACACTGCTGAGAGCCTAGTGGGTGTCTATAAGGTAAAATCCTACATATAACTAGGATTATCTGATAATCTAAATAAGAGGGGCCTTTTTTGACTATTGCTTTATATTATTAAAAAAGGGGGATTATTCCTAGCGCGGATATATCATTATTTATATTATATTTAGAACACGACACAGATGAGTGGCACGGTGTCAGTATCTGCTGCAAGGATTCAGTGTAGCAAGCGCCACTGGTATCTAAATACAATTTTTTGAGATGTGTTGCTGCCATCAATTGCTAAATGAGTAAATTTTTTCAAATGAAAAGAAAAAGGTCTAAACTTTCACCTTCTGATATGATGTATGTCCTGTTGTGAACAAAATATGGCTATAAAGTTTTCCAAATCATTGTATTCTTGTTTCCTTTACATAATGTCCCAACTTTTTGCAATTGTGGTTGCATATATTTTGCACTGCCATACTAAAAAGACCCAGAGAATTATCATTTTTATGTTAAAGCTGTAAAACCGCTTGTTTTCAGTTGTATGACTAAGTAATAATTGGTATTATTTTGACTGTGTTAATTACTTTTTTTTTTTAATCTGGGAGGTTCATAAAAACTGCAATTTGGGCATTGCTTTTAATGGACTATTGCTTTCACAGTGCAAGATAACAGATGTGATTATTTTATAGTCCAGCACAGACTTAACTAAGAAGTAGTGTGTTTTTACAGGTTTTCATCTTCTCTACATACACATCTTGACTTTTCACAGTTGTTTCTAAGGCTACGTTCACACGCTGCATTTTGAAGCTTTTTTTTTGGCAATTTAAAAAACTGCATTTTACAGTATGAGCAAAGTATGAGATTTCAGAAATCTTATGCACACAGTTTTTTCCCCGACTGATTTGGAAAACTGCTGCCTTTTTTGCCAACTGCAGCTTGTCACTTTCAGCATTTTTTTCAGCATATTCTAATGGAGACTAGGTAAATCCTGTGCAATGTCCCAAGGTAAAAGGGAAGGTACCGCGTTTGTAGATCATTAATTAATCAATGTAATGTAGCATAACATGCTGTTATAACCCAGATATGAATGCATGTAAAACAGATTCCGTGTGTTATATGAGTAGAAAGAATGCACTGGGGGCTGACATCTTGGTTTTGCAGCAGTAGCACGTCACTATCAGTGTCAGATTACGGCACCCCATGGACATAGGAGATAATAGACCCGCTCGGACCCTATCTGTAACATTGCAGCAGCATTAGCAGTGAGCTGGGCACGCCTCTGTGGGCTGCACAACTCACTGCTGTAGGTGTGACTAGCTGCCATTTTATTAGAGCCCTGTGCTATCTGCCGAGCTCCACTTGCTCTCTATCACAGGAGAGAAGAAGCCCTCACTGCTCCTCTGTACTCCAGGCACTGCACGTTCTGGGCAGACATCTGCTCTCACACTCTGCTGTGTGCTTCCCTCTGCTCTGTCTCCGCCTCCCCACAGTCCCAGTGATCTCCGGTAAACTGCACTCTCCCCCTGTGTCGCTCTCCCTCTCTGTGCGGCGTGGGGGGGTCTCTGTGCGGCGTGGGGGGGGGGGTCTCTGTGCGGCGTGGGGGGGGGGTCTCTGTGCGGCGTGGGGGGGGGTCTCTGTGCGGCGTGGGGGGGGGGGGGGGGTCTCTGTGCGGAGTGGGGGGGGGGGGGTCTCTGTGCGGAGTGGGGGGGGGGGTCTCTGTGCGGCGTGGGGGGGCTCTATGCGTGTAAGCAAGCATCGTCCGATGGGACTACAAGTCCCATCGGACGATGCCTGCTACAATGACAGTGAGTGACACATTAGCCAATTATGGGACAGTAATAGTCCCATCATCCGGCTAATGTGTTGAATGAAAAAAAAAAAAACTCCATACATACATGCTACATACAATACATTCATACATTACATACATATAGACATACAGTACATTAAACATAGATTTCATACTCACCATTACTTGTCACTTTGTTCCCCGAAGCCAGTGTCATCTGTAAAAAAAATATTAAAAAAAACAAACAACCAATATACTCCCTGTCCGCAGAAATCCACGAGTGTCCCACGGCGATCTCCCGTGGAGAGCAGCAGCATCAGATAATGCGACTGCTCTCTAGAGGCTCCAGGAACACAATGACAGCAGGAAGGTATCCTTCCACCACTGTATTCCTCCGCCACTGTAAAAAAAAAAAAAAAGTCCCTAGTCTCACTTTATGCCATTGCTGTATGAGAAATTTTCCCAGGCAGCAATTGCCATAAAGTGAGCCTTTGTCCTAAGGTAACCTCTCAGTGATGCACTGTAGGAGGCATTGTCTCCTGTCAGTGTGTCACTGAGGGTCCTATAGAGCAGTGAAATCACCTGATGTCACTGTTCTATAGGGGAGATCGTCGTGGAACACTCGATATTAATTGGACTACGGCGGACAGGTAGTATACGGTTTATTATTTTACGTTTTTTGCAGGCGCTGAAGTATGGTAAGTATGGTGAAATAAAGATTAAAATACTTTTTTCCTAATGTGTGCGTGTTTTTTTTAACCCTTACTATTGGATTAATAACGGATAGGCGTCTTATTGACGCCTCTCCGTTATTAACCCGGCTTAATGTCACCTTACAATAGCAAGGTGACATTAACCCTTCATTACCCCATATCTCATCGCTACACGGGAGTGGGAAGAGAGGGGCTAAGGGCCGGAATTGGCGCATCTTACAGATGCGCCATTTCTGGGGCGGCTGCGGACTGGTATTTGTAGCCTGGGGGGGGGGGGCAATATCCATGGCCCCTCTCTAGGCTATGAATATCAGCCTGCAGCTGTCTGCGTAGCCTTTCTGGCTATAAAATATAGGGGGACCCCACGCAATTTTTTTTTGGGGGTCCCCCTATTTTAATAGCCAGTAAAGGCTATACAGACAGCTGCGGGCTGATATTCATAGCAGGCTACAGATATTGGCCCCCGGCCGTTGGCTTTCCCCCTCTGGCGCAGAAAATTGCACGGGCGCCCACGCGGTTTTTTTTTTTTTTTTTTAAAAATTCAACCCTCATAAAGGCCTCTTTCACACTTGCGTCGGTACGAGTCCGTCGCTATGCGTCGGGCCGACGTACCGACGCACGTTGTGAAATTTGTGCCCGACGTGGGCAGCGGATGCAGTTTTTCAACACATCCACTGCCCATTCTGAAGTCTGGAAGGAGGGGGCGGAGTTTTGGCAGCGCATGCGCGGTAGAAAATGGCGGACGCGCTGGACAAAAAAAAGTTCACTTGAACGTTTTTTCGTGCCGACGGTCCGCCAAAACACGACGGATCCGTTGCACGACGGACGCGACGTGTGGCCATCCGTCACGATCTGTCGCTAATACAAGTTTATGGGAAAAAAACGCATCCTGCGAGCACATTTGCAGAATCCGTTTTTTTCCGCCAGATCCGTTTTTTCCACCGGATCCATTATTTCCCGCCGGATCCGTTTTTTTCCGCCGGATCCGTTTTTTCCCGCCGGATCCGTTTTCTCCCACAATTTCCCTTTTTTTTTCTGCCAGATAAGTTTTTTTTTCACCGGATCCGTTATTTTCTCATTGAGTTGTATTAGAGCCGGATGGCCACACGTTTCATCCGTTTTTTGCAGGATCCGTCAAAACCGCTGTTTCCGCCGGACGGAAAACACATACAGAGGAACGGTTGAATCGCGATCTCACCTGCCGCTATTGCGGGCACATGTCAGTCATGTTTTTTTTTATTGACAGATTGGGCGATTCTGAACGCGGCGATACTAAATATGTGTAGGTTTGATTTTTTTATTGTTTTATTTTTGATGGGGCAAAAGGGGGGTGATTTAAACTTTAATTATTTTTTTTTCATATTTTTAAAAACATTTTTTTTTACATTTGCCATGCATCAATAGCCTCCATGGGAAACTAGAAGCTGGCACAACTCGATCGGCTCAGCTACATAGCAGCGATCATCAGATTGCTGCTCCGTAGCTGAATTACAGGCTTGCTATGAGTGCAGACCACAGGGGGGCGCTCACAGCAGGCCGGCATCAGTAGCTATAGAGGTCTCAAGGACCTCTATGGTTACCATCCTGACGCATCGCCAACCCCTGATCATGTGACGGGGGTGGACGATGCGCTCATTTCTGGTCGCGCGGCTGGAAGCGGTAGTTAAATGCCGCTGTCAGCATTTGACAGCGGCATTTAACAGGTTAATAGCGGCGGGTGAATTGCGATTTCACCTGCCGCTATTGCGCGCACATGTCAGCTGTACAAAACAGCCGACATGTCGTGACTTTGATGTGGGCTCACCGCCAAAGCCCACATCAAAGGAGGAAACACGACATGCGCAGAACATGTTGCGTTTTTTACTGCGATGCGTTTTTCCCCCAGAAAAAATGCAACATATGCACAAAAAATGCGGAATGCATTATAAATGATGGGATGCATATGTATGCATTTTTAAATTGTTTTTATCACATTTTTATAGCGAACAAACGCAAAAATATGCAAAAAATCCTGAACGTGTGCACACAGCCTCAAGGTGTATCTCCCCATCACACTCCTTATGTGTCTCACTCATCATACTTCACGTCTCTTTCTCTCCCATCAGTCACTCTTAGGCCGGGGACACACACAACGTATAAAAAAACGGTCCGTTTTTGACGGACGAGAATCGCACAAATGTTACCAAAACAGTGATCTGTGTGCAGTGCGAGGATGCGATTTTCTCGCATCCAATGATCCGTTTGGCATCCGTGTGACATCCGTATGGTGAGATTTTCTCACACACTTGCAAAATGAGCAAATAATGGTTGAGCCTTTCCTGTCACCTGCCCAATGCCTGAGAATTTCTCGCACGTCACACTGATGGTCCGTGTGCTGTGCGATTTTTTCTCGCCCCCATAGACTTTCATTGTCGATTCTTGGCCGAGATACGCTGAGAATTGCAGCATGCTGCGATTTCACTCGGATCCTGAATACGGCCGAGAAAATATCGGATGATGGGAGCTGCCCCATAGATTAACATTGGGACGAGCGCTATGCGATTTTTTTTATCGCATTGCACTCGTCCGTATTGCGGTCTAGTGTGACCCCGGCCTTAGCCATACAATGCATCTCTCCCCTCCCTCCATAATGCCTGGCTATTCACTGCAGAGCTGGAGCTCCCAGACAGCTCCTAATGCTGCTCCATGCACACCACATGTCTTCACTCTTCTTGGGTCCAGATGCTGCTGAGCCCACTGTGTTCTGCTCCTCTGTAAACTAGCTGTGACTCCGCTGCAGTAACTGCTGGTGATAGCAGGTCACAGGGCAGTCACACACAAAATGGCTCTGCCCTGTGATGCTGCTCTTCATTCTTACTGTTGGGGCAGTAACTGCTGACATCACCATTTCCCTCCCCTTTTGGGTGGTCTAATATCCCTGGGGCAGAGCTGCTAAATCTTACTATAGCTGCTTGAGGTCTAAAACGGAAAATGCTCCCCCTAGTGGTAAATATGTATATTTGTAGAAAAATATATAATATTTTTCATATAGAAATGTTTGCAAACAGTGCAAACATTGCATTAATACATTTTAATTACTATTTTAAGCTTAATTTCACAAAAAAACAAAATACAAAAAAACTGGTGGCACCTTCCCTTTAAAGAGAATCTGTCACAAGGATCAGCCCTCCAAAACCATCTATATGGCCATGGTCATGGGAACCATCTACAGGTCCTTCTCAAAAAATTAGCATATAGTGTTAAATTTCATTATTTACCATAATGTAATGATTACAATTAAACTTTCATATATTATAGATTCATTATCCACCAACTGAAATTTGTCAGGTCTTTTATTGTTTTAATACTGATGATTTTGGCATACAACTCCTGATAACCCAAAAAACCTGTCTCAATAAATTAGCATATCAAGAAAAGGTTCTCTAAACGACCTATTACCCTAATCTTCTGAATCAACTAATTAACTCTAAACACATGCAAAAGATACCTGAGGCTTTTATAAACTCCCTGCCTGGTTCATTACTCAAAACCCCCATCATGGGTAAGGGTACCGTCACACTATAACATTTTGATCGCTACGACGGTACGATTCGTGACGTTCCAGCGATATCGTTACGATATCGCTGTGTCTGACACGCAGCAGCGATCAGGGATCCTGCTGAGAATCGTACGTCGTAGCAGATCGTTTAGAACTTTCTTTCATCGCTGGATCTCCCGCTGTCATCGCTAGATCGGTGTGTGTGACACCGATCTAGCGATGCGATCCAGCGATGCATTCACTTGTAACCAGGGTAAACATCGGGTAACTAAGCGCAGGACCGCGCTTAGTTACCCGATGTTTACGCTGGTTACAAGCGTTAAACTAAAAAAAACAAACAGCACATACTTACATTCTGGTGTCCGTCAGGTCCCTTGCCGTCTGCTTCCCGCACTGTGACTGCCGGCCGTAAAGTGAAAGCAGAGCACAGCGGCTGTGCTTTCACTTTCACTTTACGGCCGGCAGTCACTGAGTGCGAGAAGCAGACTGCAAGGGACCTGACGGACACCAGAATGTAAGTATGTGCTGTTTGTTTTTTTTTAGTTTAACGCTTGTAACCAGGGTAAACATCGGGTAACTAAGCGCGGTCCTGCGCTTAGTTACCCGATGTTTACCCTGGTTACCCAGGGACCTCGGCATCGTTGGTCGCTGGAGAGCTGTCTGTGTGACAGCTCCCCAGCGACCACACTACGATTTACCTACGATCACGGCCAGGTCATATCGCTGGTCGTGATCGTAGGTAAATCGTATAGTGTGACGGTACCCTAAGACTAGCGACCTGACAGATGTCAAGAAGGCCATCATTGACACCCTCAAGCAAGAGGGTAAGACCCAGAAAGAAATTTCTCAACAAATAGGCTGTTCCCAGAGTGCTGTATCAAGGCACCTCAATGGTAAGTCTGTTGGAAGGAAACAATGTGGCAGAAAACGCTGTACAACGAGAAGAGGAGACCGGACCCTGAGGAAGATTGTGGAGAAGGACCGATTCCAGACCTTGGGGAACCTGGGGAAGCAGTGGACTGAGTCTGGTGTGGAAACATCCAGAGCCACCGTGCACAGGCGTGTGCAGGAAATGGGCTACAGGTGCCGCATTCCCCAGGTAAAGCCACTTTTGAACCATAAACAGCGGCAGAGGCGCCTGACCTGGGCTACAGAGAAGCAGCACTGGACTGTTGCTAAGTGGTCCCAAGTACTTTTTTCTGATGAAAGCAAATTTTGCATGTCATTCGGAAATCAAGGTGCCAGAGTCTGGAGGAAGACTGGGGAGAAGGAAATGCCAAAATGCCTGAAGTCCAGTGTCAAGTACCCACAGTCAGTGATGGTGTGGGGTGCCATGTCAGCTGCTGGTGTTGGTCCACTGTGTTTCATCAAGGGCAGGGTCAATGCAGCTAGCTATCAGGAGATTTTGGAGCATGCTTTATGGAGATGAAGATTTCATTTTTCAGCACGACCTGGCACCTGCTCACAGTGCCAAAACCACTGGTAAATGGTTTACTGACCATGGTATTACTGTGCTCAATTGGCCCGCCAACTCTCCTGACCTGAACCCCATAGAGAATCTGTGGGATATTGTGAAGAGAAAGTTGAGAGACGCAAGACCCAACACTCTGGATGAGCTTAAGGCCGCTATTGAAGCATCCTGGGCCTCCATAACATCTCAGCAGTGTCACAGGCTGATTGCCTCCATGCCACGCCGCATTGAAGCAGTCATTTCTGCCAAAGGATTCCCGACCAAGTATTGAGTGCATAACTGAACATTATTATTTGATGGTTTTTTTGTTTGTTATTAAAAAACACTTTTATCTGATTGGATGGGTGAAATATGCTAATTTATTGAGACAGGTTTTTTGGGTTATCAGGAGTTGTATGCCAAAATCATCAGTATTAAAACAATAAAAGACCTGACAAATTTCAGTTGGTGGATAATGAATCTATAATATATGAAAGTTTAATTGTAATCATTACATTATGGTAAATAATGAAATTTAACACTATATGCTAATTTTTTGAGAAGGACCTGTATATGGCTATAGGTCATGGGAAGCTGAATAAAATAATACTTTGATAACAGGGTTCTGAATCCGATGTCTTATTCCAGAGAAATCTATGTACTTCTTTATAAAGGAGCTCTTTGGATCTATGGGCAGACACGGATCTGCATAAGAATCTGCCTCCAGAACTTATTTTAACCCCTTCCCGACCTTTGACGCACCGTATGCGTAATGAAAACCTGTGGCAATCCGACCTGTGACGCAGCATGTGCGTCAAGGCCGGATTGGGCTCCTACAGGCCGGGTGAAATGGTTAACTGTAATTTCACCAGGCCTGCAGGGACAGGACGAGTTGTACTTTAGCCCGGGGGGTTAAAGCCCCCGTGGCTACGATCGCTCTGATTGGCTGTTGAAAGTGACGTTTCACTTTCACTCAGAGCGATCGTAATATTTCACCAATGAAAATTGGTGAAATATTACAATCCAGCCATGGCCGATGCTGCAATAGCATCAGCCATGGCTGGAGATAGTTATCTGACCCCCCCCACCGCCACCGATCACCTCCCCTCCGGTCCTCCGTCCTGTCATTTCATGTCCTCCGCTCCCCTCCGTCCTCCTGTCCGCTACCCCCGCTGTCCGCTCCCCCCCCCTGCTGTCTGATCCCCTCCCCCCCCCCCCCCATCATACTTACCGACCTCCCGTGTCCATCCGGCTGCTGCATGAGTGCCGCCATCTTGGAAAATGGAATCTGCCGGCCGTTACAAGTATATTTTGATCGCTGTGATTATCACAGCGATCAAAATAAAAAAATAAATAAATAACCTCCCCCCCCCACCACCACCTTTATCACCCCCATAGGTAGGGACAAAAATAAAATAAAGAAATTTTTTTCTTCTTCTTTGCCCCATTAGGGTTAGGGTTAGTTCACACTGCGTCTAAGCAGTCCGTTAGACGGACTACGTTACACCACGGCATAAACGCGGTGTAACGTAGTCCGTTACGGCCGCCATTGACAGCAATGTCAAACGCATCACTAGCGCACGCCCACAATGGGTGTACGCTAGGGATGTGCCGTCATTAAGTGACGGACCAGGAGACACGGGCTACAGCGTTTCCGGGTCCGTCACTGCTAGCGCAGATAGAGCATTTGCTAGCTCTATCTGCGCTAGCGCGATGCAAACGTTGGCACTTGCGCTAGCAGCAGCCCATTAGCGTATGTGCTGAACGGGCTGCTACTAGCGCAATGTGAACCTGGCCTTAGGGTTACGGCTACGGCTAGAATTAGGGTTAGAACTAGGGTTAGAATTAGGCCTTGTGCACACGGTGCGGATTTGGCTGCGGATCCGCAGCGGATTGGCCGCTGTGGATTCGTAGCAGTTTTCCATCAGGTATAAAGTACCAAGTAAACCTATGGAAAACCAAATCCGCTGTGCCCATGGTGCGGAAAATACCGAGCGGAAACGCTGTGTTGTATTTTCCGCAGCATGTCAATTCTTTGTGCGGATTCCTCAGCGTCTTACACCTGTCCCTCAATTGGAATCCACAGGTGAAATCTGCACAAAAAACACTGAAAATCCGCGGTAAATCCACAGGTAAAATGCAGTGCCTTTTACCTGCGGATTTTTCAAAAGTGGTGCGGAAAAATCTCACACGAATCCGCAACGTGGGCACATAGCCTTAGGGTTGTGGTTATGGCTAGAGTTGGGATTAGGGTTATGCATGTGTTGGGGTTAGTGTTGGAGTTAGAGTTGAGGGGTTTCCACTGTTTAGGCACATCAGGGGTCTCCAAACGCAACATGGCGCCACCATTGATTCCAGTCAATCTTTCATTCAAAAAGTCAAATGGTGCTCCCTCCCTTCCGAGCCCCGACGTGCGCCCAAACAGTGGTTTACCCCCACATATGGGGTACCAGCATACTCAGGACAAACTGGGCAACAATTATTGGGGTCCAATATCTCCTGTTACCCTTGTGAAAATAAAAAATTGCTTGCTAAAACAATTTTTGAGGAAAGAAAAATTTTTTTTTTTATTTTCACGGCTCTGCGTTGTAAACTTCTGTGAAGCACTTGGGGGTTCAAAGTGCTCACCACACATCTAGATAAGTTCCTTTCAGGGTCTAGTTTCCAAAGAGGGGTCACTTGTGGGGGGTTTCTACTGTTTAGGCACATCAGGGGCTCTGCAAACGCAAAGTGACGCCCGCAGACCATTCCATCAAAGTCTGCATTTCAAAAGTCACCACTTCCCTTCCGAGCCCCGACGTGTGCCCAAACAGTGGTTTACCTCCACACATGGGGTATCAGCGTACTCAGGACAAACTGGACAACAACTTTTCGGGTCCAATTTCTCCTGTTACTCTTGTGAAAATAAAAAATTGCGGGCTAAAAAATCATTTTTGAGAAAAGAAAAATTATTTTTTATTTTCATGGCTCTGCGTTATAAACTTCTGTGAAGCACCTGGGGGTTTAAAATGCTCAATATGCATCTAGATAAGTTCCTTGGGGGGTTTAGTTTCCAAAATGGGGTCACTTGTGGGGGAGCTCCAATGTGGGGGGGAACCACTGTTTGGGCACACGTCGGGGTTTGGAAGGGAAGTAGTGATGTTTTGAAATGCAGACTTTGATGGAACGTCACGTTGCGTTTGCAGAGCCCCTGATGTGGCTAAACAGTAGAAACCCCCCACAAGTGACCCCATTTTGGAAACTAGACCCTGAAAGGAACTTATCTAGATGTGTGGTGAGCACTTTGAACCCCCCCCCCCCCCCCCCCAAGTGCTTCTTTATAACGCAGAGCCGTGAAAATAATAAATACGTTCTTTCCTCAAAAATGATGTTTTAGCAAGCAATTTTTATTTTCACAAGGGTAACAGGAGAAATTGGACCCCAGTAATTGTTGCGCAGTTTGTCCTGAGTATGCTGGTACCCCATATGTGGGGGTAAACCACTGTTTGGGCGCACGTCGGGGCTCGGAAGTGAGGGAGCACCATTTGACTTTTTGAATACAAGATTGGCTGGAATCAATGGTGGCGCCATGTTGCGTTTGGAGACCCCTGATGTGCCTAAACAGTGGAAACCCCTCAATTCTACCTCCAACACTAACCCCAACACACCCCTAACCCTAATCCCAACTGTAGCCATAACCCTAATCACAACCCTAACCCTAAGGCTATGTGCCCACGTTGCGGATTCGTGTGAGATTTTTCAGCACCATTTTTGAAAAATCTGTGGGTAAAAGGCACTGCGTTTTACCTGCGGATTTACCGTGGATTTCCAATGTTTTTTGTGCGGATCCGCAGCCAAATCCGCAGTGTTCACATAGCCTAATTCTAAAGGTATGTGCACACACTGCGGAAAACGCTGCAGATCTGCAGCAGTTTACCATGAGTTTACAGTTCAATGCAAACCTAAAAAAAAAAAAAAAAACGCTGTACACATGCTGCAGAAAAACTGCACGAAAACGCAGCGGTTTACATTCCGCAGCATGTCACTTCTTTCTGCAGATTCCGCAGCGGTTTTACAACTGCTCCAATAGCAAACTGCAGTTGTAAAACCGCAGCGAAATGCGCAGAAAAACCGCGGTAAATCCGCAGCGGTTTAGCACTGCGGATTTATCAAATCCGCAGAGGACCAGAATACGTGTGCACATACCGAACCCCTACCTCTAACCCCAACCTTAGTGGAAGAAATACCGGATTACGTACCGGTAATGCTCTTTTATAGAGCCCACGACAGCACCCACTAGAGAGAGGGGATCCGCCCCTAGGAACAGGAAACCTACAGAGAGATAAAAGGGGCGGCCCCCCCTCGCTCCTCAGTTGTTTTACAGAGAATAGGAGGAACCGCCGCCAGGTTTTAGTTAACAGGTTCGGGTATATCCATATATATACATATTTACAACCTCATACTATATTTTCTAATATTTACACCTCACCAAACAAGCACCATGTGCAACTATATACAGAAAAGGGAGGGATGTGAACGGGTGCTGTCGTGGGCTCTATAAAAGAGCATTACCGGTACGTAATCCGGTATTTTCTATTCGCCACGACAGCACCCACTAGAGAGAATTGCAGAGACTATAGACTGGGTGGGTTTACTGAGTCAAGGACCGATACACCAAAGGTGAGATCAGAAGTAGAGGATAGATCTAATCTATAATGCTTATAGAAGGTATTCGGTGAAGACCAAGTTGCAGCCTTACATATAAGGTCTATTGGCACATTCGCCCTTTCTGCCCAGGAAGTCGACAAGGCTCTTGTAGAGTGTGCTCCCACATGTATTGGAGGATCTTTCCCTCCAGCCTTATACGCCAAGATTATTGCCTCTCTGATCCAGCGAGATAATGTGTTCTTTGTGACTCCGGCACCCTTGGTTTTACCCTGAAAAGACACAAAGAGAGCCCTACTCTTCCTCCAGTCCCTAGTTCTCTCTAAATAGGCTAAGACAGTCCTTTTTACGTCTAGGGTGTGAAGTCTTTCTTCTTCTGGAGTTGAGTGGTTCTCATAAAAGGTAGGTAACTGGATCTCCTGGGATCTATGAAAGGTAGAAGCCACCTTAGGGAGATAACAAGGATCTGTTTTTAAAAGTATCCTATCTGATGTTACCACAAAAAAGGGAGGATCTATAGATAAAGCATGAAGATCACTTACTCTTCTGGCAGAAACTAATGCCACTAATAATACCGTTTTTAAAGAAATATTTTTTAGTGAGGCTGCATGGAGAGGCTCAAAAGGTGATTGAGTCAATGCATTTAGGACTATTGATAGATCCCACTGAGGGACCCGAGGTATGCTGATTGGTCTCGATCTCTCACAGGCAGATATAAACCGAGATATCCATTTATTACCTGCTACATCAAAATTAAAAAGAGCTCCTAAGGCTGACACCTGCACTTTCAGAGTGCTTACAGAGAGTCCTAATTCCAGACCTTTTTGTAGAAATTCCAATATTGGAAATATAGGAATATCAGCGGAAAGTTGTGTAGTATGGAATTGAAGGAATTTCCTCCAAATTCTGACATAAATCCTGGTAGTTGAGGGTTTTCTACTTTTCATCAGAGTATCTATTAACCCACTAGAAAACCCCCTGAGATTTAGTAACTGCCTTTCAAACTCCATGCAGTTAAATTCATGCCCTTTGCCTGAGGATGAAGGAACGGACCCTGAGAGAGCAGGTCCTTGGATTGAGGCAGAATCCACGGGTCCGACACTGACATCGCCCTCAGCCATGAGAACCATGGCCTTTTGGGCCAGAATGGGGCTATTAATAGAATTCTTGCTCCTTCTTCTCTTATTTTTCTTATTACCAAAGGTAGTAGATTCAATGGAGGAAAAGCATATGCCAGGTCGAAAGTCCAGGGCACTTGGAGGGCATCGAGTATGTCCGGCTTGTCCTCTCTGTTTAGAGAGGCAAACATCCTGACCTGTCGGTTGGCTCTTGTGGCAAACAAGTCTATTTGAGGAATACCCCATTGCGCTGTTATCATTTTGAAAATTTTTCTGTTTAGCATCCATTCCCCTTGATGAAGGGTGTGACGGCTCAGAAAATCGGCACGAAAGTTGTCTGTGCCCCTGATGTGAACTGCTGATAGTGATAGCAGATGACCTTCGGCTAATTCCATGATGTCTGATGCCAGCTGCCTGAGTCTGTCCGACCGCGTACCTCCTTGATGGTTTAAGTAAGCTACTGCCGTGGTGTTGTCGGAGAACACTTGTGTGAGAGCCGCTGAGCTGAGGAAGAAAGTGAAGTAGGGAATAATATATTGCCCTCAACTCTTTGACATTTGAAGAACTATCTAGTTCCGAACTAGACCAAAGATCCTGAACCCACTGATCCTTAAAATGTGCCCCCCAGCCTTTAGGACCAGCATCTGTGGTCACTATACTAGAGGGGGAAATTATCCAGAGAACCCCTTTTGAAAGGTTTTTCTGATTTAACCACCACCTAAGGGAGTGTAATACTTCCGTTGTTAGATAAACTATTCTATCCAGACAGCCTCTATTCTTAATGTCCTCCTCTAATATAAATTTTTGTAGAGGCCTAGTATGAGCCTGTGCCCACTGGACCGCAGGGATACACGATGTCAGAGAACCTAGTAATGACATGCTCTGTCTGAGTGACATACTACGATTTTCTATTGCTAAAGATACCTTATCAACTATGGAGATTTTCTTATCCTCAGGCAGCTTACAAATCTGGTCAGCTGAATCTAGAAGGAGCCCTAGGAATTTCTGACACTTAACCGGCTGAAGTCTAGATTTTTCCCAATTAACCAGCCACCCCAGGGATTGTAAGGAAATCACTACTTCCCGTAACCTCTGCTCACACTGTAGGGGGTCTTTACCCACAATCAATAGGTCATCTAGATATGGAATGACTAAAGTATCTTTTACTCTTAGGAAAGACATAACTTCCAATAGCAATTTTGTGAAAACCCTTGGGGCCATGGATAATCCGAAGGGCATCGCCTTATATTGTAGATGACGAATTTGTCCCTCTATACAGACTGCTACCCGAAGGAACTGCTGGAATAAATGATGTATAGGAATATGATAGTAAGCATCCTTAAGATCCAATACTACCATGTAACAGTTTGGAAATAAATTCTTTATGGCTGAACGAATGGATTCCATTTTGAATGTTTTAGGCCTTATAAAGGAGTTCAGCTTTCTTAAATTAATTATGGTTCTGAAAGAGCCATCCGGCTTATTAATCAGAAACAAGGGAGAATAAAATCCCCTCCCCTCTGGGAAGATGGGACTTCCACTAGGACTTGTTTGCGTAGGAGGGTTTTAACCTCTGTTTCAAGTGCCTCTTGCTGAGGCCTGGATCTTAAGGTGGTAAGGAGGAAGGAGTCCGGTGGAGTTCTAATAAAGTCTAATGTGAGGCCTGAAGATATTAATTTAATGGCCCAAGTATTTATTGTTATCTCTTCCCATTGTTGCCTAAACTGTTTTAATCTTCCACCCACTGGAGGAATATAATTACTGGAATTTGTCGGCTGGCTTGAATGGACGTTTATTAAACAGGTTTCCTTTTTGTTTAAAATCCTTATTGTTCCATCTGTCTCTGAAGCCTCCCTTCTTTCCGAATGGTGGCTTCCTGAAGGCCCTTCTGTAAGATGGAACAAAGGGATTAGGGAATCCTTTTTTCCTTTCACCTGCCTTCTTGAGTATATCGTCAAGGACTGTTCCAAACAGGTACTCACCCTGACAGGGTATGGCACATAATTTTGATCTAGATTGGGCATCTCCTTTCCAGTTTTTTAGCCATAAAGCCCGCCTAGCCGTGTTGGAGATATTAGCTGTTCTGGCCGCCAGACGTAGGGAGTCAATAGAGGCATCCGATATAAAGGCAGCCGCACCCTTGATCAAAGGGATAGACGCTCGTAACTTCTCCCTGGATACACCATTTTTAATATTTTGCTCCAGCTGATCCAGCCAGACTAACATTGATCTGCCAGTACATGTGGCTGCAATTGCCGGTTTGAATGCCGTGACACAGGCCTCCCACGATTTTTTAAGGAGCGCATCTGATTTTCGGTCCATGGGATCTGTTAAGGAACCTGCATCTTCCACGGGCAAGGAGAACCGGCGAGATGTAGATGCAACTGCAGCATCGACCTTTGGTATTTTGGTCCATGTACTTAAATCTTCGTCATCAAATGGGTAGCGCCTTTTACAGGGTATTGGTACAAAACCTTTTTGACCTTTACCCCATTCCTTCTTAACGAGGTCCTTTATGGCCTGGTTTATTGGAAACACGTGGCCTTTCCGTTGGGAAAGACCAGCAAACATGATTTCCTGTGGTGTTTGGGGTTCTTTTGACTCCGATACCCCCATCGTATTTCTCACCGATTTAACCAAGTTGTTTATGCCTTCAGTTGGAAAGCAAACAAAGTCTTCTTCCCCTGAAGAATCAGACAGTTGAGAGACCTCAGAGTCGACCTCCCCACTCTCTGCTGACGTGTCGGCTCTAGGTGAGGATACTCTTCTTTTCTTTTTCTCGGTATTAATCGAGGAAGAACCGCCTCCTAACGACTGAAGTTCTTCCCTAATTATGAGCCGTATCTCGTTCATTTTCACCGATTCCTCCTGCCGTAAGGTGTTATCTATACATGCCTGACATAGACTCTTAGTATAGGAGTCAGGCAGGGGTTCGGTACATATAGCACATTGTTTGTGCTTACTCTTTCCCGTCCTTTTTGCCTAAAATAATACAAGCAAAGGAATCAATATATACTTCAGTGAAGTATGCGTACACTCACCCAGCGTATTAATTTTACCGGCTGCGGGGTTGTCTTAGTTTGGGATGTGGAACGGGATGATTTTCTTCCCGATTTATCAGTGGAGTCACTTAACTTAAAGTGTCCACTGCTGTTTTTCCTGGTTTCGCTACTAGGTACTAGTGGCTCTTCCATGGAGTGCACACGGACCTCCTCTTGGGATGACATAATGCACACTGACTGCACTTCTCATCCTGACTTTTATAGTGTAGCCACTCCTGCATACATCCCCATCCTGTTTTTTTTTTTTTTTTTTACTCACAAGTCCGGCATCCAGACGCTGGGATCGCATGGGGGAATCCAATATGGCGGTTCCCCCGGAAATGGTACTCTGACACCGCGACCCCGGAAGTTCAAGCTTCCTTCCATGGGACGCCGACGCTACTGCGCATGCGCCCGCGTCTCTGCAAACCGGAAGCGCTCTCAGCGCTGCTTCCCACCATGTCGCCTCTTACCTCTGGAGGGAACGGAGGGAAGATTCCGCCCAGGGATACCACACCGCTGCTCAGCTCCACTCAGGAGGGCATTACCACAGGTATCCACACTGCGCCGTGCCTTTCATTAGCACTTACCCAACGGTGTCCCAGCAGGGAGACCGTTGGTACCTTCAGGCTTCCCTGTCAGCCGCACCAGATGAGGGGGGAGCCCGCAGGAACATTCCCCCGACACTGTCTACCTGCTCTGGGACCCCTGTCGCTCAGCAGAGTCGATACAGGCGGTAGCCCAGGCAGGTCTTCCTCTTCTTAGCCATAGAGTTCTTCTCTGTGGGTTCCCTTCTAGGAACAGGAAACCAACTGAGGAGCGAGGGGGGGCCGCCCCTTTTATCTCTCTGTAGGTTTCCTGTTCCTAGGGGCGGATCCCCTCTCTCTAGTGGGTGCTGTCGTGGCGAATAGAAAAAACCAGACCAGTGTTTCCAGCCATGGCCAATGATACTGCAGCATCGGCCATGGCTGGATTGTAATATTTCACCAGTTTTAATAGGTGAAATATTACAAATCGTTCTGATTGGCAGTTTCACTTTCAACAGCCAATCAGAGCGATCGTAGCCACTGGGAGGGTGAAGCCACCCCCCGTGGGCTGTACTACCACTCCCCCTGTCCCTGCAGATCGGGTGAAATGGGAGTTAACCCCTTTCACCCGATCTGCAGGGACGCGATCTTTCCATGACGCCACATAGGCGTCATGGGTTGGATTGGCACTGACTTTCATGACGCCTACGTGGCGTCATGGGTCGGGAAGGGGTTAAAGGGTTATACAGTCAAGGTGCTAAACGTATGATTGAAAGGGGTCCCAGCGATCATACATTTACTAGACCATATAATGAGAAGAAAAATGATGCAGCACTCACCCTTGCGCTTCTTCCAAGTGTGCTCTTTATTCAGCAAAACATACTATGCATAGTATGAACCGGCATACGTAGTGATCTGTGAGGGAGCGGGAGTGAGGAGAGACCGGTCTCTCCTCACTCCCTCACAGATCACTGCGTATGCCGGTTCATACTATGCATAGTATGTTTTGCTGAATAAAGAGCACACTTGGAAGAAGCGCAAGGGTGAGTGCTGCATCATTTTTCTTCTCATTATATGGTCTTGTACAAAACTCTGACGTTTGCATAGCACCACCCGCAGCTCACAGCAAGGGAGACCTCATCTGTCCTTCTGAAACAGATCGTTTAAGCGAATCTCCAATTGCGCTATAGTGAAGCTCTGTGCCGATCATCTTTCTGTTTCTTGGTATAACGAAGTTGATCATACATTTACTACCTGATCAAAGTAGGCAATAAATACAGGTTGTAGGGTGACCCTTTCAATGAGCACCTTTAACTCTCATGACATGTCTGTAAATACTTCTGCCATATCACAGCATTTAGATCAGAGTGTAAGGACAAACACTATTGACAAGGGAAATGGTTACAATCAACAGGAGAAATAAGAGAAACCACAAAAACGGCAAAGATGGGAGCTCTATTTAATTGTGATAATTTACAGAGGAATAGGGCTGTGAATGTCATACTCCATTTGAATCAGTTTTTAATTTAAGGTTTGAAAAACAAATTAAGGTGATACTTACCATTATTTCCTCGGATAAAGGCATCTCCGTATTTGTTCTTGAGCTGGCCATTAACATACTCTTCTGTCTGTTCTAAAGCAATATTCATGTATCCATCTAAGCATGCCAAGACGCCTGTAAAAGGGACAGATAATTTGTATAGGTAAATGTGCAGAGTGCCTGACTACTGTTATTACAAGCTAATACAAGATCAGTACCGCACAAGTAACATATCACTACAAAACTGAAAGTCAAAAAGGACCAAAGTTCAGAAAACATTTTTTTTTCCTTATCCCCCCCATGTACAACAAATCTGAGGAATCTGCTTTTTTTGCAGAAAAAAAAAAAATCTGCACAGAAAAACAGGAAAAAGATGCCACAAACATTGCATGCAGTTATGCACATATAGGAAACTAATCACCAGAATTTATAGTATAATAATCCATAAGCATAGTATCAGATTTCTAATAAAGATTCCCATCATGCCCCAACAAATTGTGAAAAAAAAGTAAATTTTACAACAGCCATATCTAAATTGAGTAATCAGAGAGGCAATAATTTCCCAGAAACAGTAAAGGCGAATCATCCCCTGTAAGGCTATGTGCACACGCTGCGGATTTCCTACGGATCCACAGCGTTTTTTGCGGTGCAGAAACGCTGCACATCCGCAAGTGATTTACAGTACAATGTATAAAAAAAAAAAAAAAAAAAAAAAAAAATCCACAGCAAAAACACAGCAAATCCGCACAAAAAAACGTGACAAATCCGCACCTGCGTTTTCTGCCAAGAGATGCAGAATCCGCACCAGAAATTCCTAAGCCTAATCCGCAACGTGTGCACATACCCCAAAAGAGGCTTGACTGACACCCCAGCAAGATGGCTGCAGATGGAGGAGTATGTGACAATCCTATCCAGTATTCTCAAAATAAAAAAAACACTACACATAAGGCTTTAATTTAATTGGTCTGCTTTGCTAAACACAATCATAGCACAAAAAAAAAAAAAAAAAAAAAAAAAAAAAAAAAAAAGACACCAAGGCTACATACCGGTAGCCGGTTTTTCCAAAACTCATGACCGCACACCTGAGAAAGGGATCCGCCCAGCCAAGAAGGAAACCTACTGAAATAAAAGGGCAGTAACTCTCCCCTGCTTCAGTTGGGTTACAAAAGCATGACAGCACCTCCAGTTAATTTACACACACAACCAACACCACATTATACATGTGCACACCCATAAGGAGAAAAGGATGGGGGGGGGGGGGGGGGGAATATTAGGCTATGTGCACACGTTGCGGATTTTGCTGCGGTTCCGCAGCAGTTTCCCATGCGTTTACAGTACAATGTAAACCTATGGGAAACAGAAAACGATGTGCCCATGCTGCGGGAAAAAAAAAAAAAAAAAAAAAAAAATGTGCGGAAATGCAGCGGTTTACATTCCGCAGCATGTCAATTCTTTGTGCGGATTCCGCAGCGGTTTTACACCTGCTCCATAATAGAAAACCGCAGGTGTAAAACCGCAGTGGAATCGGCACAAAATCCGCATAAAACCGTGGTAAATCTGCAGGTAAAACGCAGTGTCTTACCTGAGGATTTCTAAAATCCGCTGCGGAAAAATCCACAGAGGTCCATTCTACATGTGCACATAGCCTAAGGGTGCCATCATGGGTTCTGGAAAAAACAGCTACCGGTAAGTAACCTCTGTGTTTTCCCTTCAGCCATGACAGCACACTTCAGAGATTTCTGGAGAATTGAAACACCTCAGAGGGACCACAGCTTGCAGCACCCTTCCAAAGGTCAAGTCAACAGAGGACAGATTCTGTTTTGCTTAAAGAAAGTAGATGGTGAGGACCAGGTAGCAGCCTTACAGATCTGATCAATTGATAACACCGCCCTTTCTGCCCAAGAGGTTGCCACAGCTCTGGTGGAGTGAGCCTTGATACCTTGAGGAACCGGAGCACTACTCACCACAAGATAAACTAATGGCCTCCCTGATCCATCTGGCAATGGTACCATTGGACACTCCATACCCCTTTCTGCTACCCTGAAAGGCTACAAATAGGGACAGATCATGGACACATGGTCTAACATGGACCTCCTTACATCCAAGCTATGGAATTTTTCCTCGCCTGGATTTTTAGGGTTGTTACAAAAGGAGGGCAAAATAATCTCTTGGCTCCTATGGAACTTAGGAGACACTTTGGAAAGATCGAACAGTTGTGAGTTCAGACCCGGACCTATCATCATACAACCTGTGTTTAAGGGGGAAGGAAAGGGGGGGGGGGGGGGGGGGGGAGGGGAAACATATGGATAGGGCCTGTTAATTGCTCACACTGCGGGCTGACAGAGCCACTAGTAAAAGTCTTAAGTGTGAGGAGTTTTGAAAATAAATTCTGCAAGGGCTCGAACAGGTCTTTAGTTAGTGCCTCTACAACTAATTTCAGGTCCCACGGTGGATTTTTTGGTAATATAACCAGTCTGGTCCTACCACAGGATTTAATAAACTGAAACACCCATCTATTTGCTGTTAGGGTACAATTATATAAAGGCACCCACGGCCGATATCTGTACTTCGAGAGTTAGTTGCTAACCTTAGTTCCCACCCCGACTGCAGAATTTCTAGAATAGACCCCACCAAGGCCTCATTCCCTAGGGGCAGCCCTGAAAATTCCAGAAGCTTGATGTAATCGGTTTCCTTCTCTTGAACAGGGTAGAGACTGTCTGGTGACAAACCCTGCCGACTTCGTAATGCCCTCTCAAATTCCATGTTAGATGGAAGCCCTTCACTTGAGGGTGGCATACTGGCCCTTGGGTAAGAAGGTACGGCATCTCTGGCAGAATCCATGGATTGGACATGGACATCAACCTTAGAAGGGAAGACAATGATCTCTTCAGCCAGAATGGAGTAATGAAAAATAACCCTTGGCTGATCTATTGCAAACAGAGCCAGGGCTGTTATTTGGCTATTTTGTCCTCTGATAGGAGACAGATCTATTGCTCGGAGTCTAAAACCAGGCCCAGGAAGGAGTGTATCCTTTCTGGTTTTAGACTCAACTTTAGGGCATTTTATTATCCAGCCCAATGTTTCGAGGACCACTTACCTCCCCCTCAACAGCTCTGCACAGTGATCTTCCGACTAAGAAAGTAGTCCCATAAGAGGCGATTTTTTCATCAGAAAGAAGGGGGAATAAATCCCCTTCCTATCTCTGCCACAGGAACTTTGTACAGAACACGCTTTTGTAAGAGTCCCATGATCTCAGTTTCCAGGGCTAGCTGTTCTCCTTGTGATTTTCTGAGGAGTGTTATCACGAAGGTTTGGCGAGGCGGACAGTCTATTTTCAGTCTCTCCTTGATAACAGATAACACTTAAAACCCAAAGCCTGGGGGAGATGTTCACCCAGGCATGGAGAAAGAAGGAGAGCCTTCCCCTACCGCTGACCTGACGTCATTGGGAGGGCTTTTTGGAAGATCTAGAGGGCCCGTCGAACAAAGAAAATAAACCCAAACTCCTTTCTACCCTTGAACTCCCACTTCTACCTTTCCCCATGAGAAAATCTCCATTAAAAACTTCTTCCTCCAAAAGGAAGGCTTTCTAGCCTCAGCAGGGAAATCCTTTGTCGCATAATATTATTAATAATCTATTTTTATATAGCGCTAACATATTCCACAGCGCTTTACAGTTTGCACACATTACCATCGCTGTCCCCAATGGGGCTCACAATCTATATTCCCTGTCAGTATGTCTTTTGAATGTTGGAGGAAACCTGAGAATCAGGGGGAAACCCACGCAAACATGGGGAGAACATACAAACCCCTTGCAGATGTTGTCCAAGGTGGGATTAGAACCCAGGACTCCAGCGCTGCAAAGCTGCAGTGCTAACCACTGCGCCACAGTGCTGAAAATTATTTTCCAATTTCGGAAAAGAGAAACTGGCCACATGGGATGGAGCACAGTCTATTTTTTTAATGCAGATCCCCCAAACATCCTTTAATTAAGCCATAAGGACCATCTGGCCACAATGGATAGGCCCGCCAACCTAGCAGCTAATCTCACAGAGTCTGCGGAGGTGTCCGCAAGACAAAACGCTGCTTCGTGCAATAGAGGGATATTGGCTATGATTTTATCCCATGGGATCTTGTGCTAAGCTGCTCCTCCATTTGCTGCAGCCAGATCATAAGGGAGCGGGCAGTACAAGTTACAGATATTGCCGGCTTCAGATCCCACGCAATTGCCTCCCAGGTGTGCTTCAGAAACCCATCAGATTTTTTATCCAATGGGTCCCCAAGTGCCCTCAAAGGACAGGGCCGACCTCTGAGGATTTGCCACTGCCCCCTCAATCTTGGGGACTTTATCCCCACTCTCTGAGTCTCTCCTCAAAGGGGTATCTACTCTTTGAAGATGAGGGCAAGCTACCAGATTTTTCCACTCCATATTTATGAGTGCTTGCATCCTGGAATTAACCGGAAAGGTGCGTTTTTTCCGTTCCTCCAAGCCTCCGAACATTATATCCTCTGGCGACTTAAATGCTTTCTCCTCCTTCAGGCCCATTGTTGTCCTAACTGCCCTGACCAACCTATCCGTATCCTTAGCAGGAAAGAATGGTGGGCCACCTATATCACTGTCCAAGGAGGACAGAAACTCACTATGGTATTCTTCGCCAGACCGTGGAGAGGCCTCATTCCATAACAACCTCCTGAGCGGTTTTATTCCTCCCCCCCCCCCCCCTTTTTTTTTTTTTTTTACAGGGTCTATAGGGAACCTTCAACCTCAGTGCTGATCACAGACCTAAGGCTTGCGGCGAAGTCAGGGGTCTCATCCACAATCGTTTTTTTGGATACAGTCCAAGCAGAGACTCTGCCAATGGACTGCCAGTGTGGTATAACATAGGGCGCATTCTGTATTTTTCCTCTTGGCCCTAGCCTTCCTAGGCCCCTAGTGATTTAAGCAAGAAAATGGCCCTAATTAACAAAAGGTGATATTCACAAAGATCACTCACCACCTCCTGTCATATCAGGGAACATATGACATCCCTTCTGGATACCGAGGAATCCTGCAACCTTCCACTCCTCTGACTGGGACGGCTGCCAGTCCTGCCACTTGAGCGGCTGTTCCGTTTAGTGTGCCCATGCTGGTAGTGGTGAAAGCTGCTGCTGCAGCTGTCCTCTTAGATCCTCCATGATGAAAAGAGCTTTGGATATAAGCACCTTTCTGTGGTCATCACCTCACTTTCTAAGGGATCCACTGCGTTTCTCCTCAGTTCCGCATCTTCCGATGCCCAAAAATGCCCCTCCACACAGCCCCCACCAGGAGGCGCCGAGTCCCCAAATGTCCCAGCCGGCGTTCTCGCCCAGGGCGCCGCAATCTTGCCTCTGGCGCACCCCCTCCGCCGCCACTCAGACACACCTAATCCCAGTGTGGGTCCTGAAAGCCTGACTCACTTTGAAGACTGTGGCCGGAAGATGGAGGAGGGAGAGCGGCGCTGTAGATTCAGACAGCCAGCCCGGCTTACGTTTGTGTCGCCCGCATGTACGCCAAGGCCCTCTGGATCCGTGGACGGCACTTCCAGCGCATGAAGGCCAGCATACAAGCAATGACCTTGTAGGGGGCATTCAGAGTAGAATTTCAATATTTGCAGATGACACTAAACTCTGCAGGGTAATCAATACAGAGGAGGACAATTTTATATTACAGGATGATTTATGTAAACTAGAAGCTTGGGCTGATAAATGGCAAATGAGCTTTAATGGGGATAAATGTAAGGTCATGCACTTGGGTAGAAGTAATAAGATGTATAATTATGTGCTTAATTATAAAACTCTGGGCAAAACCGTCAATGAAAAAGACCTGGGTGTATGGGTGGATGACAAACTCATTCAGTGGCCAGTGTCAGGCAGCTGCTACAAAGGCAAATAAAATAATGGGATGCATTAAAAAAGGCATAGATGCACATGAGGAGAACATAATTTTACCTCTATACAAGTCACTAGTTAGACCACACTTAGAATACTGTGCACAGTTCTGGTCTCCGGTGTATAAGAAAGACATAGCTGAACTAGAGCGGGTGCAGAGAAGAGCGACCAAGGTTATTAGAGGACTGGGGGGTCTGCAATACCAAGATAGGTTATTACACTTGGGGCTATTTAGTTTGGAAAAACGAAGACTAAGCGGTGATCTTATGTTAATGTATAAATATATGAGGGGACAGTACAAAGACCTTTCTGATGATCTTTTTAATCATAGACCTGAAACCAGGACAAGGGGGCATCCTCTGCGTTTGGAGGAAAAAAGGTTTAAGCATAATAACAGACGCGGATTCTTTACTGTAAGAGCAGTGAGACTATGGAACTCTCTGCCGTATGATGTTGTAATGAGTGATTCATTGCTTAAATTTAAGGGGACTGGATACCTTTCTGGAAAAGTATAATGTTACAGGGTATATACACTAGATTCCTTGATAGGGCGTTGATCCAGGGAACTAGTCTGATTGCCGTATGTGGAGTCGGGAAGGAATTTTTTTTCCACAATGTGGAGCTTACTCTTGCCACATGGTTTTTTTTTGCCTTCCTCTGGATCAACACGTTAGGGCATGTTAGGTTAGGCTATGGGTTGAACTAGATGGACTTATAGTCTTCCTTCAACCTTAATAACTATGTGCCTGCTCTTCCAGTACCGAGACAGGAGTGAGTAAGGAGAAAAAAAAAATAAACTCTTCGACCTGCTCGGGTCTCGGCACGATGGTTCCCGTCAGGACAAGAAACCCAATTGAAGCAGGGAGAGGTACTGCCCCTTTTATTTCAGTAGGTTTCCTGTCCTGGCTGAGCATATCCCTCTCTCAGATGTGCTGTCATGGGTGAAAAGAAAAAAAAAAAAAAAAAACAACGCTTTTACCGATATCTCAGTCCATGGACATACTGAGACTACCATAGCAAGTGTGGTGCCTTTTTATTGGCCCACCATTGTGGTTCATATAGTTTCTGGGATCAACATGACCATCATATTGTTACCTCGATAGTCAACTCCGGAGTTCAGCTTCACTACAACTGGTCGCCCAATGATTTGCTTCAAAAAGTCACTAGGGGTTTGTTTTCTCAAACTCATTCTGATTTTTTTTTCTTAAAGACAAAAGATGCAAACATGGTTTAATTTTTACATCACAGACAAGTGTGCCAAAAAGCAAAGGTACCGTCACATTAAGCGACGCTGCAGCGATATAGGCAACGATGCCAATCGCTGCAGCGTCGCTGTGTGGTCGCTGGAGAGCTGTCACACAGACAGCTCTCCAACGACCAACAATGCCGAAGTGCCCTGGTAACCAGGGTAAACATCGGGTTACTAAGAACAGGGCCGCGCTTAGTAACTTGATGTTTACCCTGGTTACCATAATAAATGTAAAAAAAAAAAAACAAAAACCAAAAACAAACAGTACATACTTACATTCCGGTGTCTGTCCCCCGACCTTAGCATCCCTGCACTGTCTCAGCGCCGGCCGGCCGTAAAGCAGAGCGGTGACGTCACCGCTGTGCTTTACGGCCGGCCGGCGCTCACAAGTCAGTGCGGGAAGCTGACGGCGAGGGGACAGACACCGGAATTTAAGTATGTAGTTTTTTTTTTTTTTTTTTACATTTACAACGGTAACCAGGGTAAACATCGGGTTACTAAGCGCAGCCCTGTGCTTAGTAACCCGATGTTTACCCTGGTTACCAGTGACGACATCGCTGAATCGGCGTCACACATGCCGATTCAGCGATGTCAGCGGGAGATCCAGCGACAAAATAAAGTGCTGGACTTTCCTCAGCGACCAACGATCTCCCAGCAGTGGCCTGATCGATGGTCGCTGTCACACATAACGATTTAGTTAACGATATCGTTATGTGTGACGGTACCCTTACCCTTACAAGTTTTCAGTTAATGATATGAAAACTCCACTCTAGGAAAGAAAAGCGCAAATAGGGTCTTATCTGATGATAGTTTCAAGACAATTACTAGTTTGCACTCACCTAGTTTTCCATAGTCAAAAGGAACATAGGACTCAGAGCCAACAGCTGCTGCATATCCACGCGTCAGACCATATGGTCAATTCACAATAGTAGATAAAGGAGACATGGATATAATCCGCGCTGCTGCAGAAATCACAATCCCAATATATGGATGAAAGATGGTGTTTTATTCACTATTCACTCAACATGTTTCGAAGTTAACATAACTTCTTCAGGAGATGCATCCCTGAAGAAGTTATGTTAACTTCGAAACGCGTTGAGTGAATAAAATGCCATCTTTCATCCACATATTGGGATTGTGATTTCTGCAGCAGCACAGATTATATCCACGTCTCCTTTTATCTACAATTAATGATATGCTCATGCTCTGGGGCGGCACTGTAGGCAGAGTTTTGTCATCCTGCTCTAAGTTAGAGAAATCAAGGTGAGACCTGCCCACAGGCAGCCCCGAAGCACAAACATGTTCCACATCAGAGAGAGACTATTTGCGCTTTGGGATGGCCTGAGGGCAGGTCTTTCCTTGGTTTCTCTGGCTTAGAGCGCTAAGATAAGACCCTATCTACAGTCCCTCCCCGGAGCACGGGCATATCATTAACTAAAAGCTTCTAACACTGACTACACAAGAACCACAAGACGGATTTTTTCACTCCACGTATTTTAGTCAGTGTAACAACTTTAAAGGGAACCTGTCACCCCAAAATCGAAGATGAGCTAAGCCCACAGGCATCAGGGGCTTATCTACAGCATTCTGGAATGCTGTAGGTAAGCCCCCGATGTATCCTGAAAGATGAGAAAAAGAGGTTAGATTATACTCACCCGGGGCAGTCCGGTCCGATGGGCGTAGCGGTCCTGGGCCTTCCATCTTCTTACGATGATGTCCTCTTCTTGTCTTGACGCTGCGGCTCCGGCATACTTTGGCTGCCCTGTTGAGGGCAGAGCAAAGTACTGCAGTGCGCAGGCGCCGGGAAAGGTCAGAGAGGCCCAGCGCCTGAGCACTGCAGTACTTTACTCTGCCCTCAACAGGGCAGACAAAGTACACCTGTGCAGGAGCATGAAGACAAGAAGAGGACGTCATCGTAAGAAGATGGGAGGCCCCGGACTGGGCTGCGACGCCCACCGCAGCGGGAACGCCCTTGGGAGAGTATAATCTAACCTCGTTCTCATCTTTCAGGATACATCAGGGGCTTATCTACAGCATTCCAGAATGCTGTAGATAAGCCCCTGATGCCGGTGGGCTTAGCTCATCTTCGATTTTGGGGGTGACAGGTTCCTTTTAACATGACAATGTTTACTTAGCAAAATCCTGCTTACAGATTCACTTTAAATGCAATCATGCCCGAGGATCAGCTAGTCACTTATTTCTCTTTGCCATGAGATGCGATGTCTGTTGCTCAACGTTAATGAAGCACTCCCATCAAAGTTTTTATCCTCTTAATTTATTGCAGTCATATTATATGGCACTATGTACTTACAATAGCTCATTTTGTCTTTCTATCCAGCTAATTTTTCTCTTGTATATGCAGAAACAGAAAATCTCTTGTTCCTGCATTTATCATTCCCCTCCTTCAGCTCATGACCCAGCTGCTCTCCTCCCCATACTACCAACTTTAGCAGTGACTTATGACTCATACAGGGAAAACTGACTTCTATTTTTACATAGAGCTTAGAAGGATTCAGCTAGTCAGTTTTAATAGTGTGATGTCATAGACCTAATGGAAAAGAAGAATTAGCTGGGTAGAAAGCCAAAATGAGCAATTGTTAGTACACGGTGCTGTATAATATGATGGTTGCAATATATTAAGAGGATACAAATTTTAAAGGGAGTGCTTTATTAACCTTCATCCGGCTGAGTAGGTACAATTGTAACTATTCCGTTTTAAAATTGCAATAACTTTTTTTTTTCGAAAAGCCTTAGAGGGCTGAAATTTCGTGACATCTCTGCAGTTTTGGTCCAGAATATATTGGCCAAATTTCAATAAAATCTATATGAAGGTACAATTGTACCTCTGCAGCCTGTTAACTTTGTAAAATTATGCAGCCTGACGAAGGTTAAGGAGGTTGCCCACTACTAGGAAAACCCCTTAAACTTAGCCCAGTTAAAATAAAGCCAATACTCCTCTCGTGTCGGCGCCATTCCTGCTCTCCCTGGGGCTGTGATGCAGTGTTGTGACACACAACGTCGGCACCCAATCAGCGCTGGCGTCACTGTCTCTGCCTTCAGACAGAACTGAAAGGCTGCATCTCATCCTGGACTTCCTCTTCATTTTGAGATTGTCCGAAGGTGGAGGCAGTGATGCCAGTGCTGATTGGGCACCACGTGTAAATCCAACGTATCACAGCACAGAGTGGAAACACCGCGGTAATGGAGCCGGCAGGGAAGGTGAGTATAGGCTTTATCATTTTATCAGGGCAGAACATTTAGTGAAAGAAATTATGTTCAATTTGCAGAAAATACCTTTGCTGGAAGTTGAATTACCTGGGAAAATCCAGACAATCTGCTTATCTATACTAGAGTGAGACCACGGTGACTTTTCCCCATGACATATACACATAGGGAGAAACCTGTCAGTCTAGGGAAGCAGGGGGGCTGGAAGCCACTCAAAACCTGCCACAGGCTAGTAAGCCAAAATGCCACTAGTGTCTGATTCATGCAGGGAGCAGATGTCAGGTTCCCTTTAAAAGAAGGGTCACCCCTGAAACTGACTTTAAACCACTTGAACGGTCCTAGGGTGGGGGACTTAGTCCCTATAAAAGTCAGGCCTGCAGTGTAGGGTTAGTTTCTCCAGTTTTTTTTTAGAAAAATTATTATATGTAAATGGAATCTGCTCACTGCACCATGCCACACACGAGCCAGTGACTGCACGCACACGGCAGGGCTGGCGCTCTCTGATGACAGCATGGAGTGCGCTGCTGGCTATACATACGGTCACATTACTGCTCATCCTGGCAGCTTCATGGTTGGCGGCAGAGCGGTCACATGTGCAGGGGTTCATCTCTGGCAGCATTCACTTTGGGCAAACAAGTGCGGTCAATGAAGCTAAGGGGAGGCGCACATCATGCCATGCCAAAGGTGCAGCAATAAAAATAGAATGGGAAGAGCTGCTCCATAGGTGCAAGTTTTGGCAGGCTTTGTGGGCTGACAGATGCCCTGTATAGCACATTATACACCATTAATCATGGAAGTCTCACTGTGTAAGACATTGACCCTCAGGTAACAAATCACAGCTCAGCTTTCATTTCTAAGACTGCTCTGGAGGGATAAGAGCTGAGCGCTGATTGGTTGCTGTCGGGCACATCAGCAGTTTTATAAAATGAGGCCTATTACTGCATTTACACATCCGGACACAAGTGAAAACAGAGGAAGCAGCATGTGTGCGGCAGGATGAGCCCGCAGCGGTGACAGGCAGCGGCCACACACTGCAGGCGCCTGCTCACTGCTGTACACAGGACAACTATTCCCCGCGTTCCTAGTCACAGGAGCCTCCACACACGGAGGAAGAGGTACTGTACCCGGAATCCTCCGCTCCCGACCAGTAAGCTCGGACGTACCTCGCGCGCCGCTGTCTCCTCCCACGCGACGGGGCGAGGCAAAGAACAATCTTCAAGAAGAAGCGAAGGTGTTTAGCAGAGGGCGGGTTCACAATGGAGCTGTTCCTGCTACTTCTCGTGTTCAGTGGTCACGTGATGTATTTCCCGCCTCTCCTCGGCCAGCAGGAAGCAGCAGTGGGTTGCGGAGATGGTGACGTGCGCGGTGTCAGAGGACGGCATATATTTATATACACTCCATCTACGTCGTCTTGGCGCTTCTGTCCTGTCGCTGGTTCCTGCCAGCCTCCATCACAGGGCAGATGTACAGCCGTCAATTTACAGTCTGTCACACAGTCCGTGCAGATCATTGCCAGCTCAGAAAAGGGGGCTGGGTTTGCCTTAACCCCTTAGTGACCAAGCCACTTTTGACCTTAATGACCGGGTCAAATGTTACAATTCTGACCACTGTCGCTTTATTATTCCCATAGTCCTGTTTTAGCAGCGCTAAAGTCACTCCGATAATACATCAAAAACATATTCCAATATGGTGAGTGCTATAAAAGAAGTGATAGAGGGTATAATTAAAAAGCTGTATATTTATTTGTAAATGATTAAAATAGTAAATAAGACAAAAAAGGAGGAAAAAAGAGAAACCTCCCAATACAGGGGGAGATTGCCCAGCACAAATCCAGCAGATGGTCTAATCTTGGTAGAATTAGAGATAAATAATGATTACAACAACAAGTGCCCAGTGACAATCTATATAAGCACAGGTGACAGTTATTACAAATAAATATACAGCTTTATAATTATACTGGAGCGCCCCCAGACACAGGGCCACGAGTTCTCGGTACCGGGCCTCTCTGATTCGGTTCTGAGGCTGTCACGGTGGCTAGACCCGGTCCGTGACCCTGCTAAGGGGCGTCCAATAAAAGGTGATAGGAGTCTGTCAAGGTTTCGTGACGCCACCTGTGGTGTTCGGTCAGGGTGACCAACGCTGCTGTGGGGTCCGCTGGTGTGATGGAATGGCAGCTGGATGGTAAACCTTCCCACAGGTGAAGTATGTCTCCAGGGCTTCCCAGTAAGGTGGATGGTGATGGTGTGAGGTGCAGGCAATAACGAGGACACAGGGTTGCAGTCTCTTTACTGTAGACTTCAGGATCCTCAATCCAGAGCACGCTTAACAGGGCTATCAGACACCGGCCGGTCCGATGGGCACTTCCAGAGTTCCCTTTGCAGGTGGAAATCGTTGCCTACCACTAGCGCCTGTGTGTTGTAGTCCTACCCTGCTGAGCATTCGGAATAGTCCTCACAACTGCTGTTCTCGTTCATTCGTTCTTTCTAATTCTCTCTCGCTTGTTCCAGATGTTGCTAGTTTCTCGTCCCCCAGATATGTTATGGCTAGGACGCACCCGTATGACGGGAAGGCTCGGAGCTCTTCCGGGACCCTAGAGACGCCCCTCTCCACGCGTCACCCCCTATGTCTTCGTAGGAAATTTAAGGTAGACAGCCAACCTATAATTAACTGTCCTGTGGAGTTCGAAGTAACTAGAGTCAGTTACTTCCTCGGTGTTCCGGCGACCGGCTACGCACCTCAGTAGGATGTTGCCTCGGTCTCACGGCACGACTCCTACTGGCTCTCCTTTGTGCTTGATCTCGTTTCTCACTGTTCCACAATATCCTTCCCTTCGTGTCTCTCTCTTAGGATACCGCCGCGGGGTGTGCAGGCGCGGTTCCGTTACGTTCTGCTCTGTTCGCTAGGCACCTGCCAGGTTCCCACGCCTGACAGGGACCCCCCTGTGTCTTCTCCCTGCAACACCCCCTGCCACGGGATGTTGCCTGAATCCAACTCAGTCAGCTTCTGACTAACTTCCTATCCAACCCCTAGTTTTACCAGTGTGAGGAGTGGCCCAATAAATAAAGCCTTTTTCTCCCCCTAGTGGCCGGAGTGTGAAGTGTAATGTGTGCTTGGTGATACCTGTATGCAAATTGCCTCTTCTGAGAAAAAGAGGACTGATCAGTAGAATTCCTTCAGTGCCATCAGACGTACCATCACTCCCCTTAGTGGCCGAGTGTCATACTGCAACGACCAGGTCTCTGGGACGCTGCAATACCCTCTATCACTTCTCTTCTTTTATAGCACTCACCATATTGGAATATGTTTTTCGCTGTCACTTTATGAGGTAATAACTCTACAACCCTTGAACGTATCCTACTGATTCTGAGACTGTTTTTTCGTGACATATTGTACTTTATGTTAGTGGTAAAATTTCTTCGATATGGTTTGCGTTTATGAAAAAAAACGGAAATTAGGCAAAAAAATTTCAATTTTCAAACATTTAATTTTTGTGCCCTTAAATAAGAGTCATGTCACACAAACATTTCCCACATGTCTACTTTACATCAGCACAATTTTGGAAACATGATTTTTTTTTCGTTAGGTCGTTATAAGGGTTAAAAGTTGACCTGAGTTTTCTCATTTTTCCACCAAAATTTACAAAACCATTTTTTTAGAGACCACCTCACATTTGAAGTGAGTTTGGGGGGTCTATATAGCTGAAAATACCCAAAAGTGACACCATTCTAAAAACTGCACCCCTCAAGTTGCGCAAAACCACATTCAAGAAGTTCAGGAAGGAAAAAAATAACATTTTACTTTAGACCCAAACTTTTTTATTTTCACAAAGGTATCAGGAGAAATGAACCACACAATTTGTTGTGCAATTTCTCCCTAAGTACACCGATACCCCGTATGTGGGGGAAAGGCACTGTTTGGGTGCATGGCAGGGCTCGGAAGGGAGGGAGCACGGTTTGACTTTTTGAATGCAAAATTGGCTGGAATCAATGGTGGGCCCCATGTCGCGTTTAGAGACCCCCTGATGTACTTAAACAGTGGAACTAACTCCATCCCTAACAAAGTCCTAACCCCAACACACCCCTAACCCTAATCCCAGCCCTTACTGTAATCACAACCGGGGGCGGACACAGCTTGGGACCCCTGTGCAAGAATGTGTCTGGGCCCCCCTCCTCTTATGGTGACAAAGCTACGGAGATCTATAATATAACGCTGGGAGCGTCACTCTGTCCGAAGCCTTAATAGACTGTGCAGGCGCGACGCTCCTAGCGTTACATTATAGAAAAAATGCCGCCGAGAGCAGGGGGTCGGGAGCACGGGGACGCCGTCTACATATGTGCGCCCTGATTATGGAAATAATCCGCCGCCATAGTAAGTTTTTACTTACGCTATTCGTTTCGGGCGCCATTGTCTTGCTCCTCCTGGTGCCGGAATCGGCGCCTGCGCAGTCCGCGCTTTCCGGCGCCATTTTCTTGAAGACACACTGCTGTGTGTCTTCAAAAAAATGGCGCCGGAAAGCGCCGACTGCGCAGGCGCCGATTCCGGCACCAGGAGCAAGACAATGGCGCCCAAAACGAATAGCGTAAGTAAAAACTTGCTGTGCCATGAGGCTGTGGCACTTCATGTCACAGCAATTTGTTACTTACGCTATTCCTTTCCGGCGCCATTGTCTTGCTCCACCCGGTGCCGGAATCGGCGCCTGCGCAGTCTGCGCTTACCGGCGCCATTTTCTTGAAGACACACAGCAGTGTGTCTTCAAGAAAATAACGCCGGAAAGCGCGGACTGCGCAGGCGCCGATTCCGGCACCAGGAGGAGCAAGACAATGGCGCCGGAAAAGAATCAGGTAGCGTAAGTAACAAATTGCTGTGCCATGAGGCTGTGGCACTTCATGCCACAGCTATTTGTTACTTACGCCACCTGATGGGGGTCATAAACCTTTATGGAGCAGCGTATGGGGCATATGGATGGGAGCAGCACATGACAGAACGGGGGTGCAGGATGGCAGCAGCACATGACAGAACGGGGGCGCAGGATGGGAGCAGCACATGACAGAATAGGGCAGCACATGACAGAACGGGGGTGCAGGATGGCAGCAGCACATGACAGAACGGGGGTGCAGGATGGAAGCAGCACATGACAGAACGGGGGCGCAGGATGGGAGCAGCACATGTCAGAACGGGGGCGCAGGATGGCAGCAGCACATGACATTGGGGGCGCAGGATGGGAGCAGCACATGACAGAACGGGGGTGCAGGATGGCAGCAGCACATGACAGAACGGGGGTGCAGGATGGAAGCAGCACATGACAGAACGGGGGCGCAGGATGGGAGCAGCACATGACAGAACGGGGGCGCAGGATGGCAGCAGCACATGACAGAACGGGGGTGCAGGATGGCAGCAGCACATGACAGAACGGGGGTGCAGGATGGAAGCAGCACATGACAGAACGGGGGTGCAGGATGGGAGCAGCACATGACAGAACGGGGGCGCAGGATGGCAGCAGCACATGACAGAACGGGGGTGCAGGATGGCAGCAGCACATGACAGAACGGGGGTGCAGGATGGAAGCAGCACATGATAGAACGGGGGTGCAGGATGGAAGCAGCACATGATAAAACGGGGGTGCAGGATGGAAGCAGCACATGATAGAACGGGGGCGCAGGATGGGAGCAGCACATGACAACGGGGGCGCAGAATGGCAGTAGCACATGACAGAACGGGGGTGCAGGATGAAAGCAGCACATGACAGAACGGGGGCGCAGGATGGGAGCAGCACATGACAGGATGGGGACGCAGGATGGGAGCAGCCAGTGACAGAATGGAGGCGCAGGATGGGTGCAGCACATGTCAGAATGGAGGCGCAGGATGGGTGCAGCACATGTCAGAATGGGGGCGCAGGATGGGAGCAGCACATGTCAGAATGGGGGCGCAGGATGGGAGCAGCACATGACAGAATGGGGGGGCAGGATGGGTGCAGCACATGACAGGATGGGGACGCAGGATGGAGCAGCACATGACAGGATGGGGGCGCAGGATGGAGCAGCTCATGACAGGATGGGGACGCAGGATGGAGCAGCACATGACAGGATGGGGACGCAGGATGGAGCAGCACATACCAGGATGGAGACCATATACCAATATAAATGCTCGCCACCCGGGCATAGAACGGGTTCAATAGCTAGTATATATATATACTGTATATATATATATATATATATATATATATATACACTAGATGGTAGCCCGATTCTAACGCATTGGGTATTCTAGAATATGTAAGTAATTACCAAAAAATAATGCGTACAGGGTATAAATTAGGTATAACCAAAGAGAACTGAAAAAAACCTTAAAATGTAACTTTTAATATTCAGAGTAAAAATTACCCATATATGTGGGTCAGGAGACAGTAACACCTAAATCTATCTTAACAATAAAATGAAATGATAGAGACTAAAACGGTGGTGGTGGTGGGGGGGGGGCCTGATCTTTCCCTTACTCACCCTACCTCACAGCGGAGGTTGGCACCCTAAATTCGACATGGCGCCGTCACTCGTCGACGGCTCTCCCTTATGACCCTACAGGATCTTAACAAAATGAAACTACCACCACACCAAAACCTTATCTAAAATACAATAGTGCTTATAAGGTGCAATAAAAACTGTAGAAATCTGATGTGGATCAATTTCCACAAGAAAAGGGTCTATAGATTGTTACCCTTCTATTAATATGATATAAGGGAGGTGCAATAGGTGTCTAATATTAGAGACAAGGTAAATTAAACATTTGCGATATAAAGCAATAATAGTCAGGACATACAAGACACCTATAATATAGCCTAATACCTGAAGTATATACACAATATGGTATTTAGGAAAAATATAAACTGTGTAGGCAGAATGATATGATATTCAAAAAGACAATACTGTGTCAATATATCAGCATGATGACAACCCACTGCCATACACCAGCACCTCAAAGATTCATATACAGACATAAATGGCAAAAAATGGTCAAGAAAAAATAGGATCTACTCATCCATATGCTGCCGCCCATCCCGACGCGTTTCCCCCTAGGACAATACACCAGGGTTCATCAGGGGAAGGAGTGGGGCTTCTCACAGTCCGAGGAAGCTGTAATAAGCTGCGTCTCGGAATGACCGCTTACAAAGTCCGAGGCAGCTGTAATAAGCTGCGTCTCGGAATGACCACTCACAATGAAGGGCTGCACATGTCTTACCAGACGCCGCTTCTTATCCCTCCCGCCGCCATCATGGAGCGCCGGAAAACCGGAAATGACGCATGATGCATAGCGCCATAGTATTTCCGGTTTACGGAACGCAGAGCGCTCCACGTAAGGCAAACTAACATTTGGAGGCGGTGCCAGCCAGTGGTAACACACAAGCTTGCTGAAAGATAGATAATGCTCGTTTGAGTGCACAAATTTATATGATACATGCCAAAAACTTAATACAAGGCACTATAAGATGAGGAGTTATCAATATATATAAAAAATGATAATAATAAATAATGAGCACCAGAAGCTTAAAGGGAACCTGTCACCCCGTTTTTTCAGTAGGAGATAAAAATACCGTTAAATAGGGCCTGAGCTGTGCTTTACAATAGGGTATTTTTTGTCCCCTGATTCCCTACCTATGCTGCCGAAATACTTTACAAAAGTGTCCTTTTTCGCCTGTCAATCAGGCTGGTCAGGTCAGATGGGCGTGGTCACAGCGCTGTTTTTCCCCCACATCTTGCTTAAGTTCCCGTTGGTGGCGTAGTGCTTCTCGCATGCGCAAGTGCCGCATGCATTGCGCAGCTGTCAAAAAAGAGCGCCCTCGCCGCTATTCAGCGGTTTCTCGGTGGGCGCGGCCATCTTCCTGAGGCCGCGCGTGCGCAGATGGAGTCTCCTGCTTCCCGGGGCTTCAGGAAAATGGCCGCGGGATGCCGCGCGTGCGCAGATGGACATCGCGGCGGCCATTTTCCTGAAGCCGAGCTCGAATCTCGGCTTCAGGAAAAAACGGGGTGACAGGTTCCCTTTAACCCCTTAATGACAGCCGATACGTCTTTTAACTGACCTGAGATATAAGAGACTAGCACTCCCATACAGGTGACAATCCAGTAGCTGTCGGCTGTACACTATAGCTGACAACTTGCTGCATCAGCCAGGATCAGTGTTTACACCGTCCAAATCTATTTAACCCCTTAGATGCTGCTGTCAATAGTGACTACATCATTATAAATGGTTAACAGTGTGGGGGCTTCCTCTTTACCCAAATTGGTGCCCTCAGATCATGATTGTGTGGTCCTGATGTTTGCCATGGCAATTCATAACCAAATAGTGGCCTTAGGCTGGTTTCACATTTGCGTTTTTTGCCGCTGCGTTTTAGCGCAAAAAAAGTACGCTTTTTTCCTATACTTATCATTAAAAACGCATGCGTTTTTTGCATGCGTTTTGCCGCGTTTTGACAATGCATGCGTAGTTTCTGTGCATGCGTTTTGTTACAGAAATGCAACATGTAGTAATTTCTAGCGGCGTTTAGTAATTTCTAGCGGCGATCCTAACCCTAAGCCTAGCTATTTCTGTTTATAGTGGGTTTTCTAGTTGATTTTGATGATTGGCAGCCGTCCCACACTTCTCATCATGCGTTTCAAAAACGCAAACGCAGGAAAAAACGCATGTAAATGCGTCAAAATGCCGCGTTTGTTTTAAAACATGCAAAAACGCATGCGTCTAAAAAACGCTGCATTTAAACGCGTTTTTTCACCACCTGCGTTTGCGTTTAAAACGCTGCGTTTTTAACCCCTTCATGACCCAGCCTATTTTGACCTTAAAGACCTTGCCGTTTTTTGCAATTCTGACCAGTGTCCCTTTATGAGGTAATAACTCAGGAACGCTTCAACGGATCCTAGCGGTTCTGAGACTGTTTTTTCGTGACATATTGGGCTTCATGTTAGTGGTAAATTTAGGTCAATAAATTCTGCGTTTATTTGTGATAAAAACGGAAATTTGGCGAAAATTTTGAAAATTTCGTAATTTTCACATTTTGAATTTTTATTCTGTTAAACCAGAGAGATATGTGACACAAAATAAATAGTTAATAAATAACATTTCCCACATGTTTACTTTACATCAGCACAATTTTGGAAACAAAATTTTTTTTTGTTAGGAAGTTATAAGGGTTAAAATTTGACCAGCGATTTGTCATTTTTACAACGAAATTTACAAAACCATTTTTTTTAGGGACCACCTCACATTTGAAGTCAGTTTGAGGGGTCTATATGGCTGAAAATACCCAAATGTGACACCATTCTAAAAACTGCACCCCTCAAGGTACTCAAAACCACATTCAAGAAGTTTATTAACCCTTCAGGTGCTTCACAGCAGCAGAAGCAACATGGAAGGAAAAAATGAACATTTAACTTTTTAGTCACAAAAATTATCTTTTAGCAACAATTTTTTTATTTTCCCAATGGTAAAAGGAGAAACTGAACCACGAAACTTGTTGTCCAATTTGTCCTGAGTACGCTGATACCTCATATGTGGGGGTAAACCACTGTTTGGGTGCACGGCAGGGCTTGGAAGGGAAGGAGCGCCATTTGACTTTTTGAATCAAAAATTGGCTCCACTCTTTAGCGGACACCATGTCACGTTTGGAGAGCCCCCGTGTGCCTAAAAATTGGAGCTCCCCCACAAGTGACCCCATTTTGGAAACTAGACGCCCCAAGGAACTTATCTAGATGCATAGTGAGCACTTTGAACCCCCAGGTGCTTCACAAATTGATCCGTAAAAATGAAAAAGTACTTTTTTTTCACAAAAAAATTCTTTTAGCCTCAATTTTTTCATTTTCCCATGGGCAACAGGATAAAATGGATCCCAAAATGTGTTGGGCAATTTCTCCTGAGTACGCCGATACCTCATATGTGGGGGTAAACCACTGTTTGGGCACATGGTAAGGCTCGGAAGGGAAGGAGCGCCATTTGACTTTTTTGAATGAAAAATTATTTCCATCGTTAGCGGACACCATGTCGCATTTGGAGAGCTCCTGTGTGCCTAAACATTGGCGCTCCCCCACAAGTGACCCCATTTTGGAAACTAGACCCCCCAAGGAACTTATTTAGATGCCTAGTGAGCACTTTAAACCCTCAGGTGCTTCACAAATTGATCTGTAAAAATGAAAAAGTACTTTTTTTTCACAAAAAAATTCTTTTCGCCTCAATTTTTTCATTTTCACATGGGCAGTAGGATAAAATGGATCATAAAATTTGTTGGGCAATTTCTCCCGAGTACGCCGATACCTCATATGTGGGGGTAGACCACTGTTTGGGCACACGGCAGGGCTCGGAAGGGAAGGCGCGCCATTTGACTTTTTGAATGGAAAATTAGCTCCAATTGTTAGCGGACACCATGTCGCGTTTGGAGAGCCCCTGTGTGCCTATGCATTGGAGCTCCCCCACAAGTGACCCCATTTTGGAAACTAGACCCCCCAAGGAACTTATCTAGATGCATATTGAGCACTTTAAACCCCCAGGTGCTTCACAGAAGTTTATAACGCAGAGCCATGAAAATAAAAAATAATTTTTCTTTCCTCAAAAATGATTTTTTAGCCTGGAATTTCCTATTTTGCCAAGGATAATAGGAGAAATTGGACCCCAAATATTGTTGTCCAGTTTGTCCTGAGTACGCTGATACCCCATATGTGGGGGTAAACCACTGTTTGGGCGCACGGCAGGGCTCGGAAGGGATGGCACGCCATTTAGCTTTTTAAATGGAAAATTAGCTCCAATCATTAGCGGACACCATGTCACGTTTGGAGAGCCCCTGTGTGCCTAAACATTGGAGATCCCCCAGAAATGACCCCATTTTGGAAACTAGACCCCCAAAGGAACTAATCTAGATGTGTGGTGAGGACTTTGAACCCCCAAGTGCTTCACAGAAGTTTATAACGCAGAGCCATGAAAATAAAAAATAAAAATTATTTTCTCAAAAATGATCTTTTAGCCTGCAATTTTTTATTTTCCAAAGGGTAACAGGAGAAATTTGACCCCAAAAGTTGTTGTCCAGTTTCTCCTGAGCACGCTGATACCCCATATGTGGGGGTAAACCACTGTTTGGGCACATGCCGAGGCTCGGAAGTGAAGTAGTGACGTTTTGAAATGCAGACTTTGATGGAATGCTCTGTGGGCGTCACGTTGCATTTGCAGAGCCCCTGATGTGGCTTAACAGTAGAAACCCCCCACAAGTGACCCCATTTTGGAAACTAGACCCCGAAAGGAACTTATCTAGATGTGTGGTGAGCACTTTGAACCCCCAAGTGCTTCACAGAAGTTTATAATGCAGAGCCGTGAAAATAATAAATACGTTTTCTTTCCTCAAAAATAATTATTTAGCCCAGAATTTTTTAATTTTCCCAAGGGTAACAGGAGAAATTTGACCACAATATTTGTTGTCCAGTTTCTCCTGAGTACGGTGATACCCCATATGTGGGGGTAAACTACTGTTTGGGCACATGCCGGGGCTCGGAATTGAAGTAGTGACGTTTTGAAATGCAGACTTTGATGGAATGCTCTGCGGGCGTCACGTTGCGTTTGCAGAGCCCCTGATGTGCTTAAACAGTAGAAACCCCCCACAAGTGACCCCATTTTGGAAACTAGACCCCGAAAGGAACTTGTCTAGATGTGTGGTGAGCACTTTGAACCCCCAAGTGCTTCATAGAAGTTTATAATGCAGAGCCGTGAAAATAATAAATATGTTTTCTTTCCTCAAAAATAATTATTTAGCCCATAATTTTTTATTTTCCCAAGGGTTACAGGAGAAATTGGACCCCAAAAGTTGTTGTCCAGTTTCTCCTGAGTACGCTGATACCCCATGTGTGGGGGTAAACCACTGTTTGGGCACACGTCGGGGCTCAGAAGGGAAGTAGTGACTTTTGAAATACAGACTTTGATGGAATGGTCTGCGGGCGTCACATTGCATTTGCAGAGCCCCTGGTGTGCCTAAACAATAGAAACCCCCCACAAGTGACCCCATTTTAGAAACTAGACCCCCCAAGGAACTTATCTAGATATGTGGTGAGCACTTTGAACCCCCAAGTGCTTCACAGACGTTTACAACGCAGAGCCGTGAAAATAAAATCATTTTTCTTTCCTCAAAAATGATGTTTTAGCAAGCATTTCTTTATTTTCACAAGGGTAACAGGAGAAACTGGACCCCAGTATTTGTTGCGCAGTTTATCCTGAGTATGCTGGTACCCCATATGTGGGGGTAAACCACTGTTTGGGCACACGTCAGGGCTCGGAATTGAGGGAGCATCATTTGACTTTTTGAATACGAGATTGGCTGGAATCAATGGTGGCGCCATGTTGCGTTTGGAGACCCCCTGATGTGCCTAAACAGTGGAAACCCCTCAATTCTAACTCCAACACTAACCCCCCCACAGCCCTAACCCTAATCCCAACTTTAGCCATAACCCTAATCACAACCCTAACCCCAACACACCCCTAACCCTAATCCCAACTGTAGCCATAACCCTAATCACAACCCTAACCACAACCCTAATTCCAACCCTAACCCTAAGGCTATGTGCCCACGTTGCGGATTCGTGTGAGATTTTTCAGCATCATTTTTGAAAAATCCGCTGGTAAAAGGCACTGCGTTTTACCTGCGGATTTTCCGCGGATTTCCAGTGTTTTTTGTGCGGATTTCACCTGCGGATTCCTATTGAGGAACAGGTGTAAAACGCTGCGGAATCCGCACAAAGAATTGACATGCTGCGGAAAATACAACGCAGCGTTTCCGCGCTGTATTTTCCGCACCATGGGCACAGCGGATTTGGTTTTCCATATGTTTACATGGTACTGTAAACCTGATGGAACACTGCTGCGAATCCGCAGCCAAATCCGCACCGTGTGCACATAGCCTAATTCTAAAGGTATGTGCACACGCTGCGGAAAACGCTGCGGATCCGCAGCAGTTTCCCATGAGTTTACAGTTCAATGTAAACCTACGGGAAACAAAAATCGCTGTACACATGCTGCGGAAAAACTGCACGGAAACGCAGCAGTTTACATTCCGCAGCATGTCACTTCAACTGCTCCAATAGAAAATCGCAATTGTAAAACCGCAGTGAAATGCGCAGAAAAAAACGCGGTAAATCCGCCATAAATCGCAGCGGTTTAGCACTGCGGATTTATCAAATCCGCAGAGGACCAGAATACGTGTGCACATACCGAAACCCTAACCCTAACCTTACCCCTAACCCTACCCCTAACCCTACCCCTAACCCTAACCCTAACCCTATTCTAACATTAGTGGAAAAAAAAAAAATTCTTTATTTTTTTATTGTCCCTACCTATGGGGGTGACAAAGGGGGGGGGGGTCATTTATTATTTTTTTTATTTTGATCACTGAGATAGATTATATCTCAGTGATCAAAATGCAGTTTGGAACGAATTTGCCGGCCGGCAGATTCGGCGGGCGCACTGCGCATGCGCCCGCCATTTTGGAAGATGGCGGCGCCCGGGGAGAAGACGGACGGAGCCCGGCAGGATCGGTAAGTATGATGGGGGGGGGAGCACGGGGGGGGGGGATCGGAGCATGGGGGGGAATCGGAGCGCGGCAGGCGTGGAACGGAGCACGGGGGGCGTGGAACGGAGCACGGGTGGTCTGGAACGGAGCACGGGGGGGTGGAACGGAGCACGGGGGGGGGTGGATCGGAGTGCAGGGGGGGTGATTGGAGCACGGGGGGGGGTGATTGGAGCACGGGGGGAGCGGACAAGAGCACGGGGGGAGCGGAGCACTGGACGGAGGGGAGCCGGAGCAGTGTACCGGCCAGATCGGAGGGGCTGGGGGGGCGATCGGTGTGGTGGGGTGGGGGCACATTAGTATTTCCAGCCATGGCCGATTATATATTTCAGCATCGGCCATGGCTGGATTGTAATATTTCACCCGTTATAATAGGTGAAATATTACAAATCGCTCTGATTGGCAGTTTCACTTTCAACAGCCAATCAGAGCGATCGTAGCCACGAGGGGGTGAAGCCACCCCCCCTGGGCTAAACTACCACTCCCCCTGTCCCTGCAGATCGGGTGAAATGGGAGTTAACCCTTTCACCCGATCTGCAGGGACGCGATCTTTCCATGACGCCACATAGGCGTCATGGGTCGGATTGGCACCGACTTTCATGACGCCTACGTGGCGTCATGGGTCGGGAAGGGGTTAAACGCAAATGTGAAACCAGCCTTAGAGTCTGACGGCTGTCGTAACCTGTTCAGAAGTTAGCGGCACGTAGGTGGTAAAAATACACATTTTCATCTCTGTTATGCCACTTTGCATTAATTCCTGAAAATCACCTGAAGGGTTAATAAACTACCTGACAGCAGTTTTCAATATGTCAGGGGTTTCTGTTTTTAAAATGGTATCACTTTTGGGGGTTTCTCAATATATGGGACCACTAAAGGAACTTCAATCATGGATAAGGGCCCTAAAAAAAAAATTTTTGTAAATTTCCTTGAAAAAATTAAAAATTTCTGCTACATTTTGAAGCCTCCTAAAATGCTTACAAAATAAAAATATTTTATAAATGGTGCTAATGTAAAGCAGACGTGTGGGAAATGTTACTTATTAATGTTTTAGCGTGTTATGACTATATGGATTAAAGGGATAATCATTCAAAGTTTGAAAATTGCTAATTTTTTGACATTTTTCTCAGATTTCTGATATGTTTTGTGTTTATTTATAAAAAATATCGACCTAAATTTACCATTATCATAAAGTATAATGTGTCACAAAAAACAATTTCAAAATCACTGGAATATGTTGAAGCGTTGCAGAATTATTACCACATAAAGAAACACTGGTCAGTTTTCAAAAATTTGGCTCTGTCACTAAGGGGCTAAATTGCGGGGGGATTTTGAAACAGAAAAAATGCTAAAATGACCGTGCAGCCACAACATAATATGAGGATGCCAGAAAAATCACACAAGGTTAGTGGAATTACATTAAGAACCTATTAATATTGTTTACACTGTTTAGTGATAAACAAATATGTGGTCATCTGAAAGACCTATACAAAAAAACAGTTAATGTCATATAGACAATAGTGAACACTATTTTAGATAAAGCTAGTAAAACTAAGCTGCTCATTCAGTCCCAAAGGGGACATAGACTCAAGGAGGTAAATCCACCTTGTCTCGCGCTGCAATATTTTGCGGTCCCAGTCACCCAGCCTAACAGATTGGGGGACGGTCTCTATCACTTGAAAGAAAAAAGATGCAAAGTCACCTTTGTGATTCTCCACCATATGATGTGCCAGAGGGGTATCTCTCTTGTGTTTAACCCCTTCATGACCGGGGGATTTTTCGTTTTTCCGTGTTCGTTTTTCGCTCCCCTCCTTCCCAGAGCCATAACTTTTTTATTTTTCCGTCAATTTGGCCATGTGAGGGCTTATTTTTTGCGGGACGAGTTGTACTTTTGAACGACATCATTGGTTTTAGCATGTCGTGTACTAGAAAACGGGAAAAAAATTCCAAGTGCGGTGAAATTGCAAAAAAAGTGCAATCCCACATTGGTTTTTTGTTTGGCTTTTTTGCTAGGTTCACTAAATGCTAAAAATGACCTGCCATTATGATTCTCCAGGTCATTACGAGTTCATAGACACCAAACATGACTAGGTTATTTTTTATCTAAGTGGTGAAAAAAAATTCCAAACTTTGCTAAAAAAAAAAATTGCGCCATTTTCCGATACTCGTAGCGTCTCCATTTTTCATCATCTGGGGTCGGTTGAGGGCTTATTTTTTGTGTGCCGAGATGACGTTTTTAATGATAGCATTTCGGTGCAGATACGTTCTTTTGATCGCCCGTTATTGCATTTTAATGCAATGTCGCAGCGACCAAAAAAACGTAATTCTGGCGTTTCGAGTTTTTTTCCCGCTACGCTGTTTAGCGATCAGGTTAATACTTTTTTTTATTTGATAGATCGGGCGATTCTGAGCGCGCCTATTACGGGCACATGTCAGCTGTTCAAAACAGCTGACATGTCCCGGCTTTGGTGCGGGCTCACCCCGGAGCCCTGCATCAAAGCAGGGGAGCCGGCATCGGACGGTATAGTACGTCCGATGCCGGTAAGGGGTTAATGTCCCCTACATGTTCGCTTATCCTTATTTTCAACTGCCTCTTAGTTTTTCCGACATAGTTTAAGGGACAGCTACATGTACATAAGTAAACTACCCCTGCAGTCCCACAGCTAGCAAAATCTCTGTTTTTAAAAATACGTCCAGTGGCCGCACTACTGAAGGTAGTTGACTGCTTAACCAATTTGCACACGTTACATCCTCTACATTTAAAGGTGCCTACACCCCTCTGTTCCAGCCATGTTCCTCCCATTTTTGGGGGACAAAGATGACTATGGACAACATGATCACGTATCGACTTACCCCTCCTATAAGTCACCGAAGGGGTCTTTGGAATGTGATCCGCTATATCGGGATCTGCCCTCTAAATATTCCAGTACCATTTAAGGATACCCATCATTTTGAAATTTTGGTCATCATATGTCCCAATTAATCTGGTTACATCCCCTCCTTCCTTTTTCGGTTTAGGAGTAAGTAATTGCATGCGATTAGAATTACGCGCAATCTCATACCCTTTCTCTATCACATGCTCAGGATACCCTCTGTCCCTAAGGCTACTTTCACACTAGCGTCGGATTCGGCCCGTCGCATTGCGCCGGGCCAAGATTCCGACGCTAGCGTTTGCTGTGCCGCACAACGGGTGCAGCGGATGCATTTTTCCGGCACATCCGCTGCCCCATTGTAAGGTGGGGGCAGAGTTCCGGCCGCGCATGCGCGGTCGGAAAAAGCGGTCCGTCGGCTGCAAAAAACGTTACATTTAACGTTTTTTGCTCCCGGCGGTCTGCCACAACACGGCGCAACCGTCACAAGATGGTTGCGACGTGTGTCAATACGTCGCAATGCAACTCTATGAGGCAAAAACGCATCCTGCAAACAACTTTGCAGGATGCGTTTTTTCCCCTAAACGACGCATTGCGACGTATTAAAAAAAACGCCAGTGTGAAAGTAGCCTAAATTGTCTTTTTAAGATGTTAGCTTGATGGTCAAAGTCCTGTAATGAGGAACAGTTGCGGCGAAGTCTAAAAACTGCCCCTTAGGGATCCCTCTCTTCAGACTTGTGGGATGATAGCTCTCCCATCGGAGGAGACTATTAGTTGTCGTTTTTTTACGATAGATGGTACTGTTGATGGTACCCAAGTCTCCTCTCCACAGTCGTACATCCAAAAAAGAGATGCTGTCGCCCCCTACTTCATAAGTAAACTTAAGGCCCACATTATTTATATTCAAGTGTTCCACAAATTCCTTAAATGATCCACCATCCCCAGACCAGATAATCAGAATGTCATCAATAAAGCGCCCCCAAAAAACAATATGGGGGCACCATTTCTCGTCATCGTCCCTGAACACCACCGTTTCCTCCCACCAGCCCAGGAGCAAATTAGCGTAAGTTGGGACACACGGACTCCCCATCGCTGTCCCCCTGAGCTGGTGGAAGAACTTCCCATCAAAGAGGAAAAAATTATGTGTCAACACATATTGACGCAGTCTCAGCAGGAAGTCATTGTGTCGGAGGCAATGGTTTCCCCTTGCCCTAAGATAATACTCGACAGCTTCCAAGCCCCTATCGTGTGGTATACTGCTATATTAAGTTTCAACATCTATCGATGCCAGAATGGTGTCCGAGTCAAGATAAATGCCATCCAACTTAGTCAATAAGTCAGAGGTATCTCTAATGAATGATGGAAGAGAATACACAAAGGGACGTAAAATCTGATCAAGGTACACACTTGAATTTTGACATAGTGCATCTATACCTGCCACTATCGGGCGCCCCTTCAATGGGACATATCCCTTGTGGGTCTTTGGTAGGGCATACAAAGTTGCCAATGTGGGATACTTTGGGAACATAAAGTCAAATTCACTCTTAGACAAGAGACCGTCTTCCAGGGCTCCTGTCAATAATATTTTCAATTCTGCTTGGTAGGGCAATGTGGGGTCTTTTTTCAGAGTCTCATAAGTTGTTAAATCAGATAGAATGTTTATACACATAATTAAATATTGTGATCTATCTAGAAACACCACATTGCCCCCCTTATCAGACGGCTTGACCACTATCTTGTGATCCTTTTCTAAGGAGCTAAGGGCCTCCCATTCATGCTTCTCTAGATTGGGTTCCGATATGCCAAATCTTGGTTTAATTTTCTTAATTTCATCAGTAACTAGAGTCAAAAACATGTCAATATTCCCATAATTGCCAATTGGAGGTGCTTTTTTACTCCTTGGTTTGAGCTCAGAATATGGGCCCTCCCCAATCTGCCATCCCCCTTCATCGGCCAAACCAGCCAACAGTCTCACATCCTCTAACGAGTCAGATGATATACCTAATTGTTGGCATTGTGATCTGTCTTTTTGGGAAAATAATTTTTTCCACTTCAATTTTCTTATAAAGAGATTAAGATCTTTCATCCATATAAACGGATCAAATTTAGTGGTAGGAACAAATGACAAACCATGGCTCAACACCATTGTTTCTGAGGAAGAGAGAGAATGAGAGGAAAGGTTAATAATACGTTCAGCTCCTCCATCCTCACAATTAGTTCTTATCTTCTCTGACCTTGAGGGAATCGTGTGCGTAATGCATAAGGGGGCATTTCTCTCTGCTCTAAAAAAGAAGAGGAAGAGGAGGAAGAGGATGCTGAGCTGTTTGATGGACCAGCTCCCAGAGTCATCTGATGACGCTGCCCTTGTCTCCCCTTTTGGCCACCCCTTGTGTTGTGAATTCTGTTGTCGGGCTCCCTCCTGTGGTCATGAATGGTACTTCGGCTGGTTCTGTCCGTGGACTTCCTCTGGTGGGTGTTTCTGAGTTTCACAGGTGACGAGGTTAATTCGTTAGCTGCTGCTCTGCTTAACTCCACTTAGATCTTTGCTCCATGCCACCTGTCAATGTTCCAGTATTGGTCTGTTCACTCCTGGATCGTTCTTTTGACCTGTCTTCCCATCAGAAGCTAAGTTCCAGCTTGTATTTCTTTGGTTTGCTATTTTTTCTGTCCAGCTTGCTATTTAATTTGTTGTCTTGCTTGCTGGAAGCTCTGTGAGTCGGTGCGGAGGGTCTTTTTGCGCCCTCTGCGTGGTCTTTTTGTAGGTTTTTGTGCTGACCGCAAAGTAACCTTTCCTATCCTCGGTCTGTTCAGTAAGTCGGGCCTCACTTTGCTAAATCTATTTCATCTCTGTGTTTGTATTTTCATCTTTACTCACAGTCATTATATGTGGGGGGCTGCCTTTTCCTTTGGGGAATTTCTCTGAGGCAAGGTAGGCTTTATTTTTCTATCTTCAGGGCTAGCTAGTTTCTTAGGCTGTGCCGAGTTGCATAGGGAGCGTTAGGCGCAATCCACGGCTATTTCTAGGGTGTTTGATAGGTTTAGGGATTGAGGTCAGCAGAGTTCCCACGTCCCAGAGCTCGTCCTTATTATCAGTAACTATCAGGTCATTCCGTCTGCTCTTAACCACCAGGTCCATTATTGTCCTGACCACCAGGTCATAACAGTACAGGTGGCCCAAAGTACTAATGCATCTCAATAGGGGGATAAGAGAAGTTCTGAGACCATTTTTTTTTCTTTGCAGTGTGTTTTGTCTCTATTTTCCCCTTTACCTCTGGGTGGTTCAGGACACTGGTGTAAACATGGACATTCAAGGTCTGTCCTCTTGGATGGATAATCTCACTACAAGGATACAAAACATTCAAGATTTTGTGGTTCAGAATCCGATGTCAGAGCCTAGGATTCCAATTCCTGATTTGTTTTTTGGTGATAGATCTAAGTTCTTGAATTTCAAAAATAATTGTAAATTGTTTCTTGCCTTGAAACCTTGCTCCTCAGGTGACCCTGTTCAACAAGTAAAGACCATTATTTCTTTGTTACGTGGTGACCCTCAAGACAAGGGCATTTTCCCTTGCGCCAGGAGATCCGGCATTGCGTGATGTTGATGCGTTTTTCCTGGCGCTTGGATTGCTTTATGACGAACCTAATTCAGTGGATCAGGCAGAGAAAATCTTGCTGGCTCTGTGTCAGGGTCAGGATGAAGTGGAGATATATTGTCAGAAGTTTAGAAAGTGGTCTGTGCTCACTCAGTGGAATGAATGTGCCCTGGCAGCAATCTTCAGAAAGGGTCTCTCTGAAGCCCTTAAGGATGTCATGGTGGAGTTTCCCATGCCTGCTGGTCTGAATGAGTCTATGTCCTTGGCCATTCAGATCGATCGACGCTTGCGTGAGCGTAAAGCTGTGCACCATTTGGCGGTACTATCTGAGCATGGGCCTGAGCCTATGCAATGTGATAGGAGTTTGACCAGAGCTGAACGGCAAGAACACAGACGTCGGAATGGGCTATGTTTTTACTGTGGTGATTCCACTCATGCTATCTCCGATTGTCCTAAGCGCACTAAGCGGTTCGCTAGGTCTGCCACCATTGGTACGGTACAGTCTAAATTTCTATTGTCTGTTACTCTGATTTGCTCTTTGTCATCCTATTCTGTTATGGTATTTGTGGATTCAGGCGCTGCCCTGAAGTTGATGGACTGGGAGTATGCTAGGCGCTGTGGTGTTTTCTTGGAGCCCTTGCAGTATCCTATTCCATTGAGAGGAATTGATGCTACGCCTTTGGCCAAGAATAAGCCTCAGTATTGGACCCAATTGACCATGTGCATGGCTCCTGCACATCAGGAGGATATCCGCTTTCTGGGGTTGCATAATCTGCATGATGTGGTCGTTTTGGGGTTGCCATGGCTACAGGTTCATAATCCAGTATTGGACTGGAAATCTATGTCTGTGTCCAGCTGGGGTTGCCAGGGGGTACATGGTGATGTTCCATTTTTGTCTATTTCGTCTTCCACTCCTTCTGAAGTTCCAGAGTTTTTGTCGGATTATCGGGATGTATTTGATGAGCCCAAAGCCAGTGCCCTACCTCCTCATAGGGATTGCGATTGTGCAATTAATTTGATTCCTGGTAGTAAGTTTCCTAAGGGCCGATTGTTCAATTTATCTGTGCCAGAACACGCCGCTATGCGGAGTTATATAAAGGAATCCTTGGAGAAAGGCCATATTCGCCCGTCGTCATCACCGTTAGGAGCAGGGTTCTTTTTTGTGGCCAAGAAGGATGGTTCTTTGAGACCTTGTATTGATTACCGCCTTCTTAATAAAATTACAGTCAAATTTCAGTATCCTTTGCCGTTGCTGTCTGATTTGTTTGCTCGTATTAAAGGGGCTAGTTGGTTCACCAAGATAGATCTTCGAGGGGCGTATAATCTTGTGCGTATTAAACAAGGCGATGAATGGAAAACAGCATTTAATACGCCCGAGGGCCATTTTGAGTACCTGGTTATGCCATTCGGGCTTTCCAATGCTCCATCAGTATTTCAGTCCTTTATGCATGACATCTTCCGAGAGTACCTGGATAAATTCCTGATTGTCTATTTGGATGATATTTTGGTCTTTTCGGATGATTGGGAGTCTCATGTGAAGCAGGTCAGAATGGTGTTCCAGGTCCTTCGTGCGAATTCCTTGTTTGTGAAGGGGTCAAAGTGTCTCTTTGGAGTTCAGAAGGTTTCATTTTTGGGGTTCATTTTTTCCCCTTCTACTATCGAGATGGACCCTGTTAAAGTCCAGGCCGTTTACGATTGGACTCAGCCGACATCTGTGAAGAGCCTGCAAAAGTTCCTGGGCTTTGCTAATTTTTTATCGGCGCTTCATCGCTAATTTTTCTACTGTTGCTAAACCGTTGACTGATTTGACCAAGAAGGGTGCTGATGTGGTCAATTGGTCTTCTGCGGCTGTAGAGGCTTTTCAGGAGTTGAAGTGTCGTTTTTCTTCTGCCCCTGTGTTGTGCCAGCCAGATGTTTCGCTTCCGTTTCAGGTTGAGGTTGATGCTTCTGAGATTGGAGCAGGGGCTGTTTTGTCGCAAAGAAGTTCTGAGGGCTCGGTGATGAAGCCATGTGCTTTCTTTTCTAGAAAGTTTTCGCCTGCTGAGCGTAACTATGATGTTGGTAATCGTGAATTGTTGGCCGTGAAGTGGGCATTCGAGGAGTGGCGTCATTGGCTGGAAGGAGCCAAGCATCGCGTGGTGGTCTTGACAGATCACAAGAATTTGACTTATCTTGAGTCTGCCAAACGGTTGAATCCGAGACAGGCTCGATGGTCATTATTTTTCTCCCGTTTTGATTTTGTGGTTTCGTACCTTCCGGGCTCTAAGAATGTGAAGGCTGATGCCCTGTCAAGGAGTTTTGTGCCTGACTCTCCGGGTGTTCCTGAGCCGGCGGGTATTCTCAAAGAGGGGGTCATTTTGTCTGCCATCTCCCCTGATTTGCGGCGGGTGCTGCAAAAATTTCAGGCTGATAGACCTGACCGTTGCCCAGCGGAGAAACTGTTTGTCCCTGATAGATGGACTAGTAGAGTTATCTCTGAGATTCATTGTTCAGTGTTGGCTGGGCATCCTGGAATCTTTGGTACCAGAGATTTGGTGGCTAGATCCTTCTGGTGGCCATCTTTGTCGCGGGATGTGCGCTCTTTTGTGCAGTCCTGTGGGACTTGTGCTCGGGCTAAGCCCTGCTGTTCTCGTGCCAGTGGGTTGCTTTTGCCCTTGCCGGTCCCGAAGAGGCCCTGGACGCATATTTCTATGGATTTAATTTCGGATCTCCCCGTCTCTCAAAAGATGTCGGTCATTTGGGTGGTTTGTGATCGCTTTTCTAAGATGGTCCATTTGGTACCTTTGTCTAAATTGCCTTCCTCCTCTGATTTGGTGCCATTATTTTTCCAGCATGTGGTTCGTTTACATGGTATCCCGGAGAACATCGTTTCTGACAGAGGTTCCCAGTTTGTTTCAAGGTTTTGGCGATCCTTTTGTGCTAGGATGGGCATTGATTTGTCTTTTTCCTCGGCTTTCCATCCTCAGACAAATGGCCAAAATGAACGAACTAATCAAACTTTGGAAACATCTGAGATGCTTTGTTTCTGCTGATCAGGATGATTGGGTGTCCTTTTTGCCGTTGGCTGTTCGCCCTTAATAATCGGGCCAGCTCGGCTACTTTGGTTTCGCCGTTTTTCTGCAATTCTGGTTTCCATCCTCGTTTCTCTTCAGGGCAGGTTGAGTCTTCAGACTGTCCTGGTGTAGATACTGTGGTGGATAGGTTGCAGCAGATTTGGACTCATGTGGTGGACAATTTGACATTGTCCCAGGAGAAGGCTCAACGTTTCGCTAACCGCCGGCGCTGTGTGGGTCCCCGACTTCGTGTTGGGGATTTGGTTTGGTTGTCGTCTTGTTATGTTCCTATGAAGGTTTCCTCTCCTAAGTTTAAGCCTCGTTTCATTGGTCCGTATAAGATTTTTGAGGTTATCAATCCTGTGTCATTTCGTTTGGCCCTTCCTGCTTCTTTTGCCATCCATAATGTGTTCCATAGGTCGTTATTGCGGAGATACGTGGCGCCTGTGGTTCCATCCGTTGATCCTCCTGCCCCGGTGTTAGTTGAGGGGGAGTTGGAGTATGTGGTGTAGAAGATTTTGGATTCTCGTGTTTCGAGACGGAAACTCCAGTACCTGGTCAAGTGGAAGGGTTATGGTCAGGAAGATAATTCCTGGGTTTTTGCCTCTGATGTTCATGCTGCCGATCTGGTTCGTGCCTTTCATTTGGCTCATCCTGGTCGGCCTGGGGGCTCTGGTGAGGGTTCGGTGACCCCCCCTCAAGGGGGGGTACTGTTGTGAATTCTGTTGTCGGGCTCCCTCCCGTGGTCATGAATGGTACTTCGGCTGGTACTTTCCATGGACTTCCTCTGGTGGGTGTTTCTGAGTTTCACAGGTGACGAGGTTAATTCGTTAGCTGCTGCTCTATTTAACTCCACTTAGATCTTTGCTCCATGCCACCTGTCAATGTTCCAGTATTGGTCTGTTCACTCCTGGATCGTTCTTGTGACCTGTCTTCCCATCAGAAGCTAAGTTCCAGCTTGTATTTCTTTGGTTTGCTATTTTTTCTGTCCAGCTTGCTATTTAATTTGTTGTCTTGCTTGCTGGAAGCTCTGGGACGCAGAGGGAGCGCCTCCGCACCGTGAGTCGGTGCGGAGGGTCTTTTTGCGCCCTCTGCGTGGTCTTTTTGTAGGTTTTTGTGCTGACCGCAAAGTAACCTTTCCTATCCTCGGTCTGTTCAGTAAGTCGGGCCTCACTTTGCTAAATCTATTTCATCTCTGTGTTTGTATTTTCATCTTTACTCACAGTCATTATATGTGGGGGCTGCCTTTTCCTTTGGGGAATTTCTCTGAGGCAAGGTAGGCTTTATTTTTATATCTTCAGGGCTAGCTATGGACTCTTTTTCCACTTAGTAATGTGGGTGTCTGGCATCGCGGGGACTAATGAAATTCTAAGACCCCTAGGTACAATATTCTGCTTGATGTAATGTTCTATTGACTGCACCTCCCACCAAGACTTGATGTTATTCTTATATGCTAGCGATAGGTCAGAAAACACAGATTAAAAAAATCCACATCAGATTACTACAGTTTTTATTGCACCTTATAAGCACTATTGTATTTTAGATAAGGTTTTGGTGTGGTGGTAGTTTCATTTTGTTAAGATCCTGTAGGGTCATAAGGGAGAGCCGTCGACGAGTGGGGGCGCCATGTCAAATTTAGGGTGCCAACCTCCGCTGTGAGGTAGGGTGAGTAAGGGAAAGATCACGCCTCCCCCCCACCGTTTTAGTCTCTATCCTTTCATTTTATTGTTAAGATAGATTTAGGTGTTACTGTCTCCTGACCCACATATATGGGTAATTTTTACTCTGAATATTAAAAGTTACATTTTAAGGGTTTTTTCAGTTCTCTTTGTTTATACCTATTCTAGAATATGTATGCGTAGTGTATAGCACAGCCCACGTAGTATGTTGCACAGCCCACGCAGTACATTGCGCAGCCCACGCAGTAAATTGCGCAGCCCACGCAGTACATTGCGCAGCCCACATAGTGCATTGCGCAGCCCATGTAGTACATTGCGCAGCCCACATAGTACATTGCGCAGCCCACGTAGTACATTGCGCAGCCCACGTAGTACATTGGTAGAGCAGCTTAGTATACATTTTTTGCAAAAAACGTATCAACCAAATACCCTGTTTTTTACATCTTTTACTAGCACTTGCGGATTACTTCAACATTTTTTCAAACTGAGTGTTTTTGGTTTTACCATTCTCTTTTGTGTCTTCACATTGCGCAGCCCACGTAGTATATTGCGCAGCCCACGTAGTATATTTAGCACCCCACGTATATTGCGCAGCCCACGTAGTACATTGCCCAGCCCACGTAGTACATTGCCCAGCCCACGTAGTACATTGCCCAGCCCACGTAGTACATTGCCCAGCCCACATAGTACATTGCGCAGCCCACGTAGTATATTGCGCAGCCCACGTAGTATATTTAGCACCCCACGTATATTGCGCAGCCCACGTAGTACATTGCGCAGCCCACGTAGTACATTGCCCAGCCCACGTAGTACATTGCGCAGCCCACGTAGTACATTGCCCAGCCCACGTAGTATATTGCGCAGCCCACGTAGTATATTGTGCAGCCCACGTAGTATATTTAGCACCCCACGTATATTGCGCAGCCCACGTATATTGCGCAGCCCACATAGTATATTGCGCAGCCCACATTGCATATTGCGCAGCCCACGTAGTATATTGCGCAGCCCACGTTGTATATTGCGCAGCCCACGTAGTATATTGCGCAGCCCACGTTGTATATTGTGCAGCCCACGTAATATATTTCGCAGCCCACATTGTATAATGCGCAGCCCACGTAGTATATTGTGCAGTCCACGTAGTATATTGCGCAGACCAAAAGTTTGGACACACCTTCTCATTTAAAGATTTTTCTGTATTTTCATGACTATGAAAATTGTACATTCACACTGAAGGCATCAAAACTATGAATTAACACGTGGAATTATATACTTAACAAAAAAGTGTGAAACAACTGAAATTATGTCTAATATTCTAGGTTCTTCAAAGTAGCCACCTTTTGCTTTGATGACTGCTTTACACACTCTTGGCATTCCCTTGATGAGCTTCAAGAGGTAGTCACCGGGAATGGTTTTCAATTCATAGGTGTGCCCTGTGAAATTTAATAACTGGGATTTCTTGTCTTATAAATGGGGTTGGGACCATCAGTTGTGTTGTGCAGAAGTCTGGTGGATACAGAGCTGATAGTCCTACTGAATAGACTGTTAGAATTTGTATTAAGACGAGAAAAAGCAGTTAAGTAAAGAAAAACGAGTGGCCATCATTACTTTAAGAAATTAAGGTCAGTCAGTCTGAAAAATTGATCACACTTTGAAAGTGTCCCCAAGTGCAGTGGCAAAAACCATCAAGCGCTACAAAGAAACTGGCTCACATGAGGACCACCCCAGGAAAGGAAGACCAAGAGTCACCTCTGCTTCTGAGGATAAGTTTATCCGAGTCACCAGCCTCAGAAATCGCAGGTTAACAGCAGCTCAGATTAGAGACCTGGTCAATGCCACACAGAGTTCTAGCAGCAGACACATCTCTACAACAACTGTTAAGAGGAGACTTTGTGCAGCAGGCCTTCGTGGTAAAATAGCTGCTAGGAAGCCACTGCTAAGGACAGGCAACAAGCAGAAGAGACTTGTTTGGGCTAAAGAACACAAGGAATGGACATTAGACCAGTGGAAATCTGTGCTTTGGTCTGATGAGTCCAAATTTGAGATCTATGGTTCCAACCACCATGTCTTTGTGCAACGCAGAAAAGGTGAACGGATGGACTCTACATGCCTGGTTCCCACCATGAAGCCTGGAGGAGGAGGTTTGATGGTGTGGGGGTGCTTTGCTGGTGACACTGTTGGGGATTTATTCAAAATTGAAGGCATACTGAACCAGCATGGCTACCACAGCATCTTGCAGTGGCATGCTATTCCATCCGGTTTGCGCTTAATTGGACAATCATTTATTTTTCAACAGGACAATGACCCCAAACACACCTCCAGGCTGTGTAAGGGCTATTTGACCAAGAAGGAGAGTGATGAGGTGCTACGCCAGATGACCTGGCCTGCTCAGTCATCAGACTTGAACCCAATCAAGATGGTTTGGGGTGAGCTGGACCGCAGAGTGAAGGCATAAGGGTCAACAAGTGCTAAGTATCTCTGGCAACTCCTTCAAGATTGTTGGAAGACCATTCCTGGTGACTACCTCTTGAAGCTTATCAAGAGAAAGCCAAGAGTATGCAAAGCATTCATCAAAACAAAAGGTGGCTACTTTGAAGAACCTAGAATATAAGACATAGTTTCAGTTGTTTCACACTTTTTTGTTAAGTATATAATTCCACATGTGTTAATTCATAGTTTTGATGTCTTCAGTGTGAATGTACAATTTTCATAGTCATGAAAATACAGAAAAATCTTTAAATGAGAAGGTGTGTCCAAACTTTAGGTCTGTACTGTATACAATGCTCAAAAAAATAAAGGGAACACTTAAACAACAGAATATAACTCCAAGTAAATCAAACTTCTGTGAAATCAAACTGTCCATTTAGGAAGCAACGCTGATTGACAATCAATTTCACATACTGTTGTGCAAATGAAATAGACAACAGATGGAAAATATTGGCAATTATCAAGACACAGTCAATAAAGGAGTGGTTCTGCAGGTGGGGACCACAGACCACATCTCAGTACCAATGCTTTCTGACTGATGATTTGGTCACTTTTGAATGTTAGTTTTGCTTTTACACTCGGGATAGCATGAGACAGACTCTACAACACACACAAGTGGCTCAGGTAGTGCAGCTCATCCAGGATGGCACATCAATGCGAGCTGTGGCAAGAAGGTTTGCTGTGTCTGTCAGCGTAGTGTCTAAAGGCTGGAGGTGCTACCAGGAGACAGGCCAATACACCAGGAGACATGGATGGGGCCGTAGGAGGGCAACAACCCTGCAGCAGGACCGCTACCTCAGCCTTTGTGCAAGGAGAAACAGGAGGAGCACTGCCAGAACCCTGCAAAATGACCTCCATCAGGCCACAAATGTGCATGTGTCTGCACAAACTGTTAGAAACCGACTCCATGAGGATGGTCTGAGTGCCCGATGTCCACAGATGGGGTTGTGCTCATAGCCCAACACCATGCAGGACGCTTGGCATTTGCCACAGAGCACCAGGATATGCAAATTCACCACTGGCGCCCTGTACTCTTCACAGAAGAAAGCAGGTTCACACTGGGCACATGTGACAGACATGACAGAGTCTGGAGATGCTGTGGAGAGCGATCTGCTGCTGCAACATCCTTCAGCATGACCGGTTTGGCAGTGGATTAGTAAAGGTGTGGGGTGGCATTTCTTTGGAGGGCCGCACAGCCCACCAGATGCTCGCCATTAGGTATTGAGATGAAATCCTCTGACCCCACCAATCGTCAAGGAGGACTGCTCTATATGGGTATACCTTGACGATTGGTGGAGCAGCTTAGTATACTTTTTTTGCAAAAAAAGTATCAACTAAATACCCTGTTTTTTTCCATCTTTTGACTAGCACTTGCTTATTACTGTGATTTTTTTACAACAGTGTTTTTGACCTCACTGTGCTCTTTTGTGTCTTCAAGTTTCTTGGTGGTGTGTGAACAGATTCCTACAGACTTGTTCAATGTGCAAGTAGCCCATGTGTTTCTGGTTCTATAATAATACATTGTATTCACAGTGTAAATTCAAAAACAAACTGGATTCAGTAAGATGTGCGTTTTTTATTCATTCCAGCATCTAAACAAATTTCATAAAAAAACATAAATTTAGTTAAAATTTCTCTGTAAACACAATTAAATGTATAGTCATTTTCGTCATTTTCAAAGATCTTTCCTTGACTTCTACCAGGTACAATTTGAACTGAAAGACCTTTACAACTTGTTACTCTAGAGAATGCAGTGTATAATTGACCATGTGTGAATACAGGATCAGGTAGGAGAACGCCAATCTTATCGAATGTTTGTCCTTGCGATTTTGTAATTGTCATAGAATAAGCCAGACGAAGTGGGAATTGTTTTCTTGTTAACTTAAACGGGATATCGCAATTTTCGCTAGTGTCCAATGGTATTCTTGGTAATGTGTGGGGACGGAGCCTCGTGTCGTAATGTGGAGGGATGGAGCCTCGTGTGTTAATGTGTGAGGAAGGAGCCCCGTATGGTAACGTGTGAGGACGGAGCCTCGTGTGGTAATGTGGGGGGACGGAGCCTTGTGTGGTAATGTGTGGGGACGGAGCCTCGTGTGGTAACGTGTGGGGACAGAGCATCTTGTGGTAATGTGTGGGGACGAAGCCTCGTGTGGTAATGTGTGGGGACGGAGCCTCGTGTGGTAATGTGTGGGGACGGAGCATCTTGTGGTAATGTGCGGGGACGGAGCCTCGTGTGGTAATGTGGGGGAACGGAGCCTCGTGTGGTAATGTGTGGGGATCGAGCATCGTGTGGTAATGTGCAGGGACAGAGCCTCGTGTGGTAATGTGCGGGGACGGAGCCTCGTGTGGTAATGTGGGGGAACGGAGCCTCGTGTGGTAATGTGTGGGGATGGAGCCTCGTGTGGTAATGTGTGGGGACGGAGCCTCATGTGGTAATGTGTGTGGACGGAGCCTCGTGTGGTAATGTGTGAGGATGGATGTTGTGAATTCTGTTGTCGAACTCCCTCCTGTGGTCGTGAACGGTACTTCGGCGAGTTCTGTCTATGGGCTCCCTCTGGTGGCTATGAGTGAAGCTGCTGCTTCTGAGGTTCCTTACACAGGTGACGTGGTTTATCCTTTGGTTGGCTGCTCTATTTAACTCCTCTCAGATCGTTACTCCATGCCAGCTGTCAATGTTTTTTCATTGGTTCAGTTCGCTCCTGGATCTCTCTGGTGACCTGCCTTCTCCTGCAGAAGCTAAGTTCCTGATAGTCATTATTTGTTCACTATTTTCTTGTCCAGCTGGTTATCATGATTTTGTCTTGCTAGCTGGAAGCTCTGGGATGCAGAGTGGCCCCTCCGCACCGTGAGTCGGTGCGGAGGTCTTTTTTGCACACTCTGCGTGGTCTTTTGTAGGTTTTTGTGCTGAATGAAACGAGGTTTAAACTTAGGAGAGGAAACCTTCATAGGAATATGACGAGAAGATAACCAAACCAGATCCCCAACACGAAGTCGGGGACCCACACGGCGTCTGCGATTAGCGAAACGTTGAGCCTTCTCCTGGGACAAGGTCAAATTGTCCACTACATGAGTCCAAATCTGCTGCAACCTGTCCACCACAGTATCCACACCAGGACAGTCCGAAGACTCAACCTGTCCTGAAGAGAAACGAGGATGGAACCCAGAATTGCAGAAAAATGGCGAAACCAAGGTAGCCGAGCTGGCCCGATTATTAAGGGCGAACTCAGCCAAAGGCAAAAAGGACACCCAGTCATCCTGATCGGCAGAAACAAAGCATCTCAGATAGGTTTCCAAGGTCTGATTGGTTCGTTCGGTCTGGCCATTAGTCTGAGGATGGAAAGCCGAGGAAAAAGACAAGTCAATGCCCATCCTACCACAAAAGGCTCGCCAAAACCTCAAAACAAACTGGGAACCTCTGTCAGAAGCGATATTCTCTGGAATGCCATGTAAACGAACCACATGCTGGAAGAACAATGGCACCAAATCAGAGGAGGAAGGCAATTTAGACAAGGGTACCAGATGGACCATCTTAGAAAAGCGATCACAGACCACCCAAATGACTGACATCTTTTGAGAAACGGGAAGATCTGAAATAAAATCCATAGAGATATGTGTCCAAGGCCTCTTCGGGACCGGCAAGGGCAAAAGCAACCCACTGGCTTGAGAACAGCAGGGCTTAGCCCGAGCACAAATCCCACAGGACTGCACAAAAGTACGCACATCCCGCGACAGAGATGGCCACCAAAAGGATCAAGCCACTAACTCTCTGGTACCAAAGATTCCAGGATGACCAGCCAACACCGAACAATGAATCTCAGAGATAACTTTATTCGTCCACCTATCAGGGACAAACAGTTTCTCCGCTGGACAACGATCAGGTTTATTAGCCTGAAATTTTTGCAGCACCCGCCGCAAATCAGGGGAGATGGCAGACACAATTACTCCTTCCTTGAGGATACCCGCCGGCTCAGATAAACCCGGAGAGTCGGGCACAAAACTCCTAGACAGAGCATCCGCCTTCACATTTTTAGAGCCCGGAAGGTACGAAATCACAAAGTCAAAACGGGCAAAAACAGCGACCAACGAGCCTGTCTAGGATTCAAACGCTTAGCAGACTCGAGATAAGTCAAGTTCTTATGATCAGTCAATACCACCACGCGATGCTTAGCTCCTTCAAGCCAATGACGCCACTCCTCGAATGCCCACTTCATGGCCAGCAACTCTCGGTTGCCCACATCATAATTTCGCTCAGCAGGCGAAAACTTCCTGGAAAAAAAAAGCGCATGGTTTCATCACTGAGCAATCAGAACCTCTCTGCGACAAAACAGCCCCTGCTCCAATCTCAGAAGCATCAACCTCGACCTGGAACGGAAGAGAAACATCTGGTTGACACAACACAGGGCCGAAGAAAAACGACGCTTCAACTCTTGAAAAGCTTCCACAGCAGCAGAAGACCAATTGACCAAATCAGCACCCTTCTTGGTCAAATCAGTCAATGGTTTGGCTATACTAGAAAAATTGCAGATGAAGCGACGATAAAAATTAGCAAAGCCCAGGAACTTTTGCAGACTTTTCAGAGATGTCGGCTGAGTCCAATCATGGATGGCTTGGACCTTAACAGGATCCATCTCGATAGTAGAAGGGGAAAAGATGAACCCCAAAAATGAAACCTTCTGCACACCAAAGAGACAATTTGATCCCTTCACAAACAAAGAATTAGCATGCAGGACCTGAAAAACCGTTCTGACCTGCTTCACATGAGACTCCCAATCATCCGAGAAGATCAAAATGTCATCCAAGTACACAATCAGGAATTTATCCAGGTACTCTCGGAAGATGTCATGCATAAAGGACTGAAACACTGATGGAGCATTGGCAAGTCCGAATGGCATCACTAGATACTCAAAATGGCCCTCGGGCGTATTAAATGCAGTTTTCCATTCATCGCCTCGCCTGATTCGCACCAGATTATACGCACCACGAAGATCTATCTTGGTGAACCAACTAGCCCCCTTAATCCGAGCAAACAAATCAGATAACAATGGCAAGGGGTACTGAAATTTAACAGTGATCTTATTAAGAAGGCGGTAATCTATACAAGGTCTCAGCGAACCATCCTTCTTGGCTACAAAAAGAACCCTGCTCCTAATGGCGACGATGACGGGCGAATATGCCCCTTCTCCAGGGATTCCTTCACATAACTGCGCATAGCGGTGTGCTCAGGCACGGATAAATTAAACAGTCGACCTTTTGGGAATTTACTACCAGGAATCAAATTGATAGCACAATCACAATCCCTATGCGGAGGTAGGGCATCGGACTTGGGCTCATCAAATACATCCCGGTAATCAGACAAGAACTCTGGAACCTCAGAAGGGGTGGATGACGAAATTGACAGAAATGGAACATCACCATGTACCCCCTGACAACCCCAGCTGGCCACCGACATGGATTTCCAATCCAATACTGGATTATGGGCTTGTAGCCATGGCAACCCCAACACGACCACATCATGCAGATTATGCAACACCAGAAAGCGAATAACCTCCTGATGTGCAGGAGCCATGCACATGGTCAGCTGGGTCCAGTATTGAGGCTTATTCTTGGCCAAAGGCGTAGCATCAATTCCTCTCAATGGAATAGGACACTGCAAGGGCTCCAAGAAAAACCCACAACACTTAGCATATTCCAAGTCCATCAAATTCAGGGCAGCGCCTGAATCCACAAACGCCATGACAGAATACGATGACAAAGAGCAGATCAAGGTAACGGACAGAAGAAATTTTGACTGTACTGTACCAATGGTGGCAGACCTAGCGAACCGCTTAGTGCGCTTAGGACAATCAGAGATAGCATGAGTGGAATCACCACAGTAGAAACACAGCCCATTCAGACGTCTGTGTTCTTGCCGTTCAACTCTGGTCATAGTTCTATCGCACTGCATAGACTTAGGTTTAATCTCAGGTAATACCGCCAAATGGTGCACAGATTTACGCTCACGCAAGCGTCGACCGATCTGAATGGCCAAAGACATAGACTCATTCAAACCAGCAGGCATAGGAAATCCCACCATGACATCCTTAAAAGCTTCAGAGAGACCCTTTCTGAATATAGCTGCCAGCGCAGATTCATTCCATTGAGTGAGAACGGACCACTTTCTAAATTTCTGACAATATACCTCTATCTCATCCTGAGCCTGACAAAGAGCCAGCAAATTTTTTTCTGCCTGATCCACTGAATTAGGCTCATCGTACAGTAATCCAAGCTCCAGGAAAAACGCATCGATATTACTTAATGCAGGATCCCCTGGCGCAAGAGAAAATGCCCAGTCCTGAGGGTCGCCACGCAAAAAAGAAATGACGATCCTAACCTGTTGAACTGGATCACCAGAGGAGCGAGGTTTCAAAGCCAGAAATAGTTTACAATTATTTTTGAAACTCAGAAATTTAGTTCTATCTCCAAAAAACAAATCTGGAATAGGAATTCTCGGTTCTAACAAAGAATTCTGAACCACAAAATCTTGAATATTTTGAACTCTTGCCGTGAGCTGATCCACACATGAAGACAGACCTTTAATGTCCATTGCTACACCTGTGTCCTGAACCACCCAAATGTCTAGGGGAAAAAAAAGGCAAAACACAGTGCAAAGAAAAAAAAATGGTCTCAGAACTTCTTTTTTCCCTCTATTGAGAATCATTAGCACTTTTGGCTTCCTGTACTATTGTGATAGGCAATTCAGTATCACAATGGACATAGCGGTCAGAGCACATACAGTGATCTGACAATAACCCAAAATAATAGAACGAGCTCTGAGACGTGGGAACTCTGCAGACCGCAATCCCTAATCCTCTGCAAACAACACTAGAGGCAGCCGTGGATTGCGCCTAACTCTGCCTATGCAACTCAGCACAGCCTGAGAAACTAACTAGCCTGAAGATAGAAAATAAGCCTACCTTGCCTCAGAGAAATACCCCAAAGGAAAAGGCAGCCCCCCACATATAATGACTGTGAGTTAAAATGAAAAGACAAACGTAGGGATGAAATAGATTCAGCAAAGTGAGGCCCGACTTTCTTAACAGAGCGAGGATAGGAAAGATAACTTTGCGGTTTAGACAAAACCCTAAAGACAACCACGCAAAGGGGGCAAAAAGACCCTCCGTACCGAACTAACGGCACGGAGGTACACCCTTTGCGTCCCAGAGCTTCCAGCAAAACAATTAGACAAGCTGGACAGAAAAAATAGCAAACAAATAGCAAAGAAGAACTTAGCTATGCAGAGCAGCAAGCCACAGGAATGATCCAGGGAAAAACAAGTCCAACACTGGAACATTGACAGGAAGCATGGATCAAAGCATTAGGTGGAGTTAAGTAGAGAAGCACCTAACGACCTCACCAGATCACCTGAGGGAGAAAACTCAGAAGCCGCAGTACCACTTTCCTCCACAAACGGAAGCTCCCAGAGAGAATCAGCCGAAGTACCACTTGTGACCACAGGAGGGAGCTCTGCCACAGAATTCACAACAGTCATGGTGGGATTTCCCACGCCTGCTGGTCTGAATGAGTCTATGTCCTTGGCCATTCAGATTGATCGGCGCATGCGTGAGCGCAAAGCTGTGCACCATCTGGCGGTATTCTCTGAGCATAGGCCTGAGCCTATGCAGTGTGATAGGACTTTGACCAGAGCTGAACGGCAAGAACACAGACGTCGGAATGGGCTGTGTTTTTACTGTGGTGATTCCACTCATGCTATCTCCGATTGTCCTAAGCGCACTAAGCGGTTCGCTAGATCTGCCACCATTGGTACGGTACAGTCTAAATTTCTTTTGTCCGTTACTCTGATTTGCTCTCTGTCGTCCTATTCTGTAATGGCATTTGTGGATTCAGGCGCTGCCCTGAATATGATGGACTTGGAGTTTGCCAGGCGCTGTGGTTTTTTCTTGGAGCCCTTGCAGTATCCTATGCCATTGAGAGGAATTGATGCTACGCCTTTGGCCAAGAATAAGCCTCAGTACTGGACTCAATTGACCATGTGCATGGCTCCTGCACATCAGGAGGATATTCGCTTTTTGGTGTTGCATAATCTGCATGATGTGGTCGTTTTGGGGTTGCCATGGCTACAGGTCCATAATCCAGTGTTGGATTGGAAATCTATGTATGTGTCCAGCTGGGGTTGTCAGGGGTTAAATGGTGATGTTCCATTGCTGTCAATTTCGCCTTCCACTCCTTCTGAAGTCCCTGAGTTTTTATCAGATTACCGGGATGTATTTGAAGAGCCCAAATCTGGTGCCCTACCTCCTCATAGGGATTGCGACTGTGCTATTAATTTGATTCCTGGTAGTAAGTTTCCTAAAGGCCGTCTGTTTAATTTATCTGTGCCAGAGCACGCCGCTATGCGGAGTTATATAAAGGAATCCTTGGAGAAGGGTCATATTCGTCCGTCGTCGTCACCATTGGGAGCAGGGTTCTTTTTTGTGGCCAAGAAGGATGGTTCTTTGAGACCTTGTATTGATTACCGCCTTCTTAATAAGATCACAGTCAAATTTCAGTATCCTTTGCCGCTGTTGTCTGATTTATTTGCTCGGATTAAGGGGGCTAGTTGGTTCACCAAGATAGATCTTCGTGGTGCGTATAATCTTGTGCGAATTAAACAGGGTGATGAATGGAAAATGGCATTTAATACGCCCGAGGGCCATTTTGAGTATCTGGTTATGCCATTCGGGCTTTCTAATGCTCCATCTGTGTTTCAGTCCTTTATGCATGACATCTTCCGAGAGTACCTGGATAGATTCATGATTGTATATTTGGATGACATTTTGGTCTTTTCGGATGATTGGGAGTCTCATGTGAAGCAGGTCAGAATGGTGTTCCAGGTCCTTCGTGCGAATTCCTTGTTTGTGAAGGGGTCAAAGTGTCTCTTTGGAGTTCAGGAGGTTTAATTTTTGGGTTTCATTTTTTCCCCTTCTACTATCGAGATGGACCCTGTTAAAGTTCAGGCCATTTACGATTGGACTCAACCGACATCTGTGAAGAGCTTGCAGAAGTTCCTGGGCTTTGCTAATTTTTATCGTCGCTTCATCGCTAATTTTTCCAGTATTGCTAAATTGTTGACTGATTTGACCAAGAAAGGTGCTGATGTGGTCAATTGGTCCTCTGCGGCTGTAGAGGCTTTTCAGGAGTTGAAGCGTCGTTTTGCTTCTGCCCCTATGTTGTGCCAGCCAGATGTTTCGCTCCCTTTTCAGGTTGAGGTTGATACTTCTGAAATTGGAGCAGGGGCTGTTTTGTCGCAAAGAAGTTCTGATGGCTCGGTGATGAAACCCTGTGCCTTCTTTTCTAGAAAATTCTCGCCTACTGAGCGCAATTATGATGTGGGCAATCGGGAGTTGTTGGCCATGAAGTGGGCATTCGAGGAGTGGCGACATTGGCTTGAAGGGGCTAAACATCGCGTGGTGGTCTTGACGGATCACAAGAATTTGACTTATCTCGAGTCTGCCAAACGGTTGAATCCTAGACAGGCTCGATGGTCGCTCTTTTTCTCCCATTTTGATTTTGTGGTTTCATACCTTCCGGGATCTAAGAATGTGAAGGCTGACGCCCTGTCAAGGAGTTTTGTGCCTGACTCTCCGGGTGTTCCGGAGCCGGCGGGTATTCTTAAAGAAGGGGTAATTTTGTCTGCCATTTCCCCTGATTTGCGGCGTGTGCTGCAAAAGTTTCAGGCTGATAGACCTGACCGTTTGTCCCTGATAGATGGACTAATAGAGTTATCTCTGAGATTCATTGTTCAGTGTTGGCTGGTCATCCTGGAATCTTTGGTACCAGAGATTTGGTGGCTAGATCCTTTTGGTGGCCTTCTTTGTCACGGGATGTGCGTTCTTTTGTGCAGTCCTGTGGGACTTGTGCTCGGCTAAGCCCTGCTGTTCTCGTGCCAGTGGGTTGCTTTTGCCCTTGTCGATCCCGAAGAGGCCCTGGACGCATATTTCCATGGATTTTATTTCTGATCTCCCTGTTTCTCAAAAGATGTCGGTCATTTGGGTGGTTTATGTTCGCTTCTCTAAGATGGTCCATTTGGTACCCTTATCTAAATTGCCTTCCTCCTCTGATTTGGTGCCATTGTTTTTCCAGCATGTGGTTCGTTTGCATGGCTTTCCAGAGAACATCGTCTCGGACAGAGGTTCCCAGTTTGTTTCAAGGTTTTGGCGGTCCTTTTGCGCTAAGATGGGCATTGATTTGTCTTTTTCTTCGGCTTTCCATCCTCAGACTAATGCCCAAACCGAACGAACTAATCAGACTTTGGAGACATATCTGAGATGCTTTGTTTCTGCTGATCAGGATGATTGGGTGTCCTTCTTGCCTTTGGCTGAGTTCGCCCTTAATAATCGGGCCAGCTCGGCTACTTTAGTTTCTCCTTTTTTCTGTAATTCTGGTTTCCATCCTCGTTTCTCTTCAGGGCAGGTTGAGCCTTCGGACTGTCCTGATGTGGATGCGGTGGTGGACAGGTTGCAGCAGATTTGGACTCATGTGGTGGACAATTTGACATTGTCCCAGGAGAAGGCTCAACGTTTCGCTAACCGCCAGCGTTGTGTTGGTCCCCGACTTCGTGTTGGGGATTTGGTTTGGTTGTCATCTCGTCACGTTCCTATGAAGGTTTCCTCTCCTAAGTTTAAGCCTCGTTTCATTGGGCCATATAAGATTTCTGAAGTTCTTAATCCTGTGTCATTTCGTTTGGACCTTCCAGCTTCTTTTGCCATCCATAATGTGTTCCATAGGTCGTTGTTGCGGAGATACGGTGTTGGTCGAGGGAGAGTTGGAGTATGTGGTGGAGAAGATTTTGGATTCTCGTGTTTCGAGATGGAAACTCCAGTACCTGGTCAAGTGGAAGGGTTATGGTCAGGAAGATAATTCCTGGGTTTTTGCCTCTGATGTTCATGCTGCCGATCTTGTTCGTGCCTTTCATTTGGCTCATCCTGATCGGCCTGGGGGCTCTGGTGAGAGTTTGCTGACCCCTCCTCAAGGATGGGCTACTGTTGTGAATTCTGTTGTCGAACTCCCTCCTGTGGTCGTGAACGGTACTTCGGCGAGTTCTGTCTATGGGCTCCCTCTGGTGGCTATGAGTGAAGCTGCTGCTTCTGAGGTTCCTTACACAGGTGACGTGGTTTATCCTTTGGTTGGCTGCTCTATTTAACTCCTCTCAGATCGTTACTCCATGCCAGCTGTCAATGTTTTTTCATTGGTTCAGTCCGCTCCTGGATCTCTCTGGTGACCTGCCTTCTCCTGCAGAAGCTAAGTTCCTGATAGTCATTATTTGTTCACTGTTTTCTTGTCCAGCTGGTTATCATGATTTTGTATTGCTAGCTGGAAGCTCTGGGATGCAGAGTGGCCCCTCCGCACCGTGAGTCGGTGCGGAGGTCTTTTTTGCACACTCTGCGTGGTCTTTTGTAGGTTTTTGTGCTGATCGCAAAGTTACCTTTCCTATCCTCTGTCTATTTAGTAAGTCTGGCCTCCCTTTGCTGAAACCTGTTTCATTTCTGCGTTTGTGACTTTCATCTTTACTCACAGTCATTATATGTGGGGGGCTGCCTATTCCTTTGGGGAATTTCTCTGAGGCAAGGTAGGCTTTATTTTCTATCTCTAGGGCTAGCTAGTCCTTAGGCTGTGACGAGGCGCCTAGGGAGCGTCAGGAGCGCTCCACGGCTATTTTTAGTGTGTGCGATAGGATTAGGGCTTGCGGTCAGCAGAGCTCCCACATCCCAGAGCTTGTCCTGTATGAGTTTTACTATCAGGTCGGGTGCTCCTAACCACCAGGTCATAACAGATGGAGCCTCGTGTGGTAATGTGGGGGGCGGAGCATCTTGGGGTGGGGGCGGAGCATCTTGGGGTGGGGGGGCGGGATTTTGTGTGGTGATATGGTGGGGGGGCGGGATTATGTGTGGTAATGTGGTGGGGGGCGGGAGTATGTGTGGCGATGTGGTGGGGGGCGGGATTATGTGTGGTGATGTGGTGGGGGATGGATTATGTGTGGTGATGTGGGGGGCGGGATTATGTGTGGTGATGTGGTGGGGGCGGGATTATGTGTCGTGATGTGTGGGGCGGGATTATGTGTGGTGATGTGGTGGGCGGGCGATATTGTGGTGATGTGGGGGGAGGGATTGTGTGTGGTGATGTGGTGGGGGCGGAGCTACTCTGCAGGGGGTGGGATTAGCGAGTAATCACAATGCCTCTTATATATATAGATATAAATACGCATGTGTGGGGTCGCACGCATTTAGCAAAGCGTCGCATTAGCTTAGCATCAAGTTATAGCTGTTATTCCATGGCAGTTAGTTAGGGCAGGAGTCAGGTAACCCATACTCTGCTCTCCCTTCTATCCATGTGCTATATTCCTATCCTCCTATGTTCCCTTTCAATCCACATCCACAGCCCAATCCCCCCTCCATCACGACTCATATACATCAGCTCCTCTCTCCTTTCCTCTCCCATGTACAGCTCCCATGCACTTCTCACCTTCCTGAAAAACCTCAGTCCGTCTTGCCAAAACACATTGCAAAAAAAAACTTCTTACAATTCCAAAAACTTCTTGCTTTTTATCTTCCTACTCCTACTGATTTCGGGAGACATGTCCCCCAACCCTGGTCCACCATCCCACAACCTCAACTGCTACCCTACCTCACATCAAAACCATTCTAACCTTATTAATATTACCTGCACTCCCTCATCTTTTAATTGTGCCCTTTGGAATACACGGTCTGTATGTAACAAGCTTCCTTTCCTGCACAACTACTTTCTAAACAACTCTCTAAATCTATTGGCCCTCACTGAAACCTGGATCCAGGATTCTGACACTGTCTACCCTGCTGTCTTTTCCCATGGTGGCCTACAATTCTCCCATTCCCGAGACCCACAAACAGACCTAGTGGTGGAGTCGGCTTACTCCTCTCCCTACAATGCACCTTCCAGGTCATTCCACCAACTCCATCACTCTCATTCCCTTCTTTTGAGGTCCACACCATCAAGCTCTTCCGTCCCCTCTCCCTCAGAGTAGCGGTCATATACTGGCCCCCAGGCTCACCCACCCACTGCCTGGACCATTTCTCTGCCTGGCTGCTGCACTTCATGTCCTCAGAACTCTCAACCCTTATCCTAGGAGACTTCAACATCCCCATAAACAGCCCCACTTCTACATCTGCATCCGAGCTTCTATCACTAACCACTTCGCTCGGCCTCTCATAGCTCTCAACCTCTGAGACTCACAAGGGCGGTAACACCCTTGACCTGGTCTTTGTAAGGCTGTGTTCAATCTCCTACCTAAATAACTCACCACTTCCCTTCTCTGACCACAACATTTTCTCCTTCATGCTCACAAATCCTTGCTCACCCCAGCACCCTCCTACCTACCATTCAGTCAGAAATCTACAAGCCATTAACCCTCATACACTTTCAGACTCCTTACACTCATCACTGTCCCCAATTTCCTCTTTTTCCTGTCCTGATCTGGCGGTACATCACTACAATGACACTCTTAGAAGCACCTTAGACCAAGTAGCTCCCCTCACCCTCAGAACCTCCAAACAAAGAGCAAAACAGCCCTGGCTCACATCGCAAACCCTATTTCTCCAGCGATGCTCTAGGAGTGCTGAACGCTTATAGAGGAAAACTCGCACACCACACTAGGCTGAACTGGATGGACAAATGTCTTTTTTCGGCCTTACAAACTATGTTACTATGTTACTTCATACACTTCAAAGTTATGTTAAAAACCTATAACTCTGCCCTGCACATCGCCAAACAGACCTACTTCACCACTCTGATCTCTTCACTATCCAACGACCCCAAGAAACTTTTTGACACCTTCCACTCCCTCCTCAGGCCAAAAGCACAAGCCCCTATCACAGACATTTGTGCTGATGACCTGGCCTCCCACTTTATAGAGAAAACAGACAATATCCGTCAGGAAATCTGTTCCCATTCACCAAGTTCAGTGACTCCCATCCCTCCCTGCTTCTCCCCTGGCTCACTCTCCGCATTTGATCCCATCACAGAAGAAGAAGTCTCCAGGCTCCTCTTCTTCTCGTCCGACTACATGCACTACCGACCCCATTCCCTCTCATCTCCTCCAGTCTCTCTCCATTCGTCACTACTCACCTAACTACAGTCTTTAATGGCTCACTCTCCTCAGGCATTTTCCCGTCCTCCTTCAAACACTCTATCATTACTCCATTACTAAAGAAACCCGCCCTCGACCCATCCTTCACAAATAACTACTGACCGGTCTCCAACCTTCCCCTTCATCTCTAAACTCTTGGAGCGCCTAGTCTACTCCTGCCTTACCCGTTATCTCTCCATTCACTCCCTCCTAGACCCTTCACAGTCCTGCTTCCGCCCCCTACACTCGACAGAAACTGCACTCATCAAAGTGACCAACGACCTTCTGATAGCAAAATGTAACGGTCACCACTCTCTGCTCATTCTTCTCGATCTCTCTGCAGCTTTCGACACTGTTGACCACCCTCTCTTTCTCTCTAGGCTCCAGTCACTTGGCATTAAGTCAAATAAATAAGGCAGCACACTGCAGCGCTAAAACATGCAAACATGAAACACGAAAATTGAACTGCATTACTGCACTAGAAATATGAAAAATGAGAGCGCTAAGCGCATAAAAATGGCCAATTTTATGTGTATCTGGTAGCCACTTTACGGCATCTCTCTTATACCAGGTCCTAAACTTGCCTTTCCTCGCTGAGAATAAACGTCTCCATCTGAATGGGTACCTGTGAAACCTCTTCTTGGACTAAAATTCTCTCTCTCTCTATGGAGGGGTAATGGACCTGCTGTAATTAAAACACCTGGGACTAGGAGGAGGAGTGCTCAGTCAAAAGGCTAAAGAATACATTTCAAAAGACTGACCGTCACATCCAAACATAGACTAAGTGTGAACAGGTGCTGAACCTAGAGTCGCCAACTCATATATAGTCAAATAAATAAGGCAGCACACTGCAGCGCTAAAACATGCAAACATGAAACACGAAAATTGAACTGCATTACTGCACTAGAAATATGAAAAATGAGAGCGTTTAGCGCATAAAAATGGCCAATTTTATGTGTACCTGGAGACTTCTTCTTCTGTGATGGGATCAAATGCGGAGAGTGAGCCAGGGGAGAAGCAGGGAGGGATGGGAGTCACTGAACTTGGTGAATGGGAACGGATTTCCTGATGGATATTGTCTGTTTTCTCTATAAAGTGGGAGGCCAGGTCATCAGCACAAATGTCTGTGATAGGGGCTTGCGCTTTTGGCCTGAGGAGGGAGTGGAAGGTGTCAAAAAGTTTCTTGGGGTCGTTAGATAGTGAAGAGATCAGAGTGGTGAAGTAGGTCTGTTTGGCGATGTGCAGGGCAGAGTTATAGGTTTTTAACATAACTTTGAAGTGTATGAAGTCTTCTGGTGTGCGAGTTTTCCTCTATAAGCGTTCAGCACTCCTAGAGCATGTTTGCATGTTTTAGCGCTGCAGTGTGCTGCCTTATTTATTTGACTATATATGAGTTGGCGACTCTAGGTTCAGCACCTGTTCACACTTAGTCTATGTTTGGATTTGACGGTCAGTCTTTTGAAATTTCTTGGCATTAAGGACACTGCTCTCCCCTGGTTTTCCTCCTTATTTCTGACTGCTCCTTTAGTGTTCTGTTCGCTGGCTCCACTTCATCTCCTCTTCCTCTCACTGTCGGGGTACCCCAGGGCTCAGTCCTTGGCCCTCTTCTCTTCTCCCTTTACACGGCCCCAATTGGACAGACTATCAGCAGATTTGGCTTTCAGTACCATCTTTATGCCGACGACTAGTGTTGAGCGATACCGTCCGATACTTGAAAGTATCGGTATCGGATAGTATCGGCCGATACCCGAAAAATATCGGATATCGCCGATACCGATATCCGATACCAATACAAGTCAATGGGACATCAAGTATCGGAAGGTATTCTCATGGTTCCCAGGGTCTGAAGGAGAGGAAACTCTCCTTCAGGCCCTGGGATCCATAGGGAGGTGTAAAATAAAGAATAAAAATAAAAAATATTGATATATTTACCTCTCCGGCGGCCCCTGAACTCAGCGCGGGTAACCGGCAGGCTTCTTTGTTCAAAATCAGCGCTTTTAGGACCTGAGAAACACGTCCCGGCTTCTGATTGGTCGCGGGCCGCCCATGTGACCGCCATGCGACCAATCACAAGCCGCGACGTCACCGCAAGCTATTAGCGCGCTCATTTTTAAAAATGAGCGCGTTAATGGCTTTCAAAGACGTAGCGGGTTGTGATTGGTCGCGGCCGCGACCAATCACAAGCCGCGACGTCACCGCAAGCTATTGACGCGCTCATTTTTAAAAATGAGCGCGTTAATGGCTTTGAAAGACATAGCGGCTTGTGATTGGTCGCGTGGCCGCGACCAATCACAAGCCGCGACGTCACCGCAAGCTATTGACGCGCTCATTTTTAAAAATGAGCGCGTTAATGGCTTTGAAAGACATAGCGGCTTGTGATTGGTCACGTGGCCGCGACCAATCACAAGCCGCGACATCACCGCAAGCTATTAGCGCGCTCATTTTTGAAAAATGAGCGCGTTAATGACTTTCAAAGACGTAGCGGCTTGTGATTGGTCGCGGCCACGCGACCAATCACAAGCCGCTATGTCTTTCAAAGCCATTAACGCGCTCATTTTTAAAAATGAGCGCGTCAATAGCTTGCGGTGACGTCGCGGCTTGTGATTGGTCGCGGCCACGCGACCAATCACAAGCCGCTATGTCTTTCAAAGCCATTAACGCGCTCATTTTTAAAAATGAGCGCGTCAATAGCTTGCGGTGACGTCGCGGCTTGTGATTGGTCGCGGCCGCGACCAATCACAACCCGCTACGTCTTTGAAAGCCATTAACGCGCTCATTTTTAAAAATGAGCGCGTTAATAGCTTGCGGTGACGTCGCGGCTTGTGATTGGTCGCGGCCGCGACCAATCACAACCCGCTACGTCTTTGAAAGCCATTAACGCGCTCATTTTTAAAAATGAGCGCGTTAATAGCTTGCGGTGACGTCGCGGCTTGTGATTGGTCGCGTGGCCGCGACCAATCACAAGCCGCTACGTCTTTGAAAGTCATTAACGCGCTCATTTTTCAAAAATGAGCGCGCTAATAGCTTGCGGTGACGTCGCGGCTTGTGATTGGTCGCGTGGCGGTCACATGGGCGGCCCGCGACCAATCAGAAGCCGGGACGTGTTTCTCAGGTCCTAAAAGCGCTGATTTTGAACAACGAAGCCTGCCGGTTACCCGCGGACTCACCAGGGGCCGCCGGAGAGGTAAATATATCAATATTTTTTATTTTAATTCTGTATTTTACACATCCCTATGTATCCGATACCGATACCCGATACCACAAAAGTATCGGATCTCGGTATCGGAATTCCGATACCGCAAGTATCGGCCGATACCCGATACTTGCGGTATCGGAATGCTCAACACTACCGACGATACACAACTATACACGTCATCCCCTGGCCTTACTCCTGCTGTACTACAGAACACCACTGACTGTCTGTCCGCAGTCTCCGACATCATGTCCGCTCTCTATCTGAAACTCAGCCTCTCCAAAACTGAACTTCTTCTGCTCCCACCATCTACTAACCTCCCCAAACTTGACTTTTCCCTCTCCGTGGGTGGCACCATAATAACACACCGGCAGCAGGTGCGCTGTCTGGGTGTTATGTTTGACTCCAATCTCTCCTTCACATCCCATATACAATCTCTTGCCCGCTCATGCCGCTTACACCTGAAGAACATCTCTAGAATCCGCCCTTTTCTCACTATAGAAACAACAAAAACCCTCACTGTCGCCCTGATCCACTCCCGCCTGGACTACTGCAACGCTCTATTAATTGGCCTCCCCCTCACTCGACTTTCCCCTCTCCAGTCTATCCTCAATGCAGCAGCCAGGGTTGTCTATCTAGCTAATCGTTACTCAAACGCGTCCGCTCTTCGCCAATCATTACACTGGCTGCCCATTCATTACAGGATAAAATTCAAAGTATTTGTTCTCACCCACAAAGCTCTCCACAGTGCGGCACAGAAATTAGGACCATCCACAATTTGCATAGTTTTAGGCGCTCCATCAAAACACATTTCTTCAGAGCGCCCTATCATGTTCCCTAATCAGTTATTTTGTTTGTGTGTAGCCCATTCACTACTTCCATCTATCCCCCACTCCCTGAAGATGGCTGGACCATCATTGTAAATACATCATTGTAAATACACACTTGTACTTTGTATCTCCCCACCTCATTGTAGATTGTAAGCTCTCACGAGCAGGGTCGTCTTGTGTTGCTTTAATTATTGTATTGTTAACATTGTTACTTATGACTGTTGTGTTTGAAGCTGTCAAACTGTAAAGCGCTGCGGAATATGTTGGCGCTATATAAATAAAGATTATTATTATTATACATATATATAGCTACATTGTCTCCTTTATTATGTATATTGCCGTCTTTTATTATACATTGCCCTCTCTTGTTATGTACACCTTCATCCCTTACATATTAGATTATATACAGACCTGTCTTTATTACATACCATCCTCTCTTATTAGATATACAATGCAATTATGGCTGATGTACCATGGGAAAGCTTCTTTTCTAATGGAGGAGCTGATGGACTGGTCTTCTGGTCACCGGCTGCTTCTTCAGCAGTCATCTTATATCTAGGAGAGGGGACTATGTAATAAAAGAGGGCACTGAGAACAACAACAATACGCTATGTGAGGCCGGTTTCACACGTCCAGATAATTCCGGTACCGGAAAAAATCGGTACCGGAATTATCCGTGTCCGTGTGCCCCTACATTTCTGTGGCACATCAGTGTGGCACACGTGCACCGCCCGTGTGCTCACTGGGTACCACACGCACCGAGCTGGGTACCACACGTACCAGCATCTGGTGCTGAAGCTGCGATTCATATCTTCCCTGCAGCAGCGTTTGCTGCAGAGAAGATATGAATAATAGTGTTTAAAATAAAGATCTATGTGGCCCCTAATGTGCCCCCCATGTGCCGTCCGATAAATAAATCTGGAAGCACATGGACATTTCACACAAATATGAGAATGTAGAATAAGGGATTTTACAGATAACATTATTACTCCACGTCACACAGTGCAGACACAGAATAATATCTACAGCCAGGCACTTACCGCTGACGTCTCGTCTGATTAGATTAGAGCCGCTTTCTCCTGTTTCTTCTCCATCTGGTCAGACCTTCATGTCAACATCTCCCAGCCATGACTCATCTTGTCACAATGATCATCACAGCCATGAAAATAACAAGGTCACATATATTGTATACATACTTGAGTCTCTCCCCTCAATACAGATATGTACCCCACCATTAAAAATATAAAGTGATAAGCATCACTGTGCCCCCCATTAACTATAATCTCTGCCACCCAATAATATAAATTATTGAGTCTGTGACTCTGCTCAATTGCCTGTAAGGCTATGAAAATATGCAAGGTTTTGCAGTACAAGAGAAGTGAGTGAGATGCCCGAAGTCTCATGCACACGCTGCTTTGTTCTTTCCTTGCAGAATTGCAGCAAATTGAAATCTGCATAATGTCAATTATTGCAGCGTATTTCACCTGTACTATTGGGGAAAATACGTAACAAAAGCATGGCAAAAACTTTGCAAAAAAAAAAGTGTTTTACACAGTGTCCTTCCGACCAACACATTAGGATATGCAGCAGATGTGAGATGGGGAGGACACTATCAGGGGCTTAGCACCCTCCTCCACTACCCAATTCATTTCACATCCATATCTTATGTCCTCCCCTCCTACTGTTCGTAATTCCATTATAAGTCCCCTTACTCCCATCCCAATCCCCCACATCCATCATTATCCTCTCCACCACCCCAATCATTGTTCTCCCCCACCACCCCATCATTGCCCTCCCCCATCACCTCCATCATTGCCTTTTCCCCCATGACCCCACCATTGCCTTTTTCATCACCTCCATGGTAGTTTGCACAAAAGGTGTTCTTTGGTTAAAACGCAACGATCCATTAGTTCCACGTGATAGGTGATAACTTATTAATCGTTTGGGTCTGACCATTGGAAACCGCACCCATCGGAAGAGCTGGGAAGTTTTATCCCAGACAGGACACATTTATTCCCATTTTAAAATGAAGCGGCAGGTGGGATGTCTGACCGCGACTCCGTTCATTCTCTTTTTTCCAGAAAAAAACATGCGTAGTGCTCACAGCCACTGTGGGAATGAATGGATCAGTGGTCAAGTTGCACATGCCGCTTTAGTCTTATGGGGATAAAAGCTCAACATTCTGTAGATTTTTTCAGGTCCCAGCAGTCACATCCCAACCAATCAATAACTTATCACTTATCCTGTGGAGAGTTGATTACTTGTTTTCACTGGAGAACCCCTGTAAGAGCATCTTATTCCAAGTATTTAACCACTAATGGAAAAAAATAGTCTTTTAATTAATATCAGAGAGAACAATTGACCGCTACACACAACACAATCCACTATTGCGAGACCAATAATACCACATACAAGTGAGAAATATGGCCACATCCTGACCAGACCAGATATTACCAGTACATAGTGACCGAATAATACCAAATACAAGGAACAAATACAGCCACAATATTATTTGGCTATATAACCCTCTTATTCCAAATTGGGTTAAGAATCCTATGAAGGAAGCACCCTGAAACATCCTTATTCAACAACACCAAAGAGGAAGATAGCCGACTGCTATAGCTCTAAGCCTAAAAGTAACAAATTTCACCGCACTCTCTTTTGATTAATTATGCAAAGGTTCTGTACATTTATTAGTGTAAACTAGGAGCACAACAGAATATTGCAGTATATGCGATGAACACAACGTTTCGGCTTAACCTAAGCCTTGATCACGTATCGCTGTGGAAAAATATGCAAAGAAAAATACAATAAAATAAACAACATAAGTAAGATAACTAGAATAAATTAACAAAACAAACAATGGGTCGTCCTAGAGATCAAGAGATACATGTCTACCAACAGACATACAGGGACGTCAAAGGAAGTGATGGATCAGGGATCGAGTGTCAGGATAGGGTGCAAAAGGGTCCTGCGTATCCTGCGGGTAGGGATATTATAGTGAGTATACTTCAACATTAACATACGTCGGAGAAAGGAGAAAATCCAGATAAAATGCAGCTGATATACAATATCACAGTGGTAGTATAGACCAAAGGGTTTCAAGCCCATACTCAGAAATAGTAGCATAGGTAGTTATCTTATTCCAATGATGGAATATAGTGCAGACAGGAAAAAATCCCAGCAATAGAGTGTCAGTTCTGTAGAAAACATTAGATGGAAATTAGCTTGGACAAGTTGTAAAGGCCGTGCCCATAGAATCTGAAAAAAATATACCTTGAGCAATATCTTTAGTAAGTAAGCAGAGGCTCCCTTATGGAAATGTGGACCTGTGTAGAGTAAATGGTATGTTGGTGATACCTCTAAGTAATACAGGAAGGAATAGTGCATAAGGGTACATGGGATAGTGTAGATAGCCGTGCCCGTAGGAACTACCTGAGTACCTTAAAGTAATGTGATTGCTGCGTTTTCACTGGTGGATGGTATGGACCTGTATAGAGTAAATAATATCGATGTATCCTTGTAGAATGAGTATACTGCCTGCCAAGGAGGATGTTAGTGGCGTCTGTAGTTTACCTGAGAAAGAGCGGCGCTCCCGCGCTGTGCTCCAATGCCGCGTGTGTCCGGTCTGCCGCTAGGACGGCGTGTGTGAGGTAAATATCCGCCGCACCGGAAGTGAGCGGTGCGGACCGGAAATGACATACCGCTACTGAATAGGGTCCTAAAGCGCATGCGCCGCCTCCGTGACTGACTGTGTGCTGTGTGTGGCTGAGAATACAGCCCCGGTGAAGGCTCCGACAGGGAATGAATGTGTGGTGGACATACCAAGTGTGAATTATCACCTGCAGGATAATATGATCAATGTGATAATACTATCTATCGGTACTAAAATTAAGAAACTAAAGGGAAAGAAAATGAAAAAATCAGGGAAAATAAGGGGAAAACTATTTACAAGTATTAACAAGTTAGAGGGCCCATGGCAACTCACCCAATATAGTAATAGATCTTGTGTAGTCATGAGTTAGCGGGTCTGAAAAAGAAGGAATATCAAAGTGAGATAAATTCAATTAACAAGGCTCATGCTGACCAGTCAATCTCTCTGTTGAGTCCTTTAGGAGTCAGGGTATCTAGCTTATATATCCAGTAGGTCTCGCGTGCTCTAAGAAGTCTGATATGGTCGCCCCCTCTTCTGGGGCGAGGGACATGTTCGATGACTTGAAATTTTAGTTGGGCTACTGTGTGTCTGAATTTTGTAAAGTGATCTGGTAGAGGTAGCCAGTTTTTGCCGCATCTGATTGTAGACTTGTGGCTGGCAATTCTGTCCCTGATGTGCTGCGTGGTTTCCCCTATATATAGGAGGCCACATGGGCATTTTATAAGGTACACAACAAAATTCGAGTCACATGTATGAAAGCCCCGTATTGGATAAGATTTACCTGTCCTTGGGTGAGTGATAGTATCTGTTTTGATGACATTTGAGCAGCTAGCACAATTGAGGCAAGGAAAGGTACCGTTACGTCTAGTGCCCAATAGTCTCTGCGTGGTAGTGGGTCGTTTAGCTCTAAGCCTAAACAGGGGGGAATGGAAATATAATTGGCAACTCCCAGCAACAGGCTGGGAGTCTATTTCACCCAGGTCCAGGTGTGTCAATTAGAGCTGGAAAAAAGGTTGCAACTGGGTCAAAGAGTCAGAAGGGTTAAGAAGGTGTCTGCAAAGCCAGATGCAGAGACCATCTGTAGCTAGATGCAGTGCAACTGTCGGCAGCCTCTGACACACGTGTGACAGTATGACGTATGAGTCCTGCCAGCATTGCTATACACCAGGGAGTGGAGGATGGGGTAAAACCAAAGTAGGAGAAAGAGAGGATTCAGCACACACCCAAAACCTAGCAACAGTCTCAGATAAATCCACCAAACGCCTTCTGAAACAACAACCACAAACCGCCATCAAACCACGCAGCATGAGCTAGCTCTGGCAATGAGTGCTTGCCAGGGCCCAGATTATGTAGTACACATCAACTTACTGTGTAAATATTTTTATGACAGGCATCATAAACACCCTTGCAAAAAACTCGAGTGGCTGTAGCAGCATGGAATATGTTAACCCTGGTGATCTAGTGGCGATGGATGAGGAGATATAGAGGAAGGCCTCATTAAAAAAACAGGCACAATTTAAAGGAGCCTAGACTTGGAATGCCCATACACTAAGTGCATGGGCTGACAAACATTTCCCCATGGGTGGTACATTTAAAAAAAAAATGTTATGGGGATCATAGACACCCTTGCCAAAAAATTGACTGGCTATAGCAGCATAGAACATATTCACCCTGGTGGTCTAGTGGTGGTGGATGATGAGGATGAGGACAAGGAGGAGTGCACCAAAATCATGAAGCGCATATCCATGTGTGGGTGTGAAGAGGTGCATGGGAATACACCTCACAAAAAGACACTGTATTAGAGGTTATGTTTTGCCGTCATTTGGTAGTGTAGAGAAGTCCGACCCAATTCAGCCCTTGTTCATTTTTATAAGAGTCACCCTGTCTGCGTTTTCAGTTGACAGGCGAACGCGCTTATCTGTGATAATTCCACCAGTGACACTAAAAACCCGCTCTGACAAAACACCAGGACCTCCAAGGTGTAGAGAGCCAGTTCATGCCACGTGTCCAGCTTGGATACCCAATAATTAAAAGGCACAGAGGAATCACAGAGAATGTTGGTACAGTCAGCAAGGTACCCCTTCTGCATCTTAGAAACACAGAAAACATTCCTTTCCTTGTGACATTACCCCATGCCTCAGGGCCAGGGCGATGGGTGGGTCTGAGAAAACTCTCCCAGAACTTTGCCAGTGTTCCCCTGCCTTTGCTGATTTGGAGTTGTGTCTCTCTCGCCTGTACTCCTTGGTTGTCCAACAAACTGTTATGTGTGCCACCAGCGTTTTGAGATGGGAATTTTTTTACTAATTCTGCAACAATGGCCCTCTGGTAATGCAGCATTTTAGTACACTTGTCTGCCTCTGGATGAAGAGATTGAAAGTTCTCCTTGTAGCATGGGTCTAAAAGTGTCACTACCCAGTAATGCAAGGGCCCCTGGAAAGGCAGCGCAACATAAAGTCAGCCATGCGTATCAGACTGGTAACAGGCAAGCCTTCCATTTCCTCACCAACAGGACGACTGACCAAGGTGTCCTCCTCCTCTTCCTCCCTGTCCCCAGGCCATTCATGGTGAACAGACAGTATGACAGTTGTGACTGTAGTACCATCTACAACCATCTTCCTCATTGTCAAACTATCCACATTGGGATGACATGAGGCTCGGCTGTGTGTAATCACCATGTATGGTTCCTTGCTCCATGTCCTCCTGCTCTGCCTGCACTGCCTCCTCTTTCATTGTCAGCAGAGAGCTTTTCAGAATGCAGAGAAGTGGGATGGTGACCCTACTTATGGCGTCATCGCCACTCACCATCTTGGTGGACTCCTCAAAGTTTTGGAGGATGTTACATATGTCTGACATCCAAGTTCACTCCTGAGGTCTTATGTGTGGAGTCTGACCTGAATAATGACGGCCTTGTTGATGCTTGTATTCCACAGCTGCCCTCTTCTGCTCACAAATCCTTTCCAACATCTGCAGTGTAGAGTTCCAATGCATGGTGACATCACACACCAGTCGGTGAACCGGAAGCTGCAATCACTGCTGAAGCACGGCAAGGGCTGCTGAAGCTGTAGCTGACTTTCTAAAATGGGCACACAGGCGGCGTACTTCCACAAGCAGATCCGGAAGCGCCAGATAGATTTTTTTTAACAATGAGGTTAAGCACATGGGGCAGACATGGTACGTGTGTCAGTTCGCCTCGCCTCAGAGCCACCACCAGGTTCCTGCCATTGTCACACACAACCATGTCTGGCTGGAGGTTCAGCGGTGTCAGCCACAGATCTGTCTGCTCTTTCAGAGCTGTCCACAACTCCTCAGCATTGTGCGGTTTGTCACCTAAGCAGATTAACTTCAGAACAGTCTGTTGCCGCTTGGATTTGGCAGTACTGCAGTGCTTCCAGCTTGTGACTGATGTGATCATTTCAGAGATGGAGGCTGAAGAGGAGGAGGTGCAGGAGCTGTAGACTCTGGGGGAAACCCTGATTGACGTAGGGCCCACAATCCTTGGCGTCGGGAGGACGTGTTCCATCCCAAGGTCTGACTGGGTCCTGGCTTCCAATATGTTAACCCAGTGTGCCGTCAGCGAGATGTACCATCCTGGCCACAAGCACTTGTCCACATGTCCGTGGTTAGGTGTACTTTCCCAGTAACTGCATTGTTGAGGGCACGGGTAATTTTGTGGGACACGTGCTTGTGTAATGCCGGGACTGCACAGCGGGAGAAATAGTGGCGACTGGGGACCGAGTACCTTGGGACTACCGCCACCATCAGGTTGTGCAAAGATTCTGTCTCAACGAGCCTAAAAGGCAACATTTCCAGTGCAAGTAGACGAGAAATGTGTGAATTTAGTACTGTGACCTGTGGGGCGTTGGCTGCGTATGGACAACTAAAGGCTGCACTGGGGCAAGGATGTGGACGTTCTTGATGATGCTGCTATTTGAGTGTGGGCAACGGCAGGTGCAGGGCAGGAGGCATCTTTGCATGCACCGTGGACAGGGGATTGACTTGCATGCACAACAGTGGAAGAAGCTGTGGTGTCACCTGCAGACACTGTTCCTGGAGCCTGGAGTTGGGCCCACAAAGTCGGGTGCTTTACTGCCATGTGCAGGTGTTGCAAATGGTCTGTTTGTGGTTATCGGCAGAGTCTTTAAAAAATTACCATTTAAAAAAAAAAACCTTTTGTTTTTTTAAAAAATTACCAGACTCAGGAAGACCTAACAGTTGGACTGGCAACTTCCGTCATGTTGGTGTTAAGGTGAACGGTTGCCCACCTTCTGTCTGCAGCCACCGAACTGCTTCTTCCTGCCTGAAGGGGTGCTACGCCTCCCTTCCCCTGTGTGCTGTTGTCTTCGCTCTGCATGTCCTCCTGCCAGGTTGGGTCAGTTACTATATCATCCACCACCTCATCTTACACTTTCACACATTGGTCCTCCTCCTGACTTTGGCAATTGTGTCTCATCATTGTCCACCTCTTGTGACTGTGGCTGCTCAAATATTTGAGCATCACTGCATGGAATCTCATCTTGCCCCGCTTCAAGTGGACCGGGCTAATGGGCTGAATCTATAAATGGAAAAGTGAACAGCTTTTCGGAGTGTCCAAGTGTGGGATCAGTTATTTCCGGGCACTTGGCATGGTGGGAGGAAGGAGGATCAGGGTGAGGAATATGCGGTCCAGACTCACGTCTACTCAGACTTGAACGTGTGGAAGACAGGGTGCTGGTGGTGGTGGCCAAGTAACTGGAAATATCCGCTATCCAACCAACAACCTTTTCACACTGCTCTAGCTTCAATAGTGCTGTCTTGCTTCGGTCCCCTAGGACTTCAGACACTAAGGTCCAGCTAGAGGATGTGGGTATTTTTTCTGGGCCAATTTCAGCTTGCCCACGGCTTCGGCCTTGGCATGCACCATCACGTCCACTATCCCATCCCTTGCCACGCGCCTTGCCCATAGTAAATGGACTAGAATATTTTAACGTTCACTACAAATGGCTGAATTGGGAGCAAACTTGTATGTGATACGTGTGTGGGAAAACCACACTTTAAACTATCTGTACTGTAGATAAAAATGTTTTTTTGGTTATCAAATAACCAATATCCTCAATAAGTAGGATAACAGACAGCAAAAGCCCTAGACTATGTAGGCCTAAAATGTCCAAATTTTTAGCACAGATAGATGACGTCTGTCACGGAGATATCACACTGCCAAATATGTGGCCTGTATTTTTTATTTTTTTTAAAGCAGAATAGTGCTGCATAATAAAAGTAGAGTAACAGACAGGAAAAAAATAGCCTAACAGGCTAAAATGCCCAAACTTGGAGCACGCAGATATGAGGCCTGTCAGGGAAATATCACACTGCCAAATATGTGACCTGTATTTTTTTAAATGCAAAATAGTCCTGTATATAAGTAGAGTAAGATGTTATGAACTGGTGGTTTAGGAGCAACATGGGACGAGCTCTGAAGGAGGTGGTACCTGTACTGACCGTAGTCCCTAAGCTCAACACAACACTAGAAGTAGCCGTGGGATGCTCCTGTCACTCCCTAGGCACCTCGTCACAGCCTGAGAACTAACTACCCCTAAAGATAGAAACAGGAAAACTATCTTGCCTCTGAGAAAATCCCCAAAGGATAGATAGCCCCCACAAGTAATGACTGTGAGTGGAGAGGGAAAAGACATACACAGAATGAAACCAGGATGTAGCACAGGAGGCCAGTCTAGCTAGATAGATAAGACAGGATAGAATACTGTGCGGTCAGTATTAAAAACTACAAAAATCCACACAGACTTTACAAAAATCTCCACACCTGACTAAAGGTGTGGAGGGTAAATCTGCTTCCCAGAGCTTCCAGCTTAACTGAATTAATCCATACTAACAAGCTGGACAAAACATAGAATGCACAGAACGAATAAGTCCACAACATGTGGACAGAAAAGAGCAAAGCAAGGACTTAACTTTGCAGGACTGGTCAGGATATCAGGGAAATCCAAGAGAGATGTGAATCCAACCAGGAACCATTGACAAGTGGCACTGGCTGAAGGGAAGAGCCAGGCATAAATAGCCGAGCAGCAAGACAATCAGTGGAAGCAGCTGCAGACCGCTAAATCCAAGGAGCAGCCATACCACTTAAAACCACCGGAGGGAGTCCAAGAGCAGAACTCACAAAAGTGCCACTTACAACCACCGGAGGGAGCCCAAGAGCGGAATTCACAACAGTAAGAGACAGGAAAAAAACTGGACTAACGGCCTAAAATTCCCAAACTTGGAGCACGCAAGGCCTGTCAGGGAAATACCACACTGCCAAATATGTGGCCTGTATTTTTTTTTAAATGCAAAATAGTGCTGTATATAAGTAGAGTAACAGACAGGAAAAAAACTGGACTAACGGCCTAAAATCCCCAAACTTGAAGCACGCAGATATATGAGGCCTGTCATGGAAATACCACACTGCCAAATATGTGGCCTGTATTTTTTGGGCGTCTGCAAAATAGTGCTGTATATAACTAGAGTAACAGACCAAAAAAAAATGGAAAGCGGCCTGTATGCATTTTTTGGCGGTTCAGCAAAATAGTGAAAAAAATTGGAATCCAGCTCAACAGGACTGGATTTTCCTTTTCTTTTTATTATCCAAAACGAAATTTTAGTGCATACAAAAGAAAAATGTACTTGGTCGACATGACCCAGTCAACGCGTTTCGACTGCACTAGGCAGTCTTACTCATGACTCATGAAAACAGTCCTGTTGAGCCGGATTCCAGTATTTTTCTATTTTCCTTGATGTGAGGCCAGAGCGAGGCTGGAGTCTGAGCCCCAGGTGGATGAGCATAGAGCAACTGGGTGAGCTGAAATCAAGTTTTTATTCAAAATGGTGTCAAGAAATTGTGTAAGACTCAAAAAAAAATTTTACTCTACCATACAACAAGAAAATGAAAGATTTTTCAGTGCACTCATAAGTGATTTTTGTGACCCCTTTGAAATTGCTGGATTTTCATGCTGTGCTAGGAAAAGGATCTGGCAGTATTGTGCAGTGTCAAAAAGCAAATGGAGAAAAAAAGGGCTCTGGATTGCTTTGCAATAAAATAATCTCTATTAACCTGGCAAAAAAATTTCCTAGCCAATTATACCTGGGGATAGGTATCTACGGTCAATATATGCTATAGGTATAGGTCCTGATGTATGCAATGATATCTATATACACACATACAGTGACTGCAGGTCTTGCACTGATATGTATAGAGCGACGTACACTCTCCTGCCTACCTAACACTGCAACCTATATACTCCGGAATTAGTCCTTATAAGGACTGTTGGTTTATCTGGGTTTGAGTAGTTTAGGATGGTAGACCCCACACTGGCTAAGAAATCCCCAAATCTGACCCTATCTCAGCAGCAGCTCTCCCTACACTGTCTGATTCCGGAGCCGAAAGCACCGAGCAGGGCGGCGTCCGGCCAGTCAATCACTGCAAGACCACAACAAAGATGGCTGCGGTGTTACAGTCCCTGGCAGACAATCCCTGCATGTTGATTGGGTCTCCAAAGACCACCAAAATTGCAGGGTAGAGACCCAAGTTCCCGCCGAGTAATCCCAGAAATGCTCGGTGATCGCCGAGTACACCGAGTAAAGTGATACTCGGGCGAGTAACGAGTAATGGCGAGCACGTTCACTCAACACTAGTCGCCATAAATGTATGAGGGCTTATTTTTTGTGGGACAAGCTGTAGTTTTGAATTACACCATTCAATTTACCATAAAATGCATTAAAAAACATGAAAAAATCCATAAAAATGGTGAAAATAATACAATTCCACCATTGTTTTTTATTTATTTCGTTTTCCAGAGTTCATTGTGGTAAAAATTACCTAGATTACAGTGATAACAAGCTTAGACTATTTAAATTATCATTAAAATTCAGAATGTTTTTGATGTTAATTCAGGGCTGTTTTTTTGAATGGTAACCTGCCATTTTTATTTATACTAGTTTAGTGTACACAGTTCTACGCAAACGTTTACCCTGACAGAATTTTTGCTTTCTTGGCCATTTTTCTGAGAATATGAATGATAACACCAAAACTTTTTCTCCGCTCATGGTTAGTGGCTGGGTGAAGCCATTTATCGTCAAACTACTGTGTTTACTCTTTTTAAATCATAATGACAACCCAAAACATCCAAATGACCCTGATCAAAAGTTCACATACCCTGGTGATTTTGGCCTGATAACATGCACAGCATTTGCCACAAATGAGTTTGAATGGCTACAAAGGTAACATCCTCACCTGTGCCCTGTTTGCTTGTAATCAGTGTGTGTGCATAAAAACTGAGTGAGCTTCTGGGATCCAGACAGACTCTTGCATTTTTCATCCAGCCACTGACATTTCTGGATTGTGAGTCATGGGGAAAGCAAAAGATTTGTCAATGGACCTAAGGGAAAAGGTAGTTGAACTGTATAAAACAGGAAACTGATACAAAAAGATATCCAAGGAATTGATAATGCCAGTCAGCAGCGTTCAAACTGTGATTAAGAAAGGGAAAATCAGGGGCTCTGTAAGAACAAAACTATGGTCATGTCCTCCACAACTGCCAGGAAAATTGTTCAGGATGCAAAGAAAAACCCACAAATAACATCAGCTGAAATATTGGACTCTCAGAAAACTAGCGGTGTGGCTGTTTCAAGATGCACAATAAGGAGGCACTTGAAGAAAAATGGGCTGCATGATCCAGTCGCCAGAAGAATCCCATTACTGCGCAATTACCACAAGTGTATCACCTACAATACGCAAAACAGCAGAGACAAGCCTCAAAACTTCTTGAACAAGGTAATTTGAAGTGATGAGACCAAAATTGAACTCTTTGGCCACAACCATAAATGGTACATTTTGAGAGAGGTCACCAAGGCTTATGATGAAAGGAACACCATTTCTGCTGTAAGGCACGGAGGTGGATCGCTGGTGGTTTGGGGATGTGTGATCTACAAAGGCACAGGAAACTTGGTTAAAGTTGAAGGAAAGATGAATGCAGCACATTATCATCAAATAGTGGAGGCAAATTTGCACTCATCAGCCTGGAAGCTGTGCATGGGACATACTTGGATGTTCCAAAATGGCAACAATCCAAAACACAAGGCCAAGTCGACCTGTCATTGGCTATAGCAGAACAAATTGAAGGTTCTGGAGTGCCCATCTCAGTCTCCTGACCTCAATGTCATTGAGCCACTCTGGGGAGATCTCAAGCATGCAGTTCATGCTAGACAGCCCAGGAATTTACAGGAACTGGATGCTTTTTGCCAAGAGGAGCGGGCAGTTTTACCATTTGAGAAAATAAAGAACCTCATGCACAACTACCACAAAAGAATTCAAGCTGTCATTGATGTTAGAGGGGGCAATATATAGTATTAAGAAATGGGGTATGTGAACTTCGGATCAGGGTCATTTGCATGTTTTGGGTTGTCTTTATGATTTTAAAATAGGTAAAATAGTAGTTTGTCAATAAATGGCTTCACCCATCCACTAACCATGAGTGGAGAAAACATTTTGTTGTTATCATTCATATTCTCTGAAAAAAGGCCAAGAAAGCAAAAATTCTGCCGGGGTATGTAAATTTTTGAGCACAACTATATATGTTTTGATTGCTTATTATTATAGAGATTGGTTGATAGCTGCATTCGGAGCTGTTAAAGACACTTGTAGAGGGAAGGAATTCAGCTATTAAGCCTCATCCAACATGTGGGCACCTTCTCCGGACATTAAGTCACATCCTAATGCAGTATCCAATACGACTACACACCAACCCTTTCACTCATTACTATTTCTAAGGCAATATATGTCTCTCTTAAAGAATTACTCCTCCCATCAAAGTTTTTGTCCTCTTAATATATTGCAGTCATTATATTATAAACAAAGCACTGTGTACTTGCAATTACTCATCTTGCCTTTCTACCCAGATAGCTCTTCTCTTTTCTCAGCTCTATGTAGAAACAGGAAATCTCTTGTCCCTGCATTTATTATTCCCCTCAACTCCTGTCCCAGCTGCTCTCTCTTCCCTCCCCCCTCATCTGCCAGAGTGACTTTTGCAGTGACCTATGACTCATGCTGGGAAAATAGACTCCCTGTTTCTACATAGAGCTTAGAAGGATTCAGCTAGTCAGTTTTTAATCATGTGATATGATAGAACTAATGGAATAGAGAAGAATTAGCTGGGTAGAAAGGCAAAATTAGCAATTGTAAGTACACAGTGCTATATAATATGGTTGCAATATATTAAGATGATAACCACAATTATGGGAGTGCGTCTTTAATCAGTTCTGTCTATCCCTCTCACTTTCTTCTTTATAAAATATATACAGTATATTTATTTTTAAGATATCATGGAACATACCATACTAACTTTAATGACACTTGGAGTCAATTTCAGTTGAAACATGACAAAGATGGCACAAGTGTGTATGAGACACATATGAGAGGTTGATGTGCTAGACACTCTGTTACCTTAATGTCCTCTGCATTCTTGTCCTCTGCATTCTTTAAGTACTTCTTACACAGCAGGGTGCAATAATCCTTTTTCATCTTTATAGATCAGCAATGATATAAGTAGGAAGCTGCCCTTGTGTTATAATCAAGATGAACTTGCAAGGTGAACATTTTAAGTAATAGAAATTATTTATAATTTAGTAATAAAAGTTTATGTCTGGAGCCCTTCAGATTTCCCACATCTGCTGTGTGCCCGGCCTTGAGATGCCAGACAATCGCGGTTGCCTTTAAATGAAAGGTCATAAAGTGGAATGATAGAGTTCATATCTCTTTCTAACTCACACAATCTCCACACTAATATCTTTTCCTCCAACATTAAAGATCATACACATGGCCTTTGTCAAATCTCTTATAAATATTGCACAAGTAAGGGGCAATTGCTTTCTTTTTCAAGCGGTAACATTAATGTCATTCAAAACCCTCAATGAATGGGTAAATAAAACTTTATGATTAAGTTTAAAATCCAAGGTAATATTTATAGCCTTTGTTAAGAGCCCAAGCGTGAATCACATAGAAGTGAAGACACTTCCAGAGACGTTAATGGCCTAGTGTTACAACTCTGCAGATTTATTTTAGATAAGTTAATTTGAAAGATACTTTACTTTTGATGGACCATTTTAAAGTTGTATAACGGTGTTATGTTTTACATAATTTATGTTTCCTTTTTTGACAATCACACCATTAAACCATTCTGCTTTACATTGCAGTCTCAGATCCAGCTGATTATTAAGAATCTAGAGTAGTATTACTATAGTTAAGAGGGATTTACACAAACTTATTTTACATTTTGTAGATAGCTTAAAATGACCTATAAGGCTGGTTTCACATTTGCGTTTAAAAACGCAGCGTTTTAAACGCAAACGCATGTGGTGAAAAAAACGCATGTAAACGCGTTAAAACGCCGTGTTTTTTAGACGCATGCGTTTTTGCATGTTTTAATACAAACGCGGCGTTTTGACACGTTTACATGTGTTTTTTCCTGCGCTTGCGTTTTTAAAACGCATGATGAGATGTGTGTGACAGCTGCCAATCATCAAAATCAACAAGAAAATCCACTTTAAACAGAAATAGCTAGGGTTAGGGTTAGGATCCCTAGTAACCCTAGGGATCCTAACCCTAACCCTAAGGGATCCTAACCCTATCCCTAACCCTAAGGGACCCTAACCCTAAGGGATCCTAACCCTATCCCTAACCCTAACCCTAAGGGATTCTAACCCTAACCCTAAGGGATCCTAACCCTAAGGGATCCTAACCCTATCCCTAATCCTTACCCTAAGGGATCCTAACCCTTCGGGTTAGGGTTAGGATTCCTTAGGGTAAGGGTTAGGGTTTGGGGTTGGCTTATCAGTGTGTATTCTTGTCTTTTTCTATTAAAACGCATGCGTTTATAAACGCATGCAAACGCATGTGCTTAAAAACGCATGCGTTTACATAGACAGCAATAGGTTTTTTTGCCGCAAAGAAAGCATGCGTTTTTTTGCGGCAAAAAAACGCCGCTAGAAATTACTACATGTTGCATTTCTGCAACACAACGCATGCATAGAAAAGACGCATGCGGCCGCAAAACGCGGCAAAACGCATGCAAAAAAAGCATGCATTTTTAATGTTAAGTATAGAGAAAAAAACGCATGCGTTTTTTTGCACTAAAACGCAGCGGCAAAAAACGCAAATGTGAAACCAGCCTAATATAGAAAGAAGTAAGATCGTGTGATGTCAGATATAGTGTGCCTGAAACAATAATTGCAATATATTTTACAGTATAACATGCTTTGTTAGTCCACACTGACAAAATGATATCTATTTTACAGGATCCATGACGAATGCATTGGATTAATTTTGATTCACTTTACTGCATTTTCTGTTGGCTTCATACTAAAACAGTCCACAGAAACATTAATGTGAAATGGTATATGACTAACATAATTTGAAGATGGAAGTGGTTACTACTTTCCCACAGACTCAGGAAACACTACAAGTAGTAAAGAATAGTTCAGTTGCAGCGTTTTAATTGATCACAAAGCTCAAAGAGGACCTTTCATCAAACTTTTCACGTTGAATTGGACATGCAATGTAATAAGTGCTGCAGAGCAGAATAAACTCTTTTTCTCAAGTCACCCTCAACAACAGCACCATAGCTGGTTGACTCCCAGCCCTATTAGGGACAGGAAACACTAAGAGGTCAAATAGCCTAACCTCACTTCCTCTCCACTGTTTTTTCTGTCCCCATGGGGCATGAGGAGGTCATCCTGCAGTGCTCTGTAGCTGGCAACTGAGGCTGTTTCAATACCTTAAAGGGAATCTGTCAGAAGGTTTTTGCTACCTCATCTGAGAGCTGCCTGATGTAGGCAAAGAGAAGCTGAATCCAGCAATATATCACTTAGGTTACTGGGTGCCGACGTTCTGACATAATTAGAGCTTTTAGATTTGGCATGAAGCAGAGATGAAAAGCTAATCCCGCCCACACCAGACTTTTTATGTACAAAGTCCATAGACAGTAAGCTGCCTATCACAGAAGGAACCGTGTCAGACCATGATTCACATGCCCAGCTATTCATAGTAATGATGAGCTACTGGTGCTAAGGATCTTGATAAGAGAGGGATCACTGAAATCTGTGTTTTAGCATCTACCTCATTCTGTCTTCAGATTACATGGAGAAAAGCTACTGACAGATTCCCTTTAAGTCCGGACAGCTGAGGACGATCGCCTATGCCTTCCCCTCTCTGAGGCTGCTTCTGTCTCCTCCAGGACACAGGACATTGCCATTATTCCTATGCCTCTAGATAAAGCAGAGTGGCTTTGGGCTGAAGGCCTCCCGGAGCTCGCCGGCCCTCCTCTTCCCCTTTCCATGATTTAGAGTGCAAGTACCAGATGTGACTTCATACAAAGTCACATGTCCTTCGGCATCACTTCCAGTTGCTTTCCAGGGTGGAATGTATAGCTGGTTTTCTGTGTTTTATGGTGATTTACATGAAGAATTCAGCAGGGCAGAGGTTGATCTCTGCGATTGTTTGCTCTTTATGTGTTCATACTACAGGCTACCGTTTTAGTATTCACTTTAAAAAAAAAACAAATAGACCATTTACAACAAATTCCATATTGTTGAGTATATGTCATAATCAAGTATTTCCGCAAATTATGGTTTAATTGGATGGCAAAAATTATTCCCATAGAATTAAAATATTGAGAATCTGTTACCATGTAGTCTGGCTTTAGACCCAAGTGGGCCCTTATTATATAGGGCGTCACTCAGGTTTGTATTACTATGTGACTTGTCCTTAATATATTTATTTTTAGTTGATATTTAAGGTCCTCATGTGTCGAGCCTAAACATTTTATTGGTTATCTAGTCTGACTTTTAGACTTATTTTATGACAGTTTGAGTCAATATTGGTTTATTATATATGTTTCCTAATCTTTGCCTTTTATGTCAATTATCTTTTGTCTAATTGGGTAATTATACCATCAAGATTATTTTGATGTGTATCTTTTAGTTTGACCTCTCCCATACCACTGTTTATATATTTGTATATATTTATTAATAAACTTTAGTCGTTTATATATTTTACATACTAGTATGCCACTATGTTTTCTATTTTTCGAATACAGTTTATATTTGCTGCTTGTCCAAAATTGTTTGCTTATTTTCATGCTGTCTCACTAACTAAAGCAATTTAACTACGTCTGGACTGCCCATAGAGTATAAACATCTGAACAGTCCACAATTTGCTTGCACTAAAGTTCTTAAACATCCTTAAAGGGAACCTGTCACCCTGTTTTTTCAGTAGGAGATAAAAATACCGTTAAATAGGGCCTGAGCTGTGCTTTACAATAGGGTATTTTTTGTCCCCTGATTCCCTACCTATGCTGCCGAAATACCTTACAAAAGTGGCCTTTTTCGCCTGTCAATCAGGCTGGTCAGGTCGGATGGGCGTGGTCACAGCGTTGTTTCTCCCCCACATCTTGCTTATGTTCCCGTTGGTGGCGTAGTGCTTCTCACATGTGCAAGTGCCGAATGCACTGCGCAGCTGTAGAAAAAGAGCGCGCTCGCCGCTATTCAGCGGTTTCTCGGTGGGCTCGGCCATCTTCCTGAGGCCGCTCGTGCGCAGATGGAGTCTCCTGCTTCCCGGGGCTTCAGGAAAATGGCCGCGGGATGCCGCGCATGCGCAGATGGACATCGCGGCGGCCATTTTCCTGAAGCCGAGATTCGAAGTTTGTGGGGGTGGGGAGCTGGCTGTCAGAAACAGCCAGACTCCCCACTAAAAAGATAAACATGATTTATTATCATGCTTGCTGTTTCAATATCTGTATACACCGCACTGAGCCAGTGCTTGTTTATTCACATTAGGATGAACTGAGAGTGCTTTCTCCTTTGGACGAGGCAGTCATGCGATCATTGGGTTTAAGGAAGGAAATAGCACTTGGATACTATAAAACTTAACCTTTAATACGTTCTTTTAAGAAAAGTAACAAATATATGAAAAATACAAAAAAGATAAAAAAGGGGAGGGGAAGCCCTGGTGAGAGATGTGCCCTATAACCACACAAAGAAGGGAAGACAAACACGAAAAAACACAAATGTAAAAAAATGACAGTACTATTGTTCCCTGAACTGGTGGTGTACCAGTCAGAGAGGTGATGCAAATCTCCACTTGTGTACAAAGTAAGAGAGCAATTCTTCTTGCGACACTTTCAAAGGTGCCAGATTTCTGGTCAAACCATCAGTTGGGTAAGTTTCAATATTTTGGATCAGGGTTGCATGCAAGTTAACATCCTGTATGGACTAATACCCTTCTACTGTCATAGATGCAACCTTGTATCTAACATTTGAATGCATTTATGCACTGTCATATAATTCAATCATGGAGACTTTCATTTAGTATAGGTTTTAGCCCTCAGTGTTATATCAGGAGGCTGCTTTACCGTTTCTATATACATTTATGCATCATTTACATCTTCTATAGACCTTCAGCTGTCATGTCAACCCATCGGCGCCCCACGATCATGTGACAGGAGTGCTGATGGGTGGGGCTTATGATGCGCTTCTGGTGCTCTCTAGTTAAATGGCTCTGTCAGTGATTGACGGCAGCATTCAACATGCTACCAGTTTCAGGTGTATCACGGTTCCATCAGCTTCTGTTAGAGGCACATGAAAGCTGATCAAATCAGATGTCATGTGCCGGGAAGGATGCTGGCTCAGCGCTGTAGCTCGCATCAATATGGGGTAGACAACCTTGGACATACCTATACATCTATGGTCATAAAAGGGTTCCTATTGAAGCAAGAAAATTTATTGCAGAAGTTAAAAGTGCATGTATGATAAAACCTGAAAATGTGATTGGCCAGGAACGGGTTAAAATGGTCTGCTCCTGAACTAGTTAATAACTTGAGAACATCACTATAAGCGACATCTCTGTTTGGGTGGATATATGCTGTTCAAAGTATTCTATCTCATCTTGAATGTGTTGTGTATTTCTTCTGCACACCCCATACAATGCCGGCAAAGTGTTAGAAAACTAACAATACCTTTCAGTGTAGTTAATTCCGAGTACTGCCTGTCAAAGCTAATTACACAGACCAAAAAAACATCCATACTGCAAATGGAAATGTGCTTTTCTGTCGTTTTCGTAGAATGAGCTTTATTTTTTCTGTAGCCAGTTCAAATACGCGGACAAAGAAATGCTTCCTTTATACTTTCTTTATGGAAGAAAAAAAAAATGATGAAATGTCTCCAGCAGCTAGATAGTTAATACAGTATGATGTCATCGATAACAAGGTAGCAGCGTAGATTATAGAAGTATAATCATCACAGCACGGTGAGCCTTGCCACTACATCAGTTCATTTTTTAACCCAGTGAATTGCTAGAAATAATGAAAGCAAGGACTCCCCGCTTAGTCAGGGGGCCTGGTGCATTTTGAGGTCATGCACCTATTGTGTGAATGTGTGTTAGCTGCAGGAAGTTGAAGCTGCTGAAGAGTCTAGACAGAGCTGACCTTGGAAGCTTAAAAGGCAAGACTTGAAACAGAAAAGATAATGAAATTTCTCCTGGGAGAGAGAAGCTAAAAGCCAGATTGCATGTTGACCATCATTTTCCAATACTCTTTCTCCCACTGTGAATAATATCTGGAAAGTGAACCGATATTGCTCACTATATTTCCATCAAAATATTTTAAGACTATGTTTGGCTGAGGAGCTCATGGCATAAAATAAACAATGACTGAAATGTAATTTTAGAAATCAAACATAAAGATGTTCACATGGAAGTATTTGTAGTTGGTATAACGCATTGTATGATCTTGTGACAATATATAATACGGAATGTTTAAAACAGTAAACAAATGAACACAACCTCGGCTCTTTTTACACTGGAGGGTTAATTTATTAAGACTGGTGTAGCACACGCCAGTTTTAATGAAGTGCTCACCGGAGAACATTGACCCAATTAATTAAGCGCAATTAATACACAGTGTGCGCAACCACCAGATATGTACGCCAAATGTAAATGTGTGTGAAATAGCGTGGAGCATTTTTTATTGCGATCCTCGTGAATTGAATCGCAAATTGTTTGAATTTGTTGGGACCTGCGAATCTCAGCAAATTTGACTCGAAGCTGATTTTCAGTGGACTGTTCAAGTTGGATATGTTGGCCATATAGTTTCGAGGCAAACAGGATTAGTAAGATAGGGTGTTTAGCTGTTCAAAGAGGATGAGTTGAGGGATGGATTCCTGAGTATACGTGTGATGGTTGCATGGAAAGAAGTGCCAGTGATAAATTAATGAGATGGGTTAGGGCTGGGATAAGCAAAATGGTAAGTTTTGGGATGAGGTGGAATGCAAAAAAATCACTGCATTAACCAGCATGTTTTGGGCATATACTTGTCCTTATTCACAGTACATCTGATGGTGCCAGGTGCAGCCATGGACTTTCACTGAGAAATTTCCTGTGGCAGTCAATACAGGAATGTGTAGGAAAGCATCTGTTAGGCTACGTTCAGACTAGCGTTGTGCTAGTCTGCGTCGGCGCCGCGTCGGGCGACGCAGCGGCGACGCACACGTCATGCGCCCCTATGTTTAACATGGGGGACGCATGCGTTTTTGCTTGTTGCGTTTTGCGACGCGTCCGTCTTTTTTGCCGCAAGCGTCGGACCAAGAAAACGCAACAAGTTGCATTTTTCTTGTGTCCGATTTTCGGCAATAATCGACGCACGCGTCGCAAAATGCAGCGTTTTTGCGTGCGTTTTGCCGCGTTTTTCGGTGCGTTGTGCGTCGCGTCGCCGACGCAGCGGCGCACAACGCTAGTCTGAACATAGCCTTAGATCTATGGAGGAAAGAAAATCTTCATGTTGGAGAATAGATATAACTGATATTATATTGTCCATTTTGAATTTTTTTCTTTGTCATGTGTTGGTTCAGACATGTTAGGTTGATCACCAGTCTCCTCTTGTTGCATGTTTAAGGAAGAGGGGCCTCTTTCCACATCTTCCTTGAGAAGAAACTCATATTAATCCAAGAAAATGAGGGTCGTTGGTATGATTCAGATACAATTTCTTTCTGAGAGAAGTTCGGAGTTCTAAAGCATAACCTCCCCGAATTGTGAAATAAACCCAAAAGGTTTTTGAAGACTGAGCCTAAATTGCCAGTATGTCACCGACCTGATGGATTGAGGGCCTGGCTTCACCTTTCTGTTGATTTCTTAGCCAAAGATGAAAATTTTGTTTTTATTGAAGGGCAAAAACATGGAAGATTGTGTTTGTTGAAAGACTTTGTCTAGAATTTTGTAATTTATTTTAAACTTGGGGAAAATTGTGATCTGGTGCAAAAGGACCTGATGCTAGGCCTTTTTCCTGGAGAGGCAAAAGCACTGCCTTTATCCTCATTCAAATCCTTCAACATAGATATTCATTGAGAACTGAATAGGCTGATTGGCTGAAAAGGAAGTGAACTGAAATTATGCTGGGAAGGAATATCCACCAACCAGAGTTTTATAAATGTTTTCTTGTGGAATTATTCAAGGCCAAGCTTCTAGAATGCTTCCTCGATGAATCCAATAGAGCATCACAAAGCAATTCAGAAGCTGACTTCATCAAGGGTTTTTTAATTAAAATATTCCTCTAATTCCCTAGAAATCTGGCTTAGCCAAATCCTTGATGAGCTACCAGTAAGACAGCCAAAAAAGCTTTGCAACGGAAGTGGAGTATGCTTTCTTTGCAAGAGAGTCTGCATTTTTATCCATGGGTCACTTCAAGAGAGAGGATTCTTTAGACAGAAATACAGAATTTTTCATAAGTTTAGCTACTGCCCTGGCAACTTTCAAAGGAAACTCCCCAAATTTTGTCTCTTTGGAATCCCACTTATATACGGCTTTGAAACTTGAACATAGGTCAATTTTCTTGTCTATTTTTTTCCAGTCCATTTTGAACCAGGTTTTAAGGAGAGTCCAAGAAGGGCGAAGGTTGCTAAAAAATAACTTTTATTCCAAATAAGTATAAATTATGCTAAAATGTTGTGACCAGCACTATAACACACTTGCAGGGAAAGATGAACACGTTTCAACTTGCGTCTTATTCGTGATCTGACCATGATCCTTTGACTCTTTCTTAAGAAGCTTTTCACCAATAATAACGAAGAAACAAGTTATGGGAGGAAAAAGAGCATTTGTATAGTGGTGTTTCTGGAATCTGTAGGTTGAAGCTTTTTCCAATGTTGTCAATATTGTGCTTGATATAAGTGGCAGATTCTTCAGATGAGATAAGAGATGTTGGAGGCAAATAGATGTCTTATATATTTCTTTATTTAAAGCAACGCTAAACATTGAAAATGCACAAAGAACCCTAACAATTCCTGCCGTAAAGGGGTATTGCCATGTAAGCCATTTTTGGCTGTAAGAGAAATAACTATGTCCAGACCCAACTGGAGGTTGAGCAGTTTTCATAACTCTCATATAAATGAATAGCGGTTATAGACACATGAATTTCACTCCTGATTTGTTTCATATTTTAATTTAATCATTTAATATATAAATAAATATATAAATAAATCCTCAATATGTGTACCAAGAACTCAGCCATGTCACATCTCTTCATTGTTAAATGTCTTGCTGCAAGACAACTGATTACAGCAGAAACCCCCTTCACCTTTACTGTAGTAGAACACAGATATTAACAAGGCCCGTCATATAACTAAGTCGATGTCCCTCCAAAAGCCAAGTAGTAAAAATCAAGTAGTAAATGGATGCCCACCGGCTCTGCTCATTTTTACAATACTGTTGAGACATGCAGAAAATCAGTAGGGGTAAGATAATTTCCTGGTGACATTCATTTTTATATTTAGTGTTCCTTTAAGCTGTATGGTTCCTAGTGCACATTTTCATCATATTGTGCTTATGACCTTATCTACCAATTTAGCAGTGACCTCTCTAACTCACTGACTGTCAGCTCTTATATATGATTAAATAAACTGCTCCTTGCAGATCACCGTTGCCTCTTTGTTTTCATGTTCAACCCTTGTTTACAGATATATGTGCAGGTCATTTTTATATCCTAGTTTAAGTAATTGCAAAATTATTTAATATGCCTATTTCTCCCCAAACATGCATGATGTATAAGTAAAGATTCAAATGTCTCTGTGCTATTAAATGACTTGTTTGGAACCTGAAAATTTGAATTACAGTATTTGATTTAAGGTCACAATAACCATTAAATACAGATTGGCAAAACATTACATTTTTGTCAATTTCAAATTATTATTTTGCAATAATTGGTCATGTTGTTTGGTAAAAAAACAAATGAGGCAGTTAATCTGCCAAATCTGGTGATTAGCCATTATCAAACCATAAGCAGAATATTGACCAACTGTTCAGTACACCAATTAAGATTTCTTTGTATCATTTTTGTTTTTTCAAAATCTCTAATATATATACTTTAGAGACACGGAGGGGTCGGCGAGCACCCCGATCCGCTAGCCAAAACCGCATGGACCAGGGCCGTCCCGCCGAACGCCCACTCTCATTTTAACGTGGGCATAGCGCTACTCAGACAACACAGGGTGTGGGTAAAACGGTGTGGCAATGATTTATTGAACCACAAAACATGCAGATAACACATAGAACAGTCCCAGCAAAATACCCCAAGATGGTGCGCATTACAGAGTCTCACTCTTTCACTGACTTGCCGGGATAATGGCAGCTGTTACTTCAGAGCTCCCAGGGTCGACTACCCCACTTGTGGCACACACACAAGAGAGGAAATAATGACAATCTTAGGAGGATGACAGTTCTTTGAGGTACAAGGCCCGTTGACCAGAGGGTCACAACCTGGCTTCTACGAACATCTCTGTGGAGCCAGGTGACCAGCTGGTCCCAATCTTGGCTTTCTCCAAATGTATCCATGGTTCAGCGATGGTCAATGGAGCAGATCTATATTCTTGCAACCGGGGTCGAGATCCCCTAGGTTGTTTCCTGTAGATTGATAGATATGTGTCCCTCGTGATGGAGCCATGATTTATTGTCTGCAGTCCTGCAGAGTCCCTGGATGTTTGGATGTCTTGGTTGAATCTCTGCCTCTCTCTATACAGAGGTATATAACCTATCTTTCTGCTTAATAAGTGTTCTTCATTCAGGGTAAGAATGTAGATGAGATCAAGTTTCATTAATTTATTATTTAATCTATTTACATAATTTTTCCTCCTCTGTTTATGAAGTCAACAACTATCTGGCCTATACAATGCATAATTAGCATATCAGTATGCATCACTAATCATCAAGGAAAAGAGCACACTATGTTATATCAAATATCAGCTTACAAGTCATTATTACAGGCTTACACATACAAAAGTCTGTTTCCTTGACCATGCAGAAAGAAATGCCTAAATTCAAAAGTCAACATATACAGCTCTGGCAAAAATTAAGAGACCACCACATCAAAACCCTGTCATGGGCAGCCCAATCTCCAGACCTGAATCCTATTGAAAACCTCTGGAATGTAATCAAGAGGATGATGGATAGTCACAAGCCATCAAACAAAGAAGAACTGCTTACATTTTTGCACCAGAAGCAGTGTGAAAGACTGGTGGAAAGCATGCCAAGACGCATTAAGGCTACGTTCACATTCGCGTCTTTGGACGCAGCGTCGCAGACGCAACGCATGACGCACGAAAGACGCATGTTAAAACGCAGGCTTTTTTGATGCATGCGTACAACCTTTTTTTTTATATATATATAGGGTCTTTTCAGCGTCTAGACATCGTCTATACAAGAACGCATGCGTCGTACAACGCACAACAACGCAAGTAGTTGCGTCTTCTGCATTGCCAATACACTTCAACACTTCAATGGGGTTTTTGACGCATCGACGACGCAAATGCAACGCAAGTGCGACGCATGCGGTTTTTTAAAAATTTGGGACGCAGAAAAAATGCAACATGTTGCGTTTGTCGCGCCCTGGCAGGTGCGTCGAAACGACGCATGCGTCGCGAAACGCACCAAAACGCATGACAACGCATTCCCATGCGTCCCCAATGTTAAAGATAGGGACGCATGATGCATGCGTTGTTTTGCGGCGACGACGCTGCGTCCAAAGACGCGAATGTGAACGTACCCTAAAGCGGTGATTAAAAATCATAATTATTCCACAAAATATTGATTTCTGAACTCTTCCTGAGTTAAAACATTAGTATTGTTGTTTCTAAATGATTATGAACTTGTTTCCTTTGCATTATTTGAGGTCTGAAAGCACTGTTTTTTTGTAATTTTGACGATTTTTCTTTGTCAGAAAAAAATACAAAAAAACACCAGTATACAGGCAAAGATGCTTACCTGTTCAAGGCCTCCAACAATTGCACTAACCAGGGTGCAGCGGACCCAAGTTAAGATGGCAAATACACAGGTGCAATAATACCGATAATGCAGCCACCGTACAATGAGGAATTGGCCGCTTGGTGCATCTGTGCAAACAAATAGTCTGTATGTGGCGTGTTCACACAGGAATGCAAAGTATATGGCTCAAAGCCTATTAATGACGCCATATAGCGGGCTTACCATAATGTATCCTGTGCGAACAGAGGCCACAGTGTACAGAGCCATCTAGGGCCCAGCCGCACCCTGGAAAAAATATACAGTGCACCAAAAACATAACAATGTATGCAAGGTATTGGTCGATATTATGGCCACAATATTTAAGCTGCCAACCCACGTCAAGGGTCCTTACATATTGGCAGTCCTAATCTAAAAAATCACCATAAGAGGAAAGACCTCCACTATTCTAAACAAAAAAACACCAGTATACAGGCAAAGATGCTTACCTGTTCAAGGCCTCCAACAATTGCACTAACCAGGGTGCAGCGGACCCAAGTTAAGATGGCAAATACACAGGTGCAATAATACCGATAATGCAGCCACCCTACAATGAGGAATTGGCCGCTTGGTGCACCTGTGCAAACAAATAGTCTGTATGTGTCGTGTTCACACAGGAATGCAAAGTATATGGCTCAAAGCCTATGAATGACGCCATATAGCGGGCTTACCATAATGCATCCTGTGCGAACAGAGGCCACAGTGTACAGAGCCATCTAGGGCCCAGCCGCACCCTGGAAAAAATATACAGTGCACCAAAAACATAACAATGTATGCAAGGTATTGGTCGATATTATGGCCACAATTTTTAAGCTGCCAACCCACGTCAAGGGTCCTTACATATTGGCAGTCCTACGCATGCGGTTTTTTAAAAATTTTGGACGCAGAAAAAATGCAACATATTGCGTTTGTCGCGCCCTGGCAGGTGCGTTGAAACGATGCATGCATAGCGAAACGCACCAAAACGCATGACAACGCATGCCCATGCGTCCCCAATGTTAAAGATGGGGACGCATGATGCATGCGTTGTTTTGCGGCGACGACGCTGCGTCCAAAGACGCGAATGTGAACGTACCCTAAAGCGGTGATTAAAAATCATAATTATTCCACAAAATATTGATTTCTGAACTCTTCCTGAGTTAAAACATTAGTATTGTTGTTTCTAAATGATTATGAACTTGTTTCCTTTGCATTATTTGAGGTCTGAAAGCACTGTTTTTTTGTAATTTTGACGATTTTTCTTTGTCAGAAAAAAATACAAAATTAATGGCTTAGAAATTCAGTGACATGTTTTATAGATAAAAGAACAATTGACATCTTACTTGAAAATATATCTATAAATTGAAAAATCAGACAAATTGAAAATTTTGCAGTGGTCTCTTAATTTTTTCCAGAGCTGTAGATAAGCCTATTCTTTCTGAATTGCTAAAAATAGTCATCTAGATAATTAAAATACAATGCTGTGTCTCCACATATACCAACATCTATCTATAATGTAGGGGTTATGTGATACATAACTTACCCTGTATAAATATCTATTTTTAAACCCTAACACATTTTAAAATTTGCATTATTAGAAAATTCCCTACTGTAATAACTATACAGCTAACCCCTATATCTGTTTTTTTTCTTTACTTTCTGTAATATTTTGTTTGAGGTGAGTCTCAAGACGTCATCAGGAGAATGGCACAATAGTCATGTACCTGCAGCGTCTATCATCACTTAAACAAGACATCGTTATGGGGTAGTGCAGCATTCACTCACAACAACTTTGACCACAATCCCCAAATATCATTCAGAATCAATTGCGGTGATGGAGGCAGGAAGATGTGACTGCAGCTTCTTCCACCACCACCACACTTCTGTCACCACCGCCACCCAGCTTCTATCACTGCCCCCTGAGGACTTCTTGTTTAACTACCTCCCTTTATTTTTATGGAACTGACGAATGGCTATCTCAATCAGTTCCATTAAAGTGTGGTTAGCATTTGCACAGGGTTTTGTATGGGAGCAGCATCTTGGGGACAGAGGTGGTCTTAAAAGTGGGTCCCCATTGATCACACATCTATCAGCTATCCAATGGATAGCTGTTAAATGTATTGAAAGGAAACTCCCTTTAAGAACATTGAGTGATTTACAGAAAATCTCCTCTTTGGAGGTAAAGAAATCTCTTAATACTGGCCAGTAACTTCTTAGATGGTTTGTTCAATAGTGAAGATTACAGGGGTCACCATGAGAGGCAAAGGTGTTGCACTGACACATAATACTGCTTTCGAAATACCAAATAACCCTTAAGTGGCTGTCATTAAATAACTTGGACGAACTTAAATATTTGGTGTTTTTGTCTCCATTTTTCCCACATTCATTCTCTACCTTAAAAAAAATATTAAACAACATATTACAACAATAACAGGAAAATAAATAATATATGTAATGCAATACAATGCATACGTGTAATTGCAATAATTTTCTGAGTGAAATACTTCATTTTCTGGAACATTTTCAAGGGTACCAACAGTTTTGACCATGACTGTATTACTAATTATTTTCCACATAGACTGCTGGTGTGTTTTGATAATTTATAACCCACAATGCCATTTGTTGTAAATGTGGCACCCCTGAGGTCCGGTCGCCACAGAGGTACTGCACCTCAACCAGAGGTGTGGGACTCCGCTCTCAGGTAAGGAGGGGGCACTACCTAGGACCCACACACTTGCATTCAACATCACATCACCTTAGCCTGGCAAGTTGGGCAGACCCTAGAGAATGGGGCGGGATATCACTCAGGCAAGAAGGGTGGTGACAGTTGGAGGGGAATGTGTAGTCAGTCTGTGAGGAGGAGGAGAGGAGAGCAGGCATGAGAAGTAGAAGGAGTGAGATGGGCTCCCAAAGAGAGAGGGAGCTAGAAAAAAGTGAAGCTACAGAAGGAAGAGAAAGAAGGGGTCCCAGGGGCATGGGTAGCAGGAATCCACCCATGGGGACTGCATCAACGCTGATCATCACCAGGTGGAGGGACCAGGTTGCAGAGGGGGAACCGGCCCCCCAAGACTAGTGGAGGACTAAAAGGCTCAGCTAGCAAGCCGGAGGCTGTGGTATCTGTATGTGCCACAGCCACATCCACACACATTCACTGAAAAGGCAGCCACATAGGACCAAGGGGACTAGACAGACATCGTCCGACAAGATCCAAGGCCGCTGGCTTGGGACACTGTGGGTGAAGTCGCAGGGCAGGAGAGGTGGGAACCAGTGCAGCAAGAGGGCCAGGAAAGGAACATAAGAAGGGGGTTCTGGCAAAGTGTACCCCAAATTACCTGGGAGCTTCCTGGATCACAGACTCAGAGGACACAGTACCCCAGCTGGGGACTGCATCTAAGAACTGTGAGTAAAGGTGTGGAAACCACACCCTGCTGTGTCCTCTGAATTATTTGCTGAGCCACCTGCCCTGCACCACAACATTCATCATCACATTTAACACCATCACTGCCCTGGGGCCTAGCTCTACCCGTGGAGAGCTGAAACATCTCTGCTGTGTCACCATCTGCCCCAGTGGACCTGAACCGCAGCGTCAGCCATTTCCCTATTGCCGAGCACCACGGGTGGCGTCATGAACAATATCCCTATAAACTTTATTTCCCCTTTCAATTCATTGACTCTTTTATTGGAAGCCCAGGGCCACAGACCGGGTCACTGCTGCCCCTTTAAGAAACGGCCCAGTACCGAGTATCCCCACGGCCCTGGCAGGCACTCCATAAACATTTCAGCATACATTTGTCTGGTTTGTTTTACTAATGCAATGGCAGACACTGTGCAGCATATAACCTCAGAGATGTGGTCAACTTGGGAAGCACACAGGAGAGCAGAGCCATGGATCTGCAGCACTGAGAGAAAGATGGGTGCTACTGGGAAATGTAGTTTTAGCAGATAAGAGAAGGATTGCATATATAGCAGTGTGAAGCTAAATGCACAAAGAAGTAGAATTAGAAGACACAAAGCTGCAAAAAGAAACTTTATACATGTATTGGTCTGTAAATTAACAAAAGTTATGGAGATCATGTCCTATTTAAAAATATTAATGTGCGTCCCTCTCTGGCGATCCAGCGCCACGCAGATCTGAGCTCCTCATCCTGATTATGGGCCACAGACTCAATTAGCAGCTTAGTTCGCCTAGAGCCCCTTCATTTTCCCATTTATTGCATTGCTCCACAGTTTCTCGTTAGAAGGTGATTTTTCCTTCCACATGTTGTAACCAGCTTAACCAGATAAATTGGAAATTGTTCTGAAGAAGGTCCAGTGGGACCGAAAACGTTTAACTGTTGAAACTGTATCTGGGACGTGCAATAAAGTCAATTAACTTCACCTTAAAACCGATTTGAGTGCCAAGTTTATTGTATACACTATTTAAAAATATTGCCATTGGTAAAAAAAAAAATAAGCCTTATCAGAAATATTAAGTATAGTGCTTTATTTTAAACATGTATCTTTATCTGCAGGTATTGCTATATATGTGCAGATAATCCGTAGCAAAATCTACAGCCGATTTAAATCCCTATATTGGATAGATAGTAAATGTATTCTCGATGTAGGTCCAACCACTGAAACCCCCATCAATCCCGTGAACTGGGATTCTAAAAACTCCTGTGTTAATGCAGTGAGGGTGCACATCAGGGGCGTAACTACCGCGGTCGCAGCGGTCGCCATTGCGACCGGGCCCAGCAGGTCAGGGGCCCGGGGCCGGCAGGTCGGACTGTCCATCGGCAGAAGAGCTGGTGCCAGTAGGGGGCCAATCGGATGAGCCGTTGCCTTGGCAGTGGGTGTGGCTGGTGACGTCTGGGTGGGGCCGTTGTCCCTGTGCGATGCGGAAGTTGGCCCCCAGCAGTGAGGCGGGTGGACCGGAAGACTGTGTGAGGAGCGAGAGTGCAGGAAGTAATGTCCCAGGCGGCCCCGTCCCTCCACACATTCACACAAGGTGCGCCAGCCGGTCCCGGGTGAGGTGCGCCTGCTGTCAGCCCCGGCCAGATGCTCCGCCCCGGGAGGCGTGGCGCTGACGTCAGCGTGGCAGTTCTCCGGTGCGGGGTGCTGAGCTGTGCAGTGCTCCGGGGGTCACAGTGTCAGCGGGGCGGCTCTGCGTGTCTGTGTCCACGGCCTGGTGTCCGTGCAGCGGAGCACAGTGGGTGAGTAGCGGCTCCGCTCTCTGCTGATTATCCTCCCCTCTCCCGGCGCATTCTCCTCCCTCTGATCCTGCCTGGACCTCTCTTCCTGGATCCCTCTTCCTCCCTGTGGGATCTGCTGGGATCCCTCCTTGCGCCATCTCTGGCAGTGACCTCTGATCTCTCCGCTGCGCCGGTGGGAACACTTAGGAAGTTGTCACTTGTTGTAAAGATGAGCAACCTATGTCCCAGTATGTAGCAGAGCTGGGAGTGCTGGGATCACTGGGAGCTCGGTGCATCAGGGGAACTGTGCTGCATTACCGGGGGCGAAGTGTGGGAAGCACGAGTCTGCACAACCAGCCTGCTCCAATGGATGTTTGTACTACGCCACAGCAACTGAGAGAGACATTGTACTCTGTATTATCCTATCTCCTAGTTGGCTGACAAGTAGGTGCTATAAGAGAGATTATAGGGGGTCCTATAAGGCAGGCAGCCCCTTTAGGACCCTCACCTGCATCTACATGCCCTAAGAGTGAAGATAAGGGGGTCCTATAAGGCAGGCAGCCCCTCTAGGACCCTCACCTACATGTACATACCCTAAGAGAGAATATAAGGGGGTCCTATAAGGCAGACAGCCCCTCTAGGACCCTCACCTACATGTAGCTGCCCTAACAGAACATATAAGGGGTCCTCGGAGTGCACCAAAGTTTATTACTTTTTCCACTGTGCTATTGTCATTTTCTACAGAAGAGGCATGCTTTATAATGTCATTTTTATAGCTTTGTTTACTAAGGGACTTGGATATAAAAAGCATTAACATTCTTGTGGTCTCGAATGTATCCAGGAACTTCCATGGACCAATATTTCAGATGTTGGGCATGATGCCACCTTCAGTGCTCAGGGTGACAGGTAGATTGTGATGAGAGATACTTGGAGCATCCTGCAGAGATGTCAGAATGGCTGATGGGGATAGTGATGAATAATTTGGAGCATGATGGAAAGACACCAAAGCCGACCTACAGAGCACTTTTTTATTTATGTATGAAGGCACGAGTTCTGGATGTTTTACAGAACATTGCACTTTATGTCTATGAGAAAGATTAGCGTCACGGGTCCATTTGTATCCATTATCCTTGATAACTGATTACAATGAATAATAATAAAATATACTCTCTACTTCAACATGGTGCTCAATGGGAGACCAGCCCTGAGATGCTGCAGGCCATGGTAGAACATTTAGGCTACGCAGTCTGCTCACATTATCACAAGCAACATGCAGCCTGGCTTGTCATGTTGAAATATGGCTCTTGGGCATTTTGGAGAAATGTCCGTACCACGAATTGCACCATGAAATCAATATGATGCTGAGCTGTTAGGGCACCTGGAATAAAGACGAGAGGCCCATGTAATCTACATTATGGGACATGGAACACAACACCGTAATCTCATGACTGTGACCAGTGTGACATTCCCACGTGAGGGTCACTTCATGGTGGTGGCGATGTGGTTTCCAGACTGGAGTCCAGCTACCATTGCATCCACGACAAACGTGTGAATTATCGCGGAAGAGGACAGACTTCAGACTCCATTACTCTGTTCCACCTCCCATTTACATCTGGAGACCACATGGGTAATGTCATGAGAAAGGAACAGGGGCGTAACTACCGCGGTCGCAGCGGTCGCCATTGCAACCGGGCCCAGCAGGTCAGGGGCCCGGGGCCGGCAGGTCGGACTGTCCATCGGCAGAAGAGCTGGTGCCAGTAGTGGGCCAATCGGAGGAGCCGTTGCCTTGGCAGTGGGTGTGGCTGGTGACGTCTGGGTGGGGCCGTTGTCCCTGTGCGATGCGGAAGTTGGCCCCCAGCAGTGAGGCGGGTGGACCGGAAGACTGTGTGAGGAGCGGGGATGTCCGGCTAGGGTAGTGCAGTGCCGGGAGTCCCGGAGTGTTACGGAGGGAGCAGTCGAGACCGCGTCCTGTTCCAGCTATGAGTGAGTGCTGGGGAAAAGTTCGGTTTGTAGTGGGGGGAGGTGGTCCGCAGCCGGGCAGTGACAGGAGCTGGGTGGTACACACTGTATATCCCGTCACCTGCCCGCTCACTGCTCTGCCACCTCCACAGTGTGGGGGCCAGGGTGAGCTGCTAATGGGTGACACAAGAAGGCTGGTGTCCTGGAATTGATGTGACACAGTGATCACTAGGGGTCTTCATACTGGTGACTCCTGAGTGATCAGTGCCCTGTACTATGCCCAGCACAGAGTGTAATGGCTCAGGTCTGTGCCCACTGTAATGTAGTACCCTGGACCTGTGGGTGTACCTCCTGTGTGGTCACATCATTAGTGCGACTCCTGAGTGATCAGTGCCCTGCACTATGCCCAGCACTGTGTGTAATGGCTCAGGTCTGTGCCCACTGTAATGTAGTACCCTGGACCTGTAGGTGTACCCCCTGTGTGTCATTCGGCTCTGGTCTGGAGTTATTGTAGGTGCTGTACCTATATCTGAGACAATGGGAGCCGCTGCACTGTTCCTCCCCCTCCCCCCGCCAGTGCCGCCGCCGCATTTAAATATACCGGTGTCTATGACCTGTATATACCCCTGTGTGGGCTGTGCTCTATATACCCCTGTGTGGGCTGTGCTGTATATACCACTGTGCGGGCAGTGCTGGATATACCACTGTGCGGGCTGTGCTGGATATACCACTGTGCGGGCTGTGCTGGATATACCACTGTGAGGGCTATGCTGGATATACCACTGTGCGGGCTGTGCTGGATATACCACTGTGAGGGCTGTGCTGGATATACCACTGTGCGGGCTGTGCTGGATATACCACTGTGCGGGCTGTGCTGGATATACCACTGTGAGGGCTATGCTGGATATACCACTGTGCGGGCTGTGCTGGCACCCATCACCATGTTGCAGTGCAGGAGATTCCTCCTGCACGGCAACAGTCCGAGGCGTATCTAAAGGAAGGGGGGGAGGGGGGGCCCCATTTGGAAGTTCGCACCGGGGCCCATAACTTTGTAGTTACGCCACTGGTGCACATTCATTATCACAATTCCATTCACAATTATGAGACTGATGGAATGGCTGTCTCAAACAATCCTGTTCGTTAATGAATCAGGCGCATCTCACTCCAACATGCCCCTTCATCAAAACTGGTATGAACAACGCTGATCTTGATAACTCAGGGCCAAAGAGAACCCTGAAACTCTGTGTTTAACTTCTTAGATGGATGCAGAGTCAGGCAAAAAGAAATCACACAGCAGCTGCTTCATTAACTTTTCTTCCTATTCTTTGCTCAGTTTTAAACTATGCTGGCAATTCAATAAAGCTTTTATGCTAGAAAACTGGCGACTGCTAATCAACAGTTGCACAAAAATGTTAAAATTTTTGCATTTTTATGCCAGTTTTAAACAGAAAACATTTCACAACTTTTCAAAGTGTTTTATGCTAGTTTACTGTTGAAAACACTTAAAAAACTGGTAAATCAATCTGTTCAATTCTTCCTGCTTTGTATCATGCTCCCCATACTTTGCATAGAATTAGCTGACAGGTTCCCTGTAATATTTCCAAACATTTTCTAGTATTGGCTAATGTACCTGTCTTCATTAAATTCTTTCAATCCATACATTGCATGATGAAGATGATAGTGATAGAGATGTTGATTCTCATGCAGTATCTATCCCCCCATCCAGTGTGCACCAGATTAATCAAAGGTTATGCTTCCCCCATTAATGAATCAGGAGGGATTAATGCATTGCCAGGTGCGAAATTGCATTTTGTTTAGCTACATATCCATTACAACTCTGTAGTTCAAGTCCAGAATGTACGCGAGGTTTAACCGCTTAACGACGTTGGGCGTAATAATACGCCCATGTCGCACTTCCTCCCTTTCATGTGGGCTCCGGCGGTGAGCCCACATCTTTCCCAGCACATGTCAGTTGTTTTGAACAGCTGACATGTGCCTCGAATAGCCACTGGTGAAATCGCGATCCACCCGCGGCTATTAACCCATTAAATGCTGGTGTCAAACTCTGACAGCAGCATTTAACATGCACTTCCAGCAGTCGTGCCGGAAATCCGCCCATCATTGACCCCGTCATGTGATTGTGGGTCACCGATGGGTTGGCATGACAACCAGGGGTCTCCTGAAAACCTCTATGGTTGTCACTGCCCGATTGCTATGAGCAGGGCTGCCGCTAGAAATTTCAGGGCCCCATACTGCCAAAATTTTGGTGCCCCCTTGAAACTCCGTCCAGGCTCCACCCCAGTTCCGCTTCCACCCTAGCTCCACCTCCATCCCTCAAACCTTCCACAGTTCCTCCACCCTCTCTTTGAAAAGCTCCACTTCTGGTGAATATCGGTCTGCACTTGGACCGCGGTGCATGGAGTGGCCGCGGGTCTCCTGACCTGAACTCAGCAGCCTCACAGCATATAGGAGGATGCTGGTCAGGAGATTAGCGCTCAGTCCATGCACTGCTGTGCGAGCGCAGACCGATAGCCTCATTTTAAAAATTACACTGCCATAATAATAAAGATGTTTCCCAATCATATATGCCAACTTGCATCAATAATTCCCCACCCCCCTTCCAAACCCCAACCAAAACTAAAAAGCTACTGGATGATCCTGAGCTGCTGCCTGATGTTATAATTGGGCATTTGTTTCTGCAGCAGGTTAGGATCATCCAGTAGCTTATACATTCCACTAGCCTCCACCTGGACCCTGTTGGATGCGGCCCCCAGTCCCCACTAGCCTTCCATCATTAGCCAAATGATACCAGTCCAGCCGCAGCCACAGTGAGCCACCTGAAGCCTCTTCTCACCGGAGAGACTCACCCTGCTCGTTCGGTCCACCCACCGCCTTCCGCCTGCTCATCCGTCACCCCCAGTCAGAAGAAGAGAATGGAAAAAGCGACGACCTTCGAGACCACCCAAACTGCGACAGCGAGAAGGAGTTATACCACAGTACCCACCAGATGGTGTCACAGAGGGGAGAATGAGATACAGCTCAGCAGACAGAATAACACAGGAGAGGATTAGATACACAGCTCAGCAGACCGTATCACACAGGAGAGGATTAGATACACGGCTCAGCAGACAGAATAACACAGGAGAGGATTAGATACACAGCTCAGTAGACAGTATCACACAGGAGAGGATTAGATACACATCTCAGCAGACAGTTTCACACAGGAGAGGATTAGATACAGATCAGCAGTCAGTATCACACATGATGGGATTAGATCCAGGGCTCAGCAGACGAGATCACACAGGATAGGATTAGATACAGATCAGCAGTCAGTATCACACAGGTGAGGATTAGATACACAACTCAGCAGTCAGTATCACAACGGAGGGGATTAGATACACGGCTCAGCAGTCAGTATCACACAGGAGATGATTAGATACACGGCTCAGCAGTCAGTATCACACAGGAGATGATTAGATACACGGCTCAGCAGTCAGTATCACACAGGAGAGGAATAGATACATGGCTCAGCAGTCAGTATCACACAGGAGATGATTAGATACACGGCTCAGCAGACATGATCACACAGGAGAGAATTAGATATACAGCTCATCAGACAGTATCACACAGGAGAGGATTAGATACACGGCTCAGCAGTCAGTATCACACAGGAGAGGATTAGATACACGGCTCAGCAGTCAGTATCACACAACAGAGGATTAAGGTACTGTCACATTAAGCAACTTACCAATGAGAACGACTACGATCCATGACGTTGCAGCGTCCTGGATAGCGATCTCGTTGTGTTTGACACGCAGCGGCGATCAGGATCCTGCTGTGACATCGCTGGTCGTCGCTGAAAGTCCGGAACTTTATTTGGTCATCAGGTCGGCGTGATTCGTCCTGTTTGACAGCAAAAGCAACGATGCCAGCAATGTTTTTCCATGGAGCAACAACCAGCGAGAACGATAATTACGTCACTGGATCGCTCCTGCATCGTTCTGGAGTTGCTGTGTTTGACGTCTCCTAGCGACCTAAACAGCGACGCTCCAGCGATCGGCATCATTGTCTATATCGCTGCAGCGTCGCTTAATCTGACTGTACCTTTAGATACATGGCTCAGCAGTCAGTATCACACAGCAGAGGATTAGATACATGGCTCAGCAGTCAGTATCACACAGGAGAGGATTAGATACACTGCTCAGCAGTCAGTATCACACAGTTGATGATTAGATACACAGCTCAGCAGACGGGATCACACAGAATAAGATTACAGTAGATACAGCTCAGCAGATGGGATCACCGGGGAGAATGAGACTCACCCTGCTCCCCGCCTCCACCTGCTCATTCGTCATCCGCTGTCCGCCCCATCGCACGCTGCTCTGCTCTGGAATGAGGAAGTGGAGCAGCGTCTGACATCAGGAAGAACCATGATGCATCCGGGCCAGCCGCAGCTTAAAGGTGCAGTGCCAATTTCCGTTCGCCGGATGCATTAACAACACTGTAGGTGTATCTTTAAAATAAAACAGTGTTGTTATGCATCGGGCATTCGGGAGCCTTGAACAAAATGTCTAGGGGCCCAATGAGGAGAAGCAAAGAGAAGGGGGCCGAGCGCATCGGGCTGCTAGTGTGTTCGGGCCCCCCTTTCTGCTTCTAATCACCGGGCCCCATACAGTAGTAAGGGCAGTAATGCCCTGATGGCAGCCCTGGCTATGAGCACCGCCTGGTGGTCAGCGCTCATAGAAAGCGAGGGATTCTGCTACATAGAGGCGATCTGATCATTGCCTCTCTGTACTAGAGCCGATCAGGTTATGGCAGCTTCCAGTCTCCCATGGAGACTATTGAAGCATGCCAAAAGTAAAAAAAAAGTTTTAAAAAATATTTAAAAAAATTTAAAAAACAAAAGTTCGAATCACCCCCCTTTCGCCCCATTCAAAATAAAACAATAAAAAAAAAATCAAACATACACATATTTGGTATCGCGGCGATCAGAATCGCCTGATCTATCAATAAAAGAAAAGGGTTAACCTGACCGCTAAACGGCGTACCGATAAAAAAAAGTAAAAACGCCAGAATTATGTTTTTTTGGTCACCACGACACTGCGTTAAAATGCAATAACGGGTGATCAAAAGATCGTATCTGCACCAAAATTGTATTATTAAAAATGAAAATGTCAGCTCAGCTCACAAATAAGCCCTCACCCAACCCGAGATTACAAAAAATGGAGACGCCATGGGTATCGAAATATGGCGCAATTAATTAATTTATTTTTTTAACAAACTTCAGAATTTTTTTCATCACTTAGACAAAAAAGATCCTAGACATGTTTGGTGTCTATGAACTCGTAATTTGAACTGCATTACTGCACTGAAAATATGAAAAATGAGAGCTTTTAGCGCATAAAAATGGCCAATTTTATGTGTACCTCGTAGCCACGATAAGGCATCTCTCTTATACGAGGCCCTACGCTTGACCTACCTCTCTGAGAATAAACGTCTCCATCTGAATGGGTACATGTGAAACCTCTCCTTGGACTCAAATTCTCTCTCACTGTGGAGGGGTATTGGACCTATTATAATTAAAACACCTGAAGCTAGGAGGCGGGGAGTGCACGATCAGAAGGCTAGAGAATACATTTCAAAAAACCTGATCTGCACATCCAAACATAGACACAGTGTGAACAGGTGCTGAACCCAGAGTCGCCAACTCGTATATATTTAAGTAAATAGGGCAGCACACTGCAGCGCCAAAACATGCAAACTTGAAAACACAAAATTTGAACTGCATTACTGCACTGAAAATATGAAAAATGAGAGCTTTTAGCGCATAAAAATGGCCAATTTTATGTGTACCTCGTAGCCACGATAAGGCATCTCTCTTATACGAGGCCCTACGCTTGACCTACCTCTCTGAGAATAAACGTCTCCATCTGAATGGGTACATGTGAAACCTCTCCTTGGACTCAAATTCTCTCTCACTGTGGAGGGGTATTGGACCTATTATAATTAAAACACCTGAAGCTAGGAGGCGGGGAGTGCACGATCAGAAGGCTAGAGAATACATTTCAAAAAACCTGATCTGCACATCCAAACATAGACACAGTGTGAACAGGTGCTGAACCCAGAGTCGCCAACTCGTATATATTTAAGTAAATAGGGCAGCACACTGCAGCGCCAAAACATGCAAACTTGAAAACACAAAATTTGAACTGCATTACTGCACTGAAAATATGAAAAATGAGAGCTTTTAGCGCATAAAAATGGCCAATTTTATGTGTACCTCGTAGCCACGATAAGGCAACTCTCTTATACGAGGCCCTACGCTTGACCTACCTCTCTGAGAATAAACGTCTCCATCTGAATGGGTACATGTGAAACCTCTCCTTGGACTCAAATTCTCTCTCACTGTGGAGGGGTATTGGACCTATTATAATTAAAACACCTGAAGCTAGGAGGCGGGGAGTGCACGATCAGAAGGCTAGAGAATACATTTCAAAAAACCTGATCTGCACATCCAAACATAGACACAGTGTGAACAGGTGCTGAACCCAGAGTCGCCAACTCGTATATATTTAAGTAAATAGGGCAGCACACTGCAGCGCCAAAACATGCAAACTTGAAAACACAAAATTTGAACTGCATTACTGCACTGAAAATATGAAAAATGAGAGCTTTTAGCGCATAAAAATGGCCAATTTTATGTGTACCTCGTAGCCACGATAAGGCATCTCTCTTATACGAGGCCCTACGCTTGACCTACCTCTCTGAGAATAAACGTCTCCATCTGAATGGGTACATGTGAAACCTCTCCTTGGACTCAAATTCTCTCTCACTGTGGAGGGGTATTGGACCTATTATAATTAAAACACCTGAAGCTAGGAGGCGGGGAGTGCACGATCAGAAGGCTAGAGAATACATTTCAAAAAACCTGATCTGCACATCCAAACATAGACACAGTGTGAACAGGTGCTGAACCCAGAGTCGCCAACTCGTATATATTTAAGTAAATAGGGCAGCACACTGCAGCGCCAAAACATGCAAACTTGAAAACACAAAATTTGAACTGCATTACTGCACTGAAAATATGAAAAATGAGAGCTTTTAGCGCATAAAAATGGCCAATTTTATGTGTACCTCGTAGCCACGATAAGGCATCTCTCTTATACGAGGCCCTACGCTTGACCTACCTCTCTGAGAATAAACGTCTCCATCTGAATGGGTACATGTGAAACCTCTCCTTGGACTCAAATTCTCTCTCACTGTGGAGGGGTATTGGACCTATTATAATTAAAACACCTGAAGCTAGGAGGCGGGGAGTGCACGATCAGAAGGCTAGAGAATACATTTCAAAAAACCTGATCTGCACATCCAAACATAGACACAGTGTGAACAGGTGCTGAACCCAGAGTCGCCAACTCGTATATATTTAAGTAAATAGGGCAGCACACTGCAGCGCCAAAACATGCAAACTTGAAAACACAAAATTTGAACTGCATTACTGCACTGAAAATATGAAAAATGAGAGCTTTTAGCGCATAAAAATGGCCAATTTTATGTGTACCTCGTAGCCACGATAAGGCATCTCTCTTATACGAGGCCCTACGCTTGACCTACCTCTCTGAGAATAAACGTCTCCACATGTACCCATTCAGATGGAGACGTTTATTCTCAGAGAGGTAGGTCAAGCGTAGGGCCTCGTATAAGAGAGATGCCTTATCGTGGCTACGAGGTACACATAAAATTGGCCATTTTTATGCGCTAAAAGCTCTCATTTTTCATATTTTCAGTGCAGTAATGCAGTTCAAATTTTGTGTTTTCAAGTTTGCATGTTTTGGCGCTGCAGTGTGCTGCCCTATTTACTTAAATATATACGAGTTGGCGACTCTGGGTTCAGCACCTGTTCACACTGTGTCTATGTTTGGATGTGCAGATCAGGTTTTTTGAAATGTATTCTCTAGCCTTCTGATCGTGCACTCCCCGCCTCCTAGCTTCAGGTGTTTTAATTATAATAGGTCCAATACCCCTCCACAGTGAGAGAGAATTTGAGTCCAAGGAGAGGTTTCACATGTACCCATTCAGATGGAGACGTTTATTCTCAGAGAGGTAGGTCAAGCGTAGGGCCTCGTATAAGAGAGATGCCTTATCGTGGCTACGAGGTACACATAAAATTGGCCATTTTTATGCGCTAAAAGCTCTCATTTTTCATATTTTCAGTGCAGTAATGCAGTTCAAATTTTGTGTTTTCAAGTTTGCATGTTTTGGCGCTGCAGTGTGCTGCCCTATTTACTTAAATATATACGAGTTGGCGACTCTGGGTTCAGCACCTGTTCACACTGTGTCTATGTTTGGATGTGCAGATCAGGTTTTTTGAAATGTATTCTCTAGCCTTCTGATCATGCACTCCCCGCCTCCTAGCTTCAGGTGTTTTAATTATAATAGGTCCAATACCCCTCCACAGTGAGAGAGAATTTGAGTCCAAGGAGAGGTTTCACATGTACCCATTCAGATGGAGACGTTTATTCTCAGAGAGGTAGGTCAAGCGTAGGGCCTCGTATAAGAGAGATGCCTTATCGTGGCTACGAGGTACACATAAAATTGGCCATTTTTATGCGCTAAAAGCTCTCATTTTTCATATTTTCAGTGCAGTAATGCAGTTCAAATTTTGTGTTTTCAAGTTTGCATGTTTTGGCGCTGCAGTGTGCTGCCCTATTTACTTAAATATATACGAGTTGGCGACTCTGGGTTCAGCACCTGTTCACACTGTGTCTATGTTTGGATGTGCAGATCAGGTTTTTTGAAATGTATTCTCTAGCCTTCTGATCGTGCACTCCCCGCCTCCTAGCTTCAGGTGTTTTAATTATAATAGGTCCAATACCCCTCCACAGTGAGAGAGAATTTGAGTCCAAGGAGAGGTTTCACATGTACCCATTCGGATGGAGACGTTTATTCTCAGAGAGGTAGGTCAAGCGTAGGGCCTCGTATAAGAGAGATGCCTTATCGTGGCTACGAGGTACACATAAAATTGGCCATTTTTATGCGCTAAAAGCTCTCATTTTTCATATTTTCAGTGCAGTAATGCAGTTCAAATTTTGTGTTTTCAAGTTTGCATGTTTTGGCGCTGCAGTGTGCTGCCCTATTTACTTAAATATATACGAGTTGGCGACTCTGGGTTCAGCACCTGTTCACACTGTGTCTATGTTTGGATGTGCAGATCAGGTTTTTTGAAATGTATTCTCTAGCCTTCTGATCGTGCACTCCCCGCCTCCTAGCTTCAGGTGTTTTAATTATAATAGGTCCAATACCCCTCCACAGTGAGAGAGAATTTGAGTCCAAGGAGAGGTTTCACATGTACCCATTCAGATGGAGACGTTTATTCTCAGAGAGGTAGGTCAAGCGTAGGGCCTCGTATAAGAGAGATGCCTTATCGTGGCTACGAGGTACACATAAAATTGGCCATTTTTATGCGCTAAAAGCTCTCATTTTTCATATTTTCAGTGCAGTAATGCAGTTCAAATTTTGTGTTTTCAAGTTTGCATGTTTTGGCGCTGCAGTGTGCTGCCCTATTTACTTAAATATATACGAGTTGGCGACTCTGGGTTCAGCACCTGTTCACACTGTGTCTATGTTTGGATGTGCAGATCAGGTTTTTTGAAATGTATTCTCTAGCCTTCTGATCGTGCACTCCCCGCCTCCTAGCTTCAGGTGTTTTAATTATAATAGGTCCAATACCCCTCCACAGTGAGAGAGAATTTGAGTCCAAGGAGAGGTTTCACATGTACCCATTCAGATGGAGACGTTTATTCTCAGAGAGGTAGGTCAAGCGTAGGGCCTCGTATAAGAGAGATGCCTTATCGTGGCTACTAGGTACACATAAAATTGGCCATTTTTATGCGCTAAAAGCTCTCATTTTTCATATTTTCAGTGCAGTAATGCAGTTCAAATTTTGTGTTTTCAAGTTTGCATGTTTTGGCGCTGCAGTGTGCTGCCCTATTTACTTAAATATATACGAGTTGGCGACTCTGGGTTCAGCACCTGTTCACACTGTGTCTATGTTTGGATGTGCAGATCAGGTTTTTTGAAATATGAACTCGTAATGACCTGGAGAATCCTAATGGCCGGTCAGTTTTAGCATTTAGACAACCTAGTAAAAAAGCAAAACATAAACAACTGTACAACTCGTCCTGCAAAAAGACCATATTGATGGAAAAAGTAAAAAGTTCTGACTCTGGGAAGAAGGGTAGCAAAAAAAACAAAACCGAAAATACCTCTGGTCATGAAGGGGTTAACTTTTAATTAAACAATATTAACCCCTTCGCGACATGCACCGTACTAGTACTGCGCTGCCGGCACTGCATTAGTGCCAGCAGCAGTACTAGTACGGCGCACCGATCACCGCGGTCTCGCGCTGAGCGCCGCGGTGATCGGGTGCGGGTGTCAGCTGTATACGACAGCTGACACCCCGCAGCAATGCCCACGATCGGCGCTATCGCCGATCGCGGGCATTTAACCCCTCTGATGCCGCTGTCAGTAGTGACAGCGGCATAGAGGGGGATCGCGCAGGGACGGGGGCTCCCTGCGCTCTCCCACCGGAGCAACGCAATGAGATCGCGTTGCTCCGGTGACCCGGAAGGAGTCCCCGGATCCAAGATGGCCGCCGGACTCCTTCCGGGTCATGAAGTGACCTGGCTATGCACAGTGTCAGATCAACGATCTGATCTAATACAGAGATGTCCCACCCTGGGACAATGTTAGAAAGTAAAAAAAAAAAAAAAATAGAATGTGTAAAAAAAAAAAAATAAAAATACCCAAATAAAAAAAAAAAAACATTTCCCAATAAATTCATTTATTTATGTAAAAAAAAAAAACCAATAAATGTACACATATTTGGTATCGCCGCGTCCGTAACGACCCGCTCTATAAAACTATCCCTAGTTAACCCCTTCAGTGAACACCGCAAAAAAAAAAAAAACAAGGCAAAGAACAATGCTTTATTATCATACAGGCGAACAAAAAGTGGAATAACACGCGATCAAAATGACAGATATAAATAACCATGGCACCACTGAAAACGTCATCTTGTCCCGCAAAAAAAAAGCCGCCATACAGCATCATCAGCAGAAAAATAAAAAAGTTATAGCTCTCAGAATAATGCGATGCAAAAACAATTATTTTTTTATATAAAATAGTTTTTATTGTGTAAAAGCGCCAAAACATAAAAAAATTACATAAATGAGGTATCGCTGTATTCGTACTGACCCGAAGAATAAAACTGCTTTATCCATTTTACCACACGTGGAACGGTATAAACGCCTCCCCTAAAAGAAATTCAGGAATTGCTGGTTTTTGTTCATTCCGCCTCCCAAAATTCGGAATAAAAAGCGATAAAAAAATGTCATCTGCCCGAAAATGTTACCAATAAAAACGTCAACTCGTCCCGCAAAAAACAAGACCTCATATGACTCTGTGGGCCAAAATATGGATAAATTATAGCTCTCAAAATGTGGTGATGCAAAAACTATTTTTTGCAATAAAAAGCGTCTTTTAGTGTGTGACAGCTGCCAATCATAAAAATCCGCCAAAAAAACGCTATAAAAGTAAATCAAACCCCCCTTCATCACCCCCTTAGTTAGGGAAAAATAATAAAATGTAAAAAAATGTATTTATTTCCATTTTCCCATTAGTGCTAGGGTTAGGGCTAGGGTTAGGGCTAGGGTTAGGGCTAGGGTTAGGGCTAGGGTTAGGGCTAGGGTTAGGGCTAGGGCTAGGGTTAGGGTTAGGGCTAGGGTTAGGGTTGGTTTAGGGTTTCAGTTATAATTGGGGGTTTCCACTGTTTAGGCACATCAGGGGCTCTCCAAACGCGACATGGTGTCCGATCTCAATTCCAGCCAATTCTGCTTTGAAAAAGTAAAACAGGGCTCCTTCCCTTCCGAGTTCTCCTGTGTGCCCAAACAGTGGTTCCCCCCAACATATGGGGTATCAGCGTTCTCAGGACAAGTTGGACAACAACTTTTGGGGTCCAATTTGCCCTGTTACCCTTGGGAAAATAAAAACATAGGGGATAAAATATCATTTTCGTGGAAAAAAAAAATATTTTTTATTTTCACGGCTCTGCGTTATAAACTGCAGTGAAACACTTGTTGGTTCAAAGCTCTCACAACACATCTAGATAAGTTCCTTTGGGGGTCTAGTTTCCAATATGGGGTCACTTGTGGGGGGTTTCTACTGTTTAGGTACATCAGGGGCTCTGCAAATGCAACATGACGCCTGCAGACCAATCCATCTAAGTCTGCATTTCAAATGGCGCTCCTTCCCTTCCGAGCTCTGCCATGCACACAAACGGTGGTTCCCCCCCACATGTGGGGTATCAGCGTACTCAGGACAAATTGGACAATAACATTTGTGGTCCAATTTCTCCTGTTACCCTTGGGAAAAAAAATTGCGGGCTAAAACATCATTTTGTGGAAAGAAAAAATGATTTTTTAATTTTCACAATGCTACATTCTAAACTTTAGTGAAACAATTGGGGGTTAAAAGTGCTCACCACACATCTAGATAAGTTCCTTAGGGGGTCTTCTTTCCAAAATGGGGTCACTTGTGGGGGGTTTCCACTGTTAAGGCACGTCAGAGGCTCTCCAAATGCGACATGGCGTCCGATCTCAATTCCAGCCAATTTTGCATTGAAAAGTCAAATGGCACTCCTTCCCTTCCGAGCTCTGCCATGCGCTCAAACAGTGGTTTATCCCCATATATGAAGTATCTACGTACTCAGGACAAATTGCACAACAACTTTTGGGGTCCAATTTATCCTTTTACCCTTGGGAAAATAAAAAATTTGGGGCAAAAAGATAATTTTTTGTGAAAATTAATAAAAAAAATTTTTTTACGGCTCTACATTATAAACTTCTGTGAAGCACTTGGAGGTTCAAAGTGCTCACCACACATCTAGATTAGTTCCTTAGGGGGTCTACTTTCCAAAATGGTGTCACTTGTGGGGGTTTCCACTGTTTAGGCACATCAGGGGCTCTCCAATCGTGACATGGGCTCGGATCTCAATTCCAGCAAATCTTGCATTGAAAAGTCAAATGGCGCTCCTTCCCTTCCGAGCTCTGCCATGTGCCCAAACAGTGGTTTACCCCCACATATGGGGTATCGGCGTACTCAGGACAAATTGTACAACGACTTTTGTGGTCCAATTTCTCCTGTTACCCTTGGTAAAATGAAACAAATTGGACTTGAAGTAAAAATTTTGTGAAAAAAAAGTTAAATGTTCAATTTTTTTAAACATTTAAAAAATTCCTGTGAAGCACCTGAAGGGTTAATAAACTTTTTGAATGTAGTTTTGAGTACCTTGAGGGGTGCAGTTTTTAGAATGGTGTCACTTTTGGGCATTTTCTGTCATATAGACCCCTCAAAGTCACTTCAAGTGTGAGGTGGTCCGTAAAAAAATGGTTTTGCAAATTTTGTTGCAAAAATGAGAAATCGCTGGTCAACTTTTAACCCTTATAACGTCCTAACAAAAAAAAATTATGTTTCCAAAATTGTGCTGATGTAAAGCAGACATGTGGGAAATGTTGTTTATTAACTATATTATGTGATATAACTCTCTAAGGGCATAAAAACTAAGAGTTTGAAAATTGCTAAATTTTCATAATTTCCGACAAATTTTTGTTTTTTTCACAAATAAATGCAAGTCATATCGAAGAAGTTTTACCACTATCATGAAGTACAATATGTCACGAGAAAACAGTGTCAGAATCACCAGGATCCGTTGAAGCGTTTCAGAGTTATGACCTCATAAAGTGACAGTGGTCAGAATTGTAAAAATTGGCCCTGTCACTTAGGTGAAAACAGGCTTTGGGGTGAAGGGGTTAAATCCCATGAATTTAACTATATCCTCGTATGGGTGCAGTAATGATGATTATTTATTTTCAAGTTATCATAAATGTATAAACCTTCAGTTAAATTGACAAATACTTAAAAAAATAGCATAAATGCAAATAAAAAAAGAAAAATACCAGACAACTTGATATCACAATAAAAAAAATATAGAGATAAAAGTATAGGGAAACAAAATTAGCTCATGTATTGTACTTGAGCAAAGATGAATGTTATATACTTACATGTACATATACTTAGGCTACTTTCACACTAGCGTTGTTTGGCCTCCATCGCAATGCGTCGTTTTGGAGAAAAAACGTATCCTGCAAAGTTGCCCGCAGGATGCGTTTTTTCTCCATAGACTTTCATTAGCGACGGATTGCCACACGTCGCATCTGTTGTGTGACGAATGCGTCGTGTTTTTGCAGTCCGTCGGGACAAAAAAATGTTGCATGCAACTTTTTTTGTCCGTAGGTTCCGCTTTTTCCAACCGCGCATGCGTGGCCGGAACTCCGCCCCCTCCTCCCTGGACCTTACAATGGGGCAGCGGATGCATTGAAAAACTGCATCCGCTGCCCCGTTGTGATTTTATTTCACAGTATGCGTCGGTACGTCGGTCCGATGGGCCCGTACCGACGCTAGTGTGAAAGGAGCCTTACACATTAACATACTCTTAGTTCTGCCTCTGATTTAAAGGCAAAATTAATGAATGAATTTATTAATCCTGGGGTACTGTCAAACTGTTTGCCCATATATATAATCCCAGTGTGGCATCTGTCATTTTCTGTAAGAGTCAATATGGGTAATATAAAGTACTGACCTATGCTTGGTTGTGTAGGCTGAAATGTTGCTAGAAAGTGTGTAAATCAGTTTGTTATAGTGCAATAATATAATAATAATAATTATTTTTATATAGCGCTAACATATTCCGCAGCGCTTTACAGGTTGCACACTATCATCACTGTCCCCGATGGGGCTCACAATCTAAATTCCCTATCAGTATGTCTTTGGAATGTGGGAGGAAACCGGAGTGCCCGGAGGAAACCCACACAAACACGGAGAGAACATACAAACTCCTTGCAGATGGTGTCCAAGGTGGGATTAAAACCCGGAATCCAGCACTGCAAGGCTGCAAGTATTGCTACTAGCTGAAGAGCCAGGCATTGCCTGGGCATAGTAACAAACTGTGGTTAGTTATAACAAATGATAATGATTATATTGCACATAAAAACATTTCACATCATATATTCAACTCTCCAGATTTGCAACACAGATTAACTAAATGATTATCCAAATATTGATAGTATTTCATTTTCAACTAATTCAAGAGCCTTTTGGTAAACAACATTTTTGGTTTTTCCTCCCGGTGCAAAGATGAACAGATTTCCCACATCATGCCGTCAGCCAGAGCCACCGGACTACTACCCCTAATATCCCACATCATCCCATCAGCCAGAGCCACCGGACTACTACCCTTAATATCCCAATCATCTCCTCAGCCAGAGCCACCGGACTACTACCCCTAATATAATAATAATAATAATTTTTATTTTTATATAGCGCTAACATATTCCGCAGCGCTTTACATTTTGCACACATTATCGTTGCTGTCCCCGTTGGGGCTCACAATCTAAATTCCCTATCAGTATGTCTTTGGAATGTGGGAGGAAACCGGAGAACCCGGAGGAAACCCACGCAAACACGGAGAGAACATACAAACTCTTTGCAGATGTTGTCCTTAGTGGGGCTTGAACCCAGGACTCCAGCACTGCAAGGCTGCTGTGCTATCCACTGCGCCACCGTGCTGCCCCACATCATCTCCTCAGCCAGAGCCACCGGACTACTACCCCTAATATCCCACATCATCCCGTCAGAGCCACTGCATTACTACCCCTAATATTCCACATCATCCAGTCAGCCAGAGCCACCAGATTACTACCCCTAATATCCCACATCATCCCGTCAGAGCCACTGGATTACTACCCCTAATATTCCACATCATCCAGTCTTTTTTCTATATTTATCTCTTCTATATTTATTATGTATTATTATTATTTATTTCTTATATTTTTGTACTGATATTCATTTTTGCATTAATATTTTTTGCTAAGTCTGCTACTTTATTCATATTCATTTATTACTAATCTATATAATTACATTACATGTGTAGAGAGATATAAAATATGCCATTAATTATGTTTATAATGTATATATATATATTCATTTATGTGTAATTATTATTTATTCCATACTACTTTGATATTATTAAGTTATTATTCATTATTTATTATTTATTTATTTTTTACATATATATGAACATATATTTTATATCTTTATTTTTGTCTTCAACCTTCAGTGCATATATACATAAATATATATTCTCCTCTACCATGTATGGCTCAGATTGTACGTGTATTTCAGTTGCTCCTGTACGATTATCTGCTTCCCATACCCTTTGATCAGGTTCTTGTTTGAGATTATCTGATGTCCCTCTGCATATGTATTTGCTGCTTTCCGCTGTATGTCGGGTCCTTGGTTGTGCGCATGCGCCGCTTGTGTCTCGCAGTCCTGACTCACCGCGTCTATGTGACCTAGGCAACGCCGTACCATCATGCCGTGCGTCCGGTCACATGGCGTGGACGTCACGGACTTCCGGGACCTCCTGGCGGCGCATGCGCCGCAGATACCCGGACGCCGTACATTGGCGCTAATTAACCTTAGTATATATATGGCCATTTAGGACAGTGTACGTACCCCCTGACGAATGACTTGTTCCGAAACGCGCGTCGGGGCGCACGTACTACTGGATCGGATTAACCCCTTAAGGTATATATTGATGTACTGTGTTGAGCGATTTTTGCTTCCTTTGATCACATGCACTTGGTCACTTTGTGTGTTATTAGTATAATGATCTAGTTTTGGGCCAGTGGACCCCCTCTGTTATTGCACTATCCATTGATCAATTGGCACTGTGCACTTTCATGAGGCTAAGGATTTTTTTAGTCCTCATTATCTCATATTTGGAATTTATTTCCCTTGTATTTATAGTTTTATTTTTCTCTCCCCCCACCTTCCGCTTTTAACACAGTATATTATTATATATATATATATTTTTTACTATAATATTTCTTTTGTTACCTTGAGGGGTTTAGTATTATATTTTGCTATCTATATATATTTATTTGATTGACACGCATTTTTTGGTCCAGCATACGTGCGTTTTTTGTATCTTTTACGTATTTTTTATCTTTCTTGTGGATTATTGTGTACCATATTTTCTTTATAATAAAATTTAATCTTTAGAATTACCTATCTCCTTGACTGGGTCCCTTGTTTGTCCATTGCTCAGATTTTTGGTATTATATCATCCAGTCAGCCAGAGCCACCGGACTACTACCCCTAATACCCCACATCATCCTGTCAGAGCCACTGGATTACTACCCCTAATATTCCACATCATCTCCTCAGCCAGAGCCACCGGACTACTACCCCTAATATCCCACATCATCTCCTCAGCCAGAGCCACCGAACTCCTACCCTTAATATCCCACATCATCCCGTCAGAGCCAACATTGTCAGGTTGTCACTGTTACACCAATTAAAATGATGCCTGGGTTGGAGAAATCTTGTGTTTCTTTTTTTAATCTGTGTTTGAAGTTTGAAGTTAATGAGATGCTTCATGCCAGACAAAGAGAAGTTCCTGATTCTGGGCGCCCCCTGCAGTCTGTGGCAGAGGGTGGTCTGTGTCGGCACGGTAATAAATTGTGTTATTTCCAGCTTTACAGAAGGACGATAACACCATAGAAATGATAAGAATAATAGGCCTCAGTTACCACAACTGTCTACAAGGAAAACTGTTGCTCATAGCAGCCAATCACAGCTCAGCTTCTTTTCAGCAGCTCTGGTTAAATGAAAGATGCTTAGTGATTGGTTGGGGCTATGTGGAGTGGCCGTGGTTAATACACACACACAAATACACACACATATACTCAACTTTATATATTAGATATGCGCTGTACTGGACACCTCAAATCAACACGATATCAATGGCTTGGTCATACTGCCCACTGTTCTGCTTTTGATGACTATTTCCAGCATTAACAGAGTTCTGCAGTGTAGATAAGTTATCACTAGTGATTAGCGAGCATACTTGGTAATGCTCGGTACTCGCCCAAGCATCGCTGTAGTCGCCGGGGCATTTCCGGGATTATTCGGTGGGAGCTCGGGTCCCCGCCCTGCATGTTTGGTGCTCTTTAAAGCGCCAATCAACATGCGGGCATTGTCTGCCATGCACTGTAATGCCACAGCCATGTCGGTTGTGGCATTACAGTGATTGGCTGGCTGCTCAGCGTCATCAGGTCTATATGAGACTTGCCGCCACCCTGCTCGTCACAGTCACCTCCAGAATCAGACAGTGTAGGGAGATTTGCTGGAAAGGTAGGTTCAAATTTGGGGGTTTATAAGTTAGTGTGTGGGTGTACCATAATAGAATACACAAATCGAGCTTAATCATCAGTCCTTCTTAGGACTATTTACGGGGTATATAGATTACAGTGCTAGGTAGGCAGGGAGTGTCTGTGGGTATATAGATATCAGAAGCAGGCAGGCATTGTATGTGGCATACTTCATAGCATACATCAAGAGGGTCCATTCCATTACGTCTGCTGCTGCCTATTACATATATTGACCGTATATACAAAGCCCCAGGTATCAGTGGCAATTAATATTTTTTTTGCATCTTAATCCTGATTATTTTATTCCAAAGCAATCCAGAGCCCCCTTTTTTTCTCCATTTGCTTGTTGACACTGCAGAATACAGTCAGATCTTTTTCATTGTGCAGCGTGAAAATCCAGCTATTTTAAATGGGTTTGCCCGTCCCAGCCATCACATCTGAGTGCGCAGAAAATTCTGCCATTTTTGTGGTCAGTGTCAGACTGGGGTGCCATTGGCCCACCAGTAACATTGACTTTGGGGGGCCACTTTTCACCTGCATACAAATATTACACTACCCTCATTCACAAATTTACCAATATCTCTATATAATAATAAACTGGGTAGTTCGGTTAGTGAATGATGAGATGCTGTTTTTTTTCTGTACAGAGTGAATCAAGTGAATTATGCCAAGTACTGCCCATACAGTGGCCCACCGGGGGATTCCCCTGTTACACTATGGGCCAGTCCGAGCCTGTTTGTGGTACTGTAACATTTTTTTGGAGTGTATTATATAATTTCTTGACACCATTTTGCTGCCCAAAAAATATTTAGCTGCCAAAAAAATATTTAGCTACAGGGCAGATATTTTACCCTTGGTTTTGTCCGCCACACAGATCGCCTATCACTGCGCTCAAAATTGTGCCATTTCTGGCCTCCATAGAATTTTTCTTGTTGTTTCTTAGCCTACTTATTGACACAATTTAGCTGGGCAAAAAATAAAATAAAATACAGGCCAGATATTTGAAAGTGGGCTATTTCCGTCAGACGCCTCATCTATCTGTGGGCTACAAATTGTGGCATTTGAGACCTCCATTCAACTGTTTGGCTGTCTGTTACCCTAGTTCTATACACTATTTTGTGCTAAAAAAAACAAAAAATACAGGCCACATATTGAACAGTGTGGTATCTCCGTCAGACGCCTCATCAATCTGTGGGCAACAAATTGTGGCATTTGAGACCTCCGTTCAACTGTTTTGGCTGTCTGTTACCATAGTTCTATACACTATTTTGCATAAAAAAAAAAAATAGAGACTACATATTGAACAGTGTGGTATCTCCGTCAGACGCCTCATCTATCTGTGGCCTACAAATTGTGGCATTTGAGCCCTACATTCAACTGTTTTTGCTGTGTGTTAAGGTACCTTCACACTGAGCAACTTTAGAACGATAACGATAGCGATTCGTGACGTTGCAGCGTCCTGGATAGCGATATCGTTGTGTTTGACACGCAGCAGCGATCAGGATCCTGCTGTGACATCGCTGGTTGGAGCTGAAAGTCTGGAACTTTATTTCGTCGCTGGATCACCCGCTGACATCGCTGAATCGGCGTGTGTGACGCCGATCCAGCGATGTCTTCACTTGTAACCAGGGTAAACATCGGGTTACTAAGCGCAGGGCCGCGCTTAGTAACCCAATATTTACCCTGGTTACCATTTTAAATGTAAAAAAAAAAACCACTACATACTTACATTCCAGTGTCTCTCGCGTCCCCCGGCATCAGCTTCCCTGCACTGTGTCAGCGCCGGCCGGCCGTAAAGCAGAGCACAGCGGTGACATCACCGCTCTGCTTTACGACCGGCGCTTACACAGTGCAGGGAAGCTGACGCGGGGGACGCGACAGACACCGGAATGTAAGTATGTAGTGTTTTTTTTTTACATTTACAATGGTAACAAGGGTAAACATCGGGTTACTAAGCGCGGCCCTGCGCTTAGTAACCCGATGTTTACCCTGGTTACCCAGAGACTTCGGCATCGTTGCTCGCTGGAGAGGTCTCTGTGTGACAGCTCTCCAGCGACCACACAAAGACTAAAAAGCGACGCTGCAACGATCAGCATCGTTGTCTATATCGCTGCAGCGTCGCTTAATGTGACGGTACCTTTACTCTAGTTCTATACACTATTTTGCACTAAAAACAAAAAATACAGGCCATATATTGAACAGTGTGGTATCTCTGTCAGAGGACTCTTCTATCTGTGGGCTGCAGATTGTGGCATTTGAGGCCTCCATTCAACTGTTTTGGCTGTTTGCTACCCTAGTTCTATACACTATTTTGCATTAAAAAAATACAGGCCACATATTGAACAGTGTGGCATCTCTGTCAGACGCCTCATCTTTCTGTGGGCTACAAATTGTGGCATTTCAGGCCTCCATTCAACTGTTTTTGCTGTGTCTTACCCTAGTTATTGACAGCAGTTTGCTAAAATAAAAATTGTTACCTACAGTACACATATTTTAAGCTGTGGTTTTCCCGCACACAGATCACATATAAGTTCGGCTCTAAATTCATCCATTTGTAGTGAACGTGGAAAATATTGTAGTCCAATTAAAATGGGCAAGGAACATGGACGTGATATTGATGGTGCATGCAGAGGCCGAGGTCGTGCGCAAGCTGAAATTGTGCCACAACAAACACCCACATCTTCTCGCCTGACCTTCCTGTCCGAATTACTAGGGGACTGCAGAACACCACTATTGAACCCAGAGCAGTGTCAAAAGGTTGTTGGTTGGATAGCGGATAATGTGTCCAGTCACTTTGCCACCACCACCAGCACCCTGTCTTCCACATGGTCAAGTCTGAGTAACTGTGAATCTGGACCGCATATTCCTCACCTTGATCCTCCTTACTCCCACCATGCCGAGTGGCTGGAGACAACTGATCCCACACTTGGAAACTCCGAAGAGCTGTTCACTTTTCCAGTTATAGATTCAGGCCTCTCGCCCGATCTACTTCAAGCAGGACAAGGTGAGATCACATGTAGCAATGTCCAAATATTTGAGCAGCCACGGTCACATGAAGGTGACGGTGGGAACGTGTCACAAGAGGTGGACGAAGATGGGACGCAATTGCAAGAAAGTCAGGAGGAGGACCAGGATGTGGTGGAAATGGAAGACGAGGTAGTGGATGATATAGTAACTGACCCAACCTGGCAGGAGAACATGCAGAGCGAGGACAGCAGCACACAGGGGGAGGGAGGCATAGCACCCCAACATGGAGGAAGAAGTAGTGTGGTGGCCACAGACAGAATGCGGGCAATCGTTCCTCGTAACACGAACATGACGTAAGTTGGCAGTACAACTGTTAGGTCTTCCCGAGTCTGGTTGTTATTTAAAGACTCTGCCGATAACCTCAAACAGGCCATTTGCACCACCTGCCATGCCCGCATCAGCAGGGGTAACAAAACTACCAGCCTGACCACCACCAGCATGATCAGGCACATGGCAGCAAAGCACCCGACTTTGTAGGCTGAACCCCAGGCTCCAGGATTAATGTCTGCGGGTGACACCGCTTCTTCTTCCACTGTTGTGTGTGCAAGCCAATCTCCTGTCCACCCTGCATGCGAAGATGCCTCCTGCCCTACACCTGTCATTGCCCACACTCAACTAGCACCATCATCAAGCACGTCCACGTCCTTGTCCTCTACACAGCCAACGCCCCACACGCCACTGTACTAAATTCACACATTTCTCGTCTGCTTGCACTCAAAATGTTGCCTTTTAGGCTCGTGGAGATGGAAGCTTTCTGCAACTTGATGGCGACAGCCGTCCTAACGTACTCGGTCCCCAGCCGCCACTATTTCTCCCGCTGTGCCGTCCCGGCATTACACAAGCACGTGTCCCACAACATTACTCATGCCCTCAACAATGCTGTTACTGGGAAAGTCTACCTAACCATGGACACGTGGACAAGTGCTTGTGGGCAGGGACGGTACATCTTGCTGACGGCACACTGGGTTAACAGTGGAAGCCGGGACCATTCGGACCTGAGGATGGAACACGTCCTCCCGATACCAAGGATTGTGGGCCCTATGTCAATCAGGGTTGCCCCCACAGTCTACAGCTCCTGCACCTCCTCCTCTTCAGCCTCCATCTCCGAAATGAGCCCATCAGTCACAAGCTGGAAGCACTGCAGCACTGCCTCAGCCAAGCGGCAACAGGCTGTGCTGAAGCTAATATGCTTAGGTGATAAACCGCACAATGCTGAAGAGTTGTGGACAGCTCTGAAAGAGCAGGTACATCTGTGGCTGACACCGCTGAACCTACAGCCAGGCATGGTTGTGTGTTACAATGGCCGAACCCTGATGGCGACTCTGAGGCGAGTCGAGCTCACACAAGTACCATGCTTGGCCTATGTGAAACCGCGTTGTTCAACGGTTTCTCAAAAGCTACCCGGAGCTGCTGGATCTGCTTGTGAAAGTACACCGCCTGTGTGCCCATTTTAGAAAATCAGCTACAGCTTCAGCCACCCTTGCTGTGCTTCAGCAGCATTTGCAGCTTCGGGCTCACCGACTGGTGTGTGATGTCCCCATGCATTGGAACTCTACACTGCATATGTTGAAAAGGATTTGAGAGCAGAAGAGGGCAGTTGTTGACTACCAGCATCAACAAGGCCTTCGGTATTCAGTTCAGACTCCACACATAAGACCTCAGGAGTGGACATGGATGTCAGACATATGTACCATCCTACAAAACTTTGAGTACTGCACCATGATGGTGAGCGGCGATGACACAATAACTAGCGTTACTATGCTGCTTCTCTGCATTCTGAAAAGCTCTCTGCTCAAAATGAAAGAGGATGCATTGCAGGCGGAGCACGATGCAGATTGAGCAAGGAACCCTACAGGGTGATTACACACAGCCCAGCCTCATGTCATCCCAATGTCGATTGGTTAACAATAAGAAAGAGGAGGAGGAGGAAGAACTGGAGCTACTTTCATGTGCTATAGATGGTACTACAAGCACAACTGTCATACTGTCTGTTCAGCGTGGATGACCTGAGGACAGGGAGGAGAAGGAAGAGGAGGAGAAGGAGGACAGCATGGTCAGTCATCCCGTTGGTGAGGACAAGGAAGTCTTGCCTGTTAGCAGTCTGGCACACATGACTGACTTTATGTTGCACTGCCTTTCCGTGACCCTCGCATTATCAAAATTTTCAGTCACACTCATTACTGGTTGGTGACACTTCTACACCCACGCTACAAGGACAACTTTCTATCTCTTCATCCAGAGGCAGATAGGTGTACTAAAATGTTGCGGTACCAGAGGGCCATTGTTGCGGAATTATTTAAAAAATTCCCATCTGAAAACACTGGTGGCAGAGGTCACAGTTCATTGGACAACCAAGGAATGCAGGCGTGAGAGACACAACTCCAATCCAGTAGAGGCAGGGGAACACTGGCAAAATTCTGGGAGAGTTTTCTCAGACCCTCCCATTGTCCTTTCCCAGAGGCGCGGGGTACTCTCACAAGGAGTGCAAAGTTTGGGAAGATGCTGAGAGAGTACCTTGCTGACCGTACAAACATCCTCCAGGATTCCTCTGTGCCTTTTAATTATTGGGTATCCAAGCTGGACACGTGGCATGAACTGGCTCTTTACGCCTTGGAGGGCCTGGCCTGCCCTGCTGCTAGTGTTCTGTCAGAGTGGGTTTTTAGTGCCGCTGGTGGAATTATAACTGATAAGCGCCTTCGCCTGTCAACTGAAAATGCTGACAGGCTGACTCTTATAAAAATGAACAAGGCTGGATAAGGCCAGGCTTCTCTTCACCACCGAATGATAACAGCGAAACATAACCTTCAATACAGTGTCTTTTTTGGGGAGGTGTATTCCCATGCACCTCTTCACACCCACACATGGGTATTCACTTCCTGATTTTGGCTATTTGGTGTTATTCTCCTCCTTCTCATCCTCATCATCCACCACCACTAGATCATCATGGTGACCGTGGTCCATGATGCAACAGCCAACTTATTGTGTAAAAAGGTGTTTTTGATGCCCTTTAAAAAAAATGTTTACACAGTATGTTGATGTGCACCCCCCAGTGGGAAATGTTTGTCAGCCCATACACTTAGTGTATGGGCATTACAAGTATAGAAGACCAGCTCCTTTAAATTGGGAAAAGATTTTTCGGATGCCTTCCTCGACGTCTCTTCCGACGCCACCACTAGATCACCAGGGTAAACATGTTCCATGATGCAACAGCCAAGTAATTTTTTTCAAGGGTATTTATGATACCCATTTCAAAAATGTTTACACAGTATGATGAGGCTTAACCCCCAGGGGGAAATGTTTGGCAGCCCATACACTTAGTGTATGGGCATTACAAGTATAGGAGACCCGCTCCTTTAACCCCTTCATGACCCAGCCTATTTTGACCTTAAAGACCTTGCCGTTTTTTGCAATTTTGACCAGTGTCCCTTTATGAGTTAAAAACTCAGGAACGCTTCAACGGATCCTAGCGGTTCTGAGATTGTTTTTTCGTGACATATTGGGCTTCATGTTAGTGGTAAATTTAGGTCAATAAATTCTGCGTTTATTTGTGATAAAAATGGAAATTTTGAGAAAATTTTGAAAATTTCGCAATTTTCACATTTTGAATTTTTATTCTGTTAAACCAGAGAGTTATGTGACACAAAATAGTTACTAAATAACATTTCCCACATGTATACTTTACAGCACAATTTTGGAAACAAAATTTTTTTTTGCTAGGAAGTTATAAGGGTTAAAATTTGACCAGCGATTTCTCATTTTTACAACGAAATTTACAAAACCATTTTTTTTAGGGACCACCTCACATTTGAAGTCAGTTTGAGAGGTCTATATGGCTGAAAATACCCAAAAGTGACACCATTCTAAAAAATGCACCCCTCAAGGTACTCAAAACCACATTCAAGAAGTTTATTAACCCTTCAGGTACTTCACAGCAGCAGAAGCAACATGGAAGGAAAAAATGAACATTTAACTTTTTAGTCACAAAAATGATCTTTTAGCAACAATTTTTTTATTTTCCCAATGGTAAAAGGAGAAACTGAACCACGAAAGTTGTTGTCCAATTTGTCCTGAGTACGCTGATACCTCATATGTGGGGGTAAACCACTGTTTGGGCGCACGGCAGGGCTTGACTTTTTGAATGAAAAATTGGCTCCACTCTTTAGCAGACACCATGTCACGTTTGGATAGCCCCCGTGTGCTTAAAATTGGAGCTCCCGCACAAGTGACCCCATTTTGGAAACTAGACGCCCCAAGGAACTTATCTAGATGCATAGTGAGCACTTTAAACCCTCAGGTGCTTCACAAATTGATCTGTAAAAATGAAAAAGTACTTTTTTTTCACAAAAAAATTTTTTTCGCCTCAATTTTTTCATTTTCACATGGGCAATAGGATAAAATGGATCCTAAAATTTGTTGGGCAATTTCTCCTGAGTACGCCGATACCTCAAATGTGGGGGTAAACCACTGTTTGGGCACACGGCAGGGCTCGGAAGGGAAGGCGCGCCATTTGACTTTTTGAATGGAAAATTAGCTCCAATTGTTAGCGGACACCATGTCGCGTTTGGAGAGCCCCTGTGTGCCTAAACATTGGAGCTCCCCCACACGTGACCCAATTTTGGAAACTAGACCCCCCAAGGAACTTATCTAGATGCATATTGAGCACTTTAAACCCCCAGGTGCTTCACAGAAGTTTATAACGCAGAGCCATGAAAATAAAAAATATTTTTTCTTTCCACAAAAATGATTTTTTAGCCTAGAATTTCCTATTTTGCCAAGGGTAATAGGAGAAATTGGACCCCAAATGTTGTTGTCCAGTTTGTCCTGAGTACGCTGATACCCCATATGTGGGGGTAAACCACTGTTTGGGCGCACGGCAGGGCTCGGAAGGGAAGGCACGCCATTTGGCTTTTTAAATGGAAAATTAGCTCCAATCATTAGCGGACACCATGTCACGTTTGGAGAGCCCCTATGTGCCTAAACATTGGAGATCCCCCACAAATGACCCAATTTTGGAAAATAGACCCCCAAAGGAACTAATCTAGATGTGTGGTGAGGACTTTGAACCCCCAAGTGCTTCACAGAAGTTTATAACGCAGAGCCATGAAAATTAAAAAAAAAAAATTATTTTCTCAAAAATGATCTTTTAGCCTGCAATTTTTTATTTTCCCAAGGGTAACAGGAGAAATTTGACCCCAAAAGTTATTGTTCAGTTTCTCCTGAGTACGCTGATACCCCATATGTGGGGGTAAACCACTGTTTGGGCACATGCCGGGGCTCGGAAGTGAAGTAGTGACGTTTTGAAATGCAGACTTTGATGGAATGCTCTGCGGGCGTCACGTTGCGTTTGCAGAGCCCCTGATGTGGCTAAACAGTAGAAACCCCACACAAGTGACCCCATTTTGGAAATTAGACCCCCAAAGGAACTAATCTAGATGTGTGGTGAGGACTTTGAACACCCAAGTGCTTCACAGAAGTTTATAATGCAGAGCCGTGAAAATAATAAATACGTTTTCTTTCCTCAAAAATAATTATTTAGCCCAGAATTTTTTATTTTCCCAAGGGTTACAGGAGAAATTGGACCCCAAAAGTTGTTGTCCAGTTTCTCCTGAGTACGCTGATACCCCATGTGTTGGGGTAAACCACTGTTTGGGCACACGTCGGGGCTCAGAAGGGAAGTAGTGACTTTTGAAATGCAGACTTTGATGGAATGGTCTGCGGGCGTCACGTTGCGTTTGCAGAGCCCCTAGTGTGCCTAAACAGTAGAAACCCCCACAACTGACCCAATTTTAGAAACTAGACCCCCCCAAGGAACTTATTTAGATATGTGCTGAGCACTTTGAACCCCCAAGTGCTTCACAGACGTTTACAACGCAGAGCCATGAAAATAAAAAATAATTTTTCTTTCCTCAAAAATGATTTTTTAGCCTAGAATTTCCTATTTTGCCAAGGGTAATAGGAGAAATTGGACCCCAAATGTTGTTGTCCAGTTTGTCCTGAGTACGCTGATACCCCATATGTGGGGGTAAACCACTGTTTGGGCGCACGGCAGGGCTCGGAAGGGAAGGCACGCCATTTGGCTTTTTAAATGGAAAATTAGCTCCAATCATTAGCGGACACCATGTCACGTTTGGAGAGCCCCTATGTGCCTAAACATTGGAGATCCCCCACAAATGACCCAATTTTGGAAAATAGACCCCCAAAGGAACTAATCTAGATGTGTGGTGAGGACTTTGAACCCCCAAGTGCTTCACAGAAGTTTATAACGCAGAGCCATGAAAATTAAAAAAAAAAATTTATTTTCTCAAAAATGATCTTTTAGCCTGCAATTTTTTATTTTCCCAAGGGTAACAGGAGAAATTTGACCCCAAAAGTTATTGCTAAGTTTCTCCTGAGTACGCTGATACCCCATATGTGGGGGTAAACCACTGTTTGGGCACATGCCGGGGCTCGGAAGTGAAGTAGTGACGTTTTGAAATGCAGACTTTGATGGAATGCTCTGCGGGCGTCACGTTGCGTTTGCAGAGCCCCTGATGTGGCTAAACAGTAGAAACCCCGCACAAGTGACCCCATTTTGGAAACTAGACCCCCAAAGGAACTAATCTAGATGTGTGGTGAGGACTTTGAACCCCCAAGTGCTTCACAGAAGTTTATAATGGAGAGCCGTGAAATTAATAAATACGTTTTCTTTCCTCAAAAATAATTATTTAGCCCAGAATTTTTTATTTTCCCAAGGGTTACAGGAGAAATTGGACCCCAAAAGTTGTTGTCCAGTTTCTCCTGAGTACGCTGATACCCCATGTGTTGGGGTAAACCACTGTTTGGGCACACGTCGGGGCTCAGAAGGGAAGTAGTGACTTTTGAAATGCAGACTTTGATGGAATGGTCTGCGGGCGTCACGTTGCGTTTGCAGAGCCCCTGGTGTGCCTAAACAGTAGAAACCCCCACAACTGACCCCATTTTAGAAACTAGACCCCCCCAAGGAACTTATTTAGATATGTGGTGAGCACTTTGAACCCCCAAGTGCTTCACAGACGTTTACAACGCAGAGCCGTGAAAATAAAAAATCATTTTTCTTTCCTCAAAAATGATGTTTTAGCAAGCATTTTTTTATTTTCACAAGGGTAACAGGAGAAATTGGACCCCAGTAATTGTTGCGCAGTTTGTCCTGAGTATGCTGGTACCCCATATGTGGGGGTAAACCACTGTTTGGGCGCACGTCGGGGCTCGAAAGTGAGGGAGCACCATTTGACTTTTTGAATACAAGATTGGCTGGAATCAATGGTGGTGCCATGTTGCGTTTGGAGACCCCTGATGTGCCTAAACAGTGGAAACCCCTCAATTCTACCTCCAACACTAACCCCAACACACCCCTAACCCTAATCCCAACTGTAGCCATAACCCTTATCACAACCCTAACCCCAACACACCCCTAACCCTAACCACAACCCTAATTCCAACCCTAACCCTAAGGCTATGTGCCCACGTTGCGGATTCGTGTGAGATTTTTCAGCATCATTTTTGAAAAATCCGTGGGTAAAAGGCAATGCGTTTTACCTGCGGATTTACCGCGGATTTCCAGCGTTTTTTGTGCGGATTTCACCTGTGGATTCCTATTGAGGAACAGGTGTAAAACGCTGCGGAATCCGCACAAAGAATTGACATGCTGCGGAAAATACAACACAGCGTTTCCGCGCTGTATTTTCCGCACCATGGGCACAGCAGATTTAGTCTTCCATAGGTTTACATGGTACTGTATACCTGATGGAACACTGCTGCGAATCTGCATCGGCCAATCAGCTGCGGATCCGCAGCCAAATCCACACCGTGTGCACATAGCCTAATTGTAAAGGTATGTGCACACACTGCGGAAAACGCTGCGGATCCGCAGCAGTTTCCCATGAGTTTACAGTTCAATGTAAACCTATGGGAAACAAAAATCGCTGTACACATGCCGCGGAAAAACTGCACGGAAACGCAGGGGTTTACATTCTGCAGCATGTCACTTGTTTCTGCGGATTCCGCAGCAGTTTTACAACTGCTCCAATAGAAAATCGCAGTTGTTAAACCGCAGTGAAATGCGCAGAAAAACCGAGGTAAATCCGCCATAAATCCGCAGCGGTTTAGCACTGCGGATTTATCAAATCCGCAGCGGAAAAATCCGCAGAGGAACAGAATACATGTGCACATACCGAAACCCTAACCCTAACCCTAACCCTAGCCCTAACCCTAGCCCTAACCCTAACCCTAACCCTATTCTAACCTTAGTGGAAAAAAAAAATTCTTTATTTTTTTATTGTCCCTACCTATGGGGGTGACAAAGGGGGGGGGTCATTTATTATTTTTTTTATTTTGATCACTGTGATAGATTAAATCTCAGTGATCAAAATGCACTTTGGAACGAATCTGCCGGCCGGCAGATTCGGCGGGCGCACTGCGCATGCGCCCGCCATTTTGGAAGATGGCGGCGCCCAGGGAGAAGACGGACGGACCCCGACAGGATCGGTAAGTATGATGGGGTGGGGGGGAGCATGAGGGGTGGGATCGGAGCGCGGGGGGTGGAACGGAGCACGGGGGGGTGGAACGGAGCACGGGGGTGGATCGGAGCACGGGG